>NC_138528.1:16528133-17128133 GCF_964234715.1 Podarcis melisellensis | reverse complement strand
CTTAGCCAGTGCTTTTTTTTTCCTAAAAAAATGTTTAGGGGTACTGATTGATTGATTGATTGATTGATTGATTGTATTTCTATGCCCCTTTTCATTCAAATGAATCTCAAAGCGGCTTACAACCAATAAATAACCATAACATAATAAAACATAATAGCACATCGTGAATACAGCATACATTGTATACAATAATTAACAGATTATCAATAAAACAGTTGCAGTAAAAAAATCATTTAGAAAAACTTAAGAAAACAGCAACTAAAAATAAGCTAAACCTCACAGTTACAGCAAGTCACATGATTAACAAATCAATGAGGCATATAGAATCTATATAATATTAAAAACATTAACAAAATAGCAGCTAAAAATATAAGCCAAGCACTAAGTTCATTCACACAATCTCTGCACCCCCATGACTCATACTCTCTCCCCTTTAAAACAAAATAAAACTATACAGCAAATCAACAAGACAATAAATTGAAATAATAAGAATTACATTTATACTAAAACTAAACTAATCCCCAGCCCTAACAAATGTCCATCCCGCCCACAACAGCGCACAAAACAAGAAAAACATTTAAAACACCATAGATCAGGGGTCCCCCTTCATGGATCACTGCCTTGCCGTGGCGAAGGGGCTTGAAGAACTCAGAGAAGCTATGAACTATGCCGAGCAGGGCACCCAAGATGAACAGGTCATAGTGGAGAGTTTTGACCAAACGTGATCCACCTGGAGGAGGAACCGGCAAGCCACTCCAGTATCCCTGCCAAGAAAACTCCATGGACAAAGACAACAGGCATATAAAAGTTATGACGCTGGAAGATGAGCCCCTCAGGTCGGAAGGCGTCCAACATGCTACTGGGGAAGAGCGGAGGGCAAGTACAAGTAGATCCAGAGCTGATGAAGCGGCTGGGCCAAAGCCGAAAGGACGCTCAGTTGCGGATATGCCTGGAAGCGAAAGGAAAGTCCAATGCTGTAAAGAAAAATATTGCATAGGAACCTGGAATGTAAGAACCATGAACCTGGGTAAGTTGGAGGTGGTCAAAAATGAGATGGCAAGAATAAATATTGACATCCTGGGCATCAGTGAACTAAAATGGACGGGAATGGGTGAATTCAGTTCGGATGACCATCATATCTACTACTGTGGGCAAGAAACCCGTAAAAGAAATGGAGTGGCCCTCATAGTCAACAAAAGAGTGGCGAAGGCTGTACTGGGATGCAATCTCAAAAATGATAGAATGATCTCGATACGAATCCAAGGCAGACCTTTTAACATCACAGTAATCCAAGTTTATGCACCAACTACTGGTGCTGAAGAAACTGAAATTGACCAATTCTATGAAGACTTACAACACCTTATAGAAGTGACACCAAAGAAGGATGTTCTTCTCATCATAGGGGATTGGAATGCTAAAGTAGGGAGTCAAGAGATAAAAGGAACAACTGGCAAGTTTGGCCTTGGAGATCAAAACGAAGCAGGGCAAAGGCTAATAGAGTTCTGTCAAGAGAACAAGCTGGTCATCACAAACACGCTTTTCCAACAACACAAGAGACGACTCTACACATGGACATCACCAGATGGGCAGCATCGAAATCAGATTGATTATATTCTCTGCAGCCAAAGATGGAGAAGCTCTATACAGTCAGCAAAAACAAGACCTGGAGCTGACTGTGGCTCAGATCATCAGCTTCTTATAGCAAAATTCAAGCTTAAACTGAAGAAAGTAGGAAAAACCACTGGGCCGGTAAGATACAATCTAAGTCAAATCCCTTATGAATACACAGTGGAAGTGAGGAACAGGTTTAAGGATTTAGATTTGGTGGACAGAGTGCCTGAAGAACTATGGATGGAGGCTCGTAACATTATACAGGAGGCAGCAACGAAAACCATCCCAATGAAAAGGAAATGCAAGAAAGCAAAGTGGCTGTCCAATGAGGCCTTACAAATAGCGGGGGAGAGAAGGCAAGCAAAATGTGAGGGAGATGGTGAAAGATACAGGAAATTGAATGCAGATTTCCAAAGAATTGCAAGGAGAGACAAGAAGACCTTCTTAAACGAGCAATGCAAAGAAATAGAGGAAAGCAATAGAATGGGAAGAACCAGAGATCTGTTCAAGAAAATTGGAGATATGAAAGGAACATTTCGTACAAAGATTTCCATAATAAAGGACAAAAGTGGAAAGGACCTAACAGAAGCAGAAGACATCAAGAAGAGGTGGCAAGAATACACAGAGGAATTATACCAGAAAGAAATGGATGTCCCGTATACCCCAGGTAGGGTGGTTGCTGACCTTGAGCCAGACATCCTGGAGAGTGAAGTCAAATGGGCCTTAGAAAGCACTGCAAATAACAAGGCCAGTGGAAGTGACGGTATTCCAGCTGAACTATTTAAAATTTTAAAAGATGATGCTGTTAAGGTGCTACACTCAATATGCCAGCAAGTTTGGAAAACTCAGCAGTGGCCAGAAGATTGGAGAAGATCAGTCTACATCCCAATCCCAAAGAAGGGCAGTGCCAAAGAATGCTCCAACTACCGCACAACTGCACTCATTTCACACGCTGGCAAGGTTATGCTTAAAATTCTACAAGGAAGGCTCAAGCAGTATGTGGACCGAGAACTCCCAGAAGTGCAAGCTGGATTTAGAAGAGGCAGAGGAACCAGAGACCAAATTGCAAACATGCGCTGGATTATGGAGAAAGCTAGAGAGTTCCAGAAAGACATCTACTTCTGCTTCATTGACTATGCAAAAGCCTTTGACTGTGTCGACCACGGCAAACTATGGCAAGTTCTTAAAGAAATGGGAGTGCCAGATCACCTCATCTGTCTCCTGAGAAATCTCTATGTGGGACAAGAAGCTACAGTTAGAACTGGATATGGAACAACTGATTGGTTCAAAATTGGGAAAGGAGTACGACAAGGCTGTATTTTGTCTCCCTGCTTATTTAACTTATATGCAGAATTCATCATGCGAAAGGCCGGGCTGGATGAATCCCTAGCCGGAATTAAGATTGCCGGAAGAAATATCAACAACCTCAGATATGCAGATGACACAACCTTGATGGCAGAAAGTGAGGAGGAAATAAAGAACCTTTTAATGAGGGTGAAAGAGGAGAGCGCAAAATATGGTCTGAAGCTCAACATCAAAAAAACGAAGATCATGGCCACTGGTCCCATCACCTCCTGGCAAATAGAAGGGGAAGAAATGGAGGTAGTGAGAGATTTTACTTTCTTGGGCTCAATGATCACTGCAGATGGTGACAGCAGCCACGAAATTAAAAGACGCCTGCTTCTTGGGAGAAGGGCAATGACAGGCCTAGACAGCATCTTGAGAAGTAGAGACATCACCTTGCCAACAAAGGTTCGTATAGTTAAAGCTATGGTTTTCCCAGTAGTGATGTATGGAAGTGAGAGCTGGACCATAAAGAAGGCTGATCGCCGAAGAATTGATGCTTTTGAATTATGGTGCTGGAGGAGACTCTTGAGAGTCCCATGGACTGCAAGAAGATCAAACCTCTCCATACTGAAGGAAATCAACCCTGAGTGCTCACTGGAAGGACAGATTGTGAAGCTGAGGCTCCAGTACTTTGGCCACCTCATGAGAAGAGAAGACTCCCTGGAGAAGACCCTGATGTTGGGAAAGATGGAGGGCACAAGGAGAAGGGGGCGACAGAGGACGAGATGGTTGGATAGTGTTTTCGAGGCTACCAGCATGAGTTTGACCAAACTGCGGGAGGCAGTAGAGGACAGAGGTGTCTGGCGTTCTCTGGTCCATGGGGTCACGAAGAGTCGGACACGACTAAACAACAACAAAGATCAGGGGTCAGCAAACGTTTTCAGCAGGGAGCCGGTCCACTGTCCCTCAGACCTTAGGGGGGGCGGGAGTATATTTTTTGGGGGGAAATGATGCAAGAGCCCTACAAGCCCCACTGGTTGCTTACCTGTGTCTTGCTAGCGGCAGGGGCTGGGGGCGGTGGAGGGACGATGAAGGGGCTCCGGAGAGGGGCTGCTTAAAATGGCGGCCGCTTGAGTGCTGCTGCTGGCACCAACAAAGCCCAGCCCCCTTCCTCCTCTAGGCAGGGCGGGGAGAAGCCAGGAGGAGGGAGGGAGGAGGCGCTGCCTGCACCGCCGTGTGAGGGAGAGGGAAAGAATGTGCGTGCTTGCAATCCACGCGGCAATTACCACAGGCAGGATCCAGAAGGCAATTGGGCCTGATCCGGCTGATGGGCCTTAGTTTGCCAACCCATGCCATAGATTACCAAGTATTTTAAACATTTAAAAACATTTTTGACGTGTTCAGCGTAAGTGTGGGCCCCACCCCCTAGGCCAGGTGGCAATAGGCCTTGAAGCAGGGAACAGCTTTCCCTCCACCTTGACCAGCTGTCCGTCTTCATTCAGCTGCTGCTTAT
This sequence comes from Podarcis melisellensis, assembly GCF_964234715.1. NCBI lineage: Eukaryota > Metazoa > Chordata > Lepidosauria > Squamata > Lacertidae > Podarcis > Podarcis melisellensis. The sequence goes on along the minus strand of NC_138528.1, from coordinate 17,123,722 downwards.
GAATGTCAGGTTGCTGGAACATCGTCAATCTGCCATTGAATTCTGAAAGAATCTGTGGCTGCCAACCTGGCTATTATTTCTGAGACCTGGCTGGATGAAGCTGAGAATCTTGAATCCACCCAGCTGGCTCCAGTCAGGTGTTTAGCTTTGAACCAGCCTATGGAGGAAATCAGGCCTGTGCAGAAAAGATGTAGCATATAGTATTTTCTCCCCTGATCTCATGGAGCCATGATTCTCTCTGGTAGGTGGTGTTTTGGAAGAAGTGCCTCCTCTGGTTTCTGAAGGAGGATCTTCAGGGTCCAAGCTGTCCTTCAAATCTACTTGTTCATCGCTGAGAAGCTCTTCCAAATCACAACTCTGCTGCTTGAGGGTCAATATTCACTACTGGCTGTTCTTTATTTTTTTTGGCCCTATCAGCATAGTGAAGGGTATTCAAAGTATCTTCGAAGTTCGAAGCTGCTGGGCTCACACATGCAAACATCAAGGTGTGGTTATTGCCTCCCAAGGAATCTTGCAAAAGGCATGTTAACCTGCAGCCCCTATCATTGCCCTTATTGATTTCCTCCTCAAGAGCGCTGATGACATTCCCCAGGCATAGGAATGCTTCCTTGATGCTAATCCCTTCCCGCAGTCCTACTGCTTTGGTCTTGCTTTGCCTTTCTGAACCAGCAAGGTCTACGAAGTGCAGCTTGGAATGCAAAATGGTGTTTACTACTCCTCATTTTCTGCTCAATGGTCACGGTGAAGATGGTGTGGGAGCGTGATGACAGGGTGTTCATGGCCGTGGCAGCCACCGTTCGGGAGTTGTAACCCCTGCTCCGGGCGCTGGGTGATTTCTTTAGCGGGCTTCACCACATACTCAGTTAGCCCCACAACCTTAATAAATAAAATAATAATAATAATAATAATAATAATAATAATAATAATAATAATATATTATTTATACCCCACCCATCTAGCTGGATTTCCCCAGCTACTCTCATCATCATCATCATCATTTTATTTGTATTCCGCCTTTCCACAGTTAAAACAATGCTCAAGGCAGCTTACAATATGAAAAGATTTACATAATTACAAACATAGCAAAGTAGTCATAAAAATAAATAAAACACATCAAAAACGACATAACCAAACCGAACAATTTCCACATAAAAATAAAGATACAAAATCAGCAACAGCAGATTAAAATCAGATTAAAAAATTAAAATAAAGATTAAAATCAGCAACAGCAGCAACTCCCAGTAAAACCTTTCCCAAAATACCCCAGTCCTTCTGGGCAGCAGCAGCTATTAAGATCCTGTCAGGCCTCACCCTAGGCCAGTCTTCCTCATCCTTGGCCCTCCAGATGTTTTGAGACTACAATTCCCATCATCCCTGACCACTGGTCCTGCTAGCTAGGGATCATGGGAGTTGTAAGCCAAAAACATCTGGAGGGCCGAGGTTGGGGAAGCCTGCCCTAGGCCAGGTGGAGAGAGGCAGGAGCGGGGCCCTCAGGCACTCAAGCAGGCGAGTCTTCCTGGGTGGCAGCAGCAGTCCTTATGAGGCCCATCAGGCCCTGCCCTTGGCCAGGTGGAGAGAGGCAGGATGTCTCCCCTGGGATCTTCATGGATGCTGACTAAAGTTGTCTTCTTTTGTGTTGGTGCCAAGAGGTCTAAGATGAGATGACCCTGGCCTCTTCCTTTGACATTTTATAATGTTATATTCAATTACTCCTTCAGGTACTCTCATTTTCCTACTCATATTGAAATACTGTCACTCAACGAGGCCAAACTTAGTTTCACAAAATGTTTAGGCGTATGCATCCCCCCAGAAAAAACGCTCTGCTCTTATCCATACAGCAGGCTTCACCAACCCGGTACTTTCTGGGTGTTTGGGAACTATAACTCCCACCACCCCCAGCCAGCATGCCAAGGCTGCCAGAGAAAGAGAAAATACAGCCGTACTTGGGTTTTTGAACAGCTTTGTTCTCGAACGTTTTGGCTCCTGAACGTCGCAAACCCAGAAGCGACTGTTCCGGTTTGTGAAATATTTTTGGGAGCCGAACGTCCGATGGGGCTTCCACAGCTTCTGATTGGCTGCAGGAGCAATTGGGGAGGTGCCTGTATTATTAACTCTTGTTGCTTTACTCATGAAAGTGACCCAAACTGACTTACAACAGAAACACTAAAACCAAACACAACAAACATATCCTCTACCAATAGGTGCTCTATCAACGATCTGCAACAAGCCTTGAATATTACAAGGGACTGAAACTATCCAGGGTCTGTGATCTTCCCGAGTTTCAAAAATGGCACACAACTGCACACTCTGGCAGTTTCACAGGCAGGCAACTTAAAGAAAGCAGGGCAAGCGTAATGTGATCGTAGCTGCGTAAAGCGACCAGACAAAAACATGCTGCAGTGCTCTGAATCAGCTGTGAGCGAGAGGGAAGTGCTGTGCTACTGGGCATATCTCAGATGTCCTCATTACCTCGATGAGGCACTGTGACAAGGTCAACCCACAGCAGACATGGATGCAGCTTGGTCATTTAGCCCCAAGTCACTGACTCCAGTAATGAAAGTAGATTATATGGCTTTTTGAACTGCCCTAGAGTTGTACCAGTACTCTGAGCTGAGTGAGGCATGCGGATGAGAAGTTTGGCCGGCGATGCATTGTGTTTCCCCTGCATTCTATATGTATCCTGATTTTGGGATCATTTCCCCCAGCTGGTTTCCAATTGGTGATCCCACCCAGGGGGTCTGTGGCACATACCCATCAACTGTCCAGGAAATCCCCATTCCGGGAGCCATGTGCTCAAAACACATGAGATCATGGCAGGATGTGTGTGTTGCATGAGATCGCGGCACCCAAAAATGTGTGGTTTGGGGCACCATGGTTTTGTACAGGTCACATGACTCTCGCAGGTTCACATTTGGGCAAGCCATTTCCCTTCATATAAATGCATTGTTGTATGCCGTTTCCCCTAATATGTTTATTTATTTATTTCATAACATTCATACACCGCTTGATTTATATTTTTAAAAAACACCACCACCACCTCAAAGCGGTTAACAAAAAAAGATAAAACAACAAAATCAAGAAAAAATTACAGCCCTACTTTAAAACAGAGAAAACTTAGAACACTAAAACAGATTGAAATCGCCTCAGCTTTTATATACACATGTTAACGTGTGGTTTTTTTGTACACATTCTTTGACTGGAGTTCACTGCACTGCAAAATGCAGCAAAACACGCCTTTTGCAGGACGGCTGCATTTCGATTCGCTTATTGTTTCAGAAAATGCGAATTATGCAGCTTCTCCTTTAAATGCAAACTGAACTGAGTATCTTCCCCATCCGTATCTGTGGGTAAAGAGAGCTCTAAAGTCCATTTCCCAAGAGACACCTGTACCAACAGATTTTAAGTGCAAAAGACATTTCCGTCTCTTTGAGAGGACTGGGGTTTGCTTTGGCTTCTTTCCACAGTAGCAATTATATCGACATACTTGCACTATCCATTAGCAGAAAGTACATGGATGTTCCGCCATCCCTACATGTAGATAAAAGCAAAACACTTCAATTATCTAAGTGCTTTCCCTAGTGTGTATTATTTCCCTTTTGTAAAGCAGTGGCACTCAGTCCCTATAGGGGCTTAGCTGATTTTGACGCGTTCAGCATTTTGATTAGAAAACGTGCTCCCAGTGTAATCACCCCGATTCTTACTTACAGTCCCTTTGACTCCGGAATAAATCTGTGAAGTTGAGCAAGGGATCTTCCTTCCTGTCCTTCTCAAACCACCTGGTGCCCTAAAGATGCTGGAGACTACAGCTCCCATCAACTACTGGGAATGATGGGAGTTGTGGTTTGAAGGGCACCATGCTGGCACTAGGCATGCTTATGGAAATCAGTCTTTGGGAATGTTGTTGTGAACTGAGCTAAGCTGCAGCCACACACACACCATACATTCTTTGGGGGGAGCTGTGACTGTTTAAGGTGGTATCAGGGGGATTTGAACACTCACAGCTTCCCCAAAGAATTCTGGGAGTTGTAGTTCTTCAGAGACCCTGATTCCCCTCACAGAGCTGCACTTTCCAGAGTCGTTTCTTCCTAGGGAACTCTGACAATTGCAGCTCCATACCCTTCAAGCGTCCCTATTTTTCCCGGGACATAGGGGCCTCCTAACAACTCTCTCTGCCCTTTTAACAAACTACAGCTCCCAGGATTCTTTGGTGGAAGCCATGACTGTTTAAAGCAGAATCATAGCGCTTTAAATGCAGGGTATGAATGTGGCCTGCATTTCTCAGACTAAAGTGCGGATCAAAACTCAATGTGCAGATTTGAATTTTTTAATTTATTTTTTTATTAAAGATTTTCTTGATTTACAAAAGTGTGTGCAATGTCTCTCTCTCGTATTGCGCCCCCCCCCCCATGTAACATTTTTACAAATCAGTTTCATTTGTTGAGACATTAGGAAGAAAAGGGGGAAGGGGGGGAGATGGGGGTGGGGGTGGGGTCATGTGGCGATGTTTCTATTTTACTTACTGTATATAGGGTTTGGTGTCAGCGTTGTTTGTGCAGTTTCTTTGCTGTTCGCTTGTGTTCCTTTGCTGGTGAGAAAGGTTGGGGTTGGCCTAGGGTGTGGTTATTCATTTGTGGTTGGCTGTGGTGGTCATTGTTTTCATGTGTGAGTGGGGTGGGTGGGTGTTTTGGATAAGGTTAGCTGGAACTTTTTATTTTGAGATGAAATTGTATTTAAAAAACACATAATTGTGGATTTTTTTTTAAAAAAGAATGCAGATCATTGCAGAAATGAGATTGAATGACATATGGGAAAGTGGCACGTACTGAAGTAAATCATTGTTCATCTGTACACGACACACATAAAGAGCAAAGAAAATGAATGATGAAGAGAACCTTTGCGTGGCATGTTGCTGAATGCTTGTTTGTGAATGGTGCCTTTTTCTTTCTTTTTTGCTGTGGTATTGATGAATTCAGATATGACGAGATTAATATTGCTGGAGAGGGCCCTGCAGTTGAGCTATGGGAATGTCTCTACATTCATTTAATGGCCTTTTGCTGAGAAACTGAATAGCCTTTTCTAGCTCTGATGCAAGTAGGGCATAGATCTTAGGGCGGTTTACAACATAAAAACATAATAGAAAAAAAAACACAAAATACATAATAAGGGCACCTGATGTTTAGCCCTATATTAAGCAAGATTTAAATGATTTGCAAATTTAATAAACCAGAGCCACCACCTATTGTTAGAAGAAAAGGTTGTACAGTGGTACCTCTGGTTAAGTACTTAATTTGTTCTGGAGGTCTGTTCTTAACCTGAAACTGTTCTTAACCTGAAGCACCACTTTAGCTAATGGGGCCTCCTGCTGCCGCCGCGCCACCAAAGCACGATTTCTGTTCTCATCCTGAAGCAAAGTTCTTAACCTGAAGCACTATTTCTGGGTTAGTGAAGTCTGTAACCTGAAGCGTCTGTAACCTGAAGTGTATGTAACCTGAGGTACCACTGTATATAATGTTGACTTTTCATTTCTATTTTAGTAACACCACAGAGCCAAAATTATCTTAAAGAACTAGAAGGAGGTCTTTAATCTCACCTCTTACTGATTAAAATTTGCCATCATCAATAAGCAGTAGGTCCCGCTGAGCAGTTTTAGTTGATTAGTTGATTCCAAAGCTGTAGTTGATTTAATCTGCTCATCGAAGTGATTAACACTTGCACCCCACAATAGCTTCATGAAAATTATTCCAAGTCATACAAAGATCTTTTATCACAAGTCAAGGGACATGATACACCTAATTCTCATTTTCAAAAAAGGACTTTCGGAAATTCTTAGCTCTCACCATGTTCCAGAGATGTTATCCATTTATTCACAGCAACATTTCAAATATGCTCAGTCTGGTCTATAGAGGTGACCTCCGTCCTCATAGGTCAGTTCCTCTATGTGCTGCATATTAAACCATCATTTAGCACAGCAGGGGAGGAAGTGTGAAGAAACTGTTTGTGTCAGCCTCCTAGGTTTAAAACAAAACTACAGGTTCTATATCTTGCACCAACCCCACCACTAGTAAGTACCTGTATTACAGATGATTCATTGGATCCCAGTTTGACTATCATAAGTGAGGTGGCAGGATAACAGCTGAATACTATTAAAAGCATAGATCAGGCTTTCCCAAACCTCTGAGCTCATTGACCCTCTAATGAGCTTATCAAGCTATCATCAACCCCACCCAACCCAATTCTTGGGAATGTGAGTCAACAAACATCAATGTATAATCAACATTTCTCAAGCAACAATCCTTGGAGGTTTTCCAAAAGGCAGCTTGTTTTGATATCTTTGCATCTTTGGAAGAGAGAAAGAGGAGTGTTAGCATTATTCTTTGGCATAGTAGGAAGTAATTGTTCTAAAAAAGCAAGATGCGCCCTTTATTTCCGAGGCACGTAGTTCTCAGTTGAATTTTTTGTGTGATGCCTTATAAGCTTCTTTCCCTTCACCTGGCCCTTTTAAAAAACTCTCTTTTGACCCCTAGGTCTTTATTCATCTCCTGCACAGTCCCATCTACCCCACAGGGGAGGGGCAATATCAACCGCTTTGGCAAACAGATGTTTAATATATACTAAATCACTTCCTTCCCTTGCCACACCTCAGCTAATCCTGTGAATCAAAGGCAGTCCAAAGCGGTGCGTTAAATTAGCAGGAATTTGATGTGACAACAACCCCCTAGGGAGCAGGCCTGAAGATGATGAAAAGCAGGTAAGAGTCCCTGGCAAAGGAATGTGGATGTGTAGGAATAACATTATCCAAATGGGCTCACAAGCGATGCAAGAGAGTGGTCCTGCCCCGCGATCCATGGACGTTGCAAGTAACAATAGATCACAAAGCGCCTGGATTCGTGGAATGCAACCTACATCTGCGGCAGGAGGCCATTAGAGTAAAGTAAAGAAAAGAAAAGAAAAAGATAGACGCCTCCTCCCTATAAGTAAAACATTTCCATGTTTCAGCCTGATTGAAGATTTTCAAGCCCTGGGTGCTCAAAGAGATAATGCTGCGGGAACGCTCTCTCTTAAAGGGGGGAATCTTCACTCTGTCTGAGATCTTACGTTAGAACAAGGGAGCTTTTTGTCAGACCGAGATCTGAGCCGAGCTACTTGATAAATTAAATTACCCTGTCCTGAGAATGGAGAGGGAATATGGGGCTAGAATCTGCTGGAGCATTTTGCCATAGAAGACTGAGATGGTATGCTTTGAACCGGCTCTGCTCTACATTGGTTAAGTCAGATCCAGGCGAACGTGTTAGTCCTCTGAAATCACACCCAGAGGGGTGGTAAAAAGAGTATTAAACCAGCATTCATTGGGATCATACTGTGTATAATGTTTCTAGTAAAGGTAAAGGGACGCCTGACCGTTTGGTCCAGTCGTGGATGACTCTGGGGTTGTGGCGCTCATCTCGCTTTATTGGCCAAGGGAGGCGGTGTATAGCTACCGGGTCATGTGGCCAGCATGACTAAGCCGCTTCTGGCGAACCAGAGCAGCGCAGAAAAACGCTGTTTACCTTCCCACCGGAGCGGTACCTATTTATCTACTTGCACTTTGACGTGCTTTCGAACTGCTAGGTTGGCAGGAGCAGGGACCGAGCAACGGGAGCTCACCCCGTCGCAGGGATTCGAACCGCCAACCTTCTGATCGGCATTCCCTCCCACCCCATCCTCCTACCTTTGATATTTGTTGAGTACCCTGCCTGAGGAAGAGTTCTGCGTAACTCAGAACCTTGCACGCCACATTGTGTCTTTCGCCCTGGGATCACTAGATATAAGATGGGACAGAAAATAAATAAATAACAGGCTCTGAGCCAAGATTGGTCTGAATAGAGATATTGTTCTACTCTTCTTGTGAATTCTGCCTCATCTCCGTGGGTGTTTCTGCTGACTCTTGCTGTTAAATAGGTTGGGCGTTTGCTCTGGGCAAGTGGAGTAGGAGAGGATGGTAGGAGGAACGATCACATGAGACCTTTTGGCTGCATTGCCGCTGAGTTTAGGAGACACAACTGCAGTTGCATTTGATGGTCTTATGTAAAACATACAGTCAAACCTTGGTTCCCAAACACCTGCGTTTTGGAACGCTTTGGCTCCCGAATGCCGAAAACCCAGAAGTAAGTGTTCTGATTTTTGAACGTTTTTCAGAAGTCGAACGTCAGACATAGCTTCCACTTGAGTGCAGGAAGCTCCTGCAACCAATCAGAAGCCGCGCCTCGGTTGTCGGAACATTCCGGAACGAGCTTTCAGAACAATACATTTTGACTATTAATGTAAAAATGTGGCTATGGACCCTTCAGCAATGAAGGAGGGTGCCCGTGTAAAGAGAGCTGTTGCAAGAATAATCTTAAAATAAACCTGGTTAGCAAGTGGGAAGGACAGGGTAGGAATCTTTTTAATGAATGTGGCAATTTATTTAATGAATGAATTTATTTAATGAATTACTTGTGATCATGGGTGAAATCCAACGATGTCCATCCACCTGTGAAATAGACTCTGTTGGCAGTAACAGATTCCCCCAGCATCCCCAAGTTTGCCCCAGGGGATAGGAGAACAACCAGAGTCTATCCGCCTGAACCCCTCAAGGAACTGAAGCTACCACTCCCGATTGCAAGTACAATACAGGCAACCGCAATGCCTCCAGGACCATTTCTCCTCATATAAACCGTCCTGGACTCTGTGTTCATCTTCTGAGGCCCTTCTTTGTGTGCCTCCTCCTTGAGCGGTCCAGAGGGTGGCAACATAAGAACAGGGCCTTTTCTGCAGTGGCTCGCTGTTTGTGAAATGCTCTCCCCAGGGAGGTTCGCCAGGCACCTTCTTAATATACCTTTAGACACCAGGAGAAAATGTCCCTCTTTAACTAGGCCTTTGGCTGATTAATATTCTACAGCCTTTGTATTTTATTCTGTGAACTCTTTTCTTCTTTCTCCTCTTACAGTCATACCTCGGGTTGAATACGCTACGAGTTGAGCATGTTACTTCCGGGTTTTGCCGCTTGCGCATGCGCAGACGCTCAGAATGACATCACGCGCATGCGCAGAAGCGGTGAAAAGCGACGCACGTGTGCACAGACATGCCGCCGCTAATTACGTTTACCTCTAGATGCGAACGGGGCTCCGGAACGGATCCTGTTCGTATCTAGAGGTACCACTGTAATTTTAGCATTAATGGATTATGGCCAGAAATAGTTTTTATTAAGGTGATTTCAGTTAAAAGAAATAAAGTGATATGGGGCGGGGGTGGGGGGAGAAGGAAAAGTGAGAGGAAGAAAAACAACAAAGATACATATAAAAATGAAAATATACCTAAAAAAGCAATATATGACATTCCCATACATTCTTTTATAAACTGGTATAGTGTTATTGTCCTAGCGCTTATATAAATGCTAATGGCCTACTACATTTTGTATAAACTCATTCCAAATGTTATCGTATTTTCCAAACAGAATTTGCGCCTGTAAGCATTGATGTCATATTGTCAGTCCATTGATTGAAGGCTTATCGTATCTTTAATTTTCCAATTCCTCAACATCAAATCTCTTGGCCACCATTAGCACATGGAAAATCCATTTCCATTGTCCCGTTGATAATTTCCATACTGCAGATATATACAGTTCAATAAAATATTTTCCGCTGAAAGATTTAACCTTTTCTGCACAGTCATAGTTACACAGTCCAGCACTTTCTCCCCAAACCTGTTAAGTAAAGAACTCTGTACAAACATGTGTTTCAGAGAGGCATTGTCCTTGCCACATCTCCAACACTGAGCTATCTTAGGTAACCCTTAGCTAATCCTGCCTCCACTCCATGGCTGTTTCTGCTGACTCATTTGCTATTAAATAAGTTGGACACATGTTTCCTGAATTTACAGCGGTTTGTCCATGCTTTAAACACATCATTATACATATCCATCCACTCCTATTTCATTTCAGCTTATCTCCAGAGAAGCCTGCCTCAAATTCGCATAGATTTGAGTCTAAACAGGACCCTGTCTGAGTACGAATGTTTGCTTCTTCTTCTTTTTAAAAGGGAATCTTTTTGAGTTACCAACATCAGAACTAATCCATCATGGGCAGTGGCCCATAATAATGAATAGAGGCAAGATCAGTACATCTGTCAATTTCAAGGGTTCCCCAAGTAAGCTCTTTTTGCTATTAATAGCAGACCAGCAAATACATTTGTGCTCATATAGCTTTAACAATCAGGTTTGGAATATGATCTTCGGAAATATACAACAGTATATATTGGCACTATTTAATAACCCCACGGGGTACTTATTTATTTATTTCATTCACTTTTCAGAAAGTGCCCCAAAGTGAGCTCACAATGAAAAACATCAACAATAGATACATATATAAAAACAATTTAAAGTCCAATACAGATGAAGGGTTGCATAAAAAAATCTCCAATTTAATTGGCGTATTGGAAAAGGAAGAACTTAAGATAGGCACCAAAACAATAATAGAGATGGTGCCAGTTTGATTTGTAATGGAAGGGAGTTCCAGTGGGTTTGTGCCACCATACTAAAGGCCCAATTCCTAAATTGAACAGAATGGACTTCCTGGTATGACGCTGTTTTCAGGAAGCCCTCTTCTGCAGTATGCAGTGATTGGCTACAAACCCGACAACTGTCCAGGAAAAAACAGGGCATCCCACTTTTTCCTGTGAGAGCATGGCAGCCATTTTGGACAGCTTGCTCTCACACAATTTTGGATTGAGATCTCACCCCAGAAAAACATTTCCCCTCCAGATCCATGATCTTCACACTGTGCCCTAAAATGTGCATTTTTTGGGTGCTGTTCCTGAAAAGGCACTTTTTCTAGGTCTGCGATCTTGCGTGCGTCATGTGACTCGCATGGGATTGTAGACCTGGAAGATGACATCCTGGATTTGGGCCGTGAAATATACTCAGAGTCGAGTGTGAATTTCATGCTCTTTATTCAGCTCATAGTAGCAATGAATGAAACTTTCCCCAAAACGTCTAGCAATATATACATGATTTACACAATGGGTCCTGTGTGATTGGCTAATTCCAGGCTGCTCCCGTAGGCTAATCAGGTTGTAGATTCACCTCCTCCAGAAGCCTGAATGGCTGCTCCTTTAGGCCAATCAGGTTGCTGATTCACTTCATCCAGGAGCCTGATTGGCTGCTCCTGCAGGCCAATCAGGTCGCTGATTCACTTCCATCTGGAGCTGGATTGGGTGGCTCCTGCGGACCAATCAGACTTCTGCATTCTGGATCCTATTGTTCTAGGATTCAGCTCAGTACATAACAGGTCGCCATTGTGTTGGACGGTATGTGGTTAGGTATATCAGGAGCAAGATGATATTTAGAGGGCCCATTGATCAGATACATCATGGTGGGTCATGGCTCTTTATATCTCTCCATAGCTGGTACTTGTGTGCTTTATTCGGCCACTAGATGTCTCTGCATGTTACATGGAGCATCAAATCGGGGTAAGGTGAGATCTCTGATGAACGATGGAGATCTAGATATGTGGCAAACAGCTGAATGCTTGTCCTTCATACAGTTGTTGCGTTTCAGCAAGCAATATTTCGTTTCTCAGTTGCACGGGCATTCCGCATAGCAGTCTGTCAATTTATACCGAAGATGAGCCATTACTCATGGCTCATCCTCGTCTCTTTATGGTTTTTTAGCACATCAAGCCATAACGTTCTGTAATGCAATACAAGTTATGAATGGACAAAACGTACAGTGGTATGTCTTTGTACACAGAAGCTTAATAGTAATGCTGCTGATTGTGGAAGCCAGACTGAGCTGTCTGAAGATTCATGTGGAGTGAGCAGGAAAAAAATAGCTTTGAGCTGTGAGTGAATACGATAGGAAATATTTCTACTCATTATAGTCTTTCTCGACTATTAACTCAGCTACTAAAAGAGCTCATGTTTCGCTAACTGTATATTCTAAACCTATAATCCCACCAAGGGATCTGGTGACAACTGAGAAAAAACAACACCAACGCCAAACCACAATTGTGAAATGAAAGTGGGTTCTTTATTTCACTAGTATATCCCAAGAGGGAAATAGAGTCCTCTAATTATGCTCAATTATTGTATTTAATTTTATGGGGAGGAGAACTCTCATTTGGTCTAATTTCCAAGCTCTGCCAGAGATGGGTTCAAAGGAACTTTATATCACCAGGAACTTTATATCAGAACAGGCTTCGTACAAAAATGACAAGGGAAACACTATAATAAGGGCACATTTGGAGCAACTTGCCTAAATAGAGAGGCAGAGAAGTAATGAAGCAGATTTCTGTCATGTTTGAACTCAGTTCCTTCTCTGTGGAAGGTTGTGTGCCCACTGCTCCTTTAAAGCACATTTGAAACACATTCTTTTCCACAAAGAATTGTGTCCCTGTATTTTAGCCCTCACAGAATTATAATTCCCAGCAATGCTTAACAAACTAGTGCTCAGAATTCTCCAAGCCTTCCTTTTAAGTGGTTTCTGTGAAATGAGAGTGGTATATTTTGTATATTTTTTTGTATATTTTTCACATTATTGTGGAATATCTGTTATCAGATACTAACAGCATCAGTGTGTCTATGTGCGTAATCTCCATAATCAGGACCAGCAAGAGATGGCAAGCATCAGGTCATCAGAGATGGCTGTGTCTCCAGTTTTGTGTTATGCCATGGTGCCCCACAGCAGCCATTTTGTGTAATACCACGCCCTCCCTCCCCGGGGCCACCATTTTATGACTGGCGGTGAAGTGTAGGTGGGTTCAGGCATGACCCAAGACCGAGATTCAGCTAATAAAAGGACTATTGGAACATCAGGAACAAGAATGACAAACAGGGGCACTTGGCTCAGTATATATAGCTTAAGCCAGCCCAGGCAAATCACATGCCGCCTGTGATAAGTCACCTTAATATTGCAATTAGCGAATCACAACACTGGCCCTAGCTCAGCAGGGATTGGCTGCCTGCCAGCAACTAACAATGTCATTGGAGGGTTTAAGAATTCTCTCAGTCTTTTGTGATGCAGGTGAAGTTCCTGAGCTCCAGAAGGCCTGAAGGCCTAGGACTGTGTTATGTAGTGAAGTTTCACCCTGGGCCAGCAGGGGGATACTGTAGATAGTTTTCACTCAGGTCCACGTCAGTTATTTTAGGCGGGAAACTCTGGGTTGTTGTTGCTACAATGTTGACAGCCGGCTGCCTATAAAAGCAGGCCGGCTGAGCTGTTTGCTGTTCAGTTCTGTCCAGCTTACAAGTAAAGAGCTGCTCTGGAGAAATCGCTGTGTCGTCTGCTATGTTCGCCCACAACTTAACAGACTGCATTGCATGCATACAACCAGGCTTTGGCCTACAATGCCTGCATACATAACAGGTGGACCCAGCACTCTCCCAAAATTCAAAATGTGCCCACTGGTCCGAAATGTTTGGTGACCCCAGTGCGGTTTGTACACTACCAAAGTAATTGCAAATGGTCTTGCTATTCCATAAGTTTCCACTTTACGGAGACATAGCCCAATACACAAAGTATCTGTGGTTTTCAAACCTGGCTCTCATTGGTACACTTTGGAGCCTTTGCTAAAAACAAAGTAGATCTGACAAGCTGGAAGCCAGTCCACCACTGATGTAGATGTCCAAAATAAAAACCCCATTCATATGTTACTAATGGTGGTGGTCTTCACATAATGAAAGAAATAGATTGCTGTCCTTTCTCTCTTCTCCACATGCACTTCAACAACATGTGAACTGGACTCTCAAATGTACAGAGAGCCCATTCATGTAATGTATCTCTCCCACCCCCCACCTTTTTGAGAATAAGACATCTCTTTAACAAATTGGGTATTTGCGCTGCCCAAGCATCAAAGGGAAGATGTTCTTTGAAGTGAAAGGCATGTTGCCTTAAGTCTCAGTGAACTGACTGTGCACTGTCCCATTAAACAGTAAACCACTTCAGGCGGTATTAGGATTGCCATACATCCAGAATTTCCCAGACATAGCCGGGATTCGGCCATCGGAAACTGTGTCCAGGCGGGAATCGCTGAGATGTCCAGGTTCAGGAGAATCCATACGTATGGCAAGCCACGTCGGAAGTGTTGATTTTGCCAAAAGCTCAACAACTTTTGTGTCGGATTTCCACCTTTCGAAATATGGCAACCTGAATATACATTTTGTTAAATTTAATTAATCCCAGCCTCCAGAACCCAACCGCCACCACCACCATGTATTCCCATGAGCTATGAGAAATCCTGCTTCAGGCCTGTATTGGGGCCATGCCAGAGATCTGTCTAGAAGGCTGTTAATAAGCCTGTCATTTTACTACCAGCACCTGAGTAGTTTCTCAGCCAGTAGCCAAGGTTTGGCAGAGAACAAAGAGAGGAGCGATGTGAGTGTGTGTCTCATTCTCCCCCATGCGGGACTCACTGCCTTGCCAAAGGCCACAAAACAATGGCTGATTTAGAGGTAAATGATGGCTGGGTGCAGTGCCTCCAAATAGCCATTTCCCTTGTAGAAATGCCAATCAACCACATCACATGGGAGGACCACTGCTCTGTTTCTCAACAGGACCGCATCACTTGTTCCTAACCTGGTCTCCAATTCATATGTATGCAACATTGCACATGCAAAGGAAGTGCTCTGCCTCTGATCTATGGCCTTTCCCTTTGCTTTAACATCTTGGCACCTACCAATGGGGTTCCGATATGGATCTTAACCCCCAACTTGCTGACTGCTCTTTTTAAAAATAATAATAATAATTGTATTTGTTTTTGCTTGTTCAATGCATTTTATTTTATTAGGCTTTCAAATTGTATTCGGCATCCACGGTTAATACAGTTAATACTTTTTTTTATCTTAAACAAATCCACTTCTAAAGCGTTTTGACAAGCAGAACTTTCAGAGAATTGTGAGGATGCCAAAGATTTCAGATAGAATGTCTGGGAATGGCAACCTTCAATTAAAAGTCTGTGTTGGAGAGACATGCCCTAAGATGGATATAACAGAGGGATGCAGATTCCTGGTCACTTTGAAATAGCTACTGACCTAAATTGAGTTAGGAATCAGTTTTTTTTGTTTTGTTTTTAAAGAAATCTCACCAGAATGAGTCATGAAAATTCATATTGGTTTTCGTAAGGATTTCAGTTGTATTGTGATATTATTCAGGACATGTCCCTTTGTATCCTGACAGCGTCCTTTTAATCCCCTCTTTATAAGCCTGTTACAAGCTTCTGAGTATTACCAGACTGATTACAATTAGGAACATAGGATACTGCCCTATACTAATAGCTCAGTATTGTCCACACTGACTGGGAGCAGCTGGCCAGGGTTTTAGACTGAGGTCTCTCCCAATCCTATCTAGAGGTTCCAAAGATTGAACCTTCTGCATGTGTGTGTGCACCTTCCTTTGCCCACTCCCAATTAACTTCCGTCTCCAGGACATTCCAGATAAACATCAGGAAGAACTTTCTGATGGTAAGAGCTGTTCAACAGTGGAACCGACTCCCTCAGGAGGTTGTGGACTCTCCTTCACTGGAGGTTGTTACGCAGAGATTGGATGGCTATCTGTCATGGATGATAGATAGATAGATGATAGATAATTTATTACGGTCAAAGACCAGCTTGCACAACACAATAAAAACAGCATTCATAAAGATAAAATAAACAATCAGAGCAGATTGCAGCAATAGTTCGTGTGTTAAAATTGAGATATATACATACACCCGTACAACTGAGATTTGGGCTACCATAAAAATTCACCCTGAGACACTCCAAAGGGTGACTTCAGCATTTCCCTAGTAAGCTGTTGTATTCTAGAGGATGATCTGTGCCTACAAATCTGGGCACAGAATCTGGCTACCACCTAGGTCTTCTTGTGATCTTTGCCTAAGAGAAGAGAATTAAGTTTAAAATTAAGTCTGAAAGATCAGCGAGCCTCTTCAGCAAAGGATCAATGGTGTCTCTACGAATCTCAACATGAAAAGGACATTTAAAAATATATATGTTTAGGGCTTCCTATTTCCCCTAATGGGCAGGCGCAAAGTCTCTGTGTGTAGGGGACTCTTCTATAGGAGCCTTCCAGAACTGGTGAGGGCAAGGCGGACCTTCTACCAAGAGTGAAAGCCCTTCTTGCGTTTCTGGATGCGAGGAAATAGAGATATGTTGCTGGAGCGATGGATGCTTTAGTTGGGATTCCTGCATTGCAGAGGGTTAGACTAGATGATCCTCAGGGTCTCTTTCTGAAAAGCCCCATGTGTGCACTCCAGTACTTGTGGAGTTCCCATTGTAACTGAAGCTCCACTTACAGTATCAAATGTCACTTCAGGAGGAACCTTCCGACACACTCATTCTGAACCAGCTTTTCAGGGAACAGTTCAATGGGCTTTTATATGTGGGAAACTGAGGTGAAAACCACGGACTTGGGAGCCCCAGATCAAATGCCATAAGCTTCTTTGCACCTATCCCATGGATTTCTCTATATTTAAAAGCAAGAAGAAAAGTAATTTCTTTACAGAAGGACAAAATAATTCTTTGTGTGAACCTTCCCTTGACAAAACCCCTCTCTCCGCATAGATAACGAAGGGTTGACCAGGATTTAATTCTCAGCTCTGCGAATTAGTTTAAAGTAGGATAAAATGAAATTGGTCCCATTTCTGACATCCTTGTCATGCCAGACACTGTATATAAATTGGCAGTGTTCATTTCTTGATGCACATTACAGGTGCCTCGCAAGGAAGATGGATTCTATTTCATTTTCCTTTCATTAGCCCTCACAATAGCCGTGGCACCATTTTTCATCACCAGGACATTTCTGCAGTCTGGATGGCAGAAAAGGACATGAAAATATTGTTTTCCTGCTGCAGTGGGCACACAGCGCATGAGAATAACCCAGGTTTTCCTTTTAATGGCTGGTTACTATACATTAAAGACAGGGATATGCAAATAGTTCAGTAATTAAGGCCAGCTACATGGGCAGCCTTTAAACCAGGAGTGGCAAACCTGTAGCCCTCCAGATAACAAGAACAAGAAAAACTTTATTTTTTATACCCTGCCCATCTGGCTGGGTTGCCCCAGCCACTCTGGGTGGCTTCCAACTCATCTAAAAACATAATATAACCTCAAACATTAAAAACTTCCTGATACAGGACTGCCTTCAGATGTCTTCCAAAAGTTGTGTAGCGCTTTTATCTCCTTTCCATCTGACAGGTGGGCGTTCCACAGGGCAGGTACCACTACCGAGAAGTCCTCCTGCCTGGTTCCCTGCAGCTTCACTTCTTGCAGTGAGGGAACCACCAGAAGGCCCTTGGAGCTGGACCTCAGTGTCTGGGCTGGACGATGGGGGTGATGCTTCTTCAGGTATACAGGGCTGAAGTCGTTTAGGGCTTTAGCGGTCAGCACCAGCACTTTGAATTGTGCTCGGTAACGTACGGGAAGCCAAGGTAGATCCTTTAGGACTATACTTCCCATCATCCCTGGCAGCTGGCCACCCTGACTAAGGATGATGGGAGTGGGAGTCCACAACAGCCAGCGATTTAGGCTGGTTTTCACAAGGCCACACACACCAGGAGGGCTGACATTTTGCAGTAAGTGAAGTCATACACTTTACCATCCAAACAAGCCCCACTGCACAAGGTTAGCTATAACATTTGTCCTTTAGGATTGCCAACTTTTCAACAGGCCACTGTGACTATGCCTTTAGAAGAGTAAGTCAGTGCAGTATTATTATTATTATTATTACTATTAATATAATATATTTGTATACTGCCCTATACCCATAGATATAAGTGGACAACCATACTTTTATTAATCAGTGGGCATGCTTTTAATCTAGCCCTTCAAAAAAGTTGTAACTAATCATAGCTACCCACTTTGAATGCAGCAATTCCCCCATCCTTGTACTGACCTTTCGCTTGTATGTAGTGAGAACAAGAGCAATACATAGAGGGATTCCAAAGGTGAAAACCCTGGCACTGGCGTTCATTGTTGGTGCCACTGGCTTTTGCATCAGGGTGCCAGGATACACCATCACTGTGAACAGGTATGTACTGTAAAATAAAAGACCCCATTGTGAAACTTCCCTCTGCACTGGTGAACATGATACCGCTCTTTCAAATTACCTCACCTCAAATTACCAGCCCCACTATTATAGATTGTAGAGGCTTAATCACCCACCGTTATAGAGGGAGAAAGCTTCCTTTCTTAAAGCTTTTTGTCCACATGAAATGTTCTGACTCACATCAACTCATGAGGTTCTGATTGCTCAGGGGGAAAACCAGCCCACCGTCTTTCTCTCCTCCCTCACCCTGTTCTCATCTCTACTTTCAGCCAAAGGATATGCAAGGCATTACTCATTCCAGCTGACTCCATTTAGGCTGAAGTCACATCAGCTTAAGATTTACTCGGTGCTAATTTTGCTAAATGTGCCTTTACTGAAAGATCATAGAGATAATGCTCACATGGTCAGAATTAACCACAGAAACCCCCCACACTTAAAGCAGACATTTGCAGTTCATACTGGCAAACCTGAACATCTGCAAAAAACCTGAACATTAGCTAAATTCACAGATAGATTATGATTCACACACCCCCAAACTTCCCTTATGGCATCAGGCTCATCCCCTACTGGATAACATGCAGTTGTACCAGGGCTGGCCCAAGGCATTTTGGCACCTGAGGCAAACCACAACATGGCACCCACTGTCCCCACCAGGGAAGAAGGAGTGAGTGAAGATCTACATCAGGAACAAGGGGGCAATAAATATCTACATCCGGATCTGCTGCCCTTGTGGATCCTGCCACCCAAGGCAATCACCTTACCTCATGGGTGGGCCGGCCCAGAGTTGCACCTTGGTAAATGCCTCCCCTCTCCAGGAAGATTCAGAGCTCTTCTGAATGGGTTTATTGAAAGAGATCAATTGCCTGTAGCTGAGGACACTTCAAAAATGTCACTGTTATAGTAGAATCTTCGAGTTGGAAGGGATCCCAAGAGTCATCTAGTCCAATCTCCTGCAATACAGGAATCTCAACTAAAGCATCCATAACAGGTGACCATCCAACCTCTGCTTAAAAACCTCCAAGGAAGGAGAGTCCACAACCTCCTAAGGAGACTGTTCCATTGTCAAAGAGCTCTTACTGTCAGAAAGTTCTTTCTGATGTTTATCTGGAATATCTTGGAGATGGAAGTTATTTGGGAGTGGGCAAAGGAAGGTGCACACACACACATGCAGAAGGTTCAGTCTCTGGTCCAGGTCCTACCCTCCAGAGCAGGAGAAATCAGACTTGCTCCATCTTCCATTTGACAGCCCTTTAGATAATTGAAAGTGGCTATCATATCTCCTCTCAGTCTCACCTTATCCAGGCTAAGCATACTCAACTCCTACTACTGATTATCATCTTGGGCTTCCTCCACTACACACATTCCAGCATGTCAATATCCTTCTTAAATTGTGGGGACCCAAACTGGACACAGCACTCCAAGTGTGGGTCTGTGTCTGGCTCTGGGTGCCACAGGATATTGACAGGTAGGGTTCAGGTGGGATTCAGCCACATACTGTCAAATTCAGGTTGTGCAGTTAATGCTGAACTGGTGCTCTTGGATAACAAACCATTTCACTGCAAATCATACTTTTCACGATAAGAAAGTAAGAGGGAAAATGCACTTGAAAGTGTGACTAATAGAAGTGATGTTCGGATTCTCGTCCGGAGCTTGATGTATGGGTACCCCCAACAAAATTGAAAAATTCGGCTGTATAATTTGGAATTAATGTGATTTGAAATAATGTGATATGATTGGCCTGTTAATAAAAAATACGTTTTTAAAAAAAGAAATAAAGTGTGAGATGACACCCGATGCACAATTGTGTAAGCTCCCCGCAAACAAATAGGAATGAATACTCCATAAATAGCCAACGTCATCTAAGGTCCCTGCAAACTTTGTGCGAACAAATCAGGATGAATGCTCACCAAACAGGTCATCCGGAAGCGACTTGCATCACCATTGCTGCAGAATTGCTGAAGAAGAAAAAGAAAAAGAAAATAAGGTGTAGGAGGAAGAAGGAATTTTAATTTAAATGCATTCAAAGATTTTACCGTTGTGGGTTTTTTTCCCTGGGTAAATAGAAAAATGAATGCAGCATTTCTGTGTTCCTGAAATATTAGGGGCCACATTATGGGTTTTGATCAGACTTGGTTATGCACGCAACTTTCTAAAAGATAAGCCTGATAATTAGATCTGGGAATCCAGCCTTTGCTCCTGTGATCACAGTTGAGCAACTTTCAACAAAATGCACATGAAACCTTCCAAAAAGCTCTTTCCGATAGCACACTGAGCGCAGTCATTCCGTTGCAACTGGCTGGCCCTCAAAAAATGATATAATTCCTCTTGCATTGTAAACATTACTTACACTCCCTCATGCTGGACGGAACACAGTTCCCTCTTGTAAAAAAAAAAATGCCAATGACTAAGATCTTACTCATCTGTTATAATAACTGGCCATTTTTGTGTGTAACCAGTTCGCTTTAATGGCCTAGTGATATAAACAATGTCAATGTGAGAGGAGGTAACGTGGAAGAATAACGTAGAAGCAACTTCTGTGGACGCAGAATATCCCTCCTGCTCGCAGTTGTTACTTCTGTGCTGTTCTATAGGTTCTCTCCCACAAAGACATGCTACTCACACAGACCACTTGCATGATTTACCTTGTTATAATGCACAGTAGTGCTACTGCAATGTGCTTTATGTGGGGCTGCCCTTGAAGATAGTCTGGAGAACCGTGGGCTAGCACAAAGTGCCTTTGCTAGGTTCGTGAGTGAGGATGCCCAATGGAATGTGCTGAAAAGTGTTGCACTGGCTGCTAGTGAGCTCCCAGGCAATTCAAGTCATTAGCACTTGTCCACAAAGCCCTAAGCAGCTTGACACCCAAGTACCTAAAAGAGCACCTCTCCCAGTATCTCTTTCCCCCATAAGGTTTTATTAAAGCTGCTTCTTAATACAATAAGATAAAAGAAGCTAATCTAAACAAAAAGCAGGGAATGCAAGAGAAGAGAAAACGCAGTCTCCTCTCTCCAAGGTTCACCGTTGTTTCACAGAGAAAGTGATAGACCTTCCCAGCTCCTCTCACTTGGGAGCTTTCCTTTCTTCTCCCAGTCTTTCACCCTGGGAGGTCTTCTCTTCCCTGCTTCTCACTCAGGGTCCTTCCATCCCAGTGGGTGGTGCTGTGGGCTAAACCACCAAGCCTCTTGGGCTTACCGATCAGAAGGTTGGCGGTTTGAAGCCCCACGACGGTGGTGAGCTCCCGTTGCTTTGTCCAGCTGCTGCCAACCTAGCAGTTCGAAAGCACACCAGTGCAAATAGATGAATAGGTACCGCTGTAGCGGGAAGCTAAACGGTGTTTCCATGTGCTCTGGTTTCCGTCACAGTGTTCTGTTGCTCCATATGCCGTTTAGTCACTGGCTCCCTCAGCCTGAAAGCAAGATGAGCGCCGCACCCCATAGTCACCTTTGACTAGACCTAACCGTCTGGGGGTCCTTTACCTTTACAATGTAATCATTGGACCCCAATAATGGCCCAGACTTCAAATTTCTGTCTGTCAAGGACCTTACCCAGTATCAAACATCATGGGCCTTATGCTCATCAGAGGATGCATTGTTGGTGTTGCCGCCACTGGTTTTGTGAAAGGGAAGATTTAACTCTTCCATGTGCACTGGTTCTTAATCCTGATCCACCCCCTAAAGCCACTGTTTACTCCTCCGAGGGAAAACATACGGTGAAATACTTAAAGGCCTGTCTACACAAAAAAGGTCTTCAAGAGATGTCTGAAAGTTAGAAGCAAGGATGCCTCTTGAATCTCTGCTGGAAGAGCACGCCTGACTTCTGGGTTTGAGCCAGCTGGGTTTCTGATGCATGATGGAAAACTGACGGCACTCCTTTGGATGATCCCAGAGATCAATCTTGGATGTCGGTATCCGGGACTCACATTTTTCAGGGCACCCTGAACCTGGGCTGGTAGGATATGGGCAGCCAGTGCTTGCCGTTTGATAATAAAGTCCTGGGATGACAGAGGAAAAGTGGCAATGCAAAACTGTTCCCACAAAAGCATTTATAAATTGACCCTCATCTGAGTAAGCAAGCAACAGTGTAACTTTTAATCCATTTGGAGTGTTAGGCACCTGCTACCCGCTGCTTTCACTCTCTCTTTTTTTTTGTCACCTGGATGGTCTAAAGTGGCAGCTTTGGAAGGGTGGGAATGGAAAAACCTCATTTGTTTTCATACATCAAACTATATGCAAAGTCAAAACCACTGTTGCCTAAAAATAAAATAAAATTAAAACCCAAGGTGTGGCAGGTAACCCAGCCTGTGTTAACATGAGCTGGAATTCAGTTTTATGCTAGGCGTTGTAGAACACAAACATATTGGCTCAACGTTTTAGATATCTGTGACAACCGAGGGTCTTCCCACATTGCAAATTTGTGTTGTGCTGTGTCCTGTTGGCGTTGGGGTGGTGGAAATGCTCTGCGGCAGGGGGGAATGGGGGTGGTTGAGGAGGGTCAGTTGGGTGTGTGGAGTGAGAATGTCTCTATTTCGTCTTGAGGAATGTTGTAGAGTATGGTATAGATATGCCCAGGAATCAGTCCTTGGTGAGTGCTGGTGAGATCTGCGAAATCTAATGTACGCTGCATTGTACTCTGCTAAATGAGTATCTTTGAACGCCTGGAAAGGTTATGCCGTTTGAAGCTTTTAAGTTCAGGGAAAATACAAGTAAGGTGTATAAAATGACAGAGGTGTATAAAATTGCACACAGGCTGTAGAAAAGAGAGTAGACAGAAAAACTCGTGCACAAGGCTAGATCTTGGAGTCATCAGGTGAAGATCAGGGCAGACGAAAGGAAGTTAAAGTCACATCTATACCATTCATTTCAAGCACATTTAATGCACAGGACTCCCCCCGTCCTCGTCATGGAAATGTAGTTTAACCCTCACTGAGCTACAATTCCCAGCACACTGAGCAAACTACAGTTCCCAGGATTTTTTGGTGGGAAGCCATGTGCTTTAAATGTGCTTCAAATGTATGGTGTTGTTGTGTCCTAGCGCTTTACACCGTGCATTGCAAAACTATGTAATTCTCTACCCTAAGACATGGTCCCAGCCACCTAGTTAGGCAGCTTTGAAAGAGGATTAGGCAAACCATACCTATTTGCACTGATAGGCAAAGCTGTGCATCTTTCCAGTCACAGCAGTTTCCAAAGTTTTCACGTAGGCGGGAGTCAGCCAACGAAACGTCCTTCAGCCTGCAAATTGGTTTACTGCAGGCCTGGAATGCGTAGGGGAACTCTCCCTTTCCAATGACCTTGGCATGGTAAGCTGCTTCTTACGACATCACCTTAATGCCATGGCTTAAAGGAGGCTCAGTTAATTTAGAGAAAGAGTGTGTGTGTGTGTTTTCAGCCCCACTATCATTGCAACCTTTACATAAGTATAAAGCAAGAAAACGAGCCGGCCGTCTCTCATGCAAAGTTCTTTGAATACTGGGCACCCGCTGCCCCCAGCCTCTGAAGCGTTGGGGACGAACATGAAATCCATTCCAGAAGAGCCATTGCAGATGGATCACATTGGACCTTCTGACAGCTTGGCAGGTCTCTTCTTCTTTCTCTTAGTTATTCTGTATTGCATCTCTTCGTGGATTTGTTGCTAAGTCTGTTCATTTTGGGCTGGATGTTGGTTAAGGGGACTTTGGTCACTGGGCTAGGGATATTACATTGCAAGTTCATTTCCATTTCCTTGTTTCCACTGTTGGAATACAAAGTGGGAAAGAGAGAGAGGAAGGATCCATTCCAAGTTAATATTATGTACTCCAGGAATGCATTTCGGACCCCCTGCCCACCGCAATGCATGAAAATATTTTGTCAGAATGGGTCACCCGTGCAACTTAACCCAAGGATGATTTCATGAACTGGGACTATTTTGGACTTCCAGTGTGGCATCATAGGGTCATCCCCAAGATAGCTATGTGAACAAAAACTTTATTTGAAATCACTTGATATGCAAGCATCCAAAATAACCCTCCCCTTGGCAGCAAAACCATTACGTCAGAAGAGCAGGCAGGGTGGGAAAGGGAATCAGAAAGAGGAGAGGCAGATATTTAGTAAAGTTGGCTTAATCTTTGCCATTGTGTTGAGGCGACAAAGCCGTTTCTCTTAAGTATTATCGTTTCAGAAGAAGGAACCCTTTTTTAGCTTGTACTGAAGGCAAGAAGAAGCTTTTCCGCTCCTTCAGGATAATTAGAAAAGCTGGACAGGTGGCTGTAGGGAAAAAAAGGCTGTAAATCCGAGCCAAGCTGTAATGGCATTAATGGCTTAATTCTCCCTAATAAGAAGGGTTTGCTTCAGCCACTGGCAGGGCTGTAAACAGCTGTACTTTCGAGTGGTAATGAGAAAAACAAAGCATTGGTTGTAGCTTTTTATTTTATTTTTAATGTGTCTCATTTCTGTTTATTGTATTAAGAGTGCAAAGCAAGAAACGCGTGTGTGTGTGTGGTTTCAGCAGCTAGTGAAGGAAATCTAATCTAGAGTCTTAGCCTCATTGAAAGGCCATAAAGGCTGGGTTTCGTGCTGTGACTAATCCATGCAAATTAAATAGCTCCATTGTCTTTCCCCATAAACTTATACTTGGAAAGGTAAAGCCTGACGATGAATTCTATATATAGAAGCAGATTTAGGAGGAGATGTGCACATGTTATCTGGCTGCCTTGCTGTTGATATGTATGAAATGCTAGCCGGGCTGTCCTTTCAAATACTGAGGGGAGCTGACTCTGACATTATTATCTAGTGCTATTAATTTAGATTAATGCCCCCAAAGGTTTAGAGTGGGTGATATTTCTGTATCTCATTTATCCCACCGGGGCATCCGCTACTGAATGGCTATAGCCACGGCGGCTCTGCTCTCCATCCAAGTGGAATGTCTCTCAATACCAGCTGCTGAGAATCAGAAGCATAAAAGGTAAAGGCAAAAGGACCCTTTACCTTTTTACATTAATTGCTGTGACAATAGGATGTGCCTGAGTGAAAACTTCTTGGCAGGTTCAGGCCCAACCACCGTCTCTCAAACCAAGGAGATGCAAGGCATCCAGAGAGATCATAGAAATATGACTTCTATTGAGGGCTCAGCCGGACTTCCTTTTGCACTACACTTTCAAGCAGCGTTCTCTTTTTTTGCCGCACCGTTTTCCCCAGGAAAACCCACTGTTTACTGCTGAATGGCAGAAAACAGCAATTGAGCTTTCCGTGGATGGCCATTTATTCTGATTCAGCGGTGAACAGCAGGTTTTCCTGGGGACAGTGGCGGGACAAAAATAATAATGAAAGCTCGGACACAGATCTGGAAACTGTGCCTGGAATGTCTGGTGCAAAAGGAAGTCTGGACAAACCCAGAGTCAGAGCCCAGAATCCCAGCCCTACCTGGAGATGCCAGGCATTGAATTTGGGACCTTCTGCATGCCAAGCAGGTGTTCTACCACTGACCTATGACCCTTCAGGGGATTCCGCACCAACTCCTGAAAATTGCACAAATGCTTTTTGTGTGTGTATGTTGTGTATCTCAAGGCCATGATGTATTTTACTGCTGTGGAATTACATCTCCCTTACATGTCCCCAAGAAAGGTAAAGGTAAAGGGATCCCTGACCATTAGGTCCAGTCGTGACCGACTCTGGGGTTGCGGCGCTCATCTCGCTTTATTGGCCAAGGGAATCGGCGTACAGCTTCCGGGTCATGTGGCCAGCATGACTAAGCCGCTTCTGGCGAACCAGAGCAGCGCACGGAAACGCCGTTTACCTTCCCGCCGGAGCGGTACCTATTTATCTACTTGCACTTTGACATGCTTTCGAACTGCTAGGTTGGCAGGAGCAGGGACCGAGCAACGGGAACTCACCGCATCGCGGGGATTTGAACCACCGACCTGTTGATCGGCAAGTCCTAGGCTCTGTGGTTTAATCCACAGCGCCACCCGTGTCCCACATGTCCCCAATACTGCCTGGTAAAAGAAATGCATGGCATGTTATACCCAACATTTCTCCAAACCTTGCAAGTGACGGCCAATGAACTGGAGTGGGAATGGGGGAAATGATGAGCAGAATGATTTCACAGGGCATGTTTCTTTTACAAGACATTACCAGGGAGGCACGAAGGGGACGTGTTGGTTGGCAGTAGCTGTTCGGTTGGGCCCTTGCACAGTCTGAAATTAGTGCTTGAACTCTGAGATACACATAAAAATAAACATAGTCACTGATTTCCACTTTGCATTTGTTCTGCATTTGTTAAATATAAGCAGAAAAACTGAAATGATCGAAGAACAATGTGTCCAGGTCTGGGCTGTAATGGGATTTTCCAGAAAATCACGATTCCCAGAAGGTTTCCGTTTGTTCTGTTTTTCAACATATGGCCAGGGCTAATTTTTAATAACAGTCACAGCTGTAAGCAGATCCTTAGCAGGCAGCGGGTTGGATATTACTGTGTGTGCATGTGTATATTGAATGCTATCAAATTCCTCTCAATGCTATCATCATCTAGCACATCAATATTTTCACCACCCATACTTCTAAACATTAGCCCTCAACAGTGCTATCTCTCAACATCCTTGCCAAGCAGTGATTATTATGAATATGCATAAATCTCTTTCCTCATGCATTATTCACAAGGCATTCAAATATTTTAAGAAGTAGGCCAACCCACTGTGAATGCGAAATACAGAGGGAGGGGGGCAAGTGTGGAAAACCAGCTTTTCAGAGGGGAGTTTATCTAAATCTACACCCCCTCTCTTCAGTGCAATAATTGCTCACATGAAAAGCATTGCCTGTTTCTTCCTCCTCTTCTTCTGCAAATGGACTTCTCTGATCCCTAGGATGCAGATCTTCCCAGTACAGGACTAATTTTTCACACACCGCGCTTTGGCTCTTTGAATATCAGTTGCTATGTTGTTTCTACAACAAGCAGTAATTGCAAAGGGTGAGATAAGCTACCTGAGTACAACCACTGCCCTTGGTTATAACAGAGATGTGAGCTTGGATTGTCTTCCATTAATTGGCGCCTTTGTGCCTAGAGTATTGTGCTCCAGGCACAGTGCTAGAAAGGGTATGCATGTACACGGCTGCCAGTAGCTACCTGATTTCCCAATTCAACACAAATAATAAAGCAAAGCCATTTTCGTTTGCCAGGGAAAAGTTCAGCGACAACACAGCACAGTCCTAACCATGCCTACTCAGAAGTAAGTCCTAATTAAATCAATGGGGCTTACTTCGAGGTAAGTGGGGTTGTTGTTGTTTAGTCGTGTCTGACTCTTCGTGACTCCATGGACCAGAGCATGCAAGGTACTCCTGTCTTTCACTGCCTCCCGTAGTTTGGTCAAACTCATGTTAGTAGCTTTGAGAACACTGTCCAACCATCTTGCCCTCTGTCATCCCCTTCTCCTTGTGCCCTCAATCTTTCCCAACATCAGGGTCTTTTCCAGGGAGTCGTCTCTTCTCATGAGGCGGCCAAAGTATTGGAGCCTCAGCTTCAGGATCTGCCCTTCCAGTGAGCACTCAGGGCTGATTTCCTTCAGAATGGAGAGGTTTGATCTTCTTGCAGTCCATGGGACTCTCAAGAGTCTCCTCCAGCACCATAATTTAAAAGCATCAGTTCTTCTGCAATCAGCCTTCTGGGGTTAGGTTTGCAGCTTTAAAAACAATGGGACAGCCCTGGATTCCACCAGAACTTTATTTACCGTGAATATGGTAATTCAGATGAATGAAAATGAGCTTTCTTGTGACAATTACATTCTCCAGCTAATTGACTCCAAGAGATTGCCTGGGAATATATAGAGGGGGGGCGGGGGGAGGGAGATGACTGGCTATTTTGCATTCTGCATTGTGAGATTATCTGGATCCTAAAATACTTTGGGGGCATTTGTGGAAATTTGATTCACAGGGTGCAGTGATCCAACGGAGGCATCTCAGTTTAAATGAAAGAATGCTGTCTTTGAAAATTAAACTTCTCGTAAATATCAGTATTAATTTGAGAGAAGGAATAGGGAGAGAATCCTGTTGACCTGGACACTTTTTCTGTGGTGTACTTATTTCTCTGAATGATTTATACCGTGGCATGGATTCTTTGGGTTAATCCACAGAGGCTGGCAGGAGGAAAGCCTGGCCTTAGGCAGGGAGTGGCGTTTGGTTATATTTGACCCATTCCCAACATATCCCAGCTCAAAAAAAACCAGGGGAACTCCTACCAATTTATTATGAAATGTTTGAAGTAAAAATAAAGCACAACTGCCCTTCATCGGACTGAAAACAGTTCACACATGCTATGAATACATGTTTAATATTCTCCCTCAAAGCAATACCACCCTTAAGAACAAAAGAAAAGGCAAGCCAAAAACATAAAATTGAGGAAGAGTGGAAGCCGTTCCCACTAAAATTCCATCTCTTATTTTGTTTACTTATAATTAATTGTATGAACATGAAGAGAGATGTCTAACCCCCCTAAAAAAAAGAAGACAGAATTATAGGCAAAAACAACAGCAAAGCCACTGATGGTTTTTTATATTCAGAATACTGTAAATCCATAATCTATATTTTGGACTTATTTCCTGATCCTGTTACGCTGAAGAAAGTTTTATCCATTTCCTCATAAATATGTTCTCTCTCTCTCTCTCTCTCTCTCTCTCTCTCTCTCTCTCTCTCTCTCTCTCTCTCTCTCCTTGTCTACTTCTCATATAATAAGCTGTTTTTACCATTGTAGCAAATTCCCAGACCTTCTCCTACCATTCTCTGATAGGAGGCAAATACCCGCTTGCCTCCACTTTTTTCTTTTTTGCATATATTATCCCAGCAGCTGTTACCCATACAGGATGCTAACTCTCTATGCTCTCTCCTAAATTCCATCTAAAATTGTCATGCTGTGTTTTTTTAATGGGCTTACTTTATCACACATTTTTCATTGCGCATGTTTATTTTTATAGCATTTGAAGGAACAGTTTCATTGTCTGCTTTAATCATGGGTGTTTGTATGTATTTTTGTCATTGGATTTTACACTTGTAAACTGCTTAGAATCCACTTTGGCAACTGAGTTGTATACTAGATAGATAGATGGATAGATAGATAGATAGATAGATAGATAGATAGACAGACAGACAGATAGATGATAGATAGATAGATGATAGATAGATAGATATAGATAGATAGATGATAGATAGATAGATAGATAGATAGATAGATAGATAGATACTGTAGATGATAGATAGATAGATAGATAGATAGATAGATGATAGATAGATAGATAGATAGATAGATAGATAGATAGATGATAGACAGATAGATAGATAGATAGATAGACAGACAGACAGACAGACAGACAGACAGACAGATAGATAGATGATAGATAGATAGATAGATAGATGATAGATTAGATAGATAGAGAGAGAGATATATAGATAGATGATAGATGATAGATAGATAGATGATAGATAGATAGATAGATGATAGATAGATAGATAGATGATAGATAGATAGATGATAGATAGATAGATAGATAGATAGATAGATAGATGATAGATAGATAGATAGATAGATAGATGATAGATAGATAGATAGATAGATGATAGATAGATAGATAGATAGATAGATAGATAGATAGATAGATAGATAGATAGATAGATGATAGATAGATAGATAGATAGATAGATAGATAGATAGATATAGATAGATGACAGATAGATATAGATAGATAGATAGATAGATAGATAGATAGATAGATAGATAGATAGATGATAGATAGATAGATAGATAGATGATAGATAGATAGATAGATGATAGATGATAGATGGCATGTGCAAAAATAGCATGGAATGCTGAATTGAATGTTTCTCCTTGGGGAGAAATTCTTCAGCTAGGATCTTAAACTAGGAAAGGATTGATCCTGGTTTGAGATCCTAGTTAGTAAACCACAATTAAATCACACTTTCCCATTTTGGATATAAAAAGGAGCCATGGCTTATTATAACGGAAATTGCTGCACTGAAGTGAAGTGCCCTGAGACCTCCAGGTATAGGGCAATATATATATTCAACAAACAACAACAACAACGGGAGCATGTGGACCCAAAGCTCATTCACACCTTCCTAAACCATTGTTTAGCAAGCCAGGATGGTTATGTCCAACAGTGGGCGTTGCGTTCAATTAAACATTGTTATTGGTGGGGATGTATTCTTATAGACACTGCTACATCTAAATTAATTATTTTAATTTTAAGTGGGACTCTTAAGTACTGTTCTGATAGAACCCTAAGGTTCAATAGAAGCAGTGCTGTAAACACGAGCCTAATGAACCATTAGCTAAATAGCCTCCAAGGTAGACCCCGGGAAACTGTGGTTACAGGACAATATGAGAGTGTGTCTCTATCCCTTTCCCCTTTTCCTATCACCCTATTGCCGTGAATGTAAATTATTGTAAGAAATCAAATAAATCTTAATTGTAAACTTGAAACTATTTTAACCCTCCGCCCCTGCACAACTGAGAACATGACAACTATTTCTGTTTCCGCATGAAAATGGAAGCACTGGTTACATTCTTATCTGGAGAGAAATTGTAAGTGTTTGTAACCTGTGCAGCAAGCAGAACAAATTCACTGTTTATTTTGTGATGGGTGGTGCAATATAAGTTTAAAATAGCCCCCCCCCCAACAATAGGTGACTTGACTGCATGATTTAGTCAAGGAAGAGCGGTTATCTTCACGATGTAACCTCAAAACACCCCCTCTGTGGTTTGAACACGCAACCACAATCCATGTATTGAACAGAATACGGTTCAAAGCAAAAATCAAGTAAAAATCAGGGTTGATTTTTGGTTTCGGGTGGGCTATAATTGACTTGCTTCCTGTTGAGATGCCAATGGGCACATTGCAAGGATGCCCCCAAATCGGTATCCATTATTTATGAGTCGGCAAGGCAAAATACAGTATTTTAAAAGATTAATGAAGCTCCCAGTTTGCACTAGAGTTTCGTGTTGCCGGGCAACAGTCCTGACGGCTGGTCATTTTGAGTTGGAGGAATACTTGTATAATCATATTGATGCCAAAGGGGCTCCGTTGTACCTTCTGCCACCAAACCCCATGGGAGGTGGGATCAGACAGCTTCCCTTGGCGACAGGCTCATGAAAAGGCCACACCAGGGAGTGCGGAACTTAAGCTGGAAAAGCAGTTGGGGGGGGGAGTACGGCTCAGCCTCACCCATGGGATATGAACCAAAAAAAGAGAAGAGACAGTTGCGCCATTCCAGTGCAGGAAGTGTTTCTTGGGTGAGAGATAAAGCACGGTTTTGATTGTAGGAGATTGTACTTTGTTGTTGTTGTTGTTTAGTTGTTTAGTCATGTCCGACTCTTTGTGACCCCATGGACCAGAGCACGCCAGGCACTCTTGTCTTCCGCTGCCTCCTACAGTTTGGTCAAACTCATGCTGGTAGCTTCGAGAACACTGTCCAACCATCTCGTCCTCTGTCATCCCCTTCTCCTTGTGCCCTCCATCTTTCCCAACATCAGGGTCTTTCCCAAGGAGTCTTCTCTTCTCATGAGGTGGCCAAAGTATTGGAGCCCAGAGCCCAGAATCCCAGCCCTACCTGGAGATGCCAGGCATTGAATTTGGGACCTTCTGCATGCCAAGCAGGTGTTCTACCACTGACCTATGACCCTTCAGGGGATTCCGCAACTCCTGAAAATTGCATGAATGCTTTTTGTGTGTGTATGTTGTGTGTCTCAAGGCCATGATGTATTTTGCTGCTGTGGAATTACATTTCCCTTACATGTCCCCAATAAAGGTAAAGGTAAAGGGACCCCTGACCGTTAGGTCTAGTCGTGACCACTCTGGGGTTGCGGCGCTCATCTCGCTTTATTGGCCGTGGGAGCTGGTGTACAGCTTCCGGGTCATGTGGACAGCATGACTAAACCGCTTCTGGCAAACCAGAGCAGCGCACGGAAACGCCGTTTACCTTCCCGCCAGAGCGGTACCTATTTATCTACTTGCACTTTGACGTGCTTTCAAACTGCTAGGTTGGCAGGAGCAGGGACCAAGCAACAGGAGCTCACCCGTCGCGGGGATTCGAACCGCTGATGTTCTGATCGGCAAGTCCCAGGCTCTGTGGTTTAACCCACAGCGCCACCCGCGTATATGCCTGCTTTTCCTGCTCTTGTTATATTTGTGTATGTTCTAATTGTTGGTTTTAGAAGTTTGGGTGTGAGGTCCCCCCTCTTTGTTTCCTAAGTTGCCTTGAGTGCCTTGGAACTGGGTGACTGTTATTTTCTAAGCAGATCACTTTGTACTATTGGGTCACCCCCAGTTAAAAGGATCTCAGGGAGGTCTCAGGGCTGGGAAACACCTCTTCCTGAGACCTTGCAGAATCACTGTCAGTCAGAGAGGAGACAGTCCTAAGCCAGAACGGCTATTGACCTGATTTAATATAAGACAGTGTGCTAAGAGTGGCAAGAGTGCTGGACTAGGACCTGGGAGGAGTTGTTGTTTAGTCGTTTAGTCGTGTCCGACTCTTCCTGACCCCATGGACCAGAGCACACCAGGCACTCCTGTCTTCCACTGCCTCCTGCAGCTCGGTCAAATTCATATCAATAGTTTCGAGAACACTGTCCAACCATCTCGTCCTCTGTCGTCCCCTTCTCCTTGTGCCCTCCATCTTTCCCAACATCAAGGTCCTTTCCAGGGAGTCTTCTCATGGGGTGGCCAAAGTATTGGAGCCTCAGCTTCAGGATCTGTCCTTCCAGTGAGCACTCAGGGCTGATTTCCTTCAGAATGGATAGGTTTGATCTTCTTGCAGTCCATGGGACTCTCAAGAGTCTCCTCCAGCACCATAATTCAAAAGCATCCATTCTTGGCGATCAGCCTTCTTTATGGTCCAGCTCTCACTTCCATACATCACTACTGGGAAAACCATAGCTTTAACTGTATGGATTTTTGTCAGCAAGGTGATGTCTCTGCTTTTTAAGATGCTGTCTAGGTTTGTCATCACTTTTCTCCCAAGAAGCAGGTGTCTTTTAATTTCATGACTGCAGTGATCATGGAGCCCAAGAAGGTAAAATCTGTCACTGCCTCCATTTCTTCCCCTTCTATTTGGCCGGATGCGATGGGACCAGTGGCCATGATCTTAGTTTTATTGATGTTGAGCTTCAGACCATATTTTGCACCCTCCTCTTTCACCCTCATTAAGAGGTTCTTTAATTCCTCCTCACTTTCTGCCATCAAAGTTTTGTCATCTAGGACCAGGGAGATCAGGGTTCAAATCCTTGTTCAGCCATTAAACTCATTGGGTGACCTTGGGCCAGTCACTCAATCTCAGCTTAATCTACTTTACAGGGTTGTTGTCGTTGGGAGGAGGACTATGCATGCCACCTTGAGCTCCTTAGAACAGCGTTTCCCAACCTTGGGCCTCCAGCTGTTTTTGGACTACAACTCCCATCATCCCTAGCTAGCAAGACCAGTGGTCAGGGATGATGGGAATTGTAGTTCAAAAACAGCTGGAGGCCCAAGGTTGGGAAACACTGCCTTAGAAGAAAGGTGGTATAAAAATGGAATAGAATAAATAAATGAAATAAAAGGCAGCTGGACTAGGATATCGGACGTCTCTGAATTTGTGCATTGCTGTTGAAACATGCTGGTGTACAATTTGCCCAATGAGACTTTGAATGCTCTTTCTGTTCTTTCTGAATCATAGCCTCTTAATTCCTATACATCACAATATTTCCCCATTGCCATAGTGACTGCTTGGTAGAAAGGCAAAAAACTTTGAGTTGTGGCAGGCTTTCAGCACACCCAAGACCACCCGCCTCCCAAAGGCTGAAGCTTGGCTCCCATTATTTGTTTACATCATCAAGCTATTTATTGCTCCCATCACCTTCCTCAATGAGATCATTTAGTTAAGATGATGTTCTTTATTGGAGTAGCCTCAGCAAATTACAGAAGCATCTGTTTCTTTGGGGGAGGGGGGATTTCTCTTAGTTGCTGGAACAAAACTAGCCAAAGAAAATTTTGTCACCCGAGGAAATAACCTTGCTTCAATACACTACATTTAATAATAATTTTTTGCGGTTATGGTTTTCCCTCTTCTCCCTTGTCCTTTTCTTAAAAACAACAACTCCACAGAAAAATAATGAAGGTGACATATGCAGCTAAATATACAGAAATGAGAAAACAATATAAACAGATAGCAGGAATGACATGAAGCAATATGATGGTGCATGATCACACTGTTTTTCTTGTATTTATGAGTTTTGGCTGGCTTGATCACTGTGAATGTGTGGTCAGGGACAAAACTAAAATGTTAATTTTCACCTGCAGGGGGTAGGATCTGAAACAAATTATCTGCAAGGGAGGGGGCATGTGAAACACAGCAGTTTGGGGTTTGAATGGACAGAGAAAAATAGTACAGGAGAACTGAGAGTTATAGCTGGACTTAGCAGAAACCGAAGGTGCAGACTTGCATAGGTCTCTGGAAATCTATCTGCTGCTTTTTTCCCTTTCTTTTTAAAAAGCAAACTGGTTTATTGCAATAGGCTCTCCTCGTTTATATTTGCAAATGTAGCAAATACTTCAAAGGGACCGTAAGTCCCCAGTGTTTTCATCCTGAAGAAACTAAAGAACAATTAATTAATATATTATATTATAATAGTAATTATTCATTATCATCATCACTGAGTCGTTAATCATCTCAGGGGAGCACGTGAAAAACAGCAGTTTGGGCTTTGAATGGACAGAGAAAGATAGAACAGAACTGAACTTGCATCTAGATTTAGTGGAAACTGAAGGTGCAGATTTCTGGGCTGTCTGTCTGCTTTCCTTATTTGAAAGGAAACTGGTTTATTCCAATAGGCTCTGCTCATTTATATTGGTAAACCTAGCAAATGCTTTAAAGCAACTTTAAGTCTCCAGTGTTTTCATCCTAAAGAAATTATTATTAT
Organism: Podarcis melisellensis; assembly: GCF_964234715.1. Taxonomy (NCBI): domain Eukaryota; kingdom Metazoa; phylum Chordata; class Lepidosauria; order Squamata; family Lacertidae; genus Podarcis; species Podarcis melisellensis. The sequence goes on along the minus strand of NC_138528.1, from coordinate 17,088,742 downwards.
TATTATTATTATTATTATTATTACACACAACACTTTAATAATAATAATAATAATAACAACAACAACAACAACAACAACAATTCATTGTTGTCATCATTTATTTATTAGTAACTTTCTATACAAGAGGGACATGGGTGATGCTGTGGGTTAAACCACAGAGCCTAGGACTTGCCGATCAGAAGGTCAGCGGTTCGAATCCCTGCAACGGGGTGAGCTCCCGTTGCTCGGTCCCAGCTCCTGCCAACCTAGCAGTTCGAAAGCAGTCAAAGTGCAAGTAGATAAATAGGTACCGCTCCGGGGGGAAGGTAAACGGCTGTTCCGTGTGCTGCTCTGGTTCGCCAGAAGCGGCTTAGTCATGCTGGCCACATGACCCGGAAGCTATACGCCGGCTGCCTCGGCCAATAAAGCAAGATGAGCGCTGCAACCCCAGAGTCGGTCACGACTGGACCTAATGGTCAGGGGCCCCTTTACCCCTTCACCTTTAGCTTTCTATACAACTGCCTTAAGGATGATGTAGGAAAAGGTAGGGAGGAAAGACTGGGTGAAATCTGAATTGTTTCCCAAAGGGGTTCGGTTTTTGCAATGTTCCAAGTATTCACCACCCCCTCCCCCAAGGCCCAAAACAAGTCAAGATGGCAACAGTGGCTGATCCCAGAATCAAGGCCATGAATCCCTGGCAGGAAACTGATGTAATGCACATCATTTTCACAGAGGGGAAAGTGTCCTGGGGCAGGGGAAAGTACAGATGGAGCCAGAACCCTACACAATCGAGACAAGCACAACGTTGCCAGCAGTCTACCTTGATCCTGCTCACAAGCATTCGGGCAGGCGTGCTCCTACCTGCCAACGTCCCTCTTTGAATGCTTGCAATGATGTCATGATAAATAATTGCTCGGAAATAGCTGCTTGTATCCTCATCTTTGACTTTACCTGTTCCAAGGCTTCCTTTGAAGCGATAATCATTTTCATGCCTGACGGCTTCATATTCAGCTTCAATTCTCTTCAGGCTTTTTCTTTTTTTCTTTTTTTGCTTCAGCGGCTGCTTGTTTTACGTGCCCTCCCACCTCCTCAACCTGGGTTCTTGGCATTTCTGCCACTGCCGTCTAGGAATTTAATGCACAGTCTCTGCTCTCCCACTCTCTCCCTCCCTCCCTCTGGTTTGCTTGCCGATTTGTATTTATAATGCTTGCATTCATACTTCTCTGGAATCAATTCCAAGGGATCACACCTTCCCGACACCTGTTTGCAGATGATTATCCGCACTTGTGAAACATAGATGAGCAGGATATTTTCGGTAAGCTTCCTAATTTGGCTGCAGCCAAAGAGACAAGCAAAAGGTAGATGAGCTTGTTCTGTCGCCCGACTCCACCTAATTGTATCTTTTCCCCACAACGTCACACACTGTGACAATTGCAAATTGCGACTCACATTGGCCCTTTGTAATCATAAGACTTTGCTTTATTCCTCAGTCTTGGGTGGCAGCCAAGGGAAATGTAAAGCAGCAGAACTGTGAAACATGCCATTCACTGGAGTCTTCTGATGGGTGACCTCTTTGATACCCAGTGGTTGGCGAGCTGGGATGAGTGTCAAATTGGCACCATCCCCTCGTCTGAAAAAAAAGGGGCCTTTGCTTATTAAGCTGCTGATTTATGCTTCTGTTCATTGATGCACTGTTTGTTTGGTGCTAATTGTGTCGAGGCTAAGAAAACAATGGCCATTCTTCTGTGTTTGAAAATAGCATATGAAGGAACAAGAGACACTAGGAATGGGTCTGGGGCAGAAGTAAAATTCAGGTCATTAGGAGCCCTTACTGCTTGTTCCAGGCTCACACCAGTTTTGTGTGCAAGAGAGATGGAACGCCAGGAGAACACAGGAATAAACGACCCGCGTATTAGGGGTCACATTGGAAGGGCCTAAAATAGTCACTGCCTGTATACTCAAATGAAAAGGAAATATGTCATACAGGGGTTTTGTGCAGTGTTTTTTAAAAAACCTGACTGAAGTTTAGTTCATTATTTAAAAGAATAACGCCCGCTGCACCGGTGACAGAAGCGTTTGCAAATTCCCCACTGTCTCGCTGCGTTAATTCTGCTACCACCACCCCAGTTTACAAAGCAAATCCCTGATTACGCAGCAAGCAATATCCCGAAGAATGCAAATGTTTATTGTTAGCAAACACAAAAAGACCACTGTTCTTCTTTCTGCTTCAGTGGTTGTCAGGCAGATATCAGAAAGTCGGACACTTGCAGCATTCAGAATTGTCGTCATCATAGCAGAATTGTCGTCATAGACCTGAGAAGTTGTATACAGGCATACCTTGCTTTATTATGCTTGGCATTATTGCACTTCACAGGTATTGCTCCTTACAAGGCTGCGGGTGCAACTGCAGGCAGGCAGCCACTTCCAAGGGAAGGAAGCGCCCCACAAGTGACGCCCCTCTTCTGGCCATGGGAGAGCAGCTGGCTAGGGCTGGAGCTGGGTTTTCCCCCTCCTGCCCCTGCAGGCAGGGGGACCTGGCTTAATCGATGCAGGGTTTCCCAAACTGGGGTCTCCAGCTGTTTTGGGGCTGCAGTTCCCATCATCCCTGACCACTGGTCCTGCTAGCTAGGGATGGAGACCCTGGACTACAGTGCAGTGTACACATAACTTTTATATGCACTAGGAAACAACAACAACAACATGTGATTCACTTTATTGCAATATTTGTTTTATTGTGGTGGTCTGGAACCGAACCAAATATCTCCAGGGTCTGCCTGTATACCCTTCTCTGCCTTCTGCTCTGCCTACCTCCCAGTTTAACTAGGAAATTTTCCAGAACTAATTTCAGAATGGGAGCATATGCTGTTCACTGTAGTTTTCAGTTTGCGTCCTTTTTTCCACCCTCAGAGGTTCTCACCGCAAGGAGCACATATAATGCAATCTTAACCATACTCACAAGTAAGTCCTGTTGAATTCAGTGGGGTTAGGACAGCCGCCTTAGGTGCATCGCTAATAAACATCCAGACAAAAATGAATCCTGATAGGATTTCAGGAGCTGATTCTTTGTGTGTGTGTTGTTTTAGTGAATGCACCTGTGTTTCCTCGTGTAAGAAATCTGTATGGAAGAAAGAGGTGATCATTGCATATATTTCTGGCAGCTCAACTATTACAGCTCATAATCGCCCCCTCATCTTACTTAATCAGAGATTTCCAGCTTGGAGGAGGGAGGATGGCCACCTCCTTGCAACCCATCACCATAGCTGGAACCAGATGAAAGGAAGAAAGTGAGGAATCCATGGAGTGTTTCAGGGCTCAAGCTGGGGGAATAGATTTGGCTTTGAGCCAAGTTATTTCTCTCTTATTCTTATTTCGGAAGCCACTCAGCTTATTTCCAAGCCAACCTGTCAGAAACCAGGGTTCAGACTCACTGGACCAAATCCGATGATTCTTTAAAAAGTGGACAAACGAACGAGAAGACAAATTAGGATGGGAGAAACTTTCTTAGTCACGTTTGAATTTTTTGTTAATGCTCAAGTAGAAGATGGAACGGCTTCAGTTCATACTTTGAATCCAGGTTCCTTGATAGGAATTCGGTATCCGTAGGTGGAAAAGCTCATCATACCATTAAAATAAAAGAGCAAAAAGCAGTGTGGTTGTATATGCATGGATCACAAGAGCACATGTGGCTGAAGCTTTCTTTGTTGATGGTGACACAGCAGTCCCCACCGCTGAAACAAACTGCTGCTCAATTCCCGAACGCCTCTTTGGCAGCAAAGCCAGCTGTGGGACCAACATGAAACGAAGCTTTGGCTTGCGTGTGCATATTGCTTGGATTTCGGCCAAATTCGAGAAGACAGAGCGCCCCTTTGCCACATGTTAACCAACCTGGCTGCGCAAACAAAAGGCGGACAGAAATACATGAGAGGGTTAACTAATCCACATTAATTCGCCCTGCGAATGCATCCTGATGTGCGGAAGACTAATTGTAAGCCATGCTTATAATTGCAAAGGTATAAAAGAAGATGGCGGGCTTTGTGGCACTGTTAATTGCAAATAAGTGAATCCTTAAGGTGGGGCGCTCTAGCGGCTGTACCAGCACAACCCTAGAAAAGATGGCATGATGCAAGGAGGACAGGTAGGTTTCCCCAGCTTCCCAGGTGGGTACAAAGTGGCACAAATATCTAGGGTTCAAATGCTAGTGGGGAGAGGGAACTTGGTAAAAAATTTCAGGTGAAAATGATTAAAATCAAGGAAGGCAAAAAGCTGCTTCACACTGAGCTATACCATTGATTCACTCAGCTCAGAACTGTATTGTTTACACCAAGGTGAGGAACTTTTTGTCTGATTGCTTTCTTAGTACAGTGGTACCTCGGGTTAAGTACTTAATTTGTTCCGGAGGTCCGTTCTGAACCTGAAACTGTTCTTAACCTGAAGCACCACTTTAGCTAATGGGGTCTCCCACTGCTGCGCAATTTCTGTTCTCATCCTGAAGCAAAGTTCTTAACCCGAGGTACTATTTCTGGGTTAGCAGAGTCTGTAACCTGAAACGTATGTAACCCGAGGTACCACTGTACAGAAAGTATTGATCTGATGTGTAGAGATCTTTCCTATTCCAATTAATTCAAGAGGGTTCTGGAAGCTTCTCTGTGAAGGAAACAAGCAGAAGGTTCGTGATGTTTGGGTTATTCCTTCAGAGAAGCTGATTACAGCTGGTTTAAGCTGGTTCTGTTATCTCTTCAGTCAAGGTCATGGTGACTATAAAAGTAGGGCCAGAAGGAGCCTGGGTTTCACTCACCTCCTTCCTTCCTTCCTTCCTTCCTTCCTTCCTTCCGGTGTGGTGTTCTGCAAACAGTATGCTTAGTGTTAAGGTTTTGTTTTATTTTATTATAAGTACCGGACAGTAACTGTAAGTTTAAGTTAAGTCTGCTGCAACTGCATTTCCTATGGACAGTGCCAATCCTGAACATATTGGATTTGTGACCATTATGCTCATTTGCCTTCAGTAGCAGTAAAGCTCTGCTGGATGAAATACAATTGCCTCAGGTCTATTTTTGGGGAATCCTGCAACGTGTTTAAGTTTTTACTCTGCTAACTATACGTTGGAGTTCTGCTCTGGATCATATTGAGTAGAATTCCATGACACGTTTTGCAACCCAAGGACCTCATTCCCTCATGGGCAAGCATCCAAGGCCCACATGCAATGAGTGGGCAGAGCCAGAGTCACATCTGTTCCCTTAAAAGCAAGCAGAACGGCCTTGGACACTGTCTCCATTCCATACCCAAAGTGTCATACATTGTCTCAGAACACTGGTCTCAAGTCTCCATTCTGAGTGTAGGTATGACCTGTATTCCATCAACATCAACTGTTTTCAACTTACCACAAATGCCCGACAGGAGGGAACCAGCAGTAAATCAAACTGAGCAAGTTGGAGTTGACTCTTTCCTATCAAAAACAGGATCAGCACAGGGCTGTTAGGCCTAAGGTGCACAGCAACTCATCTCCAGTAGGTCTTGCCCCCATGAAGCAGTTGCTGAGACCGAAGGCCCCTGTCTCCTGACAATTGCCTTATTCCCTCCTCCCTAGGGCTTTCCCCAAGCAATCTGAGACTGTGTCTTCATGAAGTTAACTTCTCTTCCACCTGCCCTCTTCATCCCTCTCCTGGTTCTGGGAGAGCAGCAGGGAGGGCAGCTTGTTGCAGCAGGAGAAGACACTTGTGACTCTTCACCAGCCAAACTCATCTCTGCTTCTTGGGCTCTCTCCTCTCCAGCCTATGATTCTAGATGTCTCTCTGCCACAGATTTCCTCAGCTTACCAAACCCTGTTACCTCTTCAGCTTCCGACACCTCCTCTTCCCAATCTTCTTCCTCTGACTACTCATCATTCTCCCACCACCAGTCCCCTGGTGGCTCTGAGCCTTTTTCCCTTGGGAGTTCCCCATCTGGTTCCTCCCACCATTCCTCTGCATCCAACCAGTCCAAAGAGATGGCCCTTTCTTCACTTATACAACAGAGTGTGCATTGCTTTGAGGGTGAGCCATGATGAAGGCAGCTAGCTCTACCCTTGTTGTAGGCAAAAGGTAAAGGACCTCTGGATGGTTAAATTCAGTCAAAGGTGACTGGGTTTGCGGTGCTCATCTCACTTTCAGGCCAAGGGAGCCGGCGTTTGTCCACAGACAGCTTTCTGGGTCATGTGGCCAGCATGGCCAAACAGCTTCTGGCACAACGGAACACCGTGATGGAAACCAGAGTGCATGGAAATGCCATTTACCTTCCCGCCGCAGCGGTACCTATTTATCTACTTGCACTGGTGTGCTTTCGAACTGATAGGCTGGCAGGAGCTGGGACAGAGCAAGGGGAGCTCACCCCATCGTGGGGATTCAAACCGCCAACCTTCTGATCGGCAAGCCCAAGAGGCTCAATGGTTTAGACCACAGCGCCACCCGTGTCTCTCACCCCTGTTGTGTACTATTCTAAGCTCTCTAGAGGGAAGGAAAATATATAAATAATATTTAAATTAGGGATATGATGAAATGATGCTCGAATTATTTTTTAAAAAGTGCTCACACTGTTGCATTTTCTCACAGCTAACCAAGAAAATATTGGTTTCTTTCCTTCTGGATCCCTTCCAGTCGGGATTCAGGCCTCATCATGGGACTGAAACTGCCTTGGTCGCACTGGTTGATGATCTCCGGCGGGCTAGGGACAAAGGTGAGAGCTGTTTCCTAGTTCTGCTGGATCTCTCAGCGGCGTTTGATACCATCGACCATAACATCCTTCTGGACCGTCTTGAGGGGCTGGGAGCTGGGGGCACTGTCATACAGTGGTTCCGCTCCTTCCTCCTGGGCCGTGTTCAGAAAGTGGTGGTGGGGGATGAGTGTTCAGACCCCTGGGCTCTCACTTGTGGGGTGCCTCAGGGTTCTGTCCTCTCCCCCATGCTTTTCAACATCTACATGCAGCCGCTGGGAGAGATCATCAGGAGGTTTGGGCTGGGTGTTCATCAGTATGCAGATGATACCCAGCTCTACCTCTCCTTTAAATCAGAACCAGTGAGGGCAGTGAAGGTCCTGTGTGAGTGTCTGGAGGCGGTTGGAGGATGGATGGTGGCTAACAGATTGAGGTTGAATCCTGACAAGACAGAAGTACTGTTTCTGGGTCCTGAATGGGGTAACTGTGCCCCTGAAGGACCAGGTGCGCAGCCTGGGAGTCATTTTGGACTCACAGCTGTCCATGGAGGCACAGGTCAAATCTGTATCCAGGGCAGCTGTTTACCAGCTCCATCTGGTACGTAGGCTGAGACCCTATCTGCCTGCAGACTGTCTCGCCAGAGTGGTACATGCTCTGGTTATCTCCCGCTTCGACTACTGCAATGCGCTCTACGTGGGGCTACCTTTGAAGGTGACCCAGAAACTACAACTAATCCAGAATGCGGCAGCTAGACTGGTGACTGGAAGCGGCCGCCGAGACCATATAACACCGGTCTTGAAAGACCTACATTGGCTCCCAGTATGTTTCCGAGCACAATTCAAAGTGTTGGTACTGACCTTTAAAGCCCTAAACGGCCTCGGTCCAGTATATCTGAAGGAGCGTCTCCACCCCCATCCTTCTGCCCGGACACTGAGGTCCAGCTCCGAGGGCCTTCTGGCGGTTCCCTCACTGCGAGAGGCCAAGTTACAGGGAAGCAGGCAGAGGGCCTTTTCGGTAGTGGCGCCCGCCCTGTGGAACGCCCTCCCATCAGATGTCAAAGCGATAAACATCTACCTGACATTCAGAAGACATCTGAAGGCAGCCCTGTTCAGGGAAGTTTTTAATATGTGACATTTTAGTGTATCTTTTATCTTTGTTGGAAGCCACCCAGAGTGGCTGGGGAGACCCAGCCAGATGGACGGGGTACAAATATTATATTATTATTATTATTATTATTATTATTATTATTATTATTATTATTGCTTTGACAGTGCCTCTGCTTCAGCTTGCTTTTTCTTTGCTTTAACCACAAGCCATGGAAATGTCGAACCAAAGTTGCCACATTAAATAATGCATAAATCCAAGCAATTATGGAGAAGAATCATAAGCAGCAACTTTTAAATGCACATAGCAACAGATTTAAAAGGAAGAACATTCTTTTAGAGGCTGTACCTCAATTATAATCTACTACATGCAAGTCATAATGGATTTACTGTTGTTTCACAATTGCCTCGGCAAAAATTGCCTCAGCTGTGTCCATGGGAAGTTTTACCTGCAGGCAAAGAGAAGCGGAACAGCTAATAGCAGAAAGGAAGGCATCTCGTTGACACCAAGGGAATAGAAAGATAAGGCCTCAAGGTCCATTTACCTTGTCGTGTTTTCTGTGTGGCACAACAGCCGTGATTCATTTTGTGGTACAAGGCTGACATCATCCATTTCCCTGTGGTCGCTCTTGAGACATTCCATAATCCTGTGACAATGTTGTGGGTTGCCTTGATGGATGTTTCTGCCCACAGAAAGAGTCTCAAATATTCTGATTTCTCCAGTGTAGCTGGGAGCAGTTTAGAAGTTCTCCAACATAGCTGGAAATGCTTTGATGAAGTACCGTATCTGTACAATTCTTGTTAAGTGCTTGTACATTTCCAAGCACAATTCAAAGTGTTGGTGCTGACCTTTAAAGCCCTAAATGGCCTCAGACCTGTATACCTGAAGGAGCATCTCCACCCCCATCATTCTGGCCGAACACTGAGGTCCAGCGCCAAGGGCCTTCTGGCAATTCCCTCACTGTGAGAAGTGAGATTACAGGGAACCAAGCAGAGGGCCTTCTTAGTAGTGGCACCTGCCCTGTGAAACGCCCTCCCACCAGATATCAAGGAAATAAACAACTACCTGACATTTAGAAGACATCTTAAGGCCGCCCTGTTCAGGGAAGTTTTTAATGTTTGATGTTTTATCACTTTATTATTATTATTATTAATAATATTCTGTTGGGAGACACCCAGAGTGGCTGGGGAAACCCAGCTAGATGGGCAGGGTATAAATAATAAATTATTATAATATTATTATTATTATTACTAAGCAAAAACAGACATGCAAAATTCCAGATCTCTTGCTCAGGGGTGGGGAACCAATGGTTCTCCAGATGTTGTTGTACTCCCCAATGCTGATCGGCCCCAGCTAGCCAGACCAGTGGTCAGAGAAGATGGGAGTCCCTGTCCTTAGCTGATGTTCATTGACTATGGTTAGCCCTGGTGCATTGCAAGTAAACACAATTCTGAATTCTAAGTTTCCGTGAGAAAATAACCCTCATACTACAATACCAACGGCCTCTCATTCTTCAGCACAAATGATAGCTTGCTCTCACCGGGTGGATAATTTACAGCATATAAATGTATCCACGCGGTATTATTTATTGGCACTGATTGCTAATTTAACCAAACGTGCAGCTGTTCCCCGGAGATGGCCCTATTTACCTTAATTGCATTGTGCCCTAATGAGAAAATTATTTTACAGTAACCTCAGGAAGCTGCAAAGTGGCACACGCTGGCTAGTCATAACCCTTTATATTGAGCTTGCGGGGCCTGCTTGCCAGGTGGGCAGAGAAATCCTGCGCTCACATTAGTCCAGGGGTAGAGATATGGGGAACGCCAAAGTGTGATCAGCCCTAGAAGGGGATGGGGGGAAAAACACCCCACCAGCAGCAGAAGATATTAGCAAAGTGCTATAAAAACAACACGAACACCGTTAGAATCTCTGGAAACGCAGTCAGGGACTGTAATGGCACCCGCTTGCTGCCCTCACACAGAGGGAAGCCTCTCTATTAAAAATACACAAAGTGGAGAACAACATTTAAAAAATGAATGCAATGAAAGAGAAACTGCAGAACCAGACAAAAAGAGCCAGATCTCCCCAAATATGGTGTTAACTGATGACTCCCCCCAAAGAACACTGGGAAGTGTAGTTTGTTAAGGGTGCTGGGGAAAGTAGCTCTATTAAGGTAAACTACATTTCCCAGGATTATTGGGGGGATAATGTGGTTTAAATGTATGGCATGTATATGGCCTAACTAAAATGAATACATATTCACACTGCTACATCTGGTTCCCTCACCTTCCTGTGTTGTCTCAATGCTAAGTTTTAGACCAGGCATAGGCAAACTCAGCCCTCCAGATGTTTGGGGACTACAATTCCCATAATCCCTGACCATTGTTAGCTAGGGATGATGGGAGTTGTAGTCCCAAAACATCTGGAGGGCTGAGTTTGCCTATGCCTGTTTTAGACTGTAAATTCCATAGGGTGAGGACCTGTTCTTTTGTACTTTGGTGTCACACCTGTTGATGGTGCCAGCTTTCGTACGCTTACCTGTCGCTGGTGAGACTCTTCCATAATTGTGGCACTGCCGCCGTCAAATCCTTACTGTGCATTTTGAATGGGTGGCACTCAGAACAGCACCTCCTTGGCTGATCTCCGAGTCCAACTAGATGACTATTTACAAACCAAAGCAGGAGCAGCTTTGTCAAGAGTTGCTGTCAAGAGTTCATAAAGGAGCCTGGCTTGAATACATTAAAATATATATTTTGCAGTTCCCACAGGTCCTCCCTTATTTACAGGAATGGTTGCATTTTATCAGATAGGCAGTGGAGCACCAGGTATGTAGATATATTGCCATATGCCTTTGTATCTAATTTGTTTCGGAGTAGCTATGGTAATAATGAAAGATATGAATCTAACTCGGAATGAATTACTTTGAAAATGCTGAATAACAGTACAGCTCGTCTGAGACACTTGCTCTAGACAGACTGTTTTTAAGTTGAACGCTCAAGGAAATGCTTGCTGAACCTAGTTGTTTTTACTCTGAAGTAAGTCCAGTGTTCAAGTAAGTGTGGACAGGAGCGCAGCAATTTGACGTCCCCTTACTCAACTCTCTTTGAACTCAGTGGAACTAATTTCTGTGTAAACATGTGTAGGGCTGGCTGGGTTTGGTCTGTTTCTCATGCTGCTAAAGGCTAGCGATGAAATTTACGGCTAGGGATGGATGTGAAATTTCATTTAAAAGGAAACCTACCTAATTCAAAAGGCTGATTTTGATTCCTTGAAAAGATAACACTATGGCCCCCTTTGATCAATGGATAGAACATATGATAACCCTTGCAACATACGAACAGATTGCTTTTAGATGCAGATCGTGTATGGATAAATAGAACAATATTTGGTATGCATTTATAAAAAATATAATGACTTGTCAAAATAATAATATTGCTCATATACCCATATTTCGTATTGTAGCACAGTTTTAGGCACTTTTTTGTATTTGTTTTTAATTTTGCATTTCCTTCACTTTATTTCTATACTGAAAAATTTCATATATATATATATATATATATATATATATATATATATATATATATATATATATATATAAACCCCATCCAATTCACACTGTCCAAAACACAATGCAAACTGAAACATGTGCATCCTTTGGCGTCTGAAGCTCTCCAAATTTTGGATTGCAGTTCTGCAATCAAGTTAGGTGTACAAAAATGCACGTACAAAATGTGTGCATATAATGTATCTATAAATAAAAATAACATCCTATGCAAAAATGCAGTACAGTGGTACCTCTGGTTACAGACTTAATTCGTTCCAGAGGTCCGTTCTGAAGCTGAAACCATTCTTATCCTGAGGCGCGCTTTCGCTAATGGGACCTCCCGCTGTGCGCGCGCCTATGGATCATGATTTCCATTCGCATCCTGGGGCAAAGTTTGCAACCAGGAGCAGCTACTTCTGGATTAGCGGAGCTCATAATCTGAAGTGCTTGTAACCAGAAGCGTTCGTAACCAAAGGTACCACTGTATATTAAGGGAAACCAGCACTAAAATGCTGATAAATTTCCATGAGGACTTGAAAAAGAAAACTTATGTTTGATTGTGGAGAACTAAAAGATCAAAAGGAGGAGAAATAGTGAGAAACTGAGATTGACAGATTAATCCATCCCCGTTTGAGATTAGCCCAGCTCAAAAGGTAGTGATTCGTAATCAATTCTGGGTTTGAGCTGCAAACTTCATAAAGTTTACTACTGTGTAGATAGGTCCATAAGGCCTCCACTTCCTGCATGTCTTCCTCCCCACACCTTACAAATGGACCTTGAGCTGCTTTGGAGGCCCTAGCAGGAAAGCATAGCTATCATAAACTGTAGTTTCTTTCTACCTGGGATCCTCAAGCTCTTCAGGATGGAGTGAAGTGGGAAAGACTTGCCATGCCAACCAGTTCAGCTGAATTGAACCTGGAAATCCATGTGATAACAGGTACCGTAGCCAAACAGTAGTTCTTGGATCCAGTATGTCTTCTCCCATTGAGCTAAGAGTAGCTTTTAGGGGGTGATTTATATTGGGGAAATAGCACAGCGGGGAAGATTCATCCTGCACTGCAGTCCTGAGCCAATCCTACCCTGCTGCTTTTATCTTTTGGAATCCCGCCTGCCTTGAGGGACTTCTTTCCTTCTTGTGTCTCAGCCTGGCTTCAAACCTGGGTATGCATATAAATTTTCACAAACCACATATTCATCTAAAATATTGCAAGGCAGCACACAACTTTAAAAAAACCCAGTCAAAAACATATTTAAAAAACCAAGAATGTCAGATACATCCGTAAAAGCCAATCGACAAGGAATCTCAGGTTTGAAAGGCCTGTCTGAATATTAGTTCCCAGAAGATGTCAAAAAGCGAACAGGAGCGGCCCCTACTGAACCTCTATTGGCAAGGAGTTCCACAGGACAGGGCCTGCTACGCTGCTGAGGGCCAGATGAACCTCGGAGGCATGTGGGATTGCCACAAGTGCCCCATCACTGAGAATGCTTCAGTGCAGGGTTGGGGAGCCTGAAAATGTTCTTGGATTACTGCTGCTATCGTCCTTGACCACTGGTCATGCTGGCTGGGGCTGATGGGAGTTGGAGTCCAACAACATCTGGAGGGCCACAGATTCCACACACCTGCTTTAGTGGTCAGGTTGGGTGTTCTTTATAAGTCAGCAGGACCACCCCCCTCCTCCCCGTTGATTCTTTTAGCCCTCTCGTTGGCTACATCATGCGCCCTGCCCAGTGATATCATTGATAATTTTGTTGTTGTTGTTGTTGTTTAGTCGTTTAGTCATGTCCGACTCTTCGTGACCCCATGGACCAGAGCACGCCAGGCACTCCTGTCTTCCACTGCCTCCCGCAGTTTGGTCAAACTCATGCTGGTAGCTTCGAGAACACTGTCCAACCATCTCGTCCTCTGTCGTCCCCTTCTCCTTGTGCCCTCCATCTTTACCAACATCAGGGTCTTTTCCAGGGAGTCTTCTCTTCTCATGAGGTGGCCAAAGTATTGAAGTCTCAGCTTCAGGATCTGTCCTTCCAGTGAGCACTCAGGGCTGATTTCCTTAAGAATGGATAGGTTTGATCTTCTTGCAGTCCATGGGACTCTCAAGAGTCTCCTCCAGCACCATAATTCAAAATCATCAATTCTTCGGCAATCAGCCTTCTTTATGGTCCAGCTTTCACATTGATAATTTTAGCAGCTGCCAAAATTGGTGAGAGAATTGGGATTTTAAAACAAAACACAAAACCACACCATTCCTAAATGTAGGCATATGAGCCACCCAGAATCTTTTGATTTTTGGTTTCAAATGGATTTTTTTGCGGGAAACTTGTTATGAATGACACGATGATGTTTGTTGCATTGACTTCCAGGTATTTAAGCATTTTAAAAGATGTAATTTGCACTTGCAGCTTCATAACGGCGCACAATGGAACTCCTTGCTCTTGAACTAAAATTACATATTTGTCGCAATTTCGTGTTACAATGCCTGTGGGGGATCCCAGAGATATGAATTACCATGCTTTTGATGTGGAAATGCTAAAGTGTATCTTTTGATACGCAGTACATAGTAGTTTTGTTAATCAGTCATCTTGCAACAAGGTTAGGGATAATGAGGGAATATGGGGAACAGCACACTCTATATCCAAATGCTCTTAACACCGAATTATGAAGGGGGTGGGGTGGGAGAAAAAATCCCTTTGCCTTAAAATCAGAATCAATTATGCGCTCGCATTAAGCTATGGAGACAATTCTTAATCATATTGTACCAGACTTTGCAGAAGCTCTTTGAATGGAGAGAGAGTGCCTGGGCATTGTTTGCATTCTGATCCTTCGCGCTGAAAAAGTTTTAAGCTATGACATTTAACCACTTATGTGTATACCTCAGAGGTTTCAACAAGACATGTTCATATTGCTCTATTCATAAAGCTTTCAACATACCATAGTTACAAAGCAGAGTTTCTCAGAATGGTTTTCCTCAGAGATACAGTGGTACCTCGGGTTAAGAACTTAATTCGTTCTGGAGGTCCGTTCTTAACCTGAAACTGTCCTTAACCTGAGGTACCACTTTAGCTAATGGGGCCTCCCACTGCTGCTGCGCGACCGCCGTGCGATTTCTGTTCTCATCCTGAAGCAAAGTTCTTAACCTGAGGTACTACTTCTGGGTTAGCAGAGTCCGTAACCTGAAGCGCCTGTAACCTGAAGCGTCTGTAACCCAAGGTACCACTGTAATGTCACATTTTCTATAATTCCAAGGCATATGTTTACAGTCAGGTGGCTTCCAATTCTCTCTACTTCCTCACCCCCACTTAACTAATTTGGGCTTGTACAAATCTATCAGCTATGTCATTTACTGAACAATGGGTTACCCAAGGCTGTTTCAGTGATCTTTCCCTAGTTCTGAAAGATCCATTAAAGATGCTTTCAAATCTATCATACTGCTGTGCGCACTTGTGAGCAAATCATTTCTTCTTCTTCTTCTTCTTCTTCTTCTTCTTCTTCTTCTTCTTCTTCTTCTTCTTCTTTTCATTTTGTGCTTCACTAGCCTAACAAGATTGTAATGCATCAAGCAATTCATGCAATGCAATTATCCGACTGTTTCCCCTTTCCCTAGCCTTTGGTCCCTGAATATAATAGCATCATGGACCTGCATTCAGAGACTTAAACCTAAATCATCCTGGCCCAAACCATGGCACTGACTTGCACAATGCACAGAAGTTCTCCTCTACGGAAGATTTCTGAAATAATTGGCTAAATCCCCACCACCACACACACATTGGCCAATGGTATAAGCCTTTAAGTGAACACTATTATTCTGTAGTTGTTGTTTTTAAGGTGGCCAGCTGGAAGTCCACAGGCCAAATCTGACCCTGGAGACAATTCTATCTGGTGACCTTATCAAATTTGAATCAAGGTACAGTGAAAGAAAAAAGACTCATGGAAAACAGAAAAAAAGTTTCAAAAGTTCTAAGCAATAGAGGTTCTCCCCATTTACAGTGCAATTCTTTACATTTCTACTTTGCCTCCCGCTGAGTTCAATGTGATTTACTGGCGCTATGGGTTAAACCACAGAGCCTAGGACTTGCCGATCAGAAGGTCGGCGGTTCGAATTCCCGCGATGGGGTGAGCTCCCATTGCTCGGTCCCTGCTCCTGCCAACCTAGCAGTTCGAAAGCACGTCAAAGTGCAAGTAGATAAATAGGTACCGCTCCGGTGGGAAGGTAAACGGCATTTCTGTGTGCTGCTCTGGCTCGCCAGAAGTGGCTTAGTCATGCTGGCCACATGACCCGGAAACTGTACGCTGGCTCCCTCGGCCAATAAAGCAAGATGAGCGTCGTAACCCCAGAGTCGGTCACGACTGGACCTAATGGTCAGGGGTCCCTTTACCTTTACCTTAAGTGTGTAAAGGATTGCAACCTTAATGTCGCCATTTCATTTTGCATGCAACATCTCCTATACGAGTCTTTTTTTAACCTTTGGCCCTCAGATGTTCCAGGACTACAACTCCCATAATCTGGAGTCAGTTTAGCCAATGATCAGGGAAGATGGGCGGAATAGCCCAGCAACACCTGAGGACCTGAAGAACAAATAAGTGTGCACACTTATTTGCACGCAATACTATGTTGTGGTATATTTAATCTTATTAAATGCATTTATATCCCCACTTCCCCTGAGCTCAAAGTTGCCTATCCAAGCAGGCTTCCATTAATATACTTATCAGACCTGAATTTGTTAGCTTCTGCAAGGAAGTTGCATCATGTGCCTTCAAACCGCCCACTGGGCCCACATGAAAGTCAAACATTTGTGAGATACCACCCAATTCTAGTTCCAAACCTGTTCTGGTGTATAGATTAGCAGCCTTTGAGAATACAGGTCAGCTACATCTTCTCCTCCAGTCTGAGCTGATTCTGTGTTGCACCATTCTGCCTCTCCTACTTTTCAGAATATGATGGGAAAAGCCTGTTTATTAGCAAAACTGCTGTAACCCTGGAATTCTACTGTGCTTGATCGCGGCAAGAGGGCATCTTTTACTAAAATGGTAATGTTTCTCGATGCAATGATTCATTAACCTCTCGCTGCAGTAGGATCTCCACTGGTACACACAGAAATTGTTTTGTCATCAAAATCAGACATGATAATGAGATTTTCATGGATTTATACAAAAAGTGTTTGACATCTTAATGAAGTATAGATTACACGTGCATTGACATCTCACCAAGAGTGCTGTAATTATATTAAATCTTACTCTACTTAGTGGGAAATTATCCTACTTAACCATTTTGCAAGAGATAGAAAAATATCACCCCAATTCAGCTCTAGCAGTTTTAAAAAGATTTGTGTACATCGTACCAGGATGTGAACAGGGACGTGTGTTCAGATGTGCATTCCATTGAAATAAATTAAGTGAAGGCATCCACGTTCAGAAGCACATTCAATTTGCACAAGTGGTTTCAGCACCAGCCAGGAAGGCACCTTTTGCACAGATACCTCCTTAGCTGCACTGGGGAGATATTTAAAACCAGAAGGCCAAAACGAGCAGCTTTGTTTTCCATTAAGAGATTGATGACTGTATATTAAAAGCAACAGAAGAAATTACAGCCCCTAACATCCTTGCAGTATGTATCATTTTATAACTACCCTGTCATACTTTAGCTTTTGTCATCTATGGCCGGCATCCAAACCATGTCACTGAGCAAATCTGCAGAACTGTGAATTATGCGTTTTTGTTAAGATGACATTGCTTTGACAAAAAGTTGTATGAATGACTTTTATTGGATTGTCAAATGAACGTTGGGGAAATTGGGGAGCACTTGTTTGTTCTTGCAAGTACTGCAGTCCGCAAAGCTCAGAAAGCTGGACTGAATAAGCAGTGATCTAAAATACAGTAAATATCACATTCACTTGTACACTTTCTGTCCTAATCCTGAATATTTGTGCCAGCAAATCTTCCAGCATCTCTGGCATGTTTTAGCAGTGCCAAGGCAACATCTTATTTTGCAAAAGCATCCTGGCACTGTTTCGGTGTAGCAGTTCACTCTAAAAACATATTTGCTGAAGTTAGGGTTGCAAGCTCTGGTGTGCGGGGTCAAGGAGAGGAGTCACTGCAAAGCTGAGAAGGGAAGCTGGGGGTCCAGGGGGTGGAGCTGGACCTAATAGGATGGGCTGTTGCTGGAGCACAACCTGGAGGGTCAGGGAAAAGCCAGTATGAGAGTTTATTGCAGGCGCAGGAGGAACTTTGAGCCTCTCTTGTGCTATTAAAGCCACATGTGACTATTGTTAATGCAGGCGGGAATGCACAAATAAATCTAATGCACATTGTCACCTATGTTTGTTTTGCATTCATGTTACAGATAAAGTGAAAGGCTCAAAACAGCTTATGGGTGAAAATGCTCAGAGTCTTGAGACGAAGGGTTTCACTTCCAGGGTAATCGCCACTGCCTCTCTGTTGTTGTCATGCTTGCGCAAGATGGAATTTCTTCTATAAATCAGCCAGCTGGTCTCTATCTGCATGCAGCTGTTTGTTTCCCAAATGGCCTACCTTCCTCCTCTGAGAAACTAGGGTATTGCTTGCTTCCCTGCTTCACCAGGTGTCTTTCAGGACAAATAGTTCACAAACTGCCATAATAATAAAGTGATGATACATTTTTGAGCGCTTTGGACTTTTAGGAGTTGGAAGGCAAAGCTGTGAGCTCCTGAGAGGCATCCGAAGGTTGTGGGTTCACACTTCACTGTATTCATAGATTATTTCTGAGTAGCTATGGTTAAGATTGCATGTGCATTGCCCCTACATGTGCAACTGCTTTGGTTTTTGCCTAGTCGTAGTCTGTGTAACATAGGGAGGAACTTTTTATTATTATAAAGAAACCCAGACCTTCTGCCAGTGCTTTTACATGAGATCTCAGTAGTCTCTGTAGTTGTATTTAGACATTTCCAAGAACAAATCTAGCCTGCTCCCGGTCTTGCATGTTTCCCCCTTCCCTCTCCAATGTAGCAGTGAGACAGGAAGTTTCCAGTTTAGACTAACAGTAGTTTAGCATGCCATCAAAGCCCTAAACTGTGGCTAATTTTAACTACAGCTAGTAAGAACAAGCTACTGTCATAACCTAAGGTTTGATGTTGGCGCCTCTACTAACCGTAGTTAAGATTAATCACAGTTAGTCTGAGTTCAGATAAAATGGTTATAAAAAATAGAAGCGACTTCTTGCAAGTTTTCTGCACCCAAATTCTGTGTATGTCAGTAACAGCCCAAAAGCTATTTGAACAGAAACTAGTTTCCTACTAGCACAAATTATCCAGGGCATAATAGACTACAGATATATTATGTTTAATGGGACGCGGGTGGCGCTGTGGGTTAAAGCCTCAGCGCCTAGGGCTTGCCGATCGAAAGGTCGGCGGTTCGAATCCCCGAGGCGGGGTGCGCTCCCGCTGCTCAGTCCCAGCGCCTGCCAACCTAGCAGTTCGAAAGCACCCTCGGGTGCAAGTAGATAAATAGGGACCGCTTTCTAGCGGGAAGGTAAACGGCGTTTCCGTGTGCAGCTCTGGCTCGCCAGAGCAGCGATGTCACGCTGGCCACGTGACCCGGAAGTGTCTGCGGACAGCGCTGGCCCCTGGCCTCTTGAGTGAGATGGGCGCACAACCCCAGAGTCTGGCAAGACTGGCCCGTACGGGCAGGGGTACCTTTACCTTTATATTATGTTTGTTAATCAGCTTCCTGTGCTACTACTGTATAGTCTTGTTTGGGAGTTCATATAACATGATCCCTATTGCATTAGGGAATCCCTGCACGGAGATTCCCTGCATAATTTAGAACTCTGCACAGTCAGGAGGATCCAGAGGAGGAGACTGATGGGGCCAAATGACCCTGCTCTTCCTTTTATGCAATAGGAATTGTGTGAGCTAAAAGCACCTGAACAGGGCATGTTTTCATGGGAAATGTGAAGCAAGAAAAGCTGTTTCTGCATTTCACATATAAAGGCACAAGGGTTTTGTCACCCACAGTTACATTTGATATTTTGGAGACTCTTGCTTTAAATAAGAAATGTTAGGGATTGCTGTACTTTGGTTGTACAGCTCCAAGTCTCTCATCTAAATTGAAGCAAGAATTCTTGGCTGCATCCCCTCTTTTCATTAAAAACAATTGCCTGAGGGCTGTAATCCAGCCCTGGGACTAAGCCCAGTTTTAGGTCACTTATGCTGGCCTAAGTGCGTTGTTGATTCAGCAACACAGTGCCTTCCAAGTATGGTGACTGCACGGTATCTTCTGATGAGATAAAACTAAGACAAAGTCAGTAGTTCATTTTGTCATATACTAGAGACATGAGGACTCAAGCTGTACCCTCTGATGCAGAACCTTGTCCTTTAACCTTAGGGACATTGGTGCCCATTACGGTAAGTAAAGGTAAAGGGACCCCTGACCATTAGGTCCAGTTGTGACCGACTCTGGGGTTGCAGCGCTCATCTTGCTTTATTGGCCGAGGAGGCCGGCGTACAGCTTCCGGGTCATGTGGCCAGCATGACTAAGCCGCTTCTGGCGAACCAGAACAGCGCACAGAAATGCCTATTTATCTACTTGCACTTTGACGTGCTTTCAAACTGCTAGGTTGGCAGGAGCAGGGACTGAGCAACGGGAGCTCACCCCGTTGTGGGGATCTGAGCCAACGACCTGCTGATCAGCAAGTCCTAGGCTCTATGGTTTAACCCACAGCGCCACCTGCGTCCCGCCCATTAGTAAGAGGAAAAGGTTTAGCACGTGCTCAGAAGCTATCTTTTTTACGCCGTATGTTCCAGGACTGATATATATCATTCAAAACAGGGCATGGCGTTTGCTGTGCCTAAGCTATATACGGTAGCTCATCTGAACTTCATAACAGAACCACACCTTTCTGCTTTACATTACTGTGGAATTAAACTTCCATCCTTTCGTTTCTCTGTCCACATTCTTGTGGACTAGAACCCGCACTCCACAGACCCGTTGTACAGTGAAAGAGTAAAATAGCTTCACTGGTTTACTACCACTCTTGCATCAAAAGGTGTGGTTCAAGTGTGTGTCCTGATATCGAATAAACCTTAAGGCTGAGACGCAATACTGCACACACTTACCTGGGAGGAAGCCCCACTGAATTACATGGGTTTATTGCTGGATAAATGTACCACACATGTGCTTAAACTGTGTACACGTTGCTGGCTTAAAACGCTGTTATGTCATTCTTTTCCTTACTTCGGATAGAAGCTGGTGATAGGGGAAAGCACATTAAAAAGCAGTATTTTGTAAGAAATGACAGGTTAGATACAGGACAGATATGTATTATGGCTGATATGTACACCACTTCGCAAACCACAAATGGGATCTCACTGGATGCAGAATAAACAGGCTTTTGCACATTGACCGAAGCTATGCAGCCAATCTTATGCATACTGCTTAATGAGGCTTATTGCAATTTTTTAGGGATCCCCTTTCCCCTTATAATAGGCAGAATCAAACTTTGGAAGGGGAAAAAAACTCATCAGAAGTACTTTCATCTTTGTGCGTGGTACAATAAATAAATTGCAGAATTCTTTTCTAAGTGAATAGGCAGTTTTATATTTTCTTGCAAATAAATAACCCACTCCGTTTTTGCTCCCTTTTCTTCAGCCTCACGCCCCTCAGACCACTCCCCTCGGTAGCTGCAGATGCCATTACCAATATCAACTAAGGCTGTTATTCCTAGACACGCCTACTCGGGAGTAAGGCCCACTGAACTCAGCGGCGCTAACTTGCAAATAAGCATACTTGAGGTTGGATTGTATATCTGCAACCCTAGACGCGTTTACTTTGGAGCAAGACTCACTGTCTCAGCTGAGGTTTACTTAAGAGTAAATACGCAAGTAATTGATCACCGGCTGAATAGCGTTTTTAAAATCCATGCCAGCCAAGCACCCCTCAACTCCACCCATTCCCCAGATCTATTTGTTCGGCTCTTCCTTCGGCAAATCTCTTTCCTCCTTTCACTTTCCTTCCTACTGGACTTCGCTCGGCCCTTCGGCGCCTCCCCATCCTCTCGCCCCCTTCTTCGCTCCAGATCCTCCCTCCCATGCCTGTATCTTGAAAGCGGGGTTGCAAATCACTTGCCCCGCGCGGCTGGCGGGGTCGAAGGGAGGAGCCGCTCGGCTGAGGCTGAGCTCGATCGGGCCAAGGAGGGCGCGGCCAAAAAATGGGCTGTTCCTATTTCCTATAAGGAGGCCAGGATTTCTTTGGGAGGGAAGTCCGTGCATGTTGGAACCTACGTTTGCCGTTCTGGAAGTGCTACTCCTCGACGACATAAGAAGTGCGCGTGTGATGATGGTGCGAAAAGGCACTCTGCGCATGCTTGGGAGCGCGGTTTTCATTTTTCAGCGCGATTTCACGCCGGCTCAGAGCAATTAGCGCAGGCTGCAAAGCTGAGTCGAATCCACACGCAGTCAGTACTCGTGGGATTATCGCGCGTCGTCCCTTGCTCTTGGCAGCCCAGGCTGGATCGTGACCCGTCTGGCAAAGTTGGAAAGTGCTTCCAAAAGCACAGCTGCGTAGGCTTCCCGGGTAATTCATGGAAGCCGGGCCCGTTCACACGAGCCCAAGACACGGCACGTGTCTTGGGCTCGTGTGAACGGGCCTGGCTTCCCCCGCCCTTAATCCCTGAGATAGAGAGCTGCCAACCTATTACGACTCCCACCGTCGGTTTCATCCCCGGCGACTTTTACGGGGCAGAGGAAAAGAAAAACGGAGAAAACCTCCTTGCCCAGCCACGCATGCATTTTTCCCCACCAGCCTCCAAAAAAACACCGCCTTTTGGCCATTACCGGCCTTACCAATGCCCCCCCCCCAACCATGGTTTGGAGGGAAGCCCTCCTCCTCCTCCACGCGCGCTCGGGGCTCCCTTTCCTTCGGCGTCATTCCAGAGTGATGAATGGGTCGCGCGAGCGAGGCGGCGTCTTCCTCTCCCCAGCGCCCCCATGCTCACCCCAAACAGCACCTCCCCAAAGGATGCGACCCCAAACCACAACAGGAGCGCATCCCCCACCCCTCAATCAATAAAAATACATAGCAAACTGAGGTTTTGCGCCCCCCCCCCCAAAATCCTGGCTACGCCCTTGCCTCCCCGCCACCTTTTATTTTAGGTGGTCCCAAATTTCGGAAAGCAGCGAGGAGGCTAAAAGCTCCCTAGACTGGAGAGAGTAAAAGCGCGTTCTTAAATATATACATATTAAAATTTCAGAGGAAAGCCGGCCGCCTGCCCCATCCTCTCTCTCCCCTCGCAGTGGAGGAGGAGGAGGAGGAGAAGCGGCGGCGGCCCAAGCCACGGTGGAGTGACTGCGTTGCCGTGGCAACCGGCGGAGGCAGGCGGGCAGGCCCCAGCCGCCTCGGCTTCTCCTCGGCGCGGGGTGTGTGTGTTGTGTATGTGTGGGTGGGCGAGCGAGCGAGCGAGCGAGCGAGAGGCAGGGAGCGGGAGAAGCGGCAGCGAGAGGCAGCGAGAGAGGAGCCGGGAGAAAAGGAGAAGGGAGGCCGGGGGCTGGGGGGCCACGACCCCTAAGTGGGGGGAAGACAAGGAGGGAGGAGGCGGCGGCTGAGCTGGCTTCAGGATGATGGAGGACGGCTTCTCCAGTTACAGCAGCCTCTATGACACCTCCTCGCTCCTGCAGTTCTGCAACGGTAAGAAAAACGGTGGAAAGGGGGGGGGGAGAGAAGTGGGGTTTCTCTCTCAGATGCACACACGCCCAAGGATTTGGGGGGGGGGTATGTGTGGCAAAGAAGCCCCCGCCGTCCTGGCTCCGGTATGTTGCCTTGCATGCAAAGTCCTGCTGCTGCTGCTGCCTCCGCCGCCTACTTCTGGCCAAGTAAGGTGGATTGTGTGGGGCGAGAGGAAGAAGCTGCCCAGGGGAGGAACCCACAAGCTACCCCACCAGCTTCCCAGTTATCCCAACCCGGGTGAAGCGCGGCGGGGCCTTTGCTCTGCTCGCCTATTCCCCCCCCCCCTCCACGAAACGGGGGGACACGGGGAAAGAGGAAAGGAAGGAAGGACTTGGCTCCTCCAGAGCCACAACCCTGTTTTTGCCTGACAGCACAGCAGAGAAATAGTTTTCTGTTCCTGTGTGTGTGTGTATGCATGCACATATATATATATATATCTTTGCATGCTTGGGAGAAAGCTCATGTCTGCTGTGCAGAACTCCCCCCCCCCCCTTCTGCTTTGCAGGAATGTGTAGACGTGTGTAGTGGAAGATGCAATACAGAGTTGGAAAAGAAAGTGAAAACTCCCCATGTTGTGTGTTTGGAAAGGGATTCGTTTCCGCTTCTTCTGGGGTTGACTTGTAGGGACCACCGCTTTGTGAACCGAAAGGCTTGTCTGGGGCGACCTCTTTTCTGGTTTTTTGCAGACCTTTTGGTTTTGAATGAGCGAGGGAAAAGCCTTCCAAAACCTCTGAGGAATGTGTATTTGCCAAACCATATTTTTCATATGAATCGTTGACGTTTTGTGTAATTCTGGTGATGGGTTCAGTTTGTTTCGAAGGCAGCACAGTGTGGAAGAGGTGTCGTTCCTAGTGAGGCTATTTTCAAAGTAAACAGAAGTCAGCTTTGAGATGGAAGAATGCCTGTTTCTAAGTTCTGTAGATTTTGGCATGTTTCTTTGGGATTATGTTAAGTCAGCTAAATTTACAGTAAACTTTTGCAGTAAAAATTTACAAGGCAGGGAGTCACTTCCATTGAAGGAATTAATGTTCAGTAACTGGCTCTATATTATTTATGTGGATTGCCACTTAGACAACATCAGTGGGGTCATTATTTTTTAAAAAGTACTCATCCTAATAAAATATTCTTACATTGAAGGAAAGCCTCTCTGAACTCAGTGGCACTTGCTGCTGAATAGTCCTGGCACTGTTAATTGCAGAGAGCTCTGGACTTGTGACTTTAGAGTTTGTTTCTCTCCCCCCACCCTAAACCATGATCACTAAATAGCAGCAGGTATCTTATAACTCTTAGTAAAATGTAGGCAATTTTTTATTGCTATATATAATTGTGTGCCTGCTGTCTGGACAAGAAGATATGTGAAATACTGCATTTGTATAGTACATTATTAGATTCTGTATTTTTGTCAGTATTAGAAAACAGGAGGAGCAGATCTAAGTCAGAGACAAAGGATGAGATTCCATAAATCAAGGTACAGGCAAGACAGCTCCCTGTATCAATAGCATGGAAGCCCTGTTGCAGAATAAAAATTCTGGAATACATCTCTGCAGATGTGCTTCATGAAGTCTGCTGTTTTCTAAAAACACATTAGCTAATTAGCATTTTTTGATGGATCATTCTCCATGCCTATGGTTTTCCTCTCTTGCAGAGAGCACAAATAGTCTGATTCATCCATGCCTTCCTCATGTGCGTTTGGTTACAACAGGATTAGCTTGTATGATAAGATGTTGCAGAACTGGACCCACAGGCCCTACCCTAAAGAGATTGGATGATAGTGGTACACAAGAGTCTGGTCCCTGACAAAACAAATCAGAGGTAATTTGTTACAGGGCTAGTTTAGAAAGAAAGTGGTTGACAGTCAGGTGGGAACTTTGTGAAGGTGTTCTAAGTATAGAGAATTGTGTGAAGGACAGTAGAAAGTTGTGAATGCAGAGTTAGGGATTATCCACAAAGCCTCTTGTCCCGTTCCATCCCCGCCCTGGAAAATCACACTTTTGAGCAAACAGCAATTTGGGTTTTCTCCAGATTGATGTTTGTTCCGATATAGAGCAAAAGAGCAGGTTTTCCCTGGGAAAAATGTGGGGCAAAGGGGAAACTGCTCACTGGGAGTGTGGACAAGCCCTTAGCTTCAGAGAGTTTTGTTATTTAGTATGAGGAAACAAGGGATGCTGGTGGCGCTGTGGGTTAAACCACAGAGCCTAGGAATTGCCGATCAGAAGGTTGGTGGTTTGAATCCCCGTGACGGGGTGAGCTCCTGTTGCTCGGTCCCTGCTTCTGCCAACCTAGCAGTTCGAAAGCACATCAAAGTGCAAGTAGATAAATAGGTACCGCTCCAGCGGGAAGGTAAACGGCGTTTCCGTGCGCTGCTCTGGTTCGCCAGAAGCAGTTTAGTCATGCTGGCCACATGACCCGGAAGCTGTATGCCGGCTCCCTCGGCCAATAAAGCAAGATGAGCGCCGCAACCCCAGAGTCGGTCACAACTGGACCTAATGGTCAGGGCACCCTTTACCTTTATGAGGAAACAAATCTGAATGAAGCTTTTGCAGAGAATGATAACGTTTTTAGAAGCTGATGGAAAACAGCTGAAGGAGAATTCAGAAGGAAGTGAAGCTGAAGGCCTAGTTCAGACATCTCAGTTCAATAAACCATGGTTTATTGGACTAAGAACTAAGGTAGCTTTGTGTCCAGGTCCCAGGCTTGTGATTTGTTTAAGCACAGCTTCCTGTAGTATCTGAACTAGGAAACTATGCATTAAGTACTACTTGTAAACCAGTATATGTGGGGTTATGTGGCAGGAAGAGGAAGGTCAATGAGTGGGTGCACAGGCTATAGTTTATCAGACAAAGTTCCTTATATCTGAACTGGTTGTCTGTGGATCAGCAGTAGGGCACAGAGAGATGTCAGCAAGTTTTTGTGTTGTGAACAAAAAAGGGAATATGCTTGAACAATTCAGACTGAGGGAAAGAAAGCCGTTAATACGTTTTGATGGAGGATATTTTAATAGCAAGAATTATGAGAAAATGGAGAGAAATTGGCTTTAAATCTTTAATGTTCAACAATAAATTTTCTTCCCTACCCCCAACAATAGTGGGGTAATGTAATTGCATTCTTAGTATCATATGTGGCCTATCATCATGAGGTGTTTCCCTTAATATCTCAGTCCTGTCTGGCAGGTTTACAAAATACTTCATTCTACAAACCGTCCAGGATGGCAAAGCAAGCCTTTGTTTGTTTGCATTGAGTTCTAAAACGAAGACTCTTGGGAGTGTGTATGTGTCAGGAGGCACAGTTTCCTACCCCCCCCCCCCGGATTTTCTGTTGCTTTACAATTTTTCATTTGTCACTTAAGTAATCATTGTTCACTGTAGCTTTATAAGTAAGTTTATATGACACTACTGTGACTACTCAGCTCTCATATTTTGGGAGGGAGGGGGATAGGAAGGCTTATTTTAAACCACACCAGCTTAATATTATGAATATTAGGGTGAATGTGGGTGATTCCTAATTGAATGTGCAGGTGAAAAATTACAAAGAGATTTCTTGCAAAACAAATATCCAAGTGGAAACTCGAATATGAACAGAAAATCAGATATATACACACTAGTTGCCAAATGGCTCCTTAAACAAGGGTTACAGTTGCCAAAGTGGAAGGCCTAGTTGCCATTTTTGGGCCAAATGGCTCAAAAGCCGTATTTTTCAATACAGTACAGTACTACTTTTTGGTTCCTCAGATTCATTCTGATTGTGCAGATAAAATGTATCGGATAGAATTTCTACTCTTGCACCTTAAACTAGTAAATCTTGCGTTGTAAGTAGACCATCCCTGTTCTTTTGAGAGAGGCACAGGAATGCTGCTGCACATGTATGTCTGCTTGCCTGCCTTGGCCTGAGAATGCAACAGGTCCTCTGTGTGTCAGCTTTACTTTATAGTACCAGTACTGTGCAGGTGCTTTGCTGATAGTGATAGAGTGTAGCACTGAAAGTCAAGAATGCTGGCCAGAATTTCCACTGGCCATCAGTACTATGCTGTTCCGCTCATTGTGGAAGGAACAGCTGGTTGGGTCTCCTTCAGTAAGAGGGCCACCTCTTCTCTTGGTTGTGAGTTGAGGCCCCGTCCCCCACTTTATGATGAAATAAGACACATGGACACAAGTATTTTAGGTTAATGGGCTAAAAAAGGCCACAACTTTATTGGTTACAGAATTTGAGTGGTATTGGCTTAGGCATTGGATCTGAACCGACTATACTTGACTCCTGCCCGCTCTGCAGGAAGTCACACAAGGGTTAACAACCTATAGGGGGAGCTTGTTGATGCAAATGGCCCTAGCCACCACCTGGGCTTCAGACAGGAACCACGACCACCAGATTCCTGTAACGGAATACCCTTCAAGGGGAGGAGTAGGCGATGGCCACAACCTCTCCTCCAACACACAACACATTTTCCAATGCCTAACTGCCAAACCTTACAAAGTTGTGACGATTTGCTACGAGGTAGGCGAAAAACCAAGTGGCTGGTGCCAATCTGCCAAGTGGAAGAACTTTCTACCAGGCCCCTTCAACATGTGACCAACCGAGGTCCATAGCAAGGTCAGGTGTTGAATGCACGAGAATAGAGGGAGGGAGGGAGATCTGTGTGTGCAGGAAACAAACAGGCTGAGCCACAGTGCCACGCTCGCTTAAGAGCGTCAAACCCCCCCCCCCAGGTAGCCGTATTGGCTGACTATGGGCATGACGTGGGCCAGGGACTCTCAGTGATGCAGGGGGCATGTGTGCCAGCCATGCCCCCCTGCGAAGCGCGGGAAGCGAGACCCGCTCACAACCCCTCCCCTCGGGGAAGAGGAGAAGCTTTGTCTTTTCAACCTGTGCACAATGGCATGGCTGTGGCAATGAGTGGAAAGCTGCTGGGTAATTTTTTTTAAGTATCAACATTTTGGATCTTGAGGAACTGTCTTCCTCTCTGTACAAGGCAAGAAGATCCAAGGTTCGGCATTCATTAAGGGATCATGCGCACTTCCGCTTGCCCCAATGCATCTGTCCAGGAAAACCTGCTGTTTACCGCTGAATCAGAGCAAAAGTCAATTTGGTTGGTGTTTACTCTGATTTACAGTGGTACCTCGGGTTACAAACACCTTGGGTTACAAATACCTCATGTTACAATCGCTTCAAGATACAGACTCCGCTAACCTGGAAGTAGTACCACGGGCTAAGAACTTTACCTCGGGATGAGAACAGAAATCGTGCGCCGGCGGCAGCGGGAGGCCCCATTCGCTAAAGTGGTACCTCAGGTTAAGAACAGTCTCAGGTTACGAATTAAGTTCGTAACCAGAGGTACCACTGTGTTTACGGACGGGATCGGTTCCGGAGGCCAGTCCGTAATGTAAAATGCCCGCAACATGAATCATTGTGTCTGTGCAGGCGCGCGGCACGATTTGGCGCTCCTGCACATGTGCGATTTAGCGCTTCTGCTCATACACGAGCAGCGAAACCCAGAAGTAACCCTTTCCAGTGCTTCTGGGTTACCCCGGGATGTAACGCAAAAAGACGCAACATGAAGCAGACGGAGCACAAATTATGACTGTAGTTTTAAAGAGCAGGTTTTCTGGGGGAAAGCAGTTACCTCAATGTTTTCTTCTGATGGCTGTATTGAAATAGCAGTGTTAAGTGTGCTTCCAGATGGGAACTTAATTTGCAAATAGGCCGTTGAGATACTGCAACAGAATCAGCAAGGCTTTTCCCCCTTTTTACTTATCGGATTTTTCTTGCAAAAGGTCAGCTGAAGTTGGGGAATAATGGGCATGCATTTTGATGCCAACAACATGGTATGAACACTGTGAAAAACTAGCGTGAGGAGCACTGATCCCACAGTAAACACCCATCTGGAAGCACTCTTGTGTGTTGGCGTGCATAAACAATGCAGAGCTGTACATTGGGAAAGAGGAAAACTGGAGAGAGAAGTGAAGATCAGTTGGTTGTTTTTGTAGTCAAGCCGTGAAAATGAAGAACGTGAGCACAGAGGAGCATTACACCATTTTTTGTAATGACCTATATTTAGTTACTTATTAAAACATTTATGTGCTAGATTTTCTGCCCTTCACCTGGAGTCAATCCATGTATTCTTTACATAGCAAATGGTAAAGAAATATGTTCTTAACCAGAGGAGATGAATACAATCACTGACCAGCAATGCCACATGCAACAAATTCAGAAGTTACCAGAGTCAAATGTATAATTGCAGTACATGTGACAGTGGAACATTGATTAAATACTAAAGAGGGTCCAGGAAACCCAAGTTTTCCAAACGCTCCAAAATAAATGCAACTCTGGAAAACGGATACGGTAGCAAGCAACGGTAGCAAGTACTTGAAGGCTTTTTTTTCTGGAATGACTCTTGTCAGGACTAGGCTGGAGATACTTGAATCTAGACCTGGAGCCTGTGGAGAAGCTGGAAGCAGCAGAAAACTGGAAACATCTGGAGTCTGAAGGTCAGCTAGCATTCCTCTGATGAACAAGTAAGGGCAGAAATCCACACTCCTAGTATAGGAGATCTTCTCAATCCAGAGCTCTTGGTCTGTTTGCCAGGCACAGGGGCTGATGTTGCACATTTTCTGTAGACTCTTTCTGTACTGAAAGAGATGTCAGTTTTGAGTGCACAGCCTCACTTAATTAGAACAGCCTCTAACCAAGAGGTATCTTGTTTAAGCTCCATAGTCCTTGACAGTCCACAATGAATGGCTGAAAAACATTGTTTATTTGATAAGGCAAAACCCTCATATGAAGATGCCCCATATGGAAGCAAGAGGTGTGGCCTGGGAACATGCCAGGTATATGCAGAATGGGGTCTTGAAAGACAATACCTGACTCTTGTTTCAAAATAGAAGCCAGGCAGAGGCACATTTAAACTATTGGAAAAGTTTTGGTCACTTCCGGTACAAGGCCTGTGGGAGACATTCTGATATCACACCAGGCAAATACATTGGTAAAATTTTGCATTTTTCTGTTGACATTCCTATCCCTTTTCCAAAAACATGAATGTTATATAGCCTAAGGGTTGTATTCAGCGTAGCACTAAGAAGATGGTACTGTCAGCGCAAGCATTTCTGCTTGACCCAACAGAACAATCGTCCCTCTTCTGCCCCTGCCCGCTGTTCTGGGGGTTCTCCCTATCCTCCAGAGGGGATTTGGGGAGAAGGGGAAGTCCCCTTGTGCTACTGGGAGTTGTCGTGACGGCTTCTCCTAGCATAACAGTTTAATTGAATGTAGCCCTAGCAGCTTTTTCTTTAAAGTAACCATCAATCATCGACTATCAGGTTCCACATAGGCAAGTGTGTGTGTGTTTAAAAAAGTCAGTTTGTTTTGTGAAAGATTAGATATTTAGATCATTTTGGACTTTGGCTTGGAGACATTTCCTAAAGCTAGTATAACTTAAAATTATTGTATACTGCATAGTATATATTCAGTAAACTGCCAGCGTTGCTGAATTATTTAGCGCAGTGGGGATCCAGAAGCTTCTCTCGGCATATAAAGTGGAGTGGAAGACGTGTCTTTATTGTTGGCTGCCACAAAACTTGTAATTCAGCTTTTTCAGCAAATGTTGGTTTTGATATGGGAGGGGAGGTCTACCGCCCAAGTTGACCAAACACAAGAAATGTCTGTTATCGTTGCCTGCTAGATTGTTGTCAGGCATTGCCAGGTTTCTTTTGTTTTTATATGGAAAGATTTCCTTAGTAGGAATCACAAACAGCATATTCTCTCTAAATGTTTACATTTAGGGCCAAACTAGAGGCAATGCTAAATGCATCACTTGAATTTGCATATTTGGTTGTTTGCGAATGTTTTGGTTTTGTTTTTTTTACAGTTAGTAGCAGTTACAGGATATGGGATCATAGTGAAAATATTGACCTCTTTCTCCCCCATTGAAGTCTGAGGAATTTGTCAGTGTTGTGGTGGAAGAGGACAGGGATAACCAACCCAACCCTGTACACCACAACCCTGATAAAAATCATGTCCTCCCAAGGCTGCTATTAAGTATGAAAAACAAAAGCAAAAAAAGAGATGGAACTTCCAAGTGATGCATTTAGCGTTTGTTTCCACATACACGATTAAACCAAAGTAAAGTACTTTGTAAAGTAAACCAAAGTAAAGTAATAGACTTGTTGCTTATATGGGGTGGCGGGTGTGTGTGTGCTAAAAGCAGGTGCTTAACTCTTCTCTTGAAACTCATAGAAAGATGCTTAAGTCTGGCTACATCACATGTGATAATATTGCTGCATGGCGCCCTAATCTCTAAACTGTACAAGATTCCAGGCACTTACCCAGACTTACCCAGGCTCCGTGTTTCCTTTTGGAAATGAGGCACAGCGGAGACCGTGGTATCCTTAATATACACGGTTTATTTACACATATGTGCAGTATACTGTATATATTTACAGAGAGAGAGACTTTGATAATATGTCGCCCTGAGCAAGGACAAAATCTGGCCCTCCTTTCTTATTTTCAAGTTCTCCTCCTCCTTCTTGCCTTCTGTTTTGGACTCCATGGGCTTGTCGCCCTGTGCAGGGAAACCACCTGCATTGCCCTAATTCTGGCATTGGCTGCAGCCTTGGATTCAATCAGAAATCAAACAGAAATTAGACTCTCTGGCTTTCCAGCTTGCTGCTTTTTGCATCCAGCTTCTTACACCCTTAACTCCCAGCTCTTCGTTTGTCTTCTAACTAACTCTGAATTGAAGGAGCCCCAAACATTTGTAATCTCTCACAGAGCCCCCTTTCCTTAATGGCCCATCAGGTAGGTGATCGTCTGAACACACGAAAGTAGCCTGGCTTAAATAGCCTTTAACATGCACTGGAATCAGAGATTTAGAGGGATCTGGCACCCTCAAACTCTTAACAACATTTTGTGTATTTATATACACGTGTGAGTGTGTTTTCACTTGTGAGTATATTTTGTATAGTTAACTAAAACCCTTATACAGAAAACCCCAATATTTGATGACATACAAATAATTAAATGTTGGGGAGTGCAGGAAACAACCCCCCAACTAGTGAAATTCATTCATGTCTGTTAAATACTGTAGAAGAAATGTATGTAATGAAGGAATGATACCACTACTCTAACTCATTCCTACATATTGATTACATTGCATTTAGAGTTCACTTTAGGTTTTTAAGAACAAACATGCTTTTGAGTGCTGTAGGCTAATATCATGCATCAACATGTATGGGAATTTAATACTTAAGCTATCCTTCCCTAAGAAAACTAGTAGGAAAAAGATAAGCATTTTAGTTATGAATAAAGCAACATTCAGAATTCTAAATTAAACCATTGGATCTTCACTAGGAAATCATACTTTTGGCTGCTATTCAAGGGGCTCTTTAAATATTAATTGTACTTCATTATGACAGTAAGATATTTGTTACTTTCTAATTAAGTATGCCATGCTTCTGCCCCCTTCCCTTTTAAATAGTTTACATAAAAATCATATAGGCTCCACAGTTCACCCTTTCTATAGATTTAAATTAATAGGGTTTTGTAGTTCTATTTTGATGTAGTCAGTATTTCTTAAGAGTGTGGCATGGGATACTCTCAGGAAAGGTATAAACTACCTTGCATGTCTTATTGGGAATAGGCCTTTCAAGAGCCAGGGCTTAAGGTCCCCAAAATGCAAGTTGTGCCACCTTGGGAGTAGGAGTAGGTGACAAATTATGCAGCAGTAGGATGTGTAGAAGCTGGTTGGAGGGGGAGAATTAGCATAGTGGTTTTAGATGCGGCATTCAGTTTCTGAGTTGAGAGTTGGGGCATCTGATTTTGAAATGTTTGGGAAACAGTGGGCTAGGATATATCTTAAGTTTGATGTTGGCTTATGCACAAAGGTGTATTGCTTTGCTTTTTGGAGGAATAAACAGCAGTGTCTATTCAGAACTACATTTTTGCAAGCGGAAGTAACTAAAATCGTAACTAAAATTTTGGGTGTGTGTGTGTGTGTGTGTGTATTTGTACTCCTAACTTCTCTGTAGTCCTCCGAACACTGAAATACTTTCCTCAACAATGGGATTCTTTGGCTCCCAAGGTGGCTTACAGCATTAGATGCGAATCTCAATATGACAAAAACCAAGCCCAGCAATTAAAAATAATACATTAAGCCTGCATTTCAATGAGGTCTTTTAACAAACAATTTAAAAGCTGTTAAAGGTTTGGTGGCATAAAAAGACATTTGCTGCCCATCTAAAACCATCAAAGACAGTGTTAGTTGATCTTTCCTTGAGAGAAACCTCTCTAGCTTGGGTGCTGCCATAAAAAACCCCCCACATATGTTTCATGTCAATGCCTAGTGGCCTCTCTTGGCAGCAGAACACACAGCAGGGGTTCTTCTGATTTCCACAACTGATGGGCTGGTTCATATAAGAGGAGGTGGTCCTTCAAGTACCCAGGTCCTAAGCCATTTAGGGTTTCATAGCACCTTGAATTGGGCCTGGCCCTAAACATGAAGCCCATGCAGATGGAAGAGGGTGGATGTATTGTGGTCTGAATAGTGAGCATCCAAAGACATTCTTCCCTTTTAAAGGCCTTCTTAATGTGTACATGAGTAACACTAGCCAAATAGCTGCTCTGTGTGGTGAAAAGCAGCTTCAAGAGAGGCTTAGAGCAGAGCCACAGTAGGGGTGTATGTGTGAACAGAACAAAATGTTTGGATCCAACCCTTTGTATCTATACTATTTATCACTTTCAGCAGTGTGAACTTTGGGTGAAACTAAGCATTATGAGATACATAGGACTACAGTACTTCTGAAAATGTCAGCCCTAAAGTAAACTCCCTTCTCTCTAGCATCGGGATAGTAACACTGGATTTCCCTTCCCCCGTGAGTAGAAGTCACTGATGTGAAATGGGGGGTTAAAACATATCTGCCTGCTAACTGATTCCAGAAAGCTGCAGCAGCAACACTGAAGACCCAGATGAGTGCATTTCATGAGCGCTTAAAAACAGGGGCTGCAGACAATATTAGGAGAGACCTCCCCTGCAGAAAAAACACCAGGCACCCTTGTTTAGAGAACCATTTTGTCCACACAGTCCATTGTGCCTACTTTCAGTGGTAACTGTTGGCTTCAGTGAGTCGTGGTAGCAGCAATGGGGAACCTATTGCCTTCTAGATGTTGATAGACTCCAACTCTCATCAAATGCCAACTGTTCCATAACCCTTGAGTTGTAGGATGATACTGAGTTTCCTACAAAAAGCCAGAGTTTCCACAGATGCCATAGTTCAGTCTCCTCTGTCTGCCTGTTATTGGGCCTGTGTAGCCATGAGACCCGTTTTTGAAATGAGGCATCTTGGAATACTGTAAATATTCCGCAGGTTTAGCTACTGCAGATATTAGTTTCCCGATGGCTGCTCAAAAAGTTTTCTCGCACTTGTGTTCTTTCTGCCTGCGCTGAACAGCACCGTATGCAGTTAAAATTTATCTTCCAGCTCAAATAGCAGTGGGAGATATTTCTTCTAAACTACCTTTCTTGGAAAGCCTTGATTTTATCTCCATTATATATAAGCTGGGCCTGCTTGTTGAGAGCACAGCCTTTGTTAGTATCACATTTCTGATACATCTTCATGCCCTGCTCAGTTCAGCGACAAGATGGCTTAAAATTGGAAGGTACTGTGGGGATGGATTAATCAGCCTGTATTGTCCTGAAGAGAGTCATGCGGAATCTTTCCAGTGAGATCATGGATTAATTAGCAGGGAAAGAAAAGGAGCAGCATGATGAGCATTCCCATTTATACAGAACACTCTTTTGGGAACATATGGTCTTCAGCGATGAGCTAAATGTTAAGAGCGTGTGCTTTATGTCTGTGAAACAAAAGCCAGGAAATACTATTTTTAAAAAAATTGTCTAGGCAGTATTTAAATTGAAAAACTTTTTTTTTTTTTAAATGAAGACATTCTACAGCTATTGACAGCTTATATGGTGTATCCAGAGATATCTGGCACACTTCTCTAGTGGGTTTTTAAATAAACATGTGTCATTCTCAAACGTTATTTGAAGAATATTTCTTGCTATATTATTTATTGTATACTAACTTGTGAATTAGGGACACAGGTGGCGCTGTGGGTTAAAGCCTCAGCGCCTAGGACTTGCTGATCGAAAGGTCGGCAGTTCGAATCCCTGCTGCGGGGTGCGCTCCCGCTGCTCGGTCCCAGCGCCTGCCAACCTAGCAGTTCGAAAGCACCTCCGGGTGCAAGTAGATAAATAGGGACCGCTTACTAGCGGGAAGGTAAACGGCGTTTCCGTGTGCAGCTCTGGCTCGCCAGAGCAGCGATGTCACACTGGCCATGTGACCCGGAAGTGTCTCCGGACAGCGCTGGCCCCTGGCCTCTTAAGTGAGATGGGCGCACAACCCCAGAGTCTGTCAAGACTGGCCCGTACAGGCAGGGGTACCTTTACCTTTACCTAACTTGTGAATTGCCTGCCACTTAGATCTCCCAAGGCAATTTACAGACATACATCATATGACTCTTATCGTTCAGGCTTCAGTCCCGGGCATACGTGCCGTTGAACACAGTTGGAATTCATTCCAAGGAAATACATTGAATTCCTCCCAACTTTGCTTGGAAATTGTCTTCTGGGGCTCTTAAAAACCTTTCTCCGAGGGAGAGCTTGACTCTAGGACCCATTAATTTTTTCCCCATTTTGGATTATGATCAGAGGATGCTTCCCTACCCATCTGCCATATCTGATCCCCAAAACAACCCTCCTCTTTTCCTGGAGTGGTGTGTGCAAAATTGGGAAGGGTGTTCTTCCCCCCTGAACATCCTAGTGACTCGCTTGTAGCAGTGCAACAGTGTGTCTGGACTTGGTGGCTCATTGGAGACATAGTTCCCTCAAAGGTTCCTGCAGTATAATAATAATAATAATAATAATAATAATAATAATAATAATAATAATAATAATAATAATATACCCCACCCATATTTGGCTTCCAACCGAATATGAAAAACAGCATTAAACATTCAAAACTTCAATAAACAGGGCTGCCTTCAGATGTCTCTTAAAAGTAAGATAGTTTTTTATTTCCTTGACATCTGATGGGAGGGCGTTCCACAGGGCGGGTGGCACTACCGAGAAGGCCCTCTGCCTGGTTCCCTGTAACCTCACTTCTCACAGCAAGGGAACCGCCAGAAGACCATCAGCACTGGACCTCAGTGTCCGGGCTGAACGATGGGGTTGGAGACGCTCCCAAAGTATAGTTCTTCGGGGGAGGATTCCTAATGCATGCAAATCTAGGAGGAACGATGCACAAAGGTGAAACTTATGAAGATAAGTACAAGAACAGAAGGGAGGAGAAGGGATAGCGTTAAAATGTATTGGACAGGACTCAGACATAACCTGTATTGCTGTCTCATTGTTTTCAGTAGCTGCTGTCTGGCTTCAGTTCTTATAATAAATTTATTTCTCATTGTAGACCTGCATTTGCGCTGCACCGCCCTTAAAAAAGTTATATGTCTGCTGAGCCACCACCACAGCTTAACTTCACACTGGCACAACTTCTGTTCTGGGAATGAAAAATGTTGGATGTATGTGAGCTTCATGCCCACCCAAATATTTAGTATAAAGGGTTGACCTAGCACAAAGTACCGCCCGCCCCCCGTGTTGTATTTTACCCCAGCCATTTTTGCAGAGGCTGTTGGTGTCAAGGAATTAGGGAAGGGGGCTAAATTGACAATACTGATGTATTTCATTTCGAAGTAAATTTTGAATCTAACCCATGCTTGTGTCTGTATTTTTGCTGTGTACAAGGAGAAGGCTGTGAAAGATGCATCAGGAAGAGTCAAGTGCATAGGGACCACTGTTGATGGAATTGCTGAAGTGGGGGGGGGGGGCAAATTCCAGTCAAACTCATTGACTGGAACTATGTAAAGTCATATTGAATTTAGAAGGGTGCTTGCTAAGTTGAGTTTGTTTTATGATGTTTTACATCCAGTCTGTGATGGGGTTGTCTGTCCAATATGCTAATTCTTGTTACTTCCAGCTGAGTTAAAGTACAAGCTTATTAGATCAGTGTAGACCTTATGTCTCTTCAAGGCATGCTTCATGTCTGTGGAATCTTATATGAATGCCAAAGTGCCTGTTAAATCTTAATTTTGGGATTAATACCTCATACAGCTATATTGCAAAATGATCTGCTGCTGAGCCCCATGGCAGTTTCTAAAT
The DNA here is from genome assembly GCF_964234715.1 of Podarcis melisellensis. Classification (NCBI taxonomy): domain Eukaryota; kingdom Metazoa; phylum Chordata; class Lepidosauria; order Squamata; family Lacertidae; genus Podarcis; species Podarcis melisellensis. The sequence goes on along the minus strand of NC_138528.1, from coordinate 17,051,548 downwards.
GCAATTAGCTTTGGCTGAGGAATTTTCTTTTACTTCACATTTCAATCATTGGGGCCTGTTTTAGTATCAAACTCTGATGACTAACTGGTGGTCAGTAAGGTTGCTCCATAATCTTACTATAACTGTTCCTATATAAAAATAGCCATGTTTTAATGTTTTGTTTGCATTTGTGTTGAGCTCTTGAACATGTACTGTGTTGTCTTTTGACCAAGGTGAAAAATACCTTGCTGTAAAGTTTTTCATTTCATTTTGTCATTTCATGTCATGCCGTAGATTTCCTGCTTTTACACCTTAAAAGAAAGAGAAGTGATGCTAGATTGACTTCTTTGTTACAATCTAGTTCTCCTTTGAAAATAAAAGTTCTGCATAGCAAAGTACGATACAATGAACAAAACTCTGAAGGCTGATTTTGTAGGTTTTTAAGATCTAAAATTTAGCTTGGCTTCTGACAACTTGCTGCAATTGAATCCTAACATTGATAATAATGGGGAAATAGTTTGTATGGTTAGTAAAAGTTCTCAGGTGACAATGTTTCCTTATACCTCATGACAAATTTCCAAAATAAAACCCCATCTTTCTAAAATATTCTTTTTAGATGACAGTGCCTCTGCCGCTAGCAGCATGGAGGTGACAGACCGCATTGCTTCACTGGAGCAACGTGTTCAGATGCAGGAAGATGACATCCAGCTGCTCAAGTCTGCTCTGGCAGATGTTGTTAGGCGCTTGAACATTACTGAGGAGCAACAGGCCATGCAGAACAAGAAAGGACCTACCAAAGGTATCGATTTCAAACACTCCCTCTCAAACTCATTCCTTACACCTGAGCAAATGTTGCAGTAATTTTGATATTTTTCGGGCCAGTCAAGTATATTGAATCCTTGGAATTATCTGACAGCAGTTTGTGGTCTGAACTTTTCATGGTATACAGTTGATCAAACTTGCAGTTTGATTTTGAAGTGTTTAGTCTATCTGAAGCATGCTCTGGCTAGGAAAGTGTTCCTTTTCCTAAGGTACCCGACAGTGTCCTGCATAGTATATGAAGAAAGCTTGTTCAGCATTCCATATATGGAAAGACCTATGTATTTGAGGCTGCAACACTCTTAAAGGTTGACCACATCATTTTTCTTCTTTTCTGATGTCTCAGAAGGTGAGGCATGAAATACTGACAATCTAGTATATATCCTTGTACATGCTTTGAAAAATGAATTATTTTCTGGATGAGTCAGATCTATGAATGACAGTTCATTTAACAACATTTTATTAGGTAAACTCTGTTCATTATTACTTTCTGAGGGACATCTTTGGGAGAAGAAACAACTAAGGAGTAAACCTTACACAAATCTTGTACACCTCCTTCTGGCAACTTTTGCCGCTAAGCAGATGTATTGCTCTGCTTTCCTTTGCACCACAACAGCGAGGCCGAAAGGGGTATGTTGTTGTCTCCATACATACTGCCCAGGCTTGTGCCCCAGAGATTTTCAGTAGGAAAAGTCAGGCAGTTGCTTGAGAAATGAGCTGATGTCATGTACGAGGCTGGGACTGAAGGGGGCATGGCTGCTGTGTCCTTCTCATGCCATCCTGCCAGCCCTGAACCACTTTATGAGGCTGGGATGATCCAAGGACCGCATTGACAAGCCCAGGCTTCACCCTGCTAGGGCGGGTAGATGGCACAGTACAGCCCTGCTTGGTTCCAATCAGGGTGGTGCTCTGGCAGCAGTGAGGGTTGGGTTGGTGTGGTAGGCTTTGTTCACCCTCTGCTCCCCACCCGCCCTGGCGTGCATGTGCACCTGCCTGCCCCGGAATCTGGCAAACCATGCTATGCCACCTTCTAGAGCTAAGGTCTCCTGTGCAGACCCCAGTGAAGATCCACTCCACTTCCTGCTTTCTGTGCATAGAGCCCATAGGATTGCAGTTTAAAATTTAGGAAGCGATTTCTAAGGCTGCTGACTTGCACCCTCATTGTAGACTGAAATAATCCTTATTTCTCATAATGCGGGAGAAGTGTCATAGCCCAGTGGTAAAGGTTCTGCTTTGCATGCATAGGGTCCAAGGTTCAGTCAGCAGGTAGGGCTGGGAGAAACTTCTTGGCTGAAACCCTTGAGAGCTGCTGTTAGTTTCTGTAGACAGTACTGGGCTCGATAAACTAGTGTTCTGACTCAGTGTGGGCAGCTTCAACTATGAAGACACACAGAAACATTTGCAACTCTTTATTTTTTTCATCAGACAGACTGTATACTTGTAATCCTCTATTTGATCACCTCTTTTTCTTTTTTTAACAGCAAGACCCCTTGTACAAACACTGCCTTTAAAGACTACTGTTAATAATGGAACTGTTCTACCAAAGAAACCCAGTGGCTCTCTACCTTCTCCATCAGGAACCAGAAAAGAAATTGTGTCACCAGCAGCAAAAAGGTATTCAATATCTATCTATCTGGTGTATGTATACTACTGCCTGCCTTCAGCATCTCAAACTGCTCCTCTGAGTATTTTTTGCTCTCTGGGTGAAACTTTCGAGATAAATTTCTAGATAATTAAGCCAAATTACAATTGGAAACCTTGTAGAAATATCTTCAACTTTATTCATGCTAGATTAATTAATCAGGATTAATGTTGTTGCAAGAATTCTAAAGGAGCGCATAATTAGGCTGTTATTTTCTTTCCTCTGTAATTTGAGGTTAAGAGCGGGAAATGTCTACTTAGGGATTTTGTAATCTATTCTGAAAATGAGTGCCTTTGTTTCTTTACCGAACCAACAAGAGTAGCAAATATGCTTGATAGGTAGCTCCTCCAGTAGTTTTCTTTCCACTGCCAAATTGTATAAAATTACGGTTCCTGTTCTTCCATTACTTTTATTTTCTGAAGTTTGCTTATTTTCATCCATGACAAGCAGTCAGCGAAGTCCCTCGAAAGCATAGTGAAATCAAAATCCCAACCCTTTCTTCCCACTGTTCACATGTGTAAGGGTACTTTTTCAAGATCCTTTTGCAGTTTCCAAAAGCACATATACTAAATTGGCACATTGCTTGACTAGCCTCTGCCCAATATTTTAATCTGGAAATGTATATATATTTTTAAATAACGAATGATTTCTTTGAGTGGCAAGTGACTGTAATATTCTTTGGTTCTTGTGCCAAGCCACTTGGCAATGTGGTCGTGTTTTGAGCAGGGCTTCTTTTGGAATGACAGTAAGATATTCATAGATGAAGGATTCTCATCTATGAATGTGGTGGGGGGTGAGGTTAGGGGCTGGTATATTAACCAGAAAGTGAGCCTGCAATGTGCTGTAACAATTGCCCTGATGTAAAACGGGTGTGTGTGATTCCCCACAGGATTCAAGTTTCTTGCCAGCACAAAGGAACATGCATATGCATGTTGGTGCTTCCTTCTCTAATATGGCAGGAAATGGGAGGCAGATTCATAAGGCACGTTGTGTCTGTAAAAGCAGGTGTAGTGTTAACACACTGGACCCTCCCATCGAGTCTAACTTACCATGGGCAACGAAGTCAGATCGAGAACTCATCAGCATAGTCATCGTGCACCTGCCATACTATGATACAGCATGTTGCAAAGTCCACGTGAGCATTGATACTCCACAAATGATGAAATAATTTTGGTAACTAAAGCAGGCGCAGGCAATGCTTACACTTTCAAATCCACCTGAATCCATTAGGAGTGAGTCTTTCTGTAACCTTGCCATCATCACTTGTTTGGTACATTTTTTTTCTGAGGCTCAGAACACTTTGTTAAAGAGGCAGATAAAAGTGTATGTTAAGAACTTTAGAGATGCGGGTGGCGCTGTGGGTTAAACCACAGAGCCTAGGACTTGCCGATCAGAAGGTCGGTGGTTCGAATCCCCGCGACGAGGTGAGCTCCCATTGCTCGGACCCTGCTCCTGCCAACCTAGCAGTTTGAAAGCACATCAAAGTGCAAGTAGATAAATAGGTACCACTCTGTCGGGAAGGTAAACGGCGTTTCCATGCTCTTCACTGGTTCGCCAGAAGCGGCTTAGTCATGTTGGCCACATGACCCAGAAGCTGTACGCCGGCTTCCTCGGCCAATAAAGCGAGATGAGTGCCGCAACCCCAGAGGCGGTCACGACTGGACCTAATGGTCAGGGGTCCCTTTACTTTTACCTTAAGAACTTTAGTTTACAGTAGACTGTAAAATGGTGCCTTCCCATCAGCCCCAGCCAGGAAGGAGAACACCAGTTAAGAAAGGTTGGCTTAGAGCAGGGGTCAGCAAGCTTTTTCAGCAGGGGGTCGGTCCACTGTCCCTCAGACCATGGGGGGGGCAGACTATATTTTTTTGGGGGGTATGAATGAATTCCTATGCCCCACAAATAACCCAGAGATACATTTTAAATAAAAGGGCACATTCTACTCATGTAAAAACATGCTGATTCCTGGACCGTCCACAGGCCGGATTGAGAAAGCAGTTGAGCTGGATATGGCCCCCGGGCCTTAGTTTGCCTACCCATGGTTTAGAGGAATGATAGTAGAATATACAAATGCAAAACATGCATTTCAGAAAACAACAACTTATTTTTAATTTCAGTTTTATTTATGAAGTTGTGTGTTAGCCAATACACTATTCATAATATTTTGTGCGCGCGCAGTGAGATAGGGAAAAACTACAAATGGTAATAGTAAAACAGAATTATTGACACTAACCTGGACAAATTCCTATCAATATCTACATCCATAAGTAGCCTTTTTATATCTTAAATACAAAGATTGGAAGGAAGAGTATGTTCACCTTGCTCTGACCCTCTGAGCAACAGCAAATGTCGTTTCCTCCTAAAATCTCTTTAAGAGTCAGGGAAGCTTCAGAGACTGCAGATTCAGCCATGGGGTGCAGAGCCAAAGCTAACAGCAACTCCCTGCAGCTTGTACAGATGGTGAAATAAACAAATGCATCCACTTTGCACATTATAGGGCACACCAAGGGTAAATGCTCTGTGCCTGTTAATTTGTAATATATTACATGGTGCTCCAGAATTAAGACAGCCAAACTCCTTGTGAAAATGTCCTCCACAGTTGAAGCTTTGCTATAGATTGTAACATTGAGAATACTTCCATGTTTTCAATCTTGGCTATCACAAGATTCGAAGATGAGCTCAGTGGTAGAGTACCTTGCTTTGAATACAAAAGGTTCCAGGTTCACTTTTTCCCTGGGAAATACTTCTGGCTAAGGTGATGTTCACACAGCAGTTTAAAGCGTATTTGTGCATATGTGCTTTTTTTTTTTTTTGCATTGCCCACACAATGTTGTCCTCAGCCAAGTGGCAACCTGCTTTTCTCCCCCCCCCCCAATTTAATGTGGTAAAGGGGGCGGGAGTACATCATAAACTTGCATGCTACTCAATCGAAGCACATTGTGTGGCTTTTTTTTCATATGTGGTGACATTTTGCTGAGTGCCATCTGTCACCGCACCCCCTCCTTCCGCTGGCAAGGTGCTCCTTGGTTGGCTAGTGTTGCCCGGCCCTGGCACACACTACTTATGCTTTTAAATCAGCTGTTTTGTACAAGTCTGGCACATATGTGTGTGTGTGTAATTATATATATATATATATATATATATATATATATATATATATATATATATATAAAACTTGTATTAAAAACAGCACTGTACACAGGTCCGTGTGCTTGCCTACAATGGACCTCAGGTTTCTGGAATTCAGGGAGGGCGGAAGAGCAATACACTGGTACCTCTGGTTGCGAACGGCATCCGTTCCGGAGCCCTGTTCGCAACATGAGCAGAACGCAACCCGCGTGTGCGTGGGCAGCGATTCGCCGCTTCTGCGCATGGTGTCATTTTGCTCGTCTGCGCATGCGCGAGCTGCGAAACCCGGAAGTAACCCTTTCCGGTACTTCCGGGTCACCGTGGGACGCAACCTGAAAAGATTTAACCTGAAGCAAACATAACAAGAGGTATGACTGTAATTGAGAATCAGGGACAACAGCACACAGTGCAAATGTATCCCATCAAGCGCAGCTTACCTGTGTGGATGGGAAACATTAAGGCAGAGTTCAGCTGAAAGCACTTGTGTGGTTAGGCATGCACAAAAGAGCACACAGAAAAATCAGATATGTGCAACCCAAATGTGCGCTAACAGTCTGGGAGTGTTGACATTCTGAAACCCTGGAGTGTGGCTGATAGTACTTGTGTATACTGCTGCTGATATAGTAGTAAATAATAGTGAGGTAAACAGATCAACGGTCTGACTGAGTACAAGGCCGCTTCTTATCACAGCTGATATCATATACTGTGTTTTCACTTCTGAAAAATTTATCTGAATAGAGGAATGGGGAGTTGAGAAGTGCCCCATGGGTAATAATGAAACTTCCTGTCGTTCTTAAATTGTTGGCTCTAGGCAAGTGTTATTAACCTCGGCTTGAATCGGTGCGGTGCTTTCATTTAGTCACCAAAGGTAACTTGGCTAGAAAACATCATTAAATCATCAGGGGGTGGGGGGAACCCTACAATATTTGGCATGCTCATGCATTCTATGTGCACGACAGTTTTTAAGTATTGAGTTCTTATTCAAAGCTATCCTTACAGGTTATAAAAGTTTGCAATCACAACCGTGCTTAATTACTCTGGGAGCAAGTATGTAATGAGACAATGCTAAGCCTGCTTCCTTCTCTCTCTCTTGTGTGCTGTTTGCAGGAAATGTTTATTCTGGGCTCTTAAGCACTTGGGCGTCCCTTCCCTTGTTCCATAGTCTATTGCAGGGATAGCCAACATGGTGCTTCCCGGACATTCTTGGACTACAACTCCCACCTTCCCCAGCCAACATGGCCAGTATTCAGGGTTGATGGAAACTGTAGCCAACGACAACTGGGGGTCACTTGGCTGACCCACCTGTGGTCTATAACGGGAAATGAAATGATGCTAAACTGCAGAGTTAATTGCAAAGAGATTACATCTGCGGGCACGTTGGAAATCTGAAAAACAGCTGTGGGTACCATTTCACAGAAGAAAAAGTGGGGATGCTCAGCACCACTAGCACCGCCACCCCAAAACAGACAAGGAAAAAAACCCCGCACCCACCCCAAGACAAATAAAGCGGGGCAGGGGGCGGATTAAGAGGGTCAGGAAGACCAAGATGTCTCTATTTAATAGTTTAGCCTTCATTTTGTATTTCAGCCTCCTTTCAGGTTACTCAGAGTGGCATTTTAGTCTCTTAGAAAGCTTGTGGGATAAGTTAACCTGAGAGATAGGGAGCTGATTAGGGTGAGCTTTGTTTGCTGCGTTCGGTTTGAATGTTTTGGGCTTGCACACAGGACATAGATTAGTAGAAGTAGAAAATACAGAATTTATGCATGTCACATAATCCAGCTTTAGTGTGGAAGTGGGGGTTGCGGGGCAGGTAACACAAAGTACATGCAGCCCCCTCTGTGATGCATGTCTCTACTGCAATTTCTTTGCCAGCACCGTACACACCCCGTGAGTTTGTTAACCCAGTTGCAGAAAAACGCAAAACTGATCTTATTCTGGTTGTCCAAGTGTGAGGAAGAAAATCGAGGCTCCAACGTGGTGTCTTTACAGTATTCAAAATTATGAATTTTGTGCTCTGTATCAGGAGTATGCGATTGCATGGGGCAGTCAGGTTGTGCAGTCTTGGGATGCCTGCTACTTGGATTGCACGTAGTTCAGGTTTCCTGAAGCATATGCATGCTCTCACACACCTACACACACACACACACACACACACACACACACACACACATACAAACTAGTATAGCAGCCACTTCCACATGATGCAGTCCCAAACGTACCCACCACATTCACACACACACACACACACACACACACACACACACACACACACATGTATGCACACTCTTCCATGGTTTGGGATCAAACTTTGGGGAAACATCTGCCAGCTGCTGTGAAGGGGAGGAATTTGGATGATTATACCCCTCTTCACTTATTTAGCGTGTAAAATGAGAGGGTGGGAGATGGAACATCATCCATGCCAACTTTTACAGATCCAGCAGGTAGGATACGTAGTTTGAGCCTTCAGCACTCCAAGAAATCACTAGGTGGGTCAAATCTGCCCCCGTCAATACCCTCAAGAGTGTGGCATGTGGTTCTTAGAGGAAACTAACAGGCGTATTGCCTAAACTGGGCCAGAAGAGAAAAAGGGACAGCACTGATAACTAGAGTGATCTTAAGGAAATAATATAACTAAAGTATTCAACATAAATATGAAAGAAATTATTGTCTTCAAAGGAACCCCAAAATGTAAATAATTTCTTATGTGTTTATATGAGGAAAAAAATGTGTTGGTCCACAGAGGGTCAAACTTAAAACCCCCAAAGTCATACAAATACAGCATTTGCCTCCCTCTTACTTGAATAATGCTAAATTTGAGGAGAGATGGTGGTTTATGTTCCTAGAAAACAGCACTGTCAACTGTCCCTTGATATGAACTATACTGATCATACAGACATTTACTCAAGGTAGGGCAGATTTTCTCTTGGTTAGGAAATGTTCCTCTTTTTTTATAAAACAAACCATGTCCCTGTGTGCTGTTGATTCTTTAAAAACTTACTCCTGTGTATGGTTGTTCCCCTTTTCATCTCATTCCCCCTCCATTGACCTGAATTCTATCTTTAGCTGGAATGATTGGAGAGTATTTGCTTCCTTTCTTCCCTGACGTACTGTGAAGATATTTTGAATGTCTGGCATTTCAAATAATTATACACCACCATTCATTATTTCTATGTCTGTCTGTGTGTATAACTTATCCTGTCCTCCTTGTCTCTCCCCCAACCCTTTACTGCTCTAGTATTGAGTTTCCTGTCTGTCCTCCATTGATTACTGCTGGCTGTATTCACCAGTTTTTGTTGTTGTTGTTGTTGTTGTTTTAAACTTTTTAAACCAAAAGATCCTGAGATGTCTACATACAGAAAGCATTGCTTAATGTATTAAAGTGCTTTGCAAACTCTTTGTGGGGCTCTCAGAATCTTTTGCTCAAGGTGCTATGTTTATCGGTTAGCTTGAACAATCAAGGTAGCTGAACAAGGAACTTGTTAAATGATTCAGTTCCTTAATTCTGCTTCACACAATATGCAGGATTGTATATTGATTGCATGAAAAATGTATACGTCTTGTATTTTAACTTTTTTTTATATGAATGTTCTCTGTCTGTACATTCTTATTTTTACTGCATTCACCTTTATTCTGCTTTGTTTATGCACTTCTCATTCATGGATTAAGCAGGTCTGTGAGTCTTCTCAATGCATGCAAACTGAAAAAAACTGCTCTAAGGTGAGGGAATTCTTACTAGTATTGTAATATGTCATTTTCGTTCGTCCATCTGTCTCCCATCATTCATAATGAAATTAGCAGTTTGCATTCCCAGTAGTATGTATTTGTAGTAATAAGTAAAAGCTTGAGTAGTTAAAAGAAAGAAAAAGGAAGTTCCCATAACCAGCACTTTTCATATTACATTTTAAGGAGTATTAACTTTGTTTCCTCTGTTTCTGTACTAACATTTCTATACTAACGTTTCTTGCTTCTTGGTGAGGATTTCTTTCTGATCCGAATGCCTTTATATGCAAACATTTTATGTGCAATGAAACTGTGCTTGTTAACATAAGAATATAAGAATAACCTGCAGGATCAGCCAGTGGCCCATCTAATCCACCATCCTGTTCTCACAATGGCCAACTCGATGCTTGGTGGGAAATCAGTGAGCAGAACATGATCCCAAGAGCACTCTTCCTTCCTGTGGTTTCCAGTAGCTGCTGTTTAGAAACGTTGCTGTCTCCATTTGTGGAGGTAGAACAGCAGCCATCATGGCTGGTAGCCATTGATAGCCCTCTCCTACAGGAATTTGTGCTGCTGTTGGCTTTGAAGCCGCTTTGAATCTGTTTGCAGTTTTTTAATCCAAGTCCTAGATGCAAATGTATGGGAGGTGTGCGGTCTAATCGAAAAACCCAAAGGTGCCATTGATGAGCTATCCGACAAGGGCAAAACCCAGGGAAGCTCTCTGACCAATTCTGTAAAGGTTTATCTAGTTTATATAATCTTTATTTATACCATACGTAAGGCCTTCTCAGGGACGCGGGTGGCACTGTGGGTTAAACCACAGAGCCTAGGACTTGCCTGTCAGAAGGTCGGCGGTTCGAATCCCCGCAACGGGGTGAGCTCCCCGTTGCTCATTCCCTGCTCCTGCCAACCTAGAAGTTCGAAAGCAGCTGAAAGTGCAAGTAGATAAATAGGTACCGCTCCAGCGGGAAGGTAAACAGCATTTCCATGCGCTGCTCTGGTTCGCCAGAAGCGGCTTAGTCATGCTGGCCATATGACCCAGAAGCTGTACGCGGCTCCTTCGGCCAATAAAACGAGATGAGCACCGCAACCCCAGAGTCAGCCACGACTGGACTTAACAGTCAGGGGTCCCTTTACTTTTACCTTTACCTTTAAGGCCTTCTCAGTTCATTTGTCTGGAAACTTTTGGGTCTCAGTTGCCCTAATGAGAGCAATCGAAAGTGTTGATATATTTCAGCCAATTCACAATATGACTATGTTTCAGCGAAAAATATTGAACCATGACTGAAATATTTATGACCTTGAACTAAAGCCAGTTAAATGACTTATGGCACAAAATATTTAACTTGAGTTTAGTTTCAGGTAAAAATACTTAGAAGCATAGATCCATATGTTATATGTTCTTACGTAACATGCCTGTTGACGTTGTATCGGCATGACTAGGGATGTCACCAAAAATGGCAGAAGTGAGTGCCCCTGTTCCATTGATTGCAAGTAGGTTCCAGGTGAGCTTGATTCAGTCTTCCTTTTAGTTCTAAACATATTAATAATAAACAACAAGACTGAAAGTACAAAACGTTCCAAAAGAGTCAAGTCAGTTCTGTTATTTTTTCAGACTACCTGTTAATGAAAAAGGCAAATGACCTGTTAAGACATGAAACAAAGTATGAAGGAAACCACTTCCCCCACCTCTATAACTTCCTTTCCTCAAAGAGCCAAGCAACATGTCTCTGGTGATGGGAAAGGTGATGATCAGTCCTCTAGATCGTTTGTGAAGCATACTTTCTGAAGGTCTGGAACTGTGATAACAGATCCCAGCACCCCCAGTGGAAAAATGATGCCATGTGTATCAGTTTCTGCTGGGGAGAAGACCCTCTACGCACTCACACGGATTCTACATTTTCCCCATGGAATTTTGGGATCCTTGTGCATCCCTGAGAAGGACTGAGACCAGGATGTGGTCCTATATTTGCATTTATGTTTATAAATTATTTTTACTCTTGTTAAAAGTTATGCATCCTGAAACAGTGAAATATAAACCTCTGCATGTTTGCCCATGTTTCTTTCTTTTCTTCTTTTTTTTTTAAGGATTAATAATTTCAGCTCACCATAGATTACTGTTTGGGGATTGTACTTCTGAAGAGCTTGATGTGTAGACTCAGACTGTTGTATTATTTTTTATAATTGGGTATGCTTCCTTTTCTATTAGCACTGTCAAAAGAACCAACTCAGCTGAGCGTGTATCTCCTGGAGGCCGAAGGGAAAGCTATGGAGATTCCAAAATCAGCCGCAATCGAGCTGGATCCACAAGCAGTTCATCTAGTGGTAAAAAGAACAGTGAAAGGTAGGGAAGGAGCTCTTGCTATATCCACTTGGCTCTTAAGGTTAGTCACAATGTTTGGTGGTGCTGCGGTTATTAAAATACTATTAAATCCCATGTGCATGGCACTTTAAAGACTTGGCAAAAGCAAAAAGGCTAATCCCTTGTCACAAGAAAGTTGCAAACTACATGTTGAAAGTAGGAGGAGACAAAAATGTGGCATGGAATAAGTAGGGATAAATAGGGATGAGGGGAAATCTACTTTGGTTAGGATTTGCATTTCTCATATTTTTGTGATGTAGTTCTCCAGCTTAAAAGAAATGTATTTAAGGAACAAGTGTGCATAATAATATATTAGGGAAATAGCATGTAAAGTGCATTATATCAGGGGAGATTGCTTGCAAAAATGTCTGTGTCAGGGAAAATGGCATAGAAAAATGGAGTACATTAGGAGAAATGTGCAATAAATGCTGATGAATTTTCATGAGGACTTTTTTAAAAAATTGCAAATGTGGAGATCTGGACTGGAAAAAAAGCAGAAACTGATAGAAAGAGAAACTGATGGATTTGTCCATTCCTAGTGAGAAATGAGGGGGTGGGGAAGGAATGGGAAGGGCAAGGATAACCAGCAGTGAACATAAACAAACGCAGAAGAATGCAGTGCGGTGGAGGAGCTTGAATGAGCAGCAGCATTTTGCAGCATGCATAGCCCTGCGCAAACAAGCTGGCACCCCACTCCTGCCATCCTTGCTAGTCTTCCCTCCATCTGCAGGGAGGGGAGAAAGCCTTGCCTTGAGGAAGGGGGAGAGGGTAGGAGCTGATAGAGGGTTCCAGTGAACCCAGGAAAGGCTTGGCAGGCTCCTTTGCTGGTGGCAGATGATGATCTCATAGCATCTTTTTTGTTGTTGATGCTTGTAGCCAAGCAACTATTCTTGTCGAATGCTTGCAAAACCAATTGAATTGTTTTCCCTGAAAGGGCTCGATTGTTTTTCAGGGCAAGCACTTCGGTGCTTTCCCAACCCTAGTTACAGGCACCCAATCAGCAATCTTACGTGGTCTTTCATATTTAGTAGTGAACTTACTCCAGAGAAAATGTTTAGGCCACTGTTCTACAGCAAGAGGTGAAGTCAGATGCTTCAGAGATAGTTTCTGAGGAGAGAGCTGGAGAAAGATAGAAGTGGTACCATGCAGCTGTGTAGAGCTGAGTTCTAGGCGGAGGTGCAGGGGTTGAAATTTAATAATGTAAGAGAGCAGGATACGTCTTGGCAGTTGCAGGGAGAAAGGAAAGTCCCAGCCATGGATATAAAAATGAAACAGGCAGAATTGCAGGCTGGGAAGAGTCCATGAAGAACTTCAGTAATAACAACAAAGTGCTTGCGTTAGATGCAGAAAAGGATGGGAAGCCTTTGTTTGGGGTTGAGGAGAAGCATCCCGTGGTCTCTGTGATGAGAAATGTGAATGATTTTGGCAGCAGAGTTTTGAATGGAAGAGAAATCACTAGGAAGTGACAAGGGAAGTCGAGAGACAACTTCAGTTGTCAAGACAAGGGAGCGCAAGAGCATGAACCAGAGTTTTAGCTGAAATGATGGCGAGGAAGAAAAATATTTTTACAGTTTTGTGCACAGATGAGCAACATGACTTGGTATGATTTATAAGTTGTATTCGGGCATTCAGGGCCATGAGACTATAATCACACGAGGGAGGTGAGGAGGGCTGTGCAATTTGCCCTGCATGTGCCCGTCGCTCTTTTCTGTGAGCTGCAGACATGCTCCCCAGGGCTGAATTAGTGTTAGGGAGCGGAAAGGATGGAGGTTAAATTTGATTCAGTTCACATTTAAAGGTGAATGTACCTAATATGCACTTTCCAAATGAATATGTGAACCGAAACAGCCATTCTTAAAAAAAATAATTATCTGAATTTTGCAGTGCTTTTCTCCAGCCAAGAAAGATGTCAAAAATACATGTAAGCTGTACATAGAAAAGCATATGTTCAGTAAAATAGCATGTATTGTATTTGTGAAAATTGCTATGAAAAGAAGTTTAGATTTGACAAAATTGCATACAAAAACGTGCATATTAGAAGAAATTCACACTAAAATGCTGGTGACATTTCATGATTTGTTTCTTTTCAATTGCACTGCGGTGGAAATGTTGAGGAGCAACGTTAACGACTGGGAAAATGAGAAACTGAGAGAAACTGAAATTGCCAGATTTTTCCATCCCTATGGAGGGGCCAGTGTGGGACACTGGAGATGGATGGACATAGGACAAACATGTACAGCTCCATTCTCTTGCCTCATGCAGTTATAGTTGCATGATTCTGAACGGTGCAGGGGGGCGGCTGGGTACACTTTGCATGGAGGGCAAAGCTGGCCAGGGGCCCCTTCCGAGTCCCGCCTTAGTCATGCCAAGAATGCCCCATGCCTCCCAGCCATCCGGGGATTCCCACCCTGGGCCTCAGACAAGCTGTGCACGGGCCTGCCAGAATCAAAAACAAAGCCAGTACTTCGTCCCTGCTGAACTGAATGGATGGCAATTTTGTTTTAGTTGAGATGGATGGTCATGAAGGAGAGTGGGGCTTGGGAGGAAAGATGGGCATGCAAGTCTTGTTAAAAGGATGTTTCTTGATTATTTTCACAGCAAGCCTAAGGAACCAATGTTCAGTGCAGGTAATTGTTTTGCTTTCTTTATTCTTATGTAAATGGTGTTTTCACGATGATATAACCTTTTTCTAAACATGGTTTGAGCATTTGTAGCTAGCTAGGCTTTCTACTGAGTTAACTGGTCAACAGAAGTGTCAACAGAACTCTGACTGTTAATTTCCTAAGACATGGCCTAGTCCTACTTTACAGTGATTAACAAATGGTAATTGGTAGTTTCACATTTTTCTGGAAATGAACTTGATATGCTGGTTTCATCAGGTAATACTTTACTTTAAATTTTATCTTTTTCAAGAAGCATGTACAGTGTCCTTGATTCAGTAATTAATGATGAATTTTGGGGGGTTAATTTGGGATTCAGAGTAGCATCAAACATTTACTTGTTGTGCCTCAGTTTTATTGATCCTCACTTTAGCATCTATTGGAGGGAAGGTGAAATACAAATGTAACAAGTATATAAATCAAAAAGGTCTGCAGGTGTTGTTGCTTTTTGTAGGCAGGTTAATCCTCCCTTCCAATCCAGGCACACGGGAAAAAGCCTCATTTCCAGTTACACACCTACCACACTTGACAAGAAGCAGCACACAGCAATATTTCTGATTTGTGACCTCTCACCTGACAAAACCAAAGCTCATAGGAGAAAATGGGGTTGAGGTGGAAAGGACAGTGTTAGAGCATGTGAATACTTTCCTTGAATCAAGCAGAATCATTCCCTAAATCAATGGTGATGCCTTTTTTCTACTTCTTAGGAGCCAATATTGGGGGAGGGCATACTTGTTAACATACTCCCTGTGTTTTCTATCTATTCTGCTTTTAAAAAGAGGAGTACATGCTACTATTGTTGTATAGAAAGATTGGCCATTAAATGCATTCAACCTGTTGAGAGTAGCTACTAAGCCCCACACTAATGATCATTTTACTACATCCAACATGTGGTAAAATCTTCCTTACCTCTTGGCACAGTGAAGTAGATGTCTTTATATGAAGTCCTGATTATCTCGACTGTGAGCATCACATCTGCCATTGCAAATAGAATAAGCAATAATACCCACAGTCCTCCACTTTCAGCCTCTCTTGCAAGAATGGTTGCATGATGATGTGGTTCAGGCAAACCATGATTTATTGTGATTCCTGAATCAGTACCATCCAAGAAACCATGTTTTGCAAGTGGCCTCCAGGCAAGAAGCATGGTTTGAAGCTGGTCGGCAAACTACAATTTGGGGAAAATATTCTGGGTTAAAAGAAAAATAGTTTGGGATATTCCTTCGTGTCCCCGTCCCCCCCAGCTACTATTTGGAATAGCATCCTGATATTGTTCTGGATGGTAGGAGATGATGGAAACCGAGTAAACCCATGGCTGGTCTGTACATCTCAAACACAACTTGTCATTTGCAGTCTAAATTGCAGTTAGTGCAAACAGCAACATGTGAATCAATCTAGGGCCATCCTGTTCACTGGTTGTCTGTGGAAGATTCAGACCGCTTGCATGAACCAAAAATGGTATTCCCTGAACAGGACATCAAAGAGGACGGTTGGGGAGTCCATAGAGCAGGGATTTAGGTAGCCTGACTGTTCTTGAATGCATCTTTATCTAGCCCTTCTATCTCTGTCTCTGTAACCACAAGGGAAGCGCCGTGTGACACATTGTAAAGGTAGGTAGGCCTCACTTCTGAAACCTCATAGCTCTCTAAGCAATCTTATTAACAGAGCCAAAGGAATTTGTCTCCATTGAGGCAACATGTTTCTTCTACTGCTACAACGCTAAACAAGGGTTGTAAGCCTTGTAGAATTTAATCCAAATGGATTTTCGCTTTGATTTTTAGTTGATCTGGTCAAATAAATGGCCAAGGAAAGAGACAAATGTTAGAGAGCTATATGGCAACACATGAATGTACCATTGTGTGATAATAGTTGCTTGGCACTTCAGCTGAGAAGCCATGTGATAGAGCCTGCACTATATAGTTTGTTTGGTTAGTCTCCTAATGTGTGCCTAAATAAGCATTTAGAGTGGCATTGCAGTGCTTGCTCACTTCCTTAATTGTCCCTGGTAAAGCATAGACTTAACCTGAATTGCCAGCGAGCATACAGCAGTGGCTAACAGATATTTCAGTGCTGTTAACGTATTAGGTTGTCTCCAGTTGTGTCCCTCTGCTTATGCAAAGACTGTTAGGTCCATTAGAGTCTTCTGTGAATCGAAACAGGTGACAAGAAGCAATTTTTACTGATTTCCCCCCTTCTCTCTGCAGCTCCTTGCAAATCTGCACTAGAGGGTTTGGGGAACTCCCCCAAACAGAGTGGGAGGTGGGCCGCAGGCCAAAGGGGAAATTGGTGAAAATCACCTCCCTCCTCCTTCCATTCATGGAAGCTTCCATTGGAGCAAAGAGCCTTCCATGAGCAGAGGGATACGGTTGGATATATATGAATGCCAAATTAGGGTTATTGAATGTATGGTATTGGAAGTGCTTGCTGATAATTAACATTTAAGCAAGTTTTAATCGATGCACAATTGTTTTCATTGTAGCTTGTGTAAACAGATTTGTGTTGCATTTGTACAAATGGTTTATTCCTAACTAACTCCTCATTAATCCGCATCTCCTAAATATTATGTGAGGCTAAGTTCTTAATCATGGTTGCTTCTATTCTCGTGGTTCATATTGTTCAACAAGCCGCATGTAACTAATTTTGCAGTCTCTCATGGAAGCAACTTGAGGTGTTGCTAGTTTCAACCTTTCTGCTCAGTTCTGTTTCCCAGCTGTTCCTGCAGTAGTATAAGAATACTGCAGGTGCTTTATCCAGCCTTGCTTTTAACAATTTAACAGTCTTTCACCTTTTTATATAGTGGCTTCACTTCCATTAGCCAGTATCTTCTCTTGCAGTCTGTTATTCTAAGACACTTGCCGTCTGTTGTTCTTTCTGTGTCTTTGAATACTAAAGCAAAAAAGGCTACATAAATATTTTAAGTGATGGTGGGCATGCCACTGTCTGAATTAGCCTATCAGTATCTATGTCTGCTGCCACACACCTGTTATGAACGGGTGGTCTGGACAATAAGTTTGGGTAGATGTTTGCCTGGAAAGGATTATTAATCATTCCTGGCGTGTGGCTGATAGCAAGGTTGTTTTGAGTTAATTGTGTGTTCTGTGGACAAGAGTTTAGTACCGTACCTTGGTATTCGACCAGCTTATTTCTCGAACCTTTTGGCTTCTGAATGACGCAAATCTGGAAGTGACTGTTCTGGTTTGCAAACTATTTTTGGAAGCCAAACGTCCAATGGGGCTTCCGATTGGCTGCAGGAGCTTCTTGCAGCCAATCAGAAGCCGCACTTTGGTTTCCAAACGTTTTGGAAGTCGAATGGACTTCCAGAACGGATTTCGTTCAACTTCCAAGGTACGACTGTACCCTGATTCTAAATGCTTGTACCCATAATGTGTAATGTAGTGATCTAGTGCTACAGTGATTGCTGCTTACCCATCTAAGCATTTACTTGCTTACATGGTAAATGTTAGGTTAGCACAGGTTCCCCAAAGGCAGCTGTCTCACAATGCTTGGATGCAATTAGTGGTTGTGTGCTTACGCTAACACATTTCAGAAGAACAATACGCTAGTAAGCATTAATTTAAAACCCACTCCTCACATTAGGCGGGTGCCATGCAAATGTAGTGCTGCCAGTGCCTGAGAACTTGGAAGCAGGGCATATACTACTACTCCTTCTTCCCAGTGCCATGTCCCCCCCCCCCCCCAATCTCCTGTTGGCACTAGGGAAGGAGTAGTCAAAGTGATGCCCTCCAGATCTTTGGGACGGCAATTCCCATTAGCCCCAGGAAGCACAGCCAGTAATAGTGTGTCATGGGAGTTGTAGTCCAAAACATCTTGTGTTTAAAACCTGATGAAGATAACCGTGGTTCTTCTCACCTGGCTTCCTGATTAAGAGTGGAAGCCAGGTGAGCAGAATCAGGGTTGTCATGGTTTAGATGGGGGTTGAGGACCTCCATGAATTCACAGCCTCCTGATTTGCTTTGGAGATTGGCAGCATTCCATCAGCATTGGACTTTAACATTGGCTACCCGCATTATTTTCTGATAAGCGATCTTTTGAGCTTTTGATGTGTGCTACATAGTCCATGTTTAAGGACAGGTGTGCTTTGTTTTGTTGTTGTAGGCCTAGAAACGTAGCTACCTGTAACTTTCCTGTACAGCTCGGGAACTGTCAAGTGTCCAGCTATTCATTGTGTACTTGGTTTTTCTATGTGCAGCTGTAAAGTACTGTAGCAACTTTTCATGCTTTGAAAGAATCTCTAGCAATATGTGCAAAGTACAGCTTTGTTAAGCTTGCAGTTATGTGTTCGCTTCAACGCGTTTTGTTGCTCTTCCTTAAAAAAAAAGAGAAAAGAATTAGAAGGTGTCTAGTTAAGCTTCGGTTACATTCCATATGTGCATTGCGGGTTTTAAAAAAACACTAACCACTGCAACAACTGTTAAATTGTTATTGGCAAATAAGCTTATAACATGATATTGTTGTTCTGTGAATTCTGATTAAAACTACAATGACAACACATAAATTACCGGTATGTTTGTCTACTAAAACAAAGCCCTCCTCCTTTAAACACTGGCTCTTTTTTTTTTAAATGGTGTTTGAAAATCCTTAGCAATGCTTTTAGTAGACCTAAAATTCTCTCACTGATTTACATAATGTTATTGCTTCTGCCCTTCCATTTTCTCTATGCCCACGATTATTCCGTCTAGTAACTCTGCTGATGTCATTGACTCCAAAACTGCCCGATTTGGATGAGAACAAGGCTGGATCCCTTGATCTGCCGATGGAGCAGCAGGAGGCAGCAAGTTCTGAACCTCGAAAAGCTTCACCAGCTGTTCGCAAGAAACCTCCTTTGGCTTTGCCATTTCCTAAAAGTCCTAGTCAGACTATCATGACATTTCCTAGATCACCTAGCTTTTTAAGCCCCATGAAGTCCCCAAGTCAGTACTTCCAGATCTGTTATTAAAGTTCCTCTGGCTTCATACTTCACTTAAAGCACCGTCGACTAGAGCATTTCTGGTGTTCAGGGTGTTTACTTAATGTCAGCAGAGTTCAGATCTGTCATTCTTTTATGTTTCTCTCTCCTTTCTCTGTGCTGTCATTGTTGCTGCTTCTGTTTCAAAGCTTAGCCTTCTTCTTTCTTACATGTACTTCAGCGCAGATCTTTTACTAATTGCCTGTCCTCGTTGTGCTTCCCGTGTATCTCTAACAATATAAACCGAGTGCAAAGTTTGTCTTTACACTAAGATGCCGTGAATGTTAAAAATTGTAGATGCTGACACCGAGATGTGTAAATATCCAATAAAAATAAATAAAAGAATTTCATGTGGCATTTTTTTTTTGGTGTTAATTGTAATCTCTGGAGTTTCTTCTTCAGTATTGTAAAGAGATTTAAAGCAGAAGGGGACTTGGTGTGTATATTATTTCAAATTTTGCTTGCCAGGGTGGGGTGGGGAACAGCATCCCCCCCCCCAAATGTAACTTCAACGTGTCATTAGGCAACATATTAGTGGGCTGGGATAGAAGAATGTTGAAGTACATGACTAATGGTGTATGTGTGTAATTCCTTCTGTCTTTTGACCTTTTTGTAGAGGAAGGATACGTTAAAATGTTTCTGCGTGGACGCCCTGTTACCATGTTCATGCCCAAAGATCAAGTGGAATCTTACAGTCTGGAAGCAAAAGCAGAACTACCAGCCAAGAGGCTAAAACTGGAATGGGTGTATCCTTTGCTTATGGCTGCATGTTAAACGTAGAAACTGCTCATTTCTTGGGTTCGGTTGTGTGTTGTTGTTTTTTTGTAATGTATCTTGGAAGGTTATTAAACATAGCGGGCATCTGGGGTTGTTGTTGTTTTTTGAAGCAATTACCATTTCACTGACAAAACAATCAAATGAGTATTAATAATATGAAACTTCTGCTGCACATCTTTATCCCATTAAGCAGCTCCAGGAAGGCTTCAGCCGAATGTAGCCTGAAGGTTTATGTTTAAAACCAGTTAATTGTCACACAGTTAAATTAGGCACATTGCAGAAAAGTAGGGCGCTATGGTTACTAATTATAATGTACTTAAACAGCTTTTCTCTTTTACTGGCATATCAAAGGGTATTTATATGTCTCTGCAGTTTTTAAGGAACAGAATTCTTAGAAAATACATCATGATTTTGAGCACATCCATTTAGGTTGTATAAATACCGTCATTGCTTGGTCATATGCTACACAGAAAGACAGTTCATGCTGGTTCTCTTGTTATTTACTCCTAGAATTATTTTTCAGATTCTTTCTTAAGCACACAAGTCACCGTTGGCCAGTCTTTTGAAGACAAATCAGAAGTACTGTACAGGGCCTCTGTCTGTCTGTCTGTCTGTCTATCAATTTATCCATCCAAAGTTCATCTTGGCCTTCAATGAGCAAGAAACCATGTATGACAAAGCATGCTGCTGCTGCATGATTTTAAATGTTAAATAGCATCATGTGCCAAATAGTACCATTTAACATATAGATTAATTCCCACGATTAGATTAGATCTGCCCATGATTGGCACTGGTGGCTGGAGAATGAGATTCACTGCTTCTGTATTGTTGTCGGCTCCTTCAGTTGCATCATTTAAATAATTTCAAGGCAAATCTGTACAACAGACCGAATACAGGGGAAGGCAGGTGAACTGTACATTGCAGAAGTCCTAAAGGGGAGGTATACTCATCTGTGTTGTGGTTTGGGTGATAAGTCTATAGGTGCACTGTGCTAGCATTTCCCGAGGGGGTGGGCTTATACCTTCTTGCTTTGTGGCTGTGGAGTTGTCCCCAATGAAGAACAGCAGCAGGATATTCCGGGTCTGAACTGCTTAAAGGTGAGGAGATCTGTTCACTGGGAAGGTCCCAGTCTCTTGTTTGAAATGGAGGTTGTCCCACCTGCAGGCTTGATGGGGGAGGGGGGAATCCTGTTTCAAATGGCGAGCTCTCCTCCCACCACTTGAAACCAAACCCACCTCAACCAACAGGGAGGGCTCCCAGACAGCATACCTGATGTTGTACATCATGTCTGCTGAGATACAGCACAGAACATCTGAAAGGAAAGCCCATCGCTCCCCAAAAAAGAAATCTGTCTCCACCAGATTCACCAGGAAATGGAACAACGGTTAGTGAACTGCGTTCAGCATCTGGTGCAAATAAACTAGTGCAGAGTCATAGAGCCTTACAGTATGGACCCAAATTACCACATCAAATGGCGCTTGCAATTTTTGAATGGCCGCTTGCAAACTATTATGATCTTAACTAAGATGTCAGCTATGGCTACAGGGGTCGGGACTGCCGTAGTAACCTGTACCTCCTTCCGACGGGCGAAACCGTGTATTTCATTGCGTCTGTTGTTGTGTTGTACAATGTTGAAGAGCAACTGCAGCGGCATTACACCGCTCACAATGACGATGTCAAGTGGTAAGCTGTATAGGGCATTGATACCTTGGCAATAAAACAAGGTGGAAGAATTGAAACTATAGCGTGTCCCATTTCTCATAAAGCAGGGGTGGGCAGAAAGTAGATTGGGATCTACTGGCAGATCTCTAGGTGGTTTGCAGAAATCTGCAACAGTTTCTAACCCCTTAATAGTCTTAATAATGGCAGCAACTTAAAAGCCCTGCCCGTCCAGTTAGATTGCTTGTGATAGGACTTGAGAGCTTGGTTCTGGTACGGATCACAAATTGCTGGGCTGGGCATTTGTTCAAAGGTCCCATATTCCTTAATTGTTAGCGTATGGCCATCTCATTGAAGCACCATTTTGCACCTGGCTCTGGCTGGTAGATTTTGGTGTTCCAGTAAAAACAGAGTAGCCTGAAGTTTGCCCACGTCTTGTAAATACAGTCGTACCTTGGTTAACGGAACGCCTTGGCACTCGTTTGGGCTTCTGAATGCCGCAAACCTGGAAGTGAGTGTTCTGGTTTGTGAACGTTCTTTGCAAGCTGAACGTCCGACGCAGCTTCTGCGGCTTCCGGTTGAGTGCAGGAAGCTCCTGCAGCCAATCAGAAGCCGCGCCTTGGTTGTCAAACGTTTTCAGAAGTCGAACGGGCTTCCAGAACAGATTCCGTTTGACAGCCAAGGTACGACTATAATGTACAGCAACAGAGCCAAATTTTGGGGGGGGGGCGCAGACACAGTACCCACATGGGCCTCCAGCTGGTGATGCTGGTGATACTGGCACCTGCCTTGTCTTAATTTTCCAACAATACAGTGCCTAGGTAGGAATGAGAGCGCAAAAGTTAAGCCATTCATACTTCTTCCATTACTCATGGAACTGATGTTGTAATGAATGGGAGATTCCTGGCTAACAGCCCACAGTTGTAACTACTACCACCCTGGAGCTGGAGAGCAGGAAAGAATCACATTCTGGCTCCATGAGAAAGAAGACCTAGGATCACTATGAGGCTGCACTACTGCCTTCTATACAAATGATGGTGATGATGATGTTACAGATGTTGCAGAAGCATGGGGAGCCCCCCTTATCTTTTTAGTTTATAAGTCTGGTGCATGGCTTTTCCCCTTTCTTTTTCTTTGGGCCACTTTGGGAGACAGGCATCAGAAAAGCAGGACAACAATATAGGGTTGCAGCCAATTATTATTATTATTATTATTATTATTGTTATTATTATTATTATTGTTGTTGTTGTTGTTGTTGTTGTTATTGTTTATTTGTTTATTTATTTATTTATTTATTTATTTATTTTACCCCACCCATCTGATTGGATTGCCCCAGCCACTCTGGGCAGCTTCCAACAGATATAAAAACAACTAACTTTTACTCAGAACTAGACCCATTCAAATTAATGGCCACAACTCACTTAGGTCAATAATTTCAAAAGGGAGTTGAAAGCGACCCATAGTAAATAATACCCCACATCAGTTCTCATCACCAGCTTTGCATGATTACAAGAAATGGAACAAAGAGCACTGATGCAGGCATAAATCTAGTCCTCAATAGGTCGTGCATTTAGTGTTAATATTGATTTGGTTATTGCAAGAGATTGCAGGTTGGGGACAGTGCAACTTTGAGCATTTGTCATGGGAATTAAATTATCAAATTTAAATAGTTGATGAAAAGCACGTGCAAAATACTGTAATTGTTTGCACCCTTCAGTGTCTTGCGATACTTGTCTTCACACATTAGACATGGCAAGGGCTGAAATGAGAATGTTTCCGTATGCATTGCAATAAATGTTTGGGAAACCATCCAGTCCAGGGTGTGCAGAATTCTTTTAGCTTGCATTGTGAACAGTGTTTGTAATATGAGATTTGACAAAGGTTTTTTCCCTCCCTCCTTCAGCCTAGCTGTCCATCCTGACAGGATCACCATAGCAACTGGTCAGGTTGCAGGAACATCTAAGGATGGGAAAGTAAGTCGGCCTATTGATCATGTTCAGAATTATGCTTGTTAGAAATCTGTTGTTTTTATACTAACGTACTAATGTGCTAATATATTAATACTAATAAGGAGCAGGTGTGTTAAAAGTAAACCTCCAGGATTATATGTTGAAAGGAACTAGAGCTCCAATGTAGTGGAAATGATAGAAGGAATGATGTTAGTAGGGATATATAAATGAGGATGAGTTTGGTTCCTAGTTCAGTTTCCTTTCCAGCCTAAAGTCATTCTTGGGTGCTTCGTGCTTGAGTATGTATGCATTGATTGTGAAGTTTTGATTTGGGTTCTTCATACAACACGGTCTGCTGGATGCATGTATGTAAATCTGGGGCAGCTGAATGTTTATTTTGTTTCCAAAACCCAATTCCTGTTGCATATAGCAGTTTCTGGTGTCAATCAATATCATTCCTGAGAACTTGCCACTCGAGAGCACGATGCGTCAAAATGAAGCCTTGAGTCAGATGTGGTGCTGTTTCACTTTGTTGGGCAATGTATACCAGTTCTCTTGGTAAATGATTCACGGTAGTGACCTGGTCTTATTTTGAAGTGTTGTCTCAGTTTGAATCCCCTCCTTAAGGAAACACACTTTGCATTTTTTTCTTTAGCGCTCTGTTAAAACTTTCTCATTTGTCCCAGCATTTCAGATAATAATATTTACGAGAACTGCTTTGGTTCCTCAATTTTATGCTATTCATTCATTCATTCTGTTGCATTTTAAAAAATATTGCACCTGTGTTGTACAAATTGTTCTTTCACTTTAGTACAAACACTCTTCTGATGAAGGGTGGTTATTTATTCAGGCTGCCTCTGCACTTTCGAAACAAATAGGAAACTAGAAACTGCAAATAAGGCACCAGGAACTACTTCAAGATCATAAAATGTAAGGGCAGAATGAATGACATAAAAAAGCTGAACGCTTTGGAGAAAAGCATGAGCTTGATAGAGGAAATGTAATAAGAATACAAGGCCTTTCTAGCAATCCAACTTCCTGTCTGTGTAGTGGGAAGCTTGCAAGGCTGTGGGAAACTTGCAAGCAGAACCCGGGTACAGTGGTACCTCGGGTTAAGTACAGTGGTGCCCCGCAAGACGAACGCCTCGCAAGACGGAAAACCCGCTAGACGAAAGGGTTTTCCGTTTTGGAGGCGCTTCGCAAAACAAATTTCCCTATGGGGTTGCTTCGCAAGACGAAAAAATATTGCGAGTCCCCGCGGGGTTTTTTTTGCTTTTTTTGCCCTTTTCCTAAGCCGCTAAGCCGCTTAACAGCTGATCCGCTGATAAGCTGCTTAACAGCTGACCGCTAGAAGCCGCTAGACCGCTGTAGCGCTAATCTGCTAAGCTGTCAATGGGCTTGCTTCGCAAGACGAAAAAACTGCTAGACGAAGAGAATCGCGGAACGGATTCTTTTCGTCTTGCGAGGCACCACTGTACTTAATTCGTTCCAGAGGTCCGTTCTTAACCTGAAACTGTTCTTAACCTGAAGCACCACTTTCGCTAATGGGGCCTCCTGCCGCCAGAGCACGATTTCTGTTCTCATCCTGAAGCAAAGTTCTCAACCCGAGGTAATATTTCTGGGTTAGCGGCGTCTGTAACCTGAAGTGTATGTAACCCAAGGTACCACTGTACTTATAACTGTCAGGCATAAATGTCACAATTTGATGGTACTAAAATATAGAATCTCCTTTTCCATTAGCTTTCTAGTTATGATGGTTGTATCCAACTCCAGGATCTGAGGCAGCATAGCCCCTGAATGCCAGTCACTGTGGGTGCAGCACCCAGAGAGAATCTTGCTGCCTGTCATTTCCCCATAGGCATCTGGTTGGCCACAGTAGGAAACAGAATGTTGCACTAGATATGCCTTTGTTCTAATCTAGCAGGGCTCTTCTTATGCCCTTGCTAAAAACACTAAAGCAAATATTACAGTTACCGTAGTTGTAATGGAAAGTGGGAAAGGATCTGTATGAAAGACTATCGACCTTTTTTAATAAGAATATTTTTAATAAGAATATTTAATTTTTAATAAGAATATTTATTATTACTATTAAATATTTGATCTAGTAAGGTTCACTGGTTGCAGCTCTTTCTTTTTTTATTGCTCATTAAAGACTGCAGATAATGGAAATGCAATTCTTATTTTCTTGTTTATTTCAACGTGTTAAACCTCAAGTATAAAGTGATTTCTTTAAATCTTCCAAAGGATTCTCCCTGCAGAGATCTTTATTGATAAAAAGACCAAGAACAATTCTGGATAATCCTTTTAGTATTTATTCAGGCTTTGTGTGAATAGATTTTCTTGCTTATAGACAGAACTGCCTCACTGCAACTTGGGACTGCAATCATCAATAGGCAAATACTGTCTGTCAGTTGGCCATGGCTTTTGCTATTTTAAAGATTTGCAAAGATTGCTCTCTAGCGTTCTAACTCTGCATTGCAGACGTTATATAATCCTGTCAAACTCCATTAGCTGTCATTGAAGGGAGCACCAAATACAAGTTGGATAGGCTGTGCATTAGTTATAAATTGGAAGCGTTATAAGACCTGTCTGTTTCATCTGACTTTTAGAGGGCAGAGTGAAGCTGTCAGAAGGTTAAATCTTTTTGTAATGTATTGGACCATTTTGGAAGTTTTGTATGGTTTTGTAGTTGAATCATACTCCTCACTTTCGGGAACAGCAAGCATGCCCCTTGCCCCCAATAATTCCAGGATGGGATCTCAAAAATGCTTCACGTGTACATAGGGAATTGATCTTTCCAGATTTTTCCCAGTATGACCTGACCTAATCCACATTTTCTAGACTAGTGTGCAGGTTGAACCACAGTTTTCTATTGGGTTTTGTACCTCTCTGTATGCTGTGACACAGTTCTTGGCTAAAAAATTATCAAAACACATTCGAAAATTACATATTTTAAGAGAAAATTAGAAAGGAGTAGAAACAGAATGGAAGGAACTTAACACTTGCAAAAGTGACATGGACTAGAAATAGAGTAAAATGCCCATCTGCATATCAGTGTCTCAGTAACCCCGACAACTACACTATACGTTAGACCACTATTACCCCTATATTGCAGATGAGAGGCAGGGGTTGAAAGAGAATTGGACCTTTTCTCCTGTATGTATGTGTTTCCATGAACGGAAGATGTTAAATATGGCTAAGATGCATTTGCAGGTATTTTCACATACTCTGATTATACAGTGGTACCTCAGGTTAAGTACTTAATTCGTTCCGGAGGTCTGTACTTAACCTGAAACTGTTCTTAACCTGAAGCACCACTTTAGCTAATGGGGCCTCCTGCTGCCTCCATGCTGCCAGAGCACGATTTCTGTTCTCATCCCGAAGCAAAGTTCTTAACCTGAGGTACTATTTCTGGGTTAGCGGAGTCTGTAACCTGAAGCGTATGTAACCTGAAGCGTATGTAACCCGAGGTACCACTGTATTCAGATTCCTGCCCCACCCCACCCCCAAATCTAACTGCAGCTGTTGCTTATTGTTTGTTCCATTTCTGCAGCAACTCCTGCCCCACGTCCGCATTTGGGACTCGGTTACTCTGAACACGCTGCATGTCATTGGGATGGGTTTCTTTGACCGGGCTGTCACTTGCATTGCATTTTCCAAATCGGTAAGTGATATCTCTTTATGTACTGTTGATGCGCTTTTTGCCGTATTTACAGTTCTAAAATCTGTTGTCAAAACTCAATGGGACAGCTTCCTCTGTAAGCAAATGCTATTCACTTCTGTGTTTGGTTGTCCCCAGTGGAATGCACCAAATATTATTTTACTGGATTCTAGTTTTGCTGAGATAGTTTTGCTTCAGTGAAATCTTTTTCGTAGGCAAGAAGGGTTCAAACAAACAAACAAAAAAGGAATTCCCAAACATTTTTACTTCTTCTACAAGTGGAATTTTGATTTGTTTGCTGCAGATCTGTCTGTCTGAATTTGTGACCAAGACGTCTGCTCATTCCTCCCCTTAAAGTTTAGGGCCAAATTAGTTGTAATAAAACAGCAGAGGGCCTTCTTGTGATACCCTCCCATCAGATGTCAAAGAGATAACCAACTGCATGACTTTCTGAAGACATCTGAAGGCAGCCCTGTATTAATAAGTTTTTAATGCTTGATGTTTTGTTGTGTTTTTATGTTGGAAGCCACCCAGAGTAGCTGGGGCAACCCAGTCCGATGGGTTGGTTATAAATTTGTTGTTGTTGTTGTTGTTGTATTTTTGCTAAACAATTTTTTGTATATTTTCCTCAAACCTGCCAATAACACATCTTCTGTGTAGATGATGCTG
Organism: Podarcis melisellensis; assembly: GCF_964234715.1. Classification (NCBI taxonomy): domain Eukaryota; kingdom Metazoa; phylum Chordata; class Lepidosauria; order Squamata; family Lacertidae; genus Podarcis; species Podarcis melisellensis. The sequence goes on along the minus strand of NC_138528.1, from coordinate 17,023,559 downwards.
TTTTGGTTTCATAAGGACTGGCTCGTAGAGAACTGCCTTTCCAATTAGAATCTGTGATGATATTAAATCGCTTTTTGGTGCATTCCTCCAGTGAGATATTTCATGTTCTATTTCAGAATGGAGGGAGTAACCTTTGTTCAGTGGATGACTCCAACGACCACGTGCTTTCAGTGTGGGACTGGCAGAGAGAAGAAAAGCTAGCAGATGTCAAGGTATTTTGCAGTGAGATTGCTTTTATGCTACTTGAGACCCACCAGGTTTGTTCCCTCGCTCCTACCCCATTGGTGCCATATTCAGTGTAACATCTTGTAAGCATTGCCGCTAGCCTCCAGTGTGGTCCAGCAGCCTCCCCTTATGTTCTTATTTGGCCTATATCTATACAGATTAATGTATTGCAAGGCACTTAACATCCCTCTGCAGCATATGAACTGACTATTGATGCTCTTAATGTTGTCTGTGGGCATTTTGACATGTCTGGTTTTTTTTGCAAATGTTGAAATAATTTTTCCCTCCTTCTAGTGCTCTAACGAAGCCGTATTTGCCGCTGATTTTCACCCTACAGACACTAATATAATAGTTACTTGTGGGAAATCGCATCTTTATTTTTGGACGCTTGAAGGCAGTTCTCTCATTAAAAAGCAAGGCTTATTTGAGGTAAGAAGTGCTTATGTTCATGGGGGTTACATACGGAAGTTACATAGAAGAAGCCTATAGCCAAAGAATGGGCTGGCTGGTTCAAATCAATGTATGAACTTCACCCATCTTTCTCCCAGTGTTGTATCTCTGGTCTTGTTGTCCTCCTAGTGTCACCAGGTCACAGTGCTGAAGGAGAAGCTGCCCATGGCAGGATTCATCCAACAGGGTGTAGACCAGGGTTTCCCAAACTTGGGTCTCCAGCTGTTTTTGGACTACAGTTCCCATCATCCCTGACCACTGGTCCTGCTAGCTCAGGATGATGGGAGTTGTAGTCCAAAAACAGCTGGAGACTCAAACATGAGTTGTTGCTCTCCGTTCTTCGGTAAAAGCATCATGTTACCTACTATTGCAAATATGACTCTGATTCATCACATTTGCTCTTCCTTCTTCTAGTCAAAACTTGTATATCTTTCCAGCATCTTAGAATATTGGCTGTGATGTTATCTTTATGGTGCACAACCCAATATATACCCAAGATCTCCATAGAGCCAGTTTCACAGGTCCAGTGATACTTTGTGGCTTGTGTTTCTCAAACAGCTGCAGACTGCTACCATTGCTGTATTGCAAACTACTGTATTTTTCCATCTGTATTTTGGGGGACTCAGATTTAAGAAAATGGGGAGAGATGTATCCATGTATAAGACGCCCCCTAATTTTTGACATTATTTTTTAGGGGGGAAACCTAGTCTTACACATGGAAAAATATGGTATTTGTCAAACTGAGAGTTCAAAAGCCACATGATTTTTAAAAGCGTTCAAAGGGAAGTGCTGAAGATCCACTGGTCATTTGCATGACTGTTGAGTCCAGGCCAAGCATGTGGAATGTGATTTCTTTCCCCCCATATTTCTAAGGTCACAATCTGGAATGTCACTACAACAAAACCTTACATTCCACAACCAGGTATTCTAAATGCAGTTTTGATTTAAAGGGATTTCTTCAGAAAGGAATATAGCTTTGAATCCATTATTGAACAGGTGTATTATGGCATGGATAAGGCATATGTGCAATGTATTCTATTTAATATACTTCAAGAATTTGTAAACATATGTTGATGAAATCTGTAAAACTTGCAATCTCTTGAGTGTTACTCATTTCTCTTGATTTTTATCTTGTGGTAAGCATCCGGTTTTGAAATTATCTAAATTGAATAAATAAAAATATATCATAAATATGTTATTCCCCTGTGATTATTATAAATATACCAAATCTCTTACCATACAGAAACAAGAAAAGCCAAAATTTGTTTTGTGTGTGACGTTTTCTGAAAACGGTGATACGATTACTGGCGACTCAAGCGGAAATATCTTAGTATGGGGGAAAGGTAAGAAGAGTAAGCTTATAAAACAGTAAATGACTACGTATGACAGAGATTTAAGTTATTTCTTCTGGATTTATGCAAGTGCTTATTTAATTTTCCCTGGAAATAAAATGAAATAGAATTTATTCAGAATCAATTGGGGGAGGGGTATATTCTGTGAGCAAAAAGTATGCTACCTCTTAGTAAAGGAAGGTTTGAGTGGAGCGAAAAATGTTTCCCTTTCTGAGGGAGGGGAGGAAGCATTGCCCTGACTCGGAAGCCATCTTGCGAAGTGGTTCTGGCTACGTGGCCTAATAATTACATCATGCTGGCTATAGGATTCCTGATTAGCTGGGATTATGTTGCCAGCCTTTTGATGGTGATTGGCAAAAATGGCGTTAAAATACCTGCCAAGAGGGGGTAGGCATGAAAAAACCAAGATGTTCAAGGAGCATTTCAGTCCCCCGGAAGCAGAAAATAATCACCTGCAAAACATTTGACATGGTCCTAGATTGATAGCAGACACCTTGCATGTTTCAATCTTTACTACAAACATGGTTTAACAAATTAAACAGCTGATTAAGTTCTGTGGCTACATTTAAGAAATAAGCTCCAAGACTCACTGCAGCCACAAAGATCTACTGGCCAACTTAAACCTGTTGGTTTAGACGAAAAGTATCTTTCAGTGTCCACAATATTACTTATTTACATACGTTTATATACGGCCGTTTGCACAAGCCCCCAGGTTGGTTTACAACCAAATAAGAAAATCTGTATTAAAATACATAAAGGATATAAAACATTGCAGTTCTTAAAATGCATAGCATAGCAACTTTAAATAGCAGCTAATCCAATTATCTAATCAGGTCTTTCCTCCTCCAGACACCCTCTGAAAAAGGTGTGTCTTAAGCATCTGCCTTAAACTACAGGGTGAGACCAGATGAACTTCAGTAGGGAGGGAGTTTCATATGTGACAAAACAGTCTTGCCATAATAAATAAATAACTGAATCACCAAATAAGATATACTGCTTGGTTAATAATTTGTTTTCTTCCCATATCTAGGTACCAACAGAATAAGCTCTGCAGTTCAAGGAGCCCACGAAGGTGGCATTTTTGCACTTTGTATGTTGCGAGACGGAACGCTTGTGTCTGGAGGTGGAAAAGACAGAAAGCTAATATCTTGGAATGGGAATTACCAAAAACTTCACAAAACAGAGGTGATGTCATCAATCCTTCAAAAGCGACATCTTGGCATTTCCTGTTTGAGAAGAGAATTGTTTTGCAGCTCGAATCCTGAAAAAGCTTTTCCCCACCCTGTCCACTTTTAAAAGACATCCCTGTTTCTCATGGCTAATGCCTATGTCCTCAGACTAAGAATATGAATATCAGAAGGGTCATACAATGCATAGATTTTGAATACATAGATACAGATCCCAGACATTTGCCCAGCATAGTTCTCTACTTTGCAATACATTACATTGCTTGAATCATGAGAGGGAAAGGAAACAAGAAAACCCTTCAATGCAACCTCTCCTTCTTGTTAACCTCACCAAGTTGATACCTTTATTTTTCTCTGCCTGCCTTCACTAAACAGCCCTGGACTGTAACTGGTCTCACATACTTCCAATACTTGGTAGAGTGGTATGGTATTTGAGTAGAAAGAATAATAGAGCCCCAAACTACCCCCCCAAAAAATACCCAATTACGCTTTTACTGAATAGTTTCGTAGAATAAGAAATTAAGCAGGTTTTGAGCAAATGGTTTTAAGTTACTCATAAGAGCAAATTGAAAAACCAGGTACAGGAAAAAGCTCACCCAACCTTGCCTATTCTGGACTGTTCCCTTAAATCAGCCGATATTTATCAGTTTGCACCCTTCTTGGTTTCTTTCTTCCATAGTGCCCGTCTGTGCTTTCTTTTTAGTATTCCAGCTCTCTTATCGCATTTAAGCCCCTTTTCTCTCCTTTGCAGCTCTTCAAGTGTCTCGACTCCACAACCTTCTGTCTACCCTATTTTCTGGCTTATCTTAATACAAGCTAGGCTGTGTACACTCACCATTTACATCAAAGATTCATAGGAACATGTATCATACTATTGGTCCATCTGGTTCATTGTCAACACTTACCGGCAGCAGATCTGTAGGGTTCCAGCCTGTCTGGAGATTCGGGGGATTGAACCCTAGGACCTCCTGTATGCTATGCTGATGCTCTACCGTGGAGCTACAGCCATTCCCTGATTGCATCCAGCGTGCTCCAAACACTGGTTAGGGGAAGCAGTGTACACGCAACTTCCGCCACCACCCATGCCTGTCCTGTTGTTTCTTACAGAATGCTGTGGTTTCCCCAACCTCAAACCAGCTTCGATCCAAATTGAGAAAAGGGGCAGCCTGTCGTGTTTCAAGCTCATAATGTGTATGCAGCTTTAGCCAGTCTGTATTGTTTCAACCATGGGTCTCGCAACAGAGAACAAGGTGTAAAATAATGACAGCAAAGCAGCAAAGCAGAATATTCGCCTGGGCAGCTGGGTGGGCAGCTCAGTAGGTAGAGCATGAGACTCTTAATCTCAGGGTCATAAGCTCAAGCTCCGTGTTAGGCAAAAGAATCAAGCCTTGCAGGGGGTTGGACTAGATGACCCTCATGGTCCCTTCCAACTCTATGATTCTGTGAAGGGGAACAAGGAGAGGAAGTGATGGCAAGCCCACTGCTGTGCGACTGAAGTGTTCAGATGGATTACTGAATAAAAATGAAAACCACTACTTTTTTGCAACACTGGCAAAAGACGCTTTCCTTAATTGTCTCATTGGAGGAGGGAAATGGCCCTTACACAACAACAAATCATGCGAAGAAAACAATAGATATCTTTTGTAGAATTGTAGAACTGGAAGGTACCCCGAGGGTTATCCCTTGTGATGCAGGAATCTCAGCTAATGTATCCATGGCAGATGTCCTTCCAACCTCTGCTTAAAGACCTCCAACGAGAGTCCACCACTTTCCGAGGAAAGAACTGTAGAAAGTGTACACTTGAGGGGGGAAACTACATGCCAGCTTGATTAACCAATATTCTTTTGAATTTTGAAAATAGATTCCAGAGCAATTTGGGCCAATAAGAACAATAGCAGAAGGGAAAGGTGATGTTGTGTTAATCGGCACCACTCGAAATTTTGTTCTACAAGGTTCCCTCTCAGGAGACTTTTCTCCCATTACCCAGGTAAGTACTTTTTTGAGCCCATTCCTTCTTAAGACCAAAGTTTTTAAAAGACAAAATCATAGCGTTCATTTTTTAAAAATCTGAATTATAAGAGGTTCCTTGATCTCTACTCTGAAGGAGCTGAGAGCTTGCTGAATGCGTAATTGCTGCTGTCACATGACGTACGAAAGGGGAGGTGGACAGGACGCTGTCCCTCAAAGCTTACGAACTCAGTTTGGGTAGTAGAGAAGGAAAGGGGAGAGGAGAAGGGCAATGGGGCAAATATCAGTAAGCGAAGTTACATCCACATAGGTTTCATTTCAGTTGCAGGTGAAAATAAAAGAGTTAAGCTAAGCTATTAATGAAAAAGAGGATCCAGAAGTGGGATTTGAAGGAAGAGGGAGAAGGATTCTATATGTCCCCGCCCCCATTATTACCAATAAAATATTAGAGAAACTCACAGTGTTCTGTTGTTCATGTTCTGATGAAACATTGCTGTATTTATTAAGGGTCATACTGATGAGCTTTGGGGACTAACAGCCCATCCTTCCAAACCTCAGTTCTTCACTTGTGGGCAAGACAAACACATTACACTCTGGGATGCCATCAGTCACCGTCCGATCTGGAACAAAATTATAGAGGTATGATATCCTTTTTTCATAACCCCACCACCTTTACCAACCACAGTGGCAGTGTTCAGACATCAAGGTAAACTGTCGTTAACGGTTTAGTGTGCACAAGCTGATCGTGCACGCCCCCTTCACTTCTTCTATTTTGCTAGTACTGGAGAGCAACGTCGCAATTCCTGGTTTAGTTTAACCTCTGAAGCAGGAATCGTGGATGCTTTAGCTTGGATGTAACAGGAAGTCAGAGCTTGGGGGAGAAACAAACCATTAACAGTGTCTTAGCATGGCAAGGATACAGTTTTGCCTACAAAACCTACAAATGGGGATTTTTACTGGTCCTTGAATGAGTAAAGGTAAAGGGACCCCTGACCATTAGGTCCAGTTGTGACCGACTCTGGGGTCGTGGCACTCATCTCACTTTATTGGCCAAGGGAGCCGGCGTACAGCTTCCGGGTCATGTTGCCAGCATGACTAAGCCACTTCTGGTGAACCAGAGCAGTGCACAGAAATGCAGTTTACCTTCCTGCTGGAGCGGTACCTATTTATCTACTTGCACTTTGACGTGCTTTCGAACTGCTAGGTTGGCAGGAGCAGGGGCCGAGCAGCGGGAGCTCACCCTGTCACAGGGATTCGAACCGCAACCTTCTGATTGGCAAGTCCTAGGCTCTGTGGTTTAACCCACAGCACCACCCGCGTCCCTACTGATTGACAAAAACTAAATAAGACTCTGATCTAAACTTGTAGAAAAGGTACTCTGATATTAAGTGGAAATGGAATTAATGTTGTGGTATTGCTTAGGCTTGTCAGTTCCCATTTAAGAACTTACATCTTGCTTTTTGAACGTATTCTTCAGAATGCAGAATTATATTGGTTTTATACCAAGTTAATAGTCCTGACTTCCCCCAAAGAATCCAGAGAATAGTAGCTTGCTGATAATTTTCTATCACAAGCCTCTACTGCACCTTCTCACAGTTGGCTTAGCAAAGGGCATCCGTAGCTGAGCTGCCCCCTCAGCGATGTCGCTCGGTGTCAGAAAGACTGGAACGAGGTGGCTCATTTGTTTCCCCCAGCAATAATGGCTTCTGCCCCTGTCTCCTTGCGTAGTCTACTTGACCGCTTGGAGCAATAGCCAAACGCAGTTCAAGCAAATATCACGTTACTGGCAGTGAGTCTGATGACACGGATGAGTTTTTATTTCAAGAATGGTATGCTTCAACTTGAGAGACTCTTAACATTTGAAATCCCATCCAGTGCAGCACTGTACAGGCATTCCGCCAAGCTGGATATACCTGCTGAGCCTTGGTCGTTTCTGAAGTTACATTTCAGGCCGCTAATGGTAAATTTCAGTTTGGCAAATCTCAGTTTATGCTGGTGAGGGTGACCTTCCATAGTCTATGAGGAATCAACTGCTTTTGCAGATGAGAAATTATCTGGTCAATTATGGTTTGGTGCCTGGATGATAATAAATATGTCTGTTCCAAAACTGATCTGTGTTGCATTGGGACAAAGGTGGGAATAATATTTCTGTTGTGAAATAATGGTGGTCGTTAGGTATGGTATTGTATCTCATGCTCACTGAACAAGCTCATTCCTCACTGGGCTGTTTTGAGGGTGGGGGATGCTCCTGAAGTTTGTTTGTTTTCCTCCTGAACATATTTTGCACTTCTGTAAACCTTGGGGTTCCTGTGCATCTGCTGATCATATATACTGTAAATATTAAGTGGGCGTGTTTTGGAGATAACCCAGCACATAAACACTGTCAGTACACTGATGGAACAACAATATAACAGAATAAAAGCTCTCAACCCTCAAAGTGTTGGGGGGCAGAGCTATGGACATAGCAAGGATTCTCTGCAGTCTGCTTCCCAAGTCAGTCACTTTTTAAAAGAAGGAAGCGTTTCTTTTCTTAAATGGCAGATTTCCTGAAAGATTTTCTCATTTTTGAAAACAGTTCTACTACTATTGCTATTACTATCACCAATAATGACCATAATATTCTGTTCGCTTTTATGCAAAAGTCTCTTAAGCAAATTAACAAAAGCAAAGCAATGAAATCAATTAAAATACACTACACTTTGTTGTTATTGCTAACAATTAGATCTCCTGCCTGCCCTTCTCCATAACCTTCACCCAGGGCAGGTTACAACAACGAAACAGTGCGATTTAAAACAAACTAAAGCCATCCAACTATTAGCCAAGGGCTTTTCATCCCAATGTATTACATATTGTGTATATTTCATATACACAGGCAGAGAGCCTTCTCGGTAGTGGCGCCCTCCCTGTGGAACGCCCTTCCTTCAGATATCAAGGAGATAAAGAATTACACAACTTTTAGAAGACATAATCATCATTATTATTCATATTTATTTATTTATTTATTTATTTATGTGTTTTTATTCATTTGGGCAATTTCTGTAGCACTTAATATCTAAAAATATCTCTGAGTGGTGTACAGAAAACTAAAACAGCAACAGCAAAATAGTACAAAAATGCAAGTTGGTAATGAATAAATACGGCTAAATTCCTTCTTCTGACACACTTCCCCACTCAACATCTCTCAGTCTCCTGGCTCTCACCCTCAGGCTGCCCACAGCTGTGTCCCACCAGCTGCATTGCACACACCCAGTTTCAGGCTACAGCAGGTTGGAAATTTTGTGAATTTACCAGGGGCTCCCAAATTGGACTCTCCTCCACTCTCAGTTCTTTCTCTGGCCTCTGCACAGGTCTCCTCTTCCAGCTGCTTATATATATATATATATATGTATATATATATATATATATATGCAGGTTTTGGTGTCCTTGGGTGTCTTCCCGTGTAAAAGTTGGGGTGTCTAGGCGACGTTTCGACGAGGTCTCACTCGTCATCTTCAGGCTGGTGCTTTCGGCTTCTTGTTACTAGTTCCAGTAACAAGAAGCCGAAAGCACCAGCCTGAAGATGACGAGTGAGACCTCGTCGAAACGTCGCCTAGACACCCCAACTTTTACACGGGAAGACACCCGAGGACACCAAAACCTGCATTCCTGTACCCGTGAAAATCTACGAAAGCAAATATATATATATATATATATGTGGCCACCATGGATGCCACATCTGTGTATTTCTTTATATATCTAAAATATATTACATAATTCATTTCTGAGTGTGTATTAAACATCTACATTGTACAATAATAATATTTCTTTACACCATCATATTTCGGTTTTAAAAAATAGGTTAGGTTTTTGTTCAGATTCCCCATCCCAGAGGCAAAACAGCCTTTGGCATTTTACTTGGTAACACTGAGTCTCAGCTTCTGCATATAGCAAGGGTACAGACCATGCCTGCTGTTGCATAAGCCCCACTCCTTTCAAAGAGGACTCGCAGACTCACAGGTGAAGTGCCTAGTACAGTGAGCTCTTTGAAACTTAACCATTCCAATATGCATTATTGTTACAGATTGCTATAACTGTTGCTGTAAATATGCAATTTCTTTGAAACTTCGTAGGATCCAGCACAGTCTTCTGGTTTCCATCCTTCAGGGTCCGTGGTTGCAGTAGGAACCCTAACTGGAAGGTAAGAATAAGAAGAGCAGGGGCACTTGCTTTGGGGGTGATGGGCATTCGTAAACCCTGGATACGTATTCATATAACCCCCTCATGCAGGCGTGCAGTGAAACTTTTCAAAGGGGAACAGTGAGAGCCAGATGCGCCAGTTTGCAAGCCAGATAGGACAATGTGCACGTGTGAACACCACACCTCACTTGCTGAACCAGGCAAAATCTTCCTGGGCTTTGGGAAGGAGGCTTTAATATTTTAATACTCAAATTTACTGGGAACATTTAGGGGACTAGCTTAGTCCCCCTAGTCCACTGACTGCACGCCAATGCCCTCATGGGGACAGCCTTCATAATTTTTCATCCAAAAAGTTCTCCTCTTCCTAATGTCCATCCACTACTTGAAGTGTTTTATTTCCTAGTGAAATATGCAAAGGATGGAGCAGAATGACTCAGAAACTGAGTTCCCATCGTCAAAATCCACTTCCTGTCTGCCCCGTCTCCCTGGCGTCTTTCTTGCCAAAGGACCACATAAAACCAGTGATGTGGGTTTTCTGGGAAAATTTCCCATACAAATTACCATAATTTGAAGAGGGTACTTTGCATAAGACGTTTGCAATGCTTTGGAAAGTAATCTAGTATAGCATGCTTATGCTACATGTTTTTAGCAAGTAAGGCTAAAAATGCCAAGCTTCCCTAATACTGCATTTGGAAATTGACATACGTTCATTATATGAAGCCCTGGAGACTTTTCCACCCCATAGGGTCTTAGTACAAGGTGCAAAGTGGTTTGCATTTGTAAAAGGCAAATATTCCACACCAGCAAAATATTCCCCATGTGTCAGATGTTGTTAATCCTGACTGTCTCAAAGCAGTAATGAGCTACGGTTTAGTAACATTTGTTAATATATTTTGATGCTATAATGATGAAAACACTTCTCATTTATCTTCTGCTTAATATGTGTCACAAACAAAGCCTTCTCGCCTTTCATTGTTCAGTTTCTGGTCCCCACACAAAGCTACTGTTCGGAAATGGAGAATGGTTTGGTGGGGGCAGTGGGCTAAGGGGTGGCATAATCAAGGTTTATAAAAGATGCACATGGTTTGCAGAAAGACAAGTTTTTCTCGCTTCTCATAATACTTGGAACTTGAGTTCGTTCAGTAAAATGTATCCACAATGGATTCAGGACAGGTATGGTGCTTGCTTATCCCATCATCCCTATCTCTGCCCACTCTAGCCTTCCTGCATAATAATAATAATAATAATAATAATAATAATAATAATAATAATAATAATAATAATATATTTATTATTTATACCCTGCCCATCTGGTTGGCTTCCCCAGCCACTCTGGGTGGCTTCCAACCAAATATTAAACTACAGTAATACATCAAACATTAAAAGCTTCGCTAAACAGGGCTGCCTTCAGATGTCTTCTAAAAGTTTGGTAATTGTTGTTCTCTGACATCTGGTGGGAGGGCGTTCCACAGGGCAGGTGCCACTACCAAGAAGGCCTTCTGCCTGGTTCCCTGTAACTTGGCTTTTCGCAGTGAGAAAACCACCAGAAGGCCCTTGGCTCTGGACCTCAGTGTCCGGGTAGAATGATGAGTGTGGAGACGCTCCTTCAGATATACTGGACCGAGGCCATTTAGGACTTTAAAGGTCAGCACCAACACTTTGAATTGTGCTCAGAAATGTACGGGAGCCAATGTAGGTCTTTCAAGACCGGTGTTATATGGTCTCGGCAGCCGCTCCCAGTCACCAGTCTAGCTGCTGCATTCTGGATTAGTTGTAGTTTCTGGGTCACCTTCAAAGGTAGCCCTACGTAGAGAGCATTGCAGTAGTCCAAGTGAGAGATAACCAGAGCATGCACCACTCTGGTGAGGCAGTCTGCAGGCAGATAGGGTCTCAGCCTACGTACCAGATGGAGCTAGTAAACAGCTGCCCTGGACACAGAATTGACCTGTGCCTCCATGGACAGCTGTGAGTCCAAAATGACTCCCAGGCTGCGCACCTGGTCCTTCAGGGGCACAGTTATCCCATTCAGGACCAGGGAGTCCTCCACACCCGCCCGCATTGAGGGGAAAGTACTGAAAGGGGCTTCTGCTGTTCAGCTGAACATGCTTAAATGCCTCTCGTTCATTGGAAATTGTGAATTAGATAATTAGATCAGAATCAGAGATGGACCCTTTGTCTTATCCAGCAGGGTTGTTGCTATGTTTCTTTGTACTGGGATCCCTGACTGCCCCACTTCACCCCCTCGCCAGTTCTATCTTATACGGCTTGTTGACTTTTCCTTCCACTGTTTTCAACAGGTGGTTTGTGTTTGACACCGAAACAAAAGATTTGGTCACCGTACATACAGACGGAAATGAACAGCTCTCCACAATGCGTTACTCACCAGGTTTGGCATTCTTTGTTCAGCTGTTTGAACAAAAAAAGGGGGGCACGGAATACTGTATAAAAAAGTGTTTGACAATCCCTAAATATCACAGTCTTATATTTTATGCTTTTCTGTCATCTTATTTAATCACTGGAGATTAAAAGGTGCATAGCTTAATGATGGATTCATTTTTAAATCTTCTCTTTCTTGAATAGAAAAATTGAAGCCCACTTTGGGCCAGCTCAAGTGACCTGTGGTTCCCTTAATTTGCCAATTTACAGGAGCAGTTTTTAATATGGCAAAGGTGCCGTGAGTTGACCTTTTCGGTCAGCTCGCTTAATTTTCGTGTGGTGCCACGATGCATCTCATGCATTGTGTTTAAGAATACATTTGAAAAGCATGTGAATCGTGTACTGTGTCACAGTGTCAGTGTACAGAAAGAGAAATTTGTTTAAGGCTTTAGGGAAAAATATTCCATCTTGTTCCATATACCATGTTATTGTCACCAAACGTATAAATTTATATTCTGCCTAATCGCCCTGACAGGATCCTTAACACAAAATATGAACTAAAACTCCCATGTGTAAAACAGATCAAAACCCCAATTAAATAAATTTCATGGCTAATATTAGCAAAATAATAATAATCATAAAATGGCGGCATAGAACAAATTAATAATGTATTTAATGGTTTTTTTTTAAAAAAATTGTGATCCACCTTGGAATTTTCTATTAAAGGCAGTATTAAAACACTTTAATTAATTGATTAATACATCAGTCACCTTAGCCCACAATTTGAAAGGCTTCCTGAAACAGCTTATATAGAGAATCCCACAACACAGATTCCGCCCCAGAAGGCCTGCTTTTTATAGATACTGGTATAAAGGCCAAGCTGTGGCACCTGAAACAGGGCTTTCTCAAATTCTTTCTTTTAAGCCCATGTGGAGAGGTACATACGTGAAAGGGCAGCCTTGCCACTATCCTGGTCCATGTATTCCCCCATCCCCATATCCTATAAAATTCACGTAAATTCATGTAAACTTCAAATGTTCTTAAAAATGCTTGGTTGGGACTAGAAAGAGGACGTTTCTGTGGCTGGGCCTAGGCTCTGAAATTCCCTCCCAAGAGTGATATGTCATTCCTCTTCCAGGAGCTAGTGGAAACCTTATTTTAAGAAAGCTTTCGGCTTGTAGATATGTGTCTTACAATACTGGTTTTAACCAACCTCATCCAATCTGGTAGCCCAAAATATCCAGAGGCCACAACTCCCATCCAGCACAGCCAGTATGAAGCGATAGGAGCTGTAGTCCAAACTTCTTCACTTACTAATAATAACTTCTGATGCTGCTAATGCTGTATTGTTGATTTTCTGATGCTGCACGTAGTATTTTAAATATTTTGGGTGCTGTTGTTTTAGATTATTAATCTTTTGTTATTAGACTTTTGTGAGGAAATGTAGGGTGCGGATGTTTTCAGTCGGGGATAGGAAACGTGGTCCTTCAGAGGTTCTTGGATTCCAGCTTGCAATTCTGACATCTCTAGGTCCACAGGTTTCCCATCAATGTTTTGAATAAATAAACAAGGAAGTAGTTTTGCATTTAATCTTATTACTGAAATTCCAGTCCGAGGGGCATTGCTTCTTCCTAATCAGTGTGATTTCAGCCTTATGGTAAAATATGTATTCTCTTTGTTTTGCAGATGGCAACTTTTTGGCAATAGGTTCTCATGACAATTGCATTTATATATACAGTGTTAATGACAATGGGAGGAAATACAGTAGAATTGGCAAATGCTCAGTAAGTGATCACATAATTGTTTAAAAATCATCTCCAGCCTTTCCCTTTTTTTCCTTTTTTTTCTTTTGTAAAGTTGTTTAACATTCTCTTCGTGATTTAATTTAATATCCCTAAAGGTTCGGAAATGGCAACAACCCTTTCAAAACATTTATAAAATAACCTTAACAAATAATATTCTGTAGACACACTGCTCATTCTCCAATGCTAAATATTTATGCAAGCATAATTATTTCCAAAACTTGTACAATATATTCTTGTGGAAGAGTATTGCGTGAGAAGTTTGGTAATATTGAAGACATCTTTTTAATATATATATATTTTATAAAAAACAACAACAACAAAAATACACCATCTGGAAATGGATTTTGCCCTCCACCCAAGAAGTGGAAGAGAGTCGAGGAACACAGCATGGAAAAATTCTATCAAGGACCACACATTGGTCTGGATAGGAAACAGCAAAATACCTACAAAAGCCTAAGGCTGAAAAAAGGAGTGTGTGCAGCTCACATGCCATTCACACAGATAGAAAAATCAGTTCTGGATGACCTGCTTGCAACATAAAACTCCTGTCTGGAAGCATCCTTCGTTCTTTTAGCTGCAAGAGACTAGCCCACAGCTATCTCTCTGAGAGATGTGAACTGATCTCAATTCCGTTCCAGTAAAATCACGATCAACTGAGAGATCGAACCTTTGACACTTATTCAATATACCTAGTTTACAGTCAAGTTGGCTACAAGGTGGATCTATATAACAGACAAATAAACCTTTCTTTGACATTGATAGAGGGTCTAGAAGCTCCTAGTTCCCCTGACAATTCCACCAGTGGAAGGATAGGTTGTTAGGGTTGTAAAAGGTAAAGGGACCCCTGACCATTAGGTCCAGTCGTGGCCGACTCTGGGGTTACGGTGCTCATCTTGCTTTATTGGCCGAGGGAGCCGTATCTAAATACTGATGCCTATTACCTTTTTGTGCTTTGATCTGTAGCCCAGATGGCATTTGAGCCACTACATCCTCCCCTCTGGTTATATTCCATGTGAACTGAACTTTGGGAGGCATGTGCCACTATTTTCTCCCAGCCCAAAGAGCACCTGGAACGTTGGACTGGAGCCTATGGTTCCAATATGGTGACCTGGGTTGCTACCAAACACAGGTCACCCACTGCTTTGAATGTAAACAAAGCTTCAGTGTGCCTTTCCGTGCAGCTTTTTATATGTGCTCCAGTGTAATTCTATTAGGGGATGTTATGTCGCTGGAATTAATATAATGCATCTCTCTCTACAGGGTCATTCCAGCTTCATTACTCACTTGGACTGGTCTGTTAATTCTCAGTACCTTGTGTCTAATTCAGGGGACTATGAAATCCTATACTGTGAGTAACAAATACCCTTGGTACAGGGTTCATGCTTGGCTGCTAATAGATTCCCAATATGAATCACAAACCACTGCAGAGCAGACATTCGTTTTTGTCTCTTAAGTTTCTTTACTGTACAAGTTAATAATTGATGACACCCCCCCCCTTTCTCTCTCTTGTGCTCCTCCCCTTTATTTTATAGGGGTTCCGTCAGCTTGTAAACAAGTAGTAAGTGTTGAAACCACTAGAGATATAGAATGGGTTACTTACACCTGTACTTTAGGATTCCATGTTTTTGGTAAGTATATAATAATAATAATAATAATAATAATAATAATAATAATAATAATAAGTTATTGTTTGTACCATGCCCATCAGGCTGGGTTCCCCCAGCAACTCTGGGCGACTTCCAGCAAAATATTTAAAAATAATTAAATGTCAGACATTAAAAACTTCCCGATACAGAGCTGCCTTCAGATGTTTTCTAAAAGTTGTGTAATTCTTTATCTCCCTGACATCTGATGGGAGGGCATTCCACAGGGAGGGCGCCACTGCCGAGAAGGCCCTCTGCCTGGTTCATCCCAAACATTTCAGTAAAGAAGTTCTCACTCTTGTTTCAGGTGTGTGGCCAGAAGGTTCAGATGGCACAGATATCAATGCTGTCTGCCGCTCGCAAGGGAGGAAACTGTTATCGACCGGCGATGACTTTGGCAAAGTACACCTCTTCTCTTATCCATGTTCACAGTTTAGGGTAAGGTACCAGCCACGTTATCCTTGCAGTTGTAAAAAGGATTATTTTGTAAATAGCCATCAAGTAAAAGGATTAATTGTTGTAATTTGCTTTTCTTGATGGTATTGCTGCTAACCATTTTATTGGAGATTTGAGGGGAAAGTTAAGCTATAATAAAACATATTATTATCCTAATTAAAACTTTCATGCAAGTTAACATGAAGATCATTGACAAATTGCCTCTGATATACTGTATTTTTCTGTGTATTGGATGCCTCCTATTTTTGGGCACCCCAAATTAGGAAAATGGGGGAAATTGCCCTGACTTGTTGAAATTTGGGGGTGCGGGGGATTGCCCAGAGGCTAACAGCCCCGCGCATCTAACAGGCCACCTATCAGCTGTTCCCGCACTGGCAATCGCTGAGCTTTGGGGGGGCAGAGTTGAACTTTTTTGGGGGGGGAAGAGTGGTGAAGCTTTTTCTTCAATTACTTTTAGCACTTCTCGCCTTTCCTGCAAAGCCTCCGTATAGTATTCTACTTGCCTCCTCCCACTCTGCCCGCCCTACAGCTGGGAGGGAGGCTGTTGGCAGTTCGTTTGGTGTCTTCGCACGGCTCCATTTGTGCGCGTGCGGTGCGACATTACACAGGAGGAGCGCGGTGATTGAAGTAATATCCCCCCTCTGCGCCTTTAACATCAGTGAAACATTGCGCCTTACGCTCCTTCTGTGTAACGTTGCACCGCCGCACACAAATGGAGCCGCACAAAAATGCCACGCAGAAAAAACAGACCACACACACAGCCTCTGCCTGTAGGGCGGGCAGAGTGGGAGGAGGCAAGCAGACTGAGAATGCCCCACAGGGCATTGCCAGAGCAAGTTCCGTATTTATTTATGTATTTAATTGCTATATTCCGTGGATAAGACGACACACGTTTTTAGACCTAAAAAATGGGGTAAATTATTATTATTATTATTATTATTATTATTATTATTATTTATACCCCACCCATCTGGCTGAGTCTCCCCAGCCACTCTAGGCAGCTCTCAATCAAATGTTAAAAACAGTACAACATTAAATATTAAAAACTTCCCTAAACAGGGCTGCCTTCAGTTGTCTTTTAAAGATAGGATAACTGCTTATTTCCTTCACATCTGAAGGGAGGGCGTTCCACAGGGAGGGTGCCACTACCAAGAAGGCCCTCTGTCTGGTTCCCTGTAACCTCACTTCTTGCAATGAGGGAACCGCCAGAAGGCCCTCGGCGCTGGATGTCAGTGTCCAGGCTGAAAGATGGGAGTGGAGACGCTCCTTCAGGTATACAGGGCCAAGGCCGTTTAGGGCTTTAAAGGTCAGCAGCAACACTTTGAATTGTGCTCAGAAATGTACTGGGAGCCAATGCAGATCTCTCTGGGAGCCAATGCAGAAGACACCCTTGTCTTATAGACGGAAAAATACGGTACATGCCCCCCCCCAACCAACTAAGCCTAATAAGACATTATCGCTTCATGTGCCTGCTGCAAACAGCTGGATAAAATCTGTGAGCACCTTGTCAAAAACAGCATGGATTGCTGCCTGTACCGCCCCCAGTTAGACCACACAAAATGAGTGTTGTCCAAAGTGTCTTTGTTGGGAAGTCCAGTTAACAAACGCAGGACAAATAGCTTTCTCCCCCCCCCCCATATCGTGGTTTGATTGATTGAAGCAATGTGACATTACTTCTTTGTCACCAGGCATACAGCTATTGGTTACCGTAACTTCTTGTGTTGTCAGTGTTTACACTTCCATTGCTAATGACCCTCTCTTTTCACAATGTCTTCCAGGCTCCAAGTCATGTGTATGGTGGACACAGTAGTCATGTAACCAACGTCGATTTTCTATATGAAGATACTCATCTCATTTCCACAGGTGGAAAAGATACCAGTATTATGCAGTGGCGAGTAATTTAGAGTAAGCCTTGTACGAACATACATGTGTAACCAAGGACTGGCTGTGAACCTAAGTTCTGTACGCACTGTATATGTAAGAGTTAACAAATGGTTGCCGTCTAGCCTAGTCACTGTGATTTTTAAGTTTCAAATCCTTACAAACCTCAGGAAAGCTAAGTTCTTGGCTGGCTGCCGTACTTATTTCAGTAATTCATAAAGTATCACTTAAAAAGAAAAAACAGCAACAGCAGCAACACATCATTACTGCTCTTTTTGTTGTACAACCTATGAAGCAGTACAAGTCTAAAATGAAGTATTGACTTGGATGCTTATGCAATATATATGAACAGGACTTTTCTATTAAATAGTCACAAAAAGCTTATTGTAATATTACATATATGTGCTTCACAGTTTCATTATTTATACTTTGTGCTGTCTAGCTGTGTAGTTAGAATATCTATAGTCGGAAAACTGATGGCATTCCCATAGATGGCAGCAGCAAAGAATTTGTATGGAAAGCTTAACCCACGCTCAACAAAACAGAGTGAACACGCCACTCAGCGTGGCTGTTCCGTGGTAGTCATTTCAATGGGACTTGCGTAAGTTTGTCATATGAAATGAAACAGATGTTTCACTCAGCAGTACTTTCTGGGTTTTCTGGCTCCCATAGTAAAGAACTTGTTTAAATAATGTGAATGTTGGAATAGTCATTAACTTGCAATTTTTCCTGGCATAGCAAAATATTAAAAGTTCAAGGATACAATCTAGCAAAAGTTGGTTAAGACTTGACTTCCATAGCAAAACTGGAATGGGGTTTACTTGTAATCGACTTGAGTCTTAACTGATTTCAGTGGAATAAGCATTTGCTAGATTGTACCAAGATATTTTCTCTCTCTCTTTGAAATCAAGCAATTTTAACTTGAATATCTCAGCAGGGATTACAGCTTCAGGTAATCTGTTTTCAAGGTGGAAGCTTTTCTCACATATATGTTCACAATTCCTTACTGAAAAATAACGAACCACATCTCCGTTATTCAATTGATAGAGTGAACCCTAATCTGTATATTGATCAGCATGAATGCAACTACCTTATACACGTGTAAAAATAATAAACAAATTAGCAATTCATAAGAAATAGTAAAGCATTCTAAGCTTTACTTGCCTGTTGCTTATGGATATTGTATATTCGTATTTTAAGGTCAAGTAGACAAAAATATAAAGGGATCCTTTGAAGCGTACCACTCACCTGCAGAGGAGAGATGGGGAAGTAAACACAAATAACTGCTAAGAAGACCAGCTGGACTGCACAAGCAACCCAGGTCTTCCCTTGGGGCTGCAGTGTTTTTTAGGACTATCAACAAAGTAATGTGCAGGTCATGACATGTGTGCCCCAGGAGCCTTTGCAGTGTGGCAGAGGGTGCCTGACTTCAGATCATGTGCTGGTCATAAGAGTTGGATCTGCAATGGAGGGTGTGACTACAGCATCCCTGAGAGATGCCTGTCCACATTTTGCTTGGATACTTCCAGCCAAGGAGAGGCCACCCACCTCCTGAGGCCATAGTTCCGCCCTGGAGCAACTCTTGCTGTTAGGAAATTTCTCCTAACGATCAGCCAAAATCCGCTTTCCCGCAATTTCCACCCGTCGGTTCTAGTCCTTTCCTCTGGCGAAGCAGAGAGCAAGCTTGCTCCATCTTCTGATGCAGCCAATTGGGACAGCAAAACGTGTGGGGGTGCCCAACACCGCAGTGCTTAAGTTCCACCCTACCCCCTGTGTGTTTTGCATGGACCAATATTTATAGTATGAAATAAGATTGTGTTTTGCAATGAAGTAAGAGAGGAGGTGGCATAAAACAGTTAAGAAGGCCTTATTCGTTTTGATTGTGACACAGACTGAAAAATTATTGTTTACATTGGGGAATGTATCTAAAGACTTTAAATGAGCAGCGTTGTTGTAAGCAGGCTCTGTAAAGCTCAATAGGAAAGTTTTTCTTTTTCTTACAAAGGATAGGAACATGTGAATTAATTGAGCTCTGAAGCACGGGTTGTTGAGAGTTACTTTGATGAAGATTTAATAAGTTTTTGAAGCTTTTTTTATTACATCTTCAACCTGCTACACCGAAAGTGCAGGACACCAATAAACATCATGTATCAAGAAAAATTGTTCTGATTCGTTTATATCGCACGACTCAGCGTGGTTTAAATTCTGCATTGAAGCTGTGATATGCCGCAGCAACAACAAGAACATTTCCTTTGTGTTTTCAATTACAAATTGGGATAATATCGATGTCAGATTTACCATCATGGATTATATTTTCAAATTCCTGTTCAATCCTTGATTTTGACAAGAAGCAAGTTTTTTTTTGGGGGGGGGGCGGGAATAATTTTTATTTGGTTTTACAAATCTGTTCACATTCACATTCATCCATAGTAAAAAAAAAACAAGCAAACATAAACCATTCACAAGAGTCTTCAGAATCTCAAGACTTCCCTTCTTCCCTCTGAGGGTTCTTTAAGTACCTTTTAAACTGCATATTATAAATCCATCCAGTTTACTGTCCTCCATTGTATCCAAAATCTATGTATCATTGCAAGAGTTATTTAAGACCTGCTAAAGAGTTCAAGTGCTTACAATAGTCTTTCAAATATAATATAAATTTGTCCCAATCTTTATTGAAGTTTTGATCCTCCTGGTTTCTGGTTTTGCTGGTTAATCTTGCCATCTCTGCATAGTCCAATATTTTTGTCTGCCAATCCACCCTGGTAGGTTTCTTATCATCTTTCCAGCTCTGGGCAAGAAACATTCTAGCAGTCATAGTAGCACACATAAACAGTTTTTTCAGCTCTTTCAGTATCTCTGCCCCTACAATTCCTAACAAAAAAGCTTCTGGTTTTTTTATAACAAAGGTTATTTTAAACATTTTCTTCAATTCATAATATATCATTTCCCATAATTTCTTTATCACTGTACAATTCCACCACCTATGATAAAAGATCCCTTACTTTTCCTTACATTTCCAGCAAACATTTGAGCTTGTCCTATACATTTTTGCTAGTTTGGTCGGGGTTAAATGCCAGCGATACATCATTTCCATATAATTTTCTTTTAATGTATAGCACACTCTAAATTCCAAATCTTCTCTTCATAATTTTTCCCATTCTTCTAAAAACACAAACAATTCTCACATATTAAAAACACACACACACACACACACACACATATATATAAAACACATATACACTCCAGGTTTCCTACTGCAACCAGCACATAGTACTGGATACAAGAATATAACTGTATAAATATAACTTACATATTCATAAAAAATATGCTGCAGAATTACAGAGTATTTTTTGGTCTTTAATTTTGCAAGCAGTTTTGCATATAATTATTTGGGGTTTTTTTAAAACAAAACAACAATGCATGAGTGTAAGTGAATGCTCAATGCAGGAAGTACTGCAGTGTGACCAAGGAAACAAAAACAGAGACAAACTCAGAAAAATGCTACAAATGTTTGTTTTTAATGTGCATTTGGGAAAATGCAATTTTCTAAAGAAACCAGGCACATTAAAAATGCCTTTTGATAATACATTTTCCCTTGGCTTCTAAACGGTAGTTACAGAGTATCTAGGCAAATCTCAGTCAGGAGTTGGAGAGTGCAGGCAACACCACCAAATGGGCACTCAAAAAATATCTCCAACTTGGCGCCATTAAAAGAACCTGGGTCTTCAGACAACCTTTGAGACCAGGTAACCTAG
The DNA here is from genome assembly GCF_964234715.1 of Podarcis melisellensis. Taxonomy (NCBI): domain Eukaryota; kingdom Metazoa; phylum Chordata; class Lepidosauria; order Squamata; family Lacertidae; genus Podarcis; species Podarcis melisellensis. The sequence continues at coordinate 17,002,285 of NC_138528.1, read as the reverse complement.
TTATTATCAGATGGCACTGGTCTTTTCCTTTAGTGTGTATGGTTTTGTTTGTTATACAGTGGTACCTCGGGTTACAAACACTTACAGACTCCACTAACCCGGAAGTAGTACCTTGGGTTAAGAACTTTACCTCAGGATGAGAACAGAAATTGCATGCCAGTGGCGCGACAGCAGCAGGAGGCCCCATTAGCTAAAATTGTACCTCAGGTAAAGAACAGTTTCAGGTTAAGAACGGACCTCCAGAATTAAGCTCATAACCAGAGGTACCACTGTCTGTCTTTTGCATTAATGTTTTGCTTCCAACTTGAGTCTGTCTCTCTTTTATAAGACAAAAGTGAGGTACAAGCATTTAAATGAATTAAAGTACAGTGACTTTCCTCCCAGGACTGAAGTCCCCCTCCCCAATATCCAGACTTGAAAGAATGATCCTGAGGGCAGTGGTAGTCTTGGCACTGTGCCTAGTGAACTGCCAAGTGGAAACTTAATGTTCCAAGTTTTTTTTAAAAAAAGAAAGATTAAAAAGATGAATTTCTCTGTTTCTTCCCAGCTTCTGTATTCCAGTACTATACTGGACCAATTAGGCATTATTGGCATATTTCTGTATTATTTTAACAACCTTTTTATATAAAAAAAGAATAAAACCATTTCCAGAGGAGGAGTAATAGTTCTCAAGCATGCAGCAAAGAGGGCACAGGTCTGTTCCTTAAAGCTCTGTATCCAAGCACTATTTTTTTGTCGTAGAGTTTTCCCCACAGAAACCCACTCTTTAGCTAATCCAGAATGCGGCAGCAAGACTGGTGACTGAGAGTGGCTGCCAAGACCATATAACACTGGTCCTGAAAGACCTACATTGGCTCCCAGTACGTTTCCGAGCACAATTCAAAGTGTTGGTGCTGACCTTTTAAGCCCTAAACGGCTTCGGCCCAGTATACCTGAAGGAGTGTCTCCACCCGCATTGTTCAGCCCAGACACTGAGATCCAATGCCGAGGGCTTCTTGCAGTTCCCTCACTGCAAGAGGTTGCAGGGAACCAGGCAGAGGGCCTTCTCGGTGGTGGCGCCCTCCCATCAGATGTCAAGGAAATAGACAACTACCCGACTTTTAGAAGACATCTGAAGGCAGCCCTTTTTAGGGAAGTTTTTAATGTTCAGAGTTTTATTCTGTTTTTCAGGTTTTGTTGAAAGCTGCTCAAAGTGGTTGGGAAAACCCAGCCAGATAGGCAGGATAGAAATAATAAATTTTTATCATTATCATTATATCATCATCATCATCATCATTGCACTCAATGGAGCAAACGGCAATTCAGGTTTTCCGCAGATTGTTGACTGTTCCGATTCAGCTTTAAAGATTGGGTTTTCATGGGGAAAGCTCCGAAGCAAAAACCAGACTGCTTGGATAAGGAGCTTTAAAGCACAGGCCATGCCTGGAAAGCACATAGGAAAAGTGGATAAGCCCATAGTGTGGTTTGCCTTTTTATTTTTCAGATCCCCCTACCCCAGAATGTGAACAAATCCAAATGCTTCTCTTTGGATCGAGAAAATCGACAAAGGGTTGGCAGTGCCCATCACTCAAGCAAGCTAGCCCTACAACCCCTCCACCCTGAACTTGGGAATTGGAAATAACAGGGGGGTGGGATCATGTACAACATGGTTGCATATACCCGACAAGAAATATAATTGATGGGAAATCCATATTCCATTGGAAATAGCCATTGCCTGCCTGAAAATATGAAGTCTTAACAGTGAAGAGAATCTTCCCTCACTCGTAAGTTGGTTCTGTATTGCGTTATGTGGCTTCCCATCCTATCCTTCCTCTTAGGATTATTTTCACCCTTACTGATGAGGGTAGCCTGTATCTGTTTGGCTTTTTTAAGGGAAAGGGCCATAACTCAATGGTGGAGAATTTGGTTGGCATGCAGAAGACCCAAGGTTCATAGAACTATAGGATTGGAAGGGAGCCTGAGTGTCATCTCGACTTACCCCCTGGAATACTGGAATGTCAGTTAATTGATTTTCCAAAACAAAGATAAATAAAACATATACTCTTACATGCAACATTTTTGTGTCTTCTTACTTACCATGCACATTATCGCGCCTGGACTTCCTTCCTCCCCTACATCGGCTTTCACAATTAACATCCTCTCTTACAGATTCTTACATACACTCTGTCCACATCACAAGATTTATATTAACCCTGCTACAGTCTTTAAGCTTCTACAATTATTTCGTAGGTACTCAACAAATTTACTCCACTCCTCTTCGAACTGTGTTACTTTTTGGTTCTGAATCTTACAGGTCATTTTCGCCAATTCTGCGTATTCAAACATTTTCGTCTGCCACTACATTAAAGTTGGGATTTCCTGGGTTTTCCATTTTTGAGCCACTCGGATCCTAGTGGCGGCCATGGCGTACATAGATAATTTATGGTCCTCTTTTCTTAATTCATCCCCTATTATCCCTAGCAAAAAAAGCCTCTGGTTTCTTTGGGAAAGTGTATTAAAAAGGTTTTTTTCATTTCGTTATAAATCATGTCCCAGAATTTTTTCATTTTTTCACATGTCCACCACATGTGCAAAAATTCACCATCTTTTAATTTACACTTTCAACAAGCTTTGTTACTCTATACATTTTTGCTAGTTTAACCGGAGTGATATACCACCGGTACATCATTTTCATTAAATTTTCTTTTCAAGTAGAACACGCCGTAAACCTTGCACATTCATCTGGAATGTCAGTTAAAGCACCCATGACAGATGGCCATCCAACCTCTGCTTAAATACCTTCAAGGAAGGTTCGATCCCTGGGAGACACCCTGGCTGCACTAAACAGTGCTGAGGTGGATAAGCCAGCAGAATGATCTGGCTTGGTATAAGGCAGTTTCCTGAGTTCCTTCATTATGGCAGCTTGTCTACTGGACAGTCAACAAGCATGTATAAGTAGAAAAGCCATTAACATTTCACCTTCTGAAAGAATTAGCAGTAGCAGCATGGATACATTCAGTCCTGAGGAAACATTCCAGAAGCTTGGGAACAATGTCAAAATCTGCCGAATGACCTTGCAGACTGGAAGTTGGCCAGTGGCTATGCAGATTCCTACATGCGTTGACCTAGCAGCAAAGATAGGCACTAACTCTTGTCGACTTTTGGCAAGGATTTTATTCTCTTCAGATTATAATGTGGAGGACCACTCTCTTTTCTAAAGGAGCTGCAGGATTGCTTTCAAAAACATGCTTTTGGTGCAAGTAAGTTTTCTCAGAAGAGCATCTCTCATGAAACTGAACCTGTGTGTATGAGCAAAGTATGCCCCAAACACTCTACTCCACAAAAGTTAATGCTATAATAAACTCGCTGGTCTTTTAAGTTGCCACAGGGCTATTTGAAGTTTCCCAATCAGACAGTGACTGGTGTCATACTCCTGCTGATACTTATTTTATTTGGATATATTTATTGAAAAATATTAACCACCCTTCAACAAAAGATTCCAGGAGACATGCAAGAAAGACGTTCATAAAATATGGTGCGCCAAAGTGAATAAAAGGAATTCACGCAACATACGTGTTTATTTAAATCGAACAAAGATTTAAATACTAGGGGCTGTGCTCTCACCCCACTTGCCATCATTAAACCACTAGTACTTCCATAGACAGCATCTTAAAAAGCAGAGACATCACCTTGCCAACAAAGGTCCGTATAGTTCAAGCTATGCTTTTCCCAGTAGTGATGTATGGAAGTGAGAGCTGGACCATAAAGAAGGCTGATCACCAAAGAATTGATGCTTTTGAATTACGGTGCTGGAGGAGACTCTTGAGAGTCCCATGGACTGCAAGAAGGTCAAACCTCTCCATTCTGAAGGAAATCAGCCCTGAGTGCTCACTGGAAGGACAGATCCTGAAGCTGAGGCTCCAATACTTTGGCCATCTCATAAGAAGAGAAGACTCCCTGGAAAAGACCCTGATGTTGGGTAAGATTGAGGGCACAAGTAGAAGGGGACGACAGAGGACGAGATGGTTGGATAGTTCTCAAAGCTACTAACATGAGTTTGACCAAACTGCGGGAGGCAGTGGAAGACAGGAGTGCCTGGCGTGCTCTGATCCATGGGGTCACGAAGAGTCAGACACGACTAAACGACTAAACATCAACACTTCCCTATCGCACCCTAAGCAACTATTGAGCTTCCCTTTTCTTTTTTCCAACTACATTTCTGAACCCATTTTTCTGCAATTGTACCCATTTTCACCTTCAATCCCATATGCAGGCCTCCTCCCTCCTTTTTGTGTTCCACCCTTGCATGGGGACACCCGCACCCCCCGCTATTCTGCACCTTCCTCCTTCCATACGTTGTAACTGTTAAGCACTCTTTTCACCTTTTGACCAATTATGAAGCCGCCACACACCCCAATCCCTTGACGGCCTTTTGGACCCCTGCTTTCATCTTCACCCCCCCATTTCCATGCCGCTGCCTCTCCTCTCATATTCTGCTGCTCTGCCCTTTTTGTACACACAACCATTATTACGATCTCTGTTACTTGGAAGATGTAGAGAATCTAAAGAGCAAACCTGCCAGTTTGCTTGTTCAGTTGGAGATGGTTAAGTTCCGCTGATGGATGTTGTTCCATGCTCACCCAAATACATTGATGCTCCCCCAAGCATAATTCTCATTCAGAAATGGAGGCAGCCCTTGGCCAGCAGGAGTGAGATGCCTAAAACAGGAATCTCAATATAAAGAAAACCCATAGAGAAAGTTCTCCGATCCAGATATTTCCAAAGTGGCAAATTATGGACAGGATTCAACTAACAAGTCCCATCAGCAGTAGTCTTGCATATGGAAGGAGAGGAAGATAATTCCATCTGGATAGCTAAAATGCTTTCACTAATAAAGTAGTAGTAGTAGTAATAATAATAAATTATTTATACCCCTCCCATCTGGCTGGGTTTCCCCAGCCACTCTGGGCGGCTTCCAACAAAATATTAAAATACAGTAGGCTGTTAAACATTAAAAGCTTCCCTAAACAGGGCTGCCTTCAGATTTCTTCTAAAAGTCTGGTAGTCGTTCTTCTCTTTGACATCTGGTGGGAGGGCGTTCCACAGGGCGGATGCCACTACCGAGAAGGCTCTCTGCCTGGTTCCCTGTAACTTGGTTTCTTGCAGTGAGGGAACCGCCAGAAGCTGGACCTCAGAGCTGGACTTCAGTGTCCGGGAGAACGATGGGGGTGGAGACGCTCCTTCAGGTATCCTTCATGTAAAATGACCAGAAGAACATGACATTGATTTCCTCCTTTTGGCTGAAACTCCACAAACATGGAATGACTTCAATGCATTGGCATATATGTATTATGATCGATCAATTGATTTTTTTATGCGTGCAAAGACTGACCGTGTACATAGCCTATGGATGATGCTGTAACTTCATCCTGGGGCAAGTGATGGTGGAAACGATATTTAACGCCAGCTGATAGTGGTACACACTTGTAAATCCTGAGTTGATTTGCCAAAGAGCGAAGAAGTGCCCAACTAATGCACCTACTGGCTACCTCCACTGAGCATTGACAAAGCAAAAGGAGGACTTAGCAATGTGGCAAGTAGGTTGTGATGCTCCACTGGCACATTTGTCATGTCCTCTCACCACCACACATACACAATGGGGACAAGAGAATTGCCTATCTGGTTCAGACTATGGTCTATTGAGTCTCGCATTCCTTTTCCAAAAAATGGCTGGCGTGAAGCCTTTTGGTACTCAAGAGCAGGGCATGAAGGTGACAAGTACAGTTGCTGTTTGTCTTCTGTATCTGCACAGCTAAGTCCCATTTAGCTATCATGGCTAAGAGCCAATAGGAATATAAGGCCAGTCGTAAATTCATGCTAATACAAGATGACATCGTTCCCTACGGTGGCATTTTCACTGCAAGGAAGAGGCGCTTGTGGGATTCTCTGCCCCGGGTGCCAAAATAAATTGGCTGTCCTTGGGTAGCAAAAGCGACCTATTGCATGAGGTGGTGTGTGCTTTTCTAATGTGTGAGTGGTGAATTTGGGCTCGGGCTTGGTAGTGGGAGGTGGAAATTTGCTCGTCCGCCTCAGGCAGCAAAATGTCTTCAGCTGACGTTGCAATAAGATTCCAAGTCCAGCGTCCAGTATTTTCACCTTAAGATGGCAATGGCTAACCTATGTCCCTCCCGATGTTGTCCAGCTCCTTCAGCTCCCATCAGCCCCAGCCAGCATGGCCTGTCATGGGAGCTGGAGTCCAGGAACATCTGCAGGGCTGCAGGATATCCACTCCTAGTTTAAAACAGGGAAAGGGAGGACCACTGTCTGAGACTTTGCGGAGTCTGAGAAGACAATGCAGCGGGACTACCAAGTTCTCAATCACCACCACTCAAGGCAACTGGAATTGCATTGCTCAATGCAGTGGCAGACCTTGTGCCATAGTCCTGTGCTGCTAGCCAAGGCAGAGCTCAGCGGAGGGAGAAGCCAGCCAACCAGCCAAGTCTCAAGGAGGGTACTGGCCTGGTGGCAGAGTCTGTACACAAGGTCCAGTCCAGTCCTAAGGTCATGAGTATCTCAGTACACGTAGTCAGACGATCTGGGTGGGGGGTCAAGAAAGCCGAGGGTCCAAGGTCTTAAGAAGCAAGAAGCAGTGAGATCTGGTCAGGAGCAATGAATGTTGTTTCCAGCAACCAACCGAGGCAGGAAACCCTGCTTAAGAAAGCTGGAGCCAGCTGCTTCTCATCAGGAGCAAGAAGGCTGATCAGCAGCAGGTGGAGTGTCACTTCGCCTTCTGCTCCTTCAGGCTGCTACTCAGCAGGTGAAGCTGACTCCTGGCCCATGCCTTTGGGGTCTCAAATTTCAGCAGTGCCCTGTGTGACACCAGAATTTATCACCTTTGCGACCAAACTGGTCACAGTCACCTAAATCTGCCTCTGTTCAGTGCCACAGGGATCACTGCTGACATTATCAGGCTTTTTTTGTTGGGAGTCATTCTGCAAAGAAACAGTAAAGATGTTTGTACCTTTAAGAACTGTTTCTGTGAGCTTTGGGCAGATTGGGCACAGCTGGTCATGACTACGAAAGCAGGAAAAGTTGCAGTTTGGATTTGTCTGCAAGAAAAAACACCCACAAGCTTTCCTGTTTGTTGTTTTGTAATAAAGCCTTTTATTTAATTTGGTTTTACACTGGTCTCGTGGTGTCATAGCTTCTGTCATCTGCTACCCGAGGAAAATAATCCCTCTAACATTTTTATTTTGGGCATCTCAACCACAATCCTCCTTCCCAAAATATCTCCTCCCTTTTCAGATAAGTGTGTTTAGGTGACAGGTGTGGCTGATCCATGACCCAGGAGGCACATGCAGTGCCCCCCGCAAGTCCAGAGAGAATGATAGTCAATGGAGAAGAATGAATGGACAATGGATGAATGAAGGGAAGAGTTTGGGTGCATGAGAGAATGGACGATGATGATGAGGAATGAAGGACAAGGAAGGGGACAAATGGGATGTTCCACCCATTTTTCACTTTGCCCCACCCACCATCACCTAGTGTGTTGTCTCCACCAGTTCTCCCCAAGGGATTGCAGCCTTCAACTCTGAAAACGCTGCCCACACATGAATTAGGACTTTAGGCTTTAATAGATAATAAACAGGGACCTTTGAGTAACCCAAGACAAGACAGTCAATAAGGAGGAGTGCCTACAATTGTCCTAGAAATTCTCTGTATGTAATTCTCAGGATAATAGTTCTGGGCTAACAAGCCTGAATTAAGAACATCTATGAACTTTACTTAAACAAGCCTGTTTAAAAATCTGAAAGGTTTAAGAAATGAGAGGGTTCCTGTCAATCAGCATTAGCACCTTTGTGATGTCGAAACAGAGCAAATGTGTTTTGGGAAAAGATATACTTTGGCATCCATCTCTTAGGAAGTTTCTGCGAGTGGGCATTTCGGAGACCACCCCAAGGTCCTCTTAACAGAGCAAATACTGGGTTGCCCAGATGGGAATGTGTCCCTTGAGCTGGAAAATGTCCCCCACCCCAGTCTGAGGGCCCCAGGACAAAAATTACTCCAAGAAATTGATTCGTGTTTGTTTTTGTCACCGAGGTGTTTTGTTCTTGTCTTGGCAATGTTAATCTTTGGGAATAAAAAAGTATATTTCCCCCCCAAACAGAAACTGATCCAGAGAAGCAGGCTTTTTCTGAGATATCCCTTGTTTGGTTTTGAGACCTTTCACTGCTCCTAGGGCACTTCCAAACACCAGTTTATTGTGGCACTGGTCCTTCTGAAGCCTGCGAGTTCCCAGCCTCTCCAACATCTCCATGACGTCACCCGCACCAAAGCGCCGCCCTGCATTACCCCCTCCCCTTTAATCCGGATTAACTGCTTCCAGCTTTTATTATTATTATCGGATTTTCCTGAGAAACGGCAAATCCGGGTAAAATCGAGGGGCGGGGGGCGGCATGTGATGGCATTTTGAAGAGGACGACGTCATACAGGCGCCGTGCAATATGTCCATGCGTTGCGCCGAGCAGAGTCCGCAATAAACTGCCCCGTTACACTGCAATATACATTGCTACCACCCCAAAAGGGTTTGGGGGGTTGTAAAAAATAAATAAATCTGGATTAGTGATCCAAAAGGAGCCCCAGCCCTTCCCCGTCTGCGCGTGAATTTCCAGATTAGGGTCATAGGCAGTGGCTTTCTTTTTTTTTCCATTTCAAAAAATTGTTTTTTCCACCAAAAAGGCTAAATCGGGATAAAGGCGAGGAAGAGGGAAAGGGCTGCAATGTCGATGCCAAGGCGTCTGGTGCGCGCACGAGGAGCCCCCCGTTCCCACCCCACCCCCAATATCCTGCAAGAATCCACGACCGCTCCGGGTCCGGAGGCGCGCCTCGCTCCGTGGTGGCGCACGCGCGCTTCGCCGCGCCCGGGCGTTGCATGGCCGCCTCGCGTGTGCGCTTTTCTTCCCCGCCCGCTCTGTGCGCGTGCCTGGACGGGCTGGCCAGGTCGGCGATGCCTCGGCGAGAGCCGTAGCGGCGGCAGGCAGGCAGGCAGACGGGCGGAAGTGTCTGTCAGCAGCAGCGGGCAGCCGAGCCCCGCGGGCTTTGTGCGTTTCCTCCTCCACCTCCTCGCCGTCGCCTCCCTCCCTCCCTCCCTCCCGCCCCACGCCCACCACCCTCGCCTCGCCACATCCCGGGAAAGCGGAGCGGGAGGAGGAGGATGGCCGGGCCCCTGGACCGCTTGCCCGGCGCCGTGGAGAAGCTCCCCGGCAGCTAGCGCCCTTGGCCGGCGGGGACGAAGATGCCATTGCGCGCCAGCCGCAGGCCGCCAGGAGCAGCAGCAGCAGGGCGACTGAGCAGCGGATGCAGCGACGCCAAAGCCCGCCGGGCTCCCTCCTCCTCCTCCTTCTCCCGGGCGCCGCTCCTCCATTGAGCATCTGACAGCCCGCAGTAGCGCGAGACGCCGACGCCGCCGCTTTTGCAGCCGCCGCCGCCGCGCTGCCGAGCCCGGGGCCCGGGCAAGAGCTTCCCGCTGCGCAGTGGGAGCTGGCGGGGAGACGCCGGCCAGAGGCGGCTGCGCAGAGCTCGACTGCGGGGAAAATGAGGTGAGTCAGCCGAGCTGCGGCTGCCCCGTCCTTCTTTCTCCTCCTCCTCCTCCTGCTGCTGCGCGCCGAGCGCCCTCCTTCCCTCCCTCCCGGATGCTGCCGGGAGAAGGCGAAGGGAGAGAGGCGCGCTCAGGCAGGCAGGCAGGGACCCCTCACCTGGCAGCAGCCGGGCAGGTGCAGGCAGCGCCTCGTGAGGAGAAGAACTGGCGGGCTTGGGGCAGAGACGCACCCAGGCGCCGGGATAGGCTGGGCATGGGGTGCCTGCCTCGCTACCTCGGGCCTAGCAGCTGCTTTCGTTGGAGCCCCAGCACCTACCTTCCTTCCTCCCCCCCTCTCCATATCTAGGAGTGGAGGGGAGTTGCCTGTGCCCCTTAACCGCTGCTGCTCCGAGCAACCTTTATTAAAAATAACCCTTTGTGGCAGGTTTGCTGTGGCACAAGGGTCAGCTTCCTAAGGGAGGACTTTTCCTCGACTGTCAGAATATATGCCTCAGTTGGGTGCCAGGAGATGATCAACTTTTGGGGTGTTTCGTTGTGACAGGCAAACATGGCTTTGCCTCTGGGATCTGCCACATATCCTGTTGATCTCGGTTCTGCTGTGGGAAGCTGGTTTCTGTGGATGAAGCTGCTGTGAAAGACACCAGAGTGAGCTAGACTCCAGCTGCCGCCGCCTCCCTCACAGTTGGCAACCCTAAAACTGAGATGATGGGATAATAACCAGGGAGGGAGCCTCTGAGCACATGCAGAGGGCCTTGTCCTCAGGACAGAGGCCTGATTCATGTGGTGCATGTCTTTCTGGCTTGCCCACTGCAGGAATTAGCGATGCCATAATTCGCAAAGTGCTGGATGTTACCCGAGCCGTGCTTGGAGTAGTCCCACTAATCTCAGTGGGTCTACTTTAAGCACGACTAAGTCTGGGTCCAACTTAAAGTCTGGAGGCAGCAGAGAGACATGTCTTGTTTCTTCAAACGTTAGAGGCTGTGTTGGAATCATAACCTGCCCTACAAAGTCGAGTCGGTTGTAGGTGGTAAGAACCAGCTGCTTGGGCACCTGAGATTAAGGTGTGTGTGTGAGAGAGAGAGAGAGACGAGGGTGGCACACTTCCAGGTGCAATTCAGCATCAGTGCTTCTCTTGGAAATGTAAGCAGAGCTATTCTGGCAGTGTGCATCTCCATCCTTCCTCCATTGAAAAAAACCCTAAGCGTCACTGCGCCTCCCAGTCTTTCACCAGAATGGATCCCATGCTGGTGGGTGGTGTGTTTTAGACACGATTGGCTGTCATTCCTCCAGCCTTTTGACAGATTGCACGCTCTGCATCCTGGCAAGCGGTTGTGGGGTTTTGTTTTTACATCTCATTTCTGCCCCAGCCCTTGTTTCTGCTGTCATGTGCAGCTCCCGCGAATGTAACACAACGCCTTAATTTCTGTGCTGGAAAAAGCAGCAATGCCTGCACTATGTACTCTTGAGTATCCCCAGGAAAAGAAAAAGCACTGGGGAAAAGTACTGTGTGTGTTGTGGCCTTTGTTGCTAAGTGTCCATGTCTCTGCATATGTATATAGATTGCCATCCTAGTCCGCAAATAAATTTGGTGCCTTTCCAAGTAACACGAGGTCTTCCACCGAGGTGTATGTGTGTGCATATAGGTGTGCTGGCTCTCCCAATTCATGCAGAGGGAGAGGGAATGGGCATCAGTATGCCAAATGACTACGTAGTGCATCATGTGGAGAAACACAGAGAAAGGTGCATAGCAACAGAGACGGAGGAAACGCGCAACTCCCCTCCATTGGCAAGAATGTGGGTGTGTTCATTCCTTCTGTTGCTGCAGCCTTGCATACCCTGTGCTTGGGTGTGTTTGTGTGTTCAGAGGTTTCTTGCTTTATCTCCGTTGATGTTTGTCTATGTCTTTTATTTGTTTACAGGTGATGTGTTTGGTAGGGGGGAAACCTTAATCTCTCCCCTCCCCTCCCCCTTTTATAAAAACGTGTGTGTCGGATGGATCCTTGCCCAGTTGATTCTCACTCCTTTCCTTGCCCCCTTCCACCTCTGTATTCAGTTCTGCTTTCTGTGCCTGTAGGATGCAGATGTTGGCTAGGCATATATTTGCGGTATCTGCCTCTCTGCGTGTATTTTCTAAGGGAGACAAGGGGAATGGGAGTTCTCTAATAAATAAAAACACCCCTGGGATCTTCTTCCTTTATTACAGTGTGGCTGTCTTGGTGTAGTTAGACATACTGCAGCTTGTGTGGTGGGAACACACTCTCCCCCACCCCCTTTTTTTTGCCAGTGACTTTGGAAAAGATCCAGGAACAGAGTTCTGGCTGAGGCTACTGGTTTAGCAGTGCAAATTCTGTGCAGATGGTATAGTTGCTCTTGTGTGCGTGGCATTTCATTATTTATATGACAACCAGTTGGGGAGAGATCAGAATAACTTGGGAAGGAAAGAGCCTATCTTTACGTGACCTTTGTCTCTCTGAGATAACTTCTTCTCCCAATTCAGAGGACCACAATAACAGAACCACTCATATTTACAATGGCTGGGTCATGTTATGCTGAGATAATTATTCAGTGTCAGAGAATTTTGCTTCTTCCTCTTAAGGGCAGGTTATTTATTAGGGAGGAGTTGGGCATCCTGGAAAAAACAAGATTGTCTCCCAGTCTTTCACCAGGATAAATTGATAAAATGCTAGTGGGTGATGTTTTGGGGGTTGTTGCCCCCCCCCCATAATTGACTGTCATTACTTAAACCGATATGGCAGATTATGTCAGGGGTTATAAAAAGCTGCAGACAACACATCAAAATAGCTCACCACCAGCATGGCGCTGTGTGTGCCTGTGCACATTTTGTCTCCTGCTAATCCTTGACACTTCACATGCTATTTGGTGCTTTTCTCAACGCTTCAGTTTTACCCATGCCTTTTAGGGTTGTGGTCAGTAGAACCCTGTGTTACAGTGAACTAAAAAACGACCAATCTTGATTACAGCCAATTTAAGGATGTTTGTTTGTGCTCGGGACTTGAGGTCTCTTTCTGTTAAACGCTGCCCTATTTAGTTAAACCATGTTTAAGCTCAGTTCAGACATCACATCAGAGATGTGGTTGAGGAACCTTAATTATGGATTCATGTGTTGTGTGAAATAGACAAACTATGGTTTGTGATTAACTGCAGAACCAGAATTGGAAACCATGGTTTGAAGCGGCTTTGGAAACCATGGTTTGTGCTAACTGGCCTGTTGTTATTTATGAATTGACCAACCGTAGCTCTTGCCGCTGTTTTCCCCCCAGAGCCTGTTGCACCTTGGAGAGCAGGATTGGACGTATGAAACAGAGTACAGAGACAGTTGAAAACCAAAGCCAGCAAGCTACTCTGAGCCATATTTTGCCTGCTGTGCACTTGAAAGCTTTGAAAGCATGGTTTGGGCTCTTTAGCATGGTTAGTGTGATAGCTCTATGGTATTAGGACTTCTATGCACAAGTATTTGGGATGGAGACTTAAAAAGCCACAAAAAAGAGATAGAAATAGCTGGCTTGTGCTCAACCATCATAGCCGCTTCCTAATGTCCAAACTGCACTGTTCGTCCTCTGTTGTCAAGGTCCATTGTGCCTGCCATAAAAAAGTGGTAGAACTTAAGGCAAGCCAGGTTATTTCACTTTTTCTGGTGGGTTCTGCACAAATGGATGTTTTGCACTGAAATTTCCTTGGGATCATTTCCCCTCCAGTTGTCTGTTTGTGAAACTTTAACCAAAACTTAGGGGCAGAGAGGGAGGGAAGTGGACATTGCATAACTAGATGTTCTATCAAATAAGTCGGCGATGTTATGAGCACAGTGAAGAAGAAAAATAATCGATGAGGGTGGGAAGCAAGCAAAATGAGGTGCCAAGTGGGAAGAAGCTTCTTGGGATGGGATTAGCTCTTTGCTGTGTACACACCACAAACAGTTCACTTCTAATCCGGAAGCACATCTCAAAAGTACACAGCCAGCTAACAGACCTTAACTTTCTCCAAATTGGAACAGGCTCAAAATAGTTCTGAGGTGGCTCAGGACTTCATGGCTGCCATGACTTTCCTAACATGCCATTGGCCCACACTGGACCTTGTTTTCACAACTGGGCAGGAAGAGGGTGATCCAAAAGTGGGGGAGGGGGTGTTGACACCAGTCCCTTGCCATAGTCAGATGCTGAGATTTAGGCTTTCAGCACCTTTTCTCCTCTGCAGAGGCAGGGGACATGTTAGGATGGTCTGCCCTTGGAGGCTGATGGAGCCAATGGGTTTCCAATGGTTCTGGAGGATTTTCTGGCTGCTATCACTGGTGCTCCTGTTGAAGCTCTGGCTGACTTCTGGAACATCCAAATGGCTAGGGCTGTTGACCCTGTGCCTGAGTGCCTGCTACCACTTGGTCCTCTGGTATACTCCAGAATTTAGGAAACAAGATGGGAGACGGCTTGAACACGAGTGGAGGAAAACTGCAGTTGAACATTGGTGGGTTCTCATCAAGCGGTGGCAGTAAAGGCATCCAAATTGGGGCTTCGGCCCAGTTTTTGTACAGAAACTGCTTTGATCACCCTGTAGGATGACCTGTATTGGAAAAGAGAGACAGGGGAAATGCATCCTTGTTCATTCTCCTTGATCTCTGAGCCCTTTATGTCCAAATGCCATTTTCCCTGATGGGCTGTGTGTGTTTAGTGGAAATATTTCCTTTTTCTTTTAAATACTCTGATTTCCTTATGGGGTAAAGCGCCATCAGTGTTCAAAACTCCCATCGTTCTAGGCACATTTTGCAACGGGATTTCTTTAGCGTGAGCAGTTTCTGAGCTCTGTGCCTAAGATTTCATATTTAAAACTGCAGAGTGGAAGGAAAGGAGGAGCTTTTTCTGCCTCCCCACTTCCAGCTACTCTCTGAAGACTGGAGAAGAGACCCTCTTAGGAATATTAGGGGGTTGGGCAGGGGAAAGACCATGTGAAAAATGAACATAATATTTTAGCTGCAGTTCATTCATTTTCAGCTTTGTATTCTTGTTATCAAAAGCGCACCTAGACATTCAATTGTTGTACCCATAATCTAGGTTTAAGGTGCCATTCAGCTCCTAGCTTTCAGATTTCAGCTTCTAACACTGAGGGCCAGGTTATATATGGAAATGTAGTACATTGAAAGGTCTGCTGACTCTGAGTTAAAGCAATGAGTTTGCCTTATTGAACATTGGGATGCCTCCTGCACTTTTGCACGCTACCTGTTCTACCCTGGTGTGATCCCTGTCCCACGAATGACTTATTTCATAAGCAGTGCCTGCCCGGGTCAGATTAAGTCCCAACAGGTTGTTGCCTGTCCTCCTCCGCTGTTACAGAATGTCTTGTGCACATCATCCAGCCCACTGCTAATTTATTTACCTCTGTTCTTGAGCTGCAAGAGCTTTATACACCAAGGCGGTACAGTATTTGGGAAGGGAATGTCCTGCCCATTTAAATCTGCAGCCAAAGTGTTGCCCTGATCCTCCTGCCTACCAAACATGGTAGGGCTGCAAATACCCAAGAATTTATGCAAGGTACTTCAAAGCAGTGGTGGTAGTAAATTAAACCGAAAGAAGAGAGAACCAATGCATGAGCAAATATTGTTTACTGTAGCCAATCCAGAATTGACCAGATTGCAAATGTTCTTGATGCATTTGGCCAATTTAATTGGGCTTTTTTGGGGGGGGGACAGGGGACAGAGAGAGAATACCTCTTGGACATATACGGTACATGCCTGCTTCTAGAAAGCATGCTTGCCACTACAGTGTTTAGTTCATTCTGCTTTTTCTGTTGTATGCTGCAACAGCATCAAGAACAGACTGTAAACCTAATTCAGCTTGTAAAATATCAGAGAAATGGGGGTGTCTTTACATTTCAAACCTGGCTTAGCTGAATTATGGAGCAATAGTTTGCAATCCTATGGGGTTTACTCTCAGAGAGGTTAGCAACAAACTTGAGTCTCATTAACCTTTGGTGGGCTAGTTTGCATTTGGGCCTTCATCTGACTTTGTAGAGCTTGAAAACATACAAGAGCAGTCATAGACAAACTCGGCCCTCCAGATGTTGTTGGACTACAACTCCCATCATCCCTGACCACTTGTCCTGTTAGCTAGGGATGATGGGGGTTGTAGTCCCAAAACATCTGGAGGGCCGAGTTTGCCTATGTCTCTACAAGAAGTATTAAATTGGTGCTGATGTAAGTCAGAGCAGACTGATGGATAGGACAGCCTAGTTTATGTTACCTTTTTCCCATCACAAAACTCCTTCCATGTGCTTGATTGCATAACTACTTTCAATGCCAACACCATCAGCTGTCTTGATGAAGCCACTGGATTATCCTAGCCACATGACACAGACATCCATATGGAGCATTATAATCTACCGTACCTTATACAGGCCATGACATTTATTCATCTAGCCCAGGACAGCATTGCCTGTTCTTACTGGCAGTGGCTTTCCAGGTTTTTGCAGACCAAAAGTCTTCCACATCACCAGTTACCTGCTTCCAGGAATTGAATTTAGGATGGTTTGCATTCAAAGCACGCACTCAGCTACTGAGTTATGGCCCCTCCTCCACTGATATGGCATAGGAGCCATGCATGACTTTGCAGCAGCAACTGTATTGCAGAAATATTGTATGATTTGGGCCTGAGAAGGTTAAAGGTGCAATATTCAGTATTTACCCCTTTTACCTTGGAGGAGAACGTCAGATAATCTCGAAAGTCTTTACTTGATGATATGGGATCAATTGTGCAATTGGTTTTTATACCTGTAAACTGCTTAGAAGCCTGTTTTTGCATTAAGTGGCATGTAGCTCCAGGGTTGTGGGACGTCAAAGACCTGCTTCTATTTCTGTAGCAGGGTCCGTACCTCCAGCCCCCTAGAGCTGCCCAATTAGCATGAAAGGGGAAATTGTTTAGCCTCTGAGAATATATATCCTCACCCTTTATGCTGATTGGAGCCAATCAGAGCGAAGGGAGGAGGGTCGGCCACTGTGGATTGGCTCCTAGGGCCACTCTGCAGAAAGTGCATGGGAAGAAGTTTGAGGAGGAGTTGTTCTGCATGCTCCAAAGCTAAGCTTGTAAGAACGTTGAAAATACAAGTTAATTTAAGTTTCAAGAGAATAGGGTGCAAGTTCTGTAACATACCACGGAATACCAAGGAGAATACAAAAGTCACGCCAAATAAAGATATTGGCACACTCCAAATCATTTGTTCGAGTACGTGCACAGAAAACAATAGATCTGAAATCAGTGCTGAGAACTGTATTGATTTTTTGCAATGCATCCCTAATTATTGTTGAATAATCTTAGAAGACTGTAGAATCTTAGAAAGGTGTGCTGGGGAGGGATGACTATGGCTAGCAAGACAGGAGCCTGCACTTCTGAATTTGTCATTACGCTACTGGTGGAATGTAAATTAATAATAATATGGAATAAATGTTTACAAGCTGGGTATAGGTTAATCCTTCTGTGGCTGCCTTCTGATGCATAGTTAGGCACACCTGATTTTTCTCTAGTTGGCAGAATTTAAGGAAGCATTATTGGGCTTAGGGTTAACAGCCCCTCGATGCCTGTTTAATCAGCCTCATTTGTATTACATTTTCAAACTGGCTGCCCTGCAGAACTCAGTATTAAAATAATAGTCATCATCATCGTCAACTATTATAAAAGCTACCATTGAGGGGCAGCATCAAGCTTTTTTTTTAAAGGAAACCACACCAAAAACCAATGGTTTTTACAGTGATAACACACAAGAGAGAAAGAGTACAAGCAAACAGCATAAGCAGATAAACAATTGCCTCCAAATTTAAAAGCATTGTGATAACAAGGTGGGTGTGTTTGGGTTGTGGAAAGCTGTTCACAGGAAGAAGATTATGCAGTTGATCCCAGAGACCTTGTAGCTGACAGCAGGATCCTTCCCTTTGATCAGAACTGAGCTATAGAACTGAAAGCAGTAATGAAGTCAGCTAATGCTGTGGCATTAATACTAGAGATTAAAACACTGGCTTGGCTTTAGCACACAGGGATTTAATGAAAGCCAAGGGAATATTTCCCTTATGTTGCATTTAGACCTGCAGGAGAGCAGGTTTCAGCAGAGGACATCTTCTACAGCTGAGAGCTAGGGAAAGGAAACCATTTTTTAAAAATTTGGGTGTTGTCTTGTCAGTTTTTAACCGGGCACTGAGAAGCATTGAAGGACGCATTTATGTGCTGGGCAACAGTACTGCAGATGCAATTCAGGGCAAGTAAGTGTAAACTTAAGGGGGGGGACCCACACTGGGGCAAAATGATGATAATAATAAAGCCCCAAACCACAAAATACACTAATGGGCTTTAAATAGGCTTCAGTTTTCCAGGAAAGAGATATGGAAATCCCAGTGCAAAGTTCACTAAAAATGTGAAATATGTACTGTGGCAGTGTAAATAGTCATTTCAGTTTTAGGACTTCTTAAGAAACAGATTGGAAATCAGTAGAACACACATTTTTAGAATTATTACGTTTCTACTCAGAAGTGTGTTCATTATGTTAAATTGCTCTTACACCCTAGTAAATGTGTTTTAGGATTGCAGCCTTTTCATATACAGTTGTACCTTGGAAGTCAAACCCCTTGTGAGTTGAACGTTTTGGCTCCCGAACCCCCCAAACACGGAAGTGAGTGTTCTGGTTTGCTAATATTCTTTGGAACCCGAATGTCTGACATGGGTTCCACAGCTTCCGATTGGCTGCAGGAGCTTCCTTGGTTTCTGAACATTTTTGGAAGTCGAACGGACTTCCGGTATGGCTTGCGTTCGACTTCCGAGATATGACTGTATACAACACTTTAGATCAGCCTTTCTCAGCCTTGGATCCCTATATGTTGTTGGACTACAACTTCCATCATCCCTAGCTAGCAGGGCCAGTGGTCTGGGATGATGGGAGTTGTAGTCTGACAACATCTGGTCTCCCAAAGTCAATAAATACTGCTTTAGAGAGTACCAAAAGCAAAATGAAAATAACTGTTAAAAACAGTATGATACCGCTTTATATTTATAGTGCGGATGGGATCTAACTGAACAGGCCAAAGTCCACTCCCTGCTTTAAGGGATGATGTGGGTTCCCTATTACTGTAGTAATGATCAGAAATTTCCCCTCCCACCACTGATCTGATCAGTTAGAATCTAATGTTCCTTCTTTGAACAAAGGTTTGACGAGAATGGTAGGTTAGGCTTGACTTCCTCGTGGGATGATCAAAGGAACTGTGATCAAATTGGAACTCTATTCTACATATGTCACCTGCAGAACAGGGAATTTTTGATTACCAGTGCCCTAAATATGACATAATGCATTTGCCGAGAAGGCTCTTGCTGTTGCCTCCGAGCTTTAAGATGGAACATCTGTGGAAGGAAAAGCAACAGCAGAGCAATACAACAGATATACATTATGCACTTGCTTGTGTCAGTGTGTACCTGGTGAGTTTTGTTGAATCAATAAGAATGCAGAACGAGCACACCAAAGCCCGTAGGGACACGTTTTTAGTAAAGAAGCAATTCACTACAAATGAATGAGAACTGGAGTAGGGAAACTCACTGGTAAATTGTGTTACCTTTGCTTAGAAAAATAAATGGCGATGAACACATTTGCTCCAGCTGTTCTTATTCAATATCTTTATTTCATAAATTTCATATACTGCTTGATTGTAAAAAGCCATTTACAAAAGGAATAGAATAATAAAATTATCAGTAAAAACAGTTAAAAACAACATGGGGGGAATCAATCTCACTGATAAACTAAAAACAAATCAAATTCCTGCATTTCAGGGGGTTAGGCTAGATGACCCCTTGGGGTGCCTTCCAAATCTACAGTTCTGTAATTTCATGATTCTGAAACGCACACCAGCATTCTGCCTACTGGGGCAGGCTTGTCTAAACAAAAAATGGTTTTGACATGCGTCAGAAAGGGTAGAGTGAAAGTGCTTGCCTGGTGTCAGACAGGGAGTTCCAAAATGCGAATGCCCGCCACATTTGAAGACTGATTTCTTACAGATGCAGGATGAGAATTATGTGGCACTTGTAACAGTGCCCGTTCCTCAGATGAAAGCGGTTGAGTGTGTGCAGTGGCATAGCGTGGGTTGCCAGTGCCCGGGGCCTCCTGAAGGGGAGTGGGTGGGTTGGAGGGAAACGTAGTACGCATGCGCGTTCAACTCCCTGAGAAGGCTCTTGCTGTTGCCTTCGAGCTTTAAGATGGAACATCTGTGGAAGGAAAAGCAACAGCAGAGCAATACAACAGATATACATTATGCTCTTGCTTGTGTCAGTGTGTACCTGGTGAGTTTTGTTGAATCAATAAGAATGCAGAACGAGCTCACCAAAGCCCGTAGGGACACATTTTTAGTAACGTTTTTAGTAACTTGTCTGGAGAGGTCACTTCCTGGTTCACATGGAGAAGCAGTTTTCAGCAGAGCCCAGCGCACAACTGTACACAACTTGTTGAGTCAGCACCAGGTGTTGAAATTTCGCACCCCTAACAATTTTGCAACCGCCCCGTGGGCCCCTGCCCATGCTATGCCACTGAGTGGCTGTAGAAGGAGTAAGGCAATTCTGCAGGTAAACTGGTCCCAAGTTGTTCAGTGCTTTATCGTAATAGTAGTAGCTTGACCCAGTGCTAAATTTGCAACCAGTGCAGGTCTCTGAGCACAGGTGTTATATGCCGGCAAGGTCTCGCTCCTGTCAGCAATTGCACTGCAGTATTGTGGGCTAACTGCAGTTTCCGGGTCAAGCAGAAGGGAAGCCCCACATAGAACACATTGCAGCAGTTGAAGCTTGGTGTTATCTGCACCATGCTGTAACCACCTCAGCTATCCTCCATTGTGTACACACTGACCGCTGCCTCAGGTGGGTCTTTCCCAACCCTACCTGGCGATGGCAGGTATTGAACCTGGGGCCTTCTGTATGCAAAAGCACTTTCTCTTGCCACATGAGCTACAGCAGACAAAAGGAGTACGGGGCCAGAATTGTGAGAAGATAGGTCAGGCCCTGACTCAAATGGGAATAAATGGAAGCTCTGGTCAGATGCAGATTAGATTCCATCAATACGCACCTGTGGCTGCTTATGAAGGCATACTGGAAACTGCAGTTGATCCTGAAAATAGTAGCAAGGATGTTAAACAGTATTCACTGACAGATAACATGTCTCACTAGTCCTGAAAGGACTTCGCTGGCTACCAGTTGGTTTCCAGTTATAGTCCAGTTTATTATTATTACTGTTAATTTATTAATGGCCTTCTAAACCACCACCTCAAGGTGATTTACACATAAGGTAATTAAACACAGTTAAAAACACAAAAACAAGAAATACATTTATTTTTTTTTAGAAACCCTAACGGAAGTGGACACTCATTTATCCACCTGGGACAGTGTTTTCCAAACTTGGGTCTCCATCTGTTTTTAGACTACAACTCCCATCATCCCTAGCTAGCAGGACCCAGTGGTCAGAGATGATGGGAATTGTAGTCCAAAAACTGCATGAGGCCCAAGTTTGGGAAATGCTGAACTGGGGAAAACGTGCTGGAGCAAAGATGTCTTCACTTGTTTCTGGAAAGTGCAGATAATGAGAGCCTCAACAGGAATGCTGTTCCATAACACATGGGAAGCCACACTAAAAGCCCTGCTCTGAGCTGCTTCTGAGATCCTTGGAACTTGGCAAGCATAGGAGCCAACTCCTAGGGGCTGGACCCCCAATAAAATATTTGACGGGCATTGCCATTCAGATGGTGTGCGTGCACTGCATCATGTGACCTCTCAAGTGTTGGCACTAACCTGTGAAACCCCCAAAGTCTGGGACTGGCTTTCCTGGAGGACCCACCCTGTTATTAAGATTTTGACCAGTGGCTTTGCTGAGGAATGATGTAAAACATGGGTAGGCAAACTAAGGCCCGGGGGCTGGATCCGGCCCAATCGCCTTCTAAATCCAACCTCCAGACGGTCCAGGAATCAGCGTGTTTTTACATGAGTAGAATGTGTCCTTTTATTTAAAATGCATCTCTGGGTTATTTGTGGGGCCTGCCTGGTGTTTTCACATGAGTAGAATGTGTCCTTTTATTTAAAATGCATCTCTGGGTTATTTGTGGGGCATAGGAATTTGTTCATCCCCCCCCAAAAAATATAGTATGGCCCCCCCCAAGGTCTGAGGGACAGTGGACCGGCCCCCTGCTAAAAATGTTTGCTGACACCTGATGTAAAAGAAGACAGAATGATGGCAGCCCACAAGGAAGCTTTGCTTTAAAAAGCATTTTTGTGTGGGTGGGTGGGTGTTTTTTTGTTTTTGTTTTTGCTGCATACTCCTGTCCACTTAAGAGGGCAATTCACTTGAACACACAAACGCGCGCGCGCACACACACACACACACAAAGTTCTTCATTTCTCCTCAGGGCGGGGGCACCGTCTTCCCAGTTTTAAAAATACCAGTAGATCATATATTTCTAAACAGTTAGATTTTTTCACCCCATGAGCCGATGACAGTTTGTAGGGCTTTAAAGGGATGAGCTGTTTTAAAATATAAGAATAAATTCCCTATATGGAAAGTGGTTCCAGTCTTGGCTGCCTTTGCTGCGAAATATTTTGGCTTCCCAAGACAAAAAAAAAGGGGGGGGTGAAAGCCTCTTCAGTGTTTGTAGAGATCTGATGTCTACAGTTTTCCTAGGATGTCTTTCTACTTATGGTCTGGCAACGGGATCTGAGGAGTCAAAAGCAGACACAGAGTTAAGCTGGAAACTCTGAGTGTCTCGCTTCTAACTTGAAAGTGTGTGTGTGTCGTACGAATTTCTGACGGAAATGTCACCTTAGAGACTCCTTCGCCACACGCATTCCAAGAGCAGCAAAAAAGTGGTTTTAGGGTTAACACTTGAAGTGCCTGTGCCGTTCTTAGCTGTAGGAGGCTGCCTTAGCCCTTCTAGTTTAGCATTTTAAAATCTTAATAGCTAGAATGTTAGAAAATGAGACTTTGTGTATTGCTTTGAACTCCATATTGTGCACCAGACTGTACGATTGCATGGTAGCTCTACAGAAATGTGGGCTATGATTTGGCAGTATCTCAGTTTCTCTCTCCCCACAACTGCCAGCCACCCCAGTGACTCACATGAATGAATAAAGCAAGGCTTACCCAGTTTCCATGTGGTTTTCTGGGTCTGCCGTTAAAGTACTGGAGAATAAAGAACTGGACGGTGAATGTTTGTAACCTTCCAACATCCCCAAAGGCGCATTCCTCCGCCGTCTCCCGGGACACATGGATGCCAACCAACAACGAATGATTATATTGCACATAATATTATTTATTTATTTATACAGGTTGTATTAAGCAGACCAAAATGCACATCCAGTTGGCACATTTAAAAACCTAGGCAACCCAAAATGGCGGTGGAGCCTGTTAGCTATCAGCTGGGCTCAGTTGATGTTTATGTATTAAGTCATCTTATTTCAGTGTCAACGTGTTTAAAAACCAGCAGAACAAAATATAGACAACATGAAGAAGGGTGGGTGTGGGCAGAGACACATACATGATCTTACATTTTCTCGGTATGTCACATTAGCGGTTTGTTTGCGGTGTTGTTCAAGGAGGGTGTGGAGTGCAATGTGCATTTTCATTTTGTTTCATTTCTCCATTCCCTTTTATTACTAGAACCAGCATTTGCTGATCAAGAATTTAGGATCCTTCCTCTTATTATCAGTACAGTGGTACCTCAGGTTACATACGCTTCAGGTTACAGACTCCGCTAACCCAGAATTAGTGCTTCAGGTTAAGAACTTTGCTTCAGGATAAGAACAGAAATTGTGCTCTGGCGGTGCGACGACGGCAGCAGGAGGCCCCATTAGCTAAAGTGGTGCTTCAGGTTAAGAACAGTTTCAGGTTAAGTACGGACCTCCGGAACGAATTAAGAACTTAACCTGAGGTACCACTGTATCATTTATTATTTAGTAATTTTGTATACCGCCCTTCGTCCGCAGACCTCAGGGCGGCTCACAATATAAAGCAGCCTTCTTAGCTGCTGCTACTGCTGTAGCGACCAATTTCTGCTTTGGATTAATGACCTGATATGGAGGACAGGGCGGGGATGGCAGGACTGTTGTCTGCGGCCCAGGTTTTATTTATTGTCACGGTGTGTAATAAGGTGAAACCTGAGAAACAGTGCAGCATACTAATTGATACCAATAAATTAATCAAACTAATCAAAACATCCAGCATACTAATTGATTTTGAAGGATCTTCAAGTTTAATTTTGAGACCTCAGGGGAAATTATCCCATTACTTTCCATTCATCCTTAATTACCATGCAGGAATATAAAAATGATAGGAGGACAATGAGGTTTTGAGGCTTCACAGGAACACGGGAAGCTGAGTCGGCATTGATCCATCTAGCTTAGTATTGCCTACACTGACTGGCAGCTGCTTTCTGGGGTTTCAGAGAAGGGTCTGTCCCAGTTCTACCTGGAGGTGCCAGGGATTAATCTTTTGCAAACTTTTTGTGTGTACAGCTATGGCTTACAAATAAAATTATGCATGTATATATGTAGCCATCCTTGTGTACCGATTAGACACAAAGGCTGCTAAAAATTACATTAGGAAATCATTTTACTGATCTTTATTCATGTGGACGATATGGTGTTGCATAATCTGCACATGCTAGGGAGCACTTTAATAATAATAATTAATGACTATAAATTACACTGTTAACCTTCTGTAGGTTGGAGACTATGCTTGCTTTGGAGGCAAGCCTCCTTTTGGTCTCACTGCGGAGACGTGTAGTTGAAATTTAAAATTTAAATGTTCCTTAGAATGTTCATGCAGCCAGACTTTTCTTATACAGGAAAGGTCCTTTCTGCTCCAGCTATTCAAGAGACGGCGCAGATTAGTTGACAGGACCAAGACTGTCGCATTTATCTGTTTTGCGCTCACAAATACAGTCTTCTACATGGGGTGTGGGAATAGGCACTTTAGTTCTGTGGCAAGTAGAGCTGAAATTAATTTACTCCATTAGATCTGCCTCAGTGAATTTTGACAGCAAGTGCATTCTATGGGTGGATGTATATTTGGAAAATATTTGACACTAAACTTGCAGTAGGAGTCAACATATGACAAACCTCATCTATGGCAATTAGTGTTTGACAATCTGGCCTGTGAATGCAACAAGGCCAACCTCTAGTAGTGTCTCTTTTTTTGTAGATGTTTTCTTATTTTTATAACTTGTAGCTTATTTTTAGAACTAAGAACTGGTATACGAGATTGCTTTGTTCCTCCTCCCTCCCAGTCTATTTTCCTTTTGTGTCATGTCTTTTTAGATTATAATTCCAAGGGCAGAGGCTACCTTTTCTTTTAGTGATTTGTGACCTGATCTAGGAGCCTTTTCCAGCTGAGGGGTGGGATAAAATTTCTTAACCAACCAAACAGAACATCACCTGAATTTCTAGAGAACTAAGGGAATTTTTCACCTCCAAAGCATCAGCCTATGAACGCATCTTGTAATTATTCGGGATTAGTCACTCCATGTGAGCAGATTTGGGGAACGCCTAATTTTGTAACCTTAGCTCTGGGGCATACCAGAAGGTTCTTGGTGCCAAGTCATTTGCTTCCCTTAGAACTGGCTTTCCAATTCCATTGGCTGAAGTAAAGTGCTAATTTTCTTTTATGCCTTTTGAGTTGGTCATACGCTCTGAGAAAACATATCTGAGCAGAAATAATGACTTCTGTGAAAAATGAAAAGGCTTAATGATGGACTTCCCTGTTCCTCGAAAGCCAGAAGGGACAACCTGCCGCGTCCAAGGTCTGGTTGGACTCCGACTCTCATCAGCCCCTTCCAGTTTGGGCAATGTTCAGGGATGATGGGACTTGCAGTCCAACAACCCCTGGAGGGCTGCTGTTTAGCAAAATGCGCACAATTGTTATTCGATCTCAAGAGGACAGCCAATCTCAAGATTTCTTTGTTTGGGAGCCTTTGCAGTTAAAAAAAGAATGATATCCGTACTGTAGTGTAGACATGCACTTGGAAGACTTTAAATGGACATTAGCAGAAGGTGTGGCAAGAATCCTGGGTTGTGACTTCTGTTGGGCCAAATTTTGTCCCTAACGTGCTTCAGAGTAAATAAGTGAGGTATTGTTTTCAACCAGCTGTTACTTATTTGTTTGGAAGTACAGTGGTACCTCGGGTTACATACGCTTCAGGTTACATACACTTCAGGTTACAGACTCCGCTAACCCAGAAATAGTACCTCGGGTTAAGAACTTTGCTTCTGGATGAGAACAGAATTTGTGCGGCAGCGGGAGGCCCCATTAGCTAAAGTGGTGCTTCAGGTTAAGAACAGTTTCAGCTTAAGAACGGACCTCCTGAACGAATTAAGTACTTAACCCGAGGTACCACTGTATCCTGGAAATGTTGCTCTCGGTGCTCCCTCCTCCCTGCCCCTCTCTTATCTTACAATACATTGCCCTTTCTAATTTTCCTGTCATTCAAAATGGCTTCTTCCCCCCCAGGCCCTCCTGCCACTTGCGCTAATGTCATTTTTTTTAGTAGCAAGCCTTGCTCATGTTTCGGCGCAATTTCCCTTTTGTTCCCATGACCCCATGTTGTCTTCTGGCCTAGAATGTTCCGCATTGCTCCTTGCTTGGCGGTTCAAGCATCGCCGCTAACACGCTTCGATTCCCGAGGCCTTCTTCCAATTTCCCTTAGCCTTGCTCCTCTCAGTTTTATTTTCAAAACGTGGCTTCGTTGTTTTGACCTTTTTCTCAAGTCACGCCATCTCTTCTGCTTTGGCTGTATACCACAATAATACCTTGACACGCTAAGAGCCAGAAGAAGCTCTAGCGACATTTGAAAATGGCGGTTTCTAGGCGGTGACGTGGAAGCAAAAGTGTGTTGTTGAGCAAGACTTCTATTTCTTCAAGTGTCTAGCTGCTTTGACAAGTGGGTTCAACTTCCCTGGTGTGAGGAAAACAGGAATCTGGCTGGTGATACCATTGGTCCTGAAGGTGATACCATTGGTCCATCTAGTTTAGTACTGTCTACACTGACTGGCAACAGCACTGCAGGTTTTTAGTCAGGGATATTTTCCAGCCTTCGTTGGAGATGCCAGGCGCTGAACCTGGGACCTTGTGAATGTGAAACATGAGCCTAACCCCTGAGCTACGAGCCTTTCTCACAGATAACGGTTTGCAATATTTGCATAACCAACATGATCTGTCTGTCTCAGGAGACAATAGAGGAGTGCACCTTTGGGCAAGAAGTCAAACTGTTGGTAGGTGTGACTGTTGAGCCCGATGCAGGAGAGACATGTTTTGTTGCAGCTGGGGCAAGTGAAGTGGTCCAGTTCTTCTGATGCTCTGTGTCCTATTGATTAAAATCAGCAGGAGTTAAAATACGCTCAGTGTGGACTGCAGCGTTCCCTTAGTTTGCAGAGGGTGTAATCGGTGCAAACTGTTGAAACACCAGCACCACCTTCCACCCTGTCTTGCTTCTTGTTCTGTGAATAAATTCATTGTCCACATTTAGAATAAAATAAAAACCGTCCATCAAAATCAGATACGTTAACTGTCGTGCGTGCCAGGTTCTCTACGGATGGCCCTGATTGGGCTTGAATAATAAAGATATCAGCCTGTATTCTTGGAGTAATGCTGCATTAATCAGACTTGCTGGAATGATCACATGGTATTTTATCGCCTTTCCCTGCGAGCTGCTGCTTGTCAGCAGCTGGTTGAGCTGCAGGCTGCAGGCCAGTATCTGCAGCCTCCTTTCTCCCAGAAGCTTCCCAGCACACAGCTCTCAGTTATGTCTGCAGCTTGACCAACTAAATGTTTCTCCTGCGCCTTACGGAGGGGATTTTGCAGACCTCAGAGGCCTGTGCATTATTCTTTCCTGGGCCATGTATGCATTTGAAGAATTCAGGTAGGCTCTGCGTAACAGCACGACCGGCTCTTTTCTTTCTTTTTTTTGTTCTTGCAGGAATTTTGCTGTGTAATGTCAGGCTGCTTGTACGGCCGCAAAAAGAAAAAAAGGGCTTCTGAGTTGTAAAAGGGGGCCTTTTCCCTCCGTGTAAGAATCGTAGCCCTTCTCCAGTGCCTGGGAGGTGGGTGTGTCAAGGATGAGCTGCAGGTAAACAATAGCTAACTGCATGATGAAGTGCAGAGATGAGTAATAGCTTCTAATCTAATGCCTCATTCGGATTTTTTTTTAAAATCGCTTTTGCAGCCTGAAACTGCCAAGTATAACCTAGAGTCATAAACATAAAAACATGCTCTTCTGCTGGGAAAAATGAAAAGTATTTTGTTGTTGCTGCTGTTTTTAGCTCATGGCAGATGCTTCTCTTCTGGTTTTTATTCATTTATTCTTAAAGGATAGTTAATTTTGTGTGGGCTGAAATATAGTTGCTTGGATGGAGCATGTATGGAATTAGGCTGGGAAGCTGTTGCTCAGTACATACGGTATGTCTGCTACTTGTGGTTTCGTAGCTGCAGTATTTCAGCAAAACCACTTGGTGAAAATAGAATGCTCTAGATATCAGTAGAGGTGTTGCATTTTTGGTGAGATTTTAAGAGGTGCAGAAAGATAATATTTTTTATTAGTGGTATTAAATGCTGTGTTCTACATAATTCTTTTTTGAGAAATGGAAGGGGGGGCTTTGGTAAGTCGTTTCTAACTATTTTCCTTTGCAGCCCTGCAGATTTTAAAAAAATGCATATGAAACACAGTGAATCCTAGGCTTGTTCTTACCTGCAACAAAACAATACAGGGATATGTTCAATTTTCTGACCTTCATTGGCCTTTCACTTTGTGGTTGCAAATAAGAAGGAAGCTCACCCACTTTTTCTTCTTCTTCTTTCAAAGCTAATTGGTGAAGATCATGGTGGGGGTGGGTATCATTAGCCGCTGCTCTTGTTGTGCAGATGCCTTCATTATAATGTTATTTCAATAGTCGCATACTGCAAAAAGCTAACTTGAACCTTATTTGCATGGGAGGTGGGATTTGATTAACTGAAGACATCATCCAGCTGAATGAGAGGAGGGGGTTTGCTGCTCGCAGGCACTGGTGTTAAAAGCACTGTTTTCCTGCTAAAACACATTTTAATGTCAGGCATGTCATTGTCACTGTCATGTTCGTGTTCATTTGGCTGAGGTGTCCCTGATAGCAAAAAGGATGATTAACAGCATTTTGTTCTCGATTGGTCTTGAAAAGTAAGCGGTCGTTTTCTGCACAGTGCAGGGTGGGTGGGTGGGGGGAAATAAGAGAATTTGTGCTATTTTTGAAACATGGGATAATACTGTTTTGGGAGCAGGAGGAGGAGGAGGAGGATTTTGGCAGAAGCCAGTGCAGTGCTGTGTTATAACTGCAGTTTGTAGCATTGTTAAGAAAATGCTTGCAAACCTTGAAGAGGCCAATTACTGTCACCAAGTTAAGCTGCAAAATGTAGACGAGGCAGCAAGCCTCGCGTCCTTTTGTCTTAGTCATTCTGTGCAGATGGGAGAGCAAATGATGCAAAAGTGATTTTCTTAATGATTTTGCGATCAGGTTGTCACGCAGATACAAGGTTCGTTTTGATACGCCGACTTGCAAAGGGCATGGGGGCACACTGCTTTCCATTGACTGTTCATCTCAAAGGCATTTCACTCGAGGCAAGCTTGAACTTAGTAGCCTTGAAGTAACATGCATGTCATGCTTTTGGATTGTGGCTTTTGGGTTCCTTGCATTATCCTTTGTTAGGGAGGTTTCTTTTGGAAAACAGTGCCTACTTTTCCTAGTCACCGTGCTTGGCATGTAGAGCTGTTGCTATGGCACTCCCTGGATATAGCAGATTTGTTACTCAGGCGCACTGTTGATTCTTTTAACGTGGTGGAACTTCTTAAGCCACGCAGAATTCTTCACGCGGAATGGGAAGGTAACAGTAAATCTATCAAAGCAAGTGCAGATGGTTATGAAGGGAAATGTTTCTAGTCATTTCACATAAACAGCAGCCCACTATGAAAAGCACATGAAAAACATGGAACAGCAGCCAACTATAGATTTTAACAACCATTGATGAACTAGGGGACTTCCAAATTATTAGCCTTTTACACCTGAGCTCCAAAGCCAAAACTCCATTAACTGGATTCTAACTGTTGCACTTTGAGGGGCAGGTACAAACAGACCACATAAACCTTCCAACTGGCCTAGTTTGTATTCCTGCCGCCTCAAGCAACAGGGTAGTATCCAGTGCCAAACCTATTCAGGGTAGACCCATTGAAATTAATAGACATGGAACAGTTTCTTTCCTTTAGTTTTGGTGGGTCTTCTAACCTACTCAGAGTAGATCCATTGAAATTAATAGGGGATGGAGCTACGGGTCCCCTGTGAGGGAAGGTGAGTAGATGGCATGATAGAAGGGAATAAAATTATGCATTGTGTGAAGAAAGTAGATAGACAAAAAGTTTGTATTCAGTTAACTTCTACTCAGAGAAGACCCACCAAAACTAAAGGAAATAAACTGTCCACTAGATCTCTCCTGGACATCCAATGAAGAAGCTGAATGTTGGGAGATTCGGGACAGACAAAATAAAGTTACTTCTTCACGTAGCGCAAAGTCAAGCTTATGTTGCTCCCCAAGGAGCAATGGCCACCAAATTAGATTTCTTTATAAGAGGATTGGAGAAATTCATGGAGGAGAAGGCTTTCAATGGCTACTAAGCCTGGTGCGTTCTTTCACTATTGGAGGTAGTATATTTCTGAACGCCAGTTGCTGAAAACAGCACTCAGGTCCTGTTTGCAGGCTTTCTTGGGCAACTGACTGAGAACAGCATGCTGGACTAGACAGGGCCTGATCCAGCAGGGCTCTTCTTCTTATGTTCCCTTCTCTGAAGTTCTTCCCATTTAGGGAACGTTCTGACGTTTGTGACAGTTCTAAAGCATTCGCAAGGCAACAGAGCTGTCCCCTTTCCGACTATAACAATAACAAGCTTGGGAATTTAAGGAGTTAAACTCGTTGGCATTTGATGGTGTCAGCGAAGGAGAGATAGCAAAAAGTGTTTTAAAAATAAATGGTGTCTGGGGTTTTGCAGATGTGGGTGCTATTTTTGAACAGTGTTTGCTAGACAGTATTGTCTCGGGCTCTGCCAGCCCACCATTGGCACTGCAGTTGGTGCAGTGCATAAAAAAACATTGTAGGGAATATTGAAAAACCGTGCCGTCTACAAGTTGGTAGAATGCAGTATAACGTTTTGAAACCTGTTCGAGCTGCAATCGGAATGTGGTTCATTCCCTCCTTACAAGTGTTACCTCTGGCACCTTCTATTATTGCAGTGTATTTTCCAATATTTCCAGCGCTTTCATTTTTCAATATCATTATTACTACTGCAAATAAGGGCATGTCCCTTCTTGACAGCTTTTAGGCACACAAAATTAGCAAACCAATCATATATTTCCACCATTCGTCCTAAGGAAAACTTTTTTTGTGTAAGTGAAAGCAAGCGAAGCATTGCACAAGGAACAGAGTGAGTATTGCGCTGCATAGGAAATACTTGAGCTGTATGGTGTCAGCGCTTGATGCATCTAAGAAGGGGCCTTGCTCCTGCAGACTAGGTGGATCGTTTGGCAAGATCAGGAGCTCATGCAGCATATATATGTGTGTGTGTATATTTGGCTTACATGACCTTATTCCTTTCTGGTAGGGTAGAGTATATCAAATTTTGTACCTTAGGAAAAGACAGTGCAGCCTCTTCCTTCCTGCCCGGTGGCAGCCCAGTATCAATCAATCAATCATACTGATCAATCAATCAATCATACTGTTGTTGTTGGGCTGCATGCGGCTTCATGAGTTTCAGAGGCAGGGACCGGCTGGATACTAGATTTCATAAGCTACCACATTTCATCTTGTTTTGTGAACATTTACTCTTTATTTTACTTTTGCCTTCAGTGGCTATGGAACTTGAATGCTCCAGCATATATCCAACCTTTTTCAAAATGGTGAAAAAGAAGTTGGAGCACCCCATTCCCTCCTTTACATTTTTTGTAAACCTTTTTCTTAAAAATATATATTAAAAAATGTCTTTTGCTAGTCCTTGGTAGTAGTTGCTGCCTCCTGATATGGAAAACCAGTATTAATGTGTCCATGTACACCTATTTGTAAAACGTTGGGGTGAACAGCCAGACTCTCGCATGAAAGCCAGGCTATTCCCCATCTGCCAATTATGTTGTGAACGGATATAACTGTGTTTATATTCAAATGAGACATAGTCAAATGCCACATTAAGGATAAATATGACTAGGAGGCTTTGTGTTTTCTGGAGTTGCAGGGAGGTTTTGAATGCAGAAAAATAGTCCTGGAAACACATAAGAATGTTGCTTTAGCAAGTTCATAAAATATATTCAGAATCTTGGACTGGAGGACCTTTGAAATCCTACTTTCTGTACAGTGGAACCTTGGTTCTCGAACTTAATCTTTTTTTTTAATAGATTTTTTATTCAGAATTTAAACAAAACATATTATCTTAAAACATATCATCCTTTATTTTTTCCCCATTTCCCCCTCCCCCTCCCTCCCATAAAACAACCCCCCCTCCCCACCCCACCCCGACTTCCCTCAGTTCCAATCACTGGTTTCTCTATAATTGCAATTCTCTGCATGTTACAAATTTGTATAAATCCTTAATTTGTCTAGCTGTTTGTTATCAATAAAAAGTTTGTGAGTGTTTATTCAAAACCTGCCAAGGAGTCCAATTCACTTTGTTGCGTCTTTAGGTACTTTGTAAAAGGTTCCTATTCATCTTTAAAGTCACAGTTATCCTTGGTCCGTAGTTTATGTGTCAATTTTGCCAATTCTACATAGTTCATCAATTTCTCTTGCCATAATTCTTTAGTCAGAGTTTCCTCAGTCTTCCATCCTTGTTCTCGAACTTAATCTGTTCCGGGAGTCCGTTCGACTCCTGAAAATGTTCAAAAACCAAGGTGTGGCTTCCGATTGGCTGCAGGAGCTTCCTGTATTCAATCAGAAACTGCGTAGGATGTTCAGCTTCCGAAAAACATTCACACACTGGAACATTTATTTCCGGGTTTGCAGTGTTCAGGAGCTGATTTGTTCGGGAGCCAAGCTGTTCGGGAACCAAGGTACCACTGTATTGGGTACAGAGACTGATAGTTGTTGGTGAGGACAAAGTTTGAAAAAGTTACTGTGGAGCGCGCACAGCAGAACAATGAACTAGATTTCACACGACTGGAAGAAATTTAAAGACTATTTGCAGAAACACTGTAAAATTAATGAATGTTAAAATGATGTTGGATTGAAAATAAGTGGTATTAGCAACAAAGCTATTAAGAATATGCAAAAACGAATTGATAATGGATGGAAATATAGAGTTGTAATATGTTAAGACATAGAGTTAAGATAAATGAAAGAGGGTAAGGATTTGCTGATTTGATTATGTAAATGGGAATACAAGAAGGGGAGGTGTGAGGAGGTCAAAGAAACAAGCAAATGAGTTTAAAGCTATGAAAAACGGATTTGTTTTTGAATTTTTTCCTATTTTCTTTTTGTCTTTTGTATGTTGTATTTTTATTTTCTTTTTTCATGTATTTTTGTATTCTTGTTTTTGTAAAAACTTAATAAATATCTTAAAAAAAAAAGCTTTTACACAACCTTTTGCACATGGGAGTAAACTGAGACTAAGCCATACATTAGAAGAACAAGGTAGAGACAAGGAGCACTTAAACAAGGCTGTGTACACATTGCTATTTGCTATGGCTCCAGTGTACTCCTACCACTGGTATTTGAAGCTGAGTACACATGATATTAGTTGCAATCCATATGTATTCTGTAGTTTATTGAGAAGCACTGCTATACTTTGATGTGTTTCCCCCTCAAACCACCTTCCATCTGATTTGGGAACATTCGAGACAGCTGTTGCGAATGCGCAGATGATAGGTTCACTGAATTAGGAAACAAAATCAGGTAATGCACATGGAATGAAGACATTCCTGCCCTCCTATCTGGTGTGCACAACAGCATAAAAAAGCGACTTTAAGCACAACAGCAGGAAACATATGATAGCCAGTGAATTTTCAGAGTTCACGGCAGAAATTCAGAGCATATTGAATGAATATAATACAAGTCAACTTGAACAAAGGGAATGCATACAATACCAGTCACATCTAAAATCAAAGTTGTAATTAACTTTTTTTCAGGTGACTATGCTTAGGAAGCAAATGTATTTTCGCACACAGCTTTTTGGGCAGGCTAAAATTAGTAAGTTTTTAGTCCTTTTATTTCTAAGCAAAGCAAAGGAAGTGTATGTAGGCTTGCCACTAGTTCCTTGAAAAGGTGTATTATAAAACTAGAATCATGTAATTGTAGAGCTGGAAGGGACCCCAAGGGTTTTCTAATCTAACCTCCTGCAGTGCCGGAATCTCAGCTAGATCGTATATGTCAGATGGCTATCCAACCTCTGCATAAAAACCTCCAAGGAAGGAGAGTCCACCAATACATACCTACACACCACCACCACAACAACAACAACAACACCCTGCAAATACAACCTAAAACTAATGAAACAGCAGCATAAAACCATATAAAAACAGAAATCAAGGGAATTCAAACTCATAAAACAGGGTCTGATCTTATAGGTCAGGGAAATCCTGGGCAAAAAGGTGTGTTTGCATACAACATCTACAGCATGTTAGATGATGATGATATTTTATTTCATTTTATTTGTACCCAGCTCATCTTTACCCTGCTCCAGCTACTCTGGGGTCTTAATGTCAGACTCTTTCATAAGGCTTGCTGCCAAGTAAGCATGCATAGGATTGCAGCCTAGCAGAACTTTACTGAATTACCCCCTCCAAACAAGTATGTTAGTTTCGACTACTTTGGACTATGTTTCTAAAGAGAGAGACGAAAGAAAGAAAGGGCGTGAGAAATTTATTAAGCCATGTAGCATTAAGATGACATATTTTATTTTAGTTTTGTTTACCAAATGTAAGTCAAATAATCATGTTGCACAAGATCAGTTTGGGGGAGGGGAGAGAAATCCCAGGATCTCTTTTTTTTGGGGGGGAATTTATGCAATTTATAATTTTCCAGAAAACTCACCGATGGAAACAAATAAGGTGAGATGAACAAATTTTAGAGTCCAAATAGTCAACTGTCATTTGATGCCCTTCTGCAAAATGAGGTACAGTGGATGTCTCTGGGACAAAAGGACGGGGGGGGGGCTTTTGGGGGGGCTCTTCCTGGCAGTGAAGTATTTTCAGGCTGTGGACTACCTTGATTGACCTCACCTGGCCAGTGGTTCCTCCTAGACAGGAATGCTTCTTGCTTGGGCTGGGATCTTATCTGCTCATTCTTGCCTACAGATGGGGACAAGGTTTGACGTCCTTACTAGATTTGTGTTTGTGTTTCTCTCTCATACACCCAGAATGCCAATTTTTTTGAGCAGCTCCTAGGTCAAATTTGCCACTCTGTTATCCTGAGCTTCAATTCTGCGCACGGTTACGTTTATATAAATAGCTGGTCAAAATGTGTGTAGCTGTGTGAACGATGTCCTTGACTTAGCTGCTAAATCGTGTATCTATAGGTGCCTTTGAAAAGCTCAGAGTTTGCTTTTTGCGAAACTCAGTATCTTATCTATATGTAAGCATTGAAATCTGCAGGGTGTTTGAGGGTGTCTTCAGACTGTCTTTTGTTTGTGGGAGAGATCTGAGCACGTAGTGGATCTGTAGAATTGCTCAATTAAAGTGGATTAAAGCTCTTGGGTTGCCCTATCACAAAACATCCCCTTTTAATTTTTTTTAAATGATGTTTTATTGGAATTTTCAAAGTAAGACAATAACTAAGAAAAACATAAGAAAAAATACAAAAATACAAAAACACAAAAAGTATAAAAATACAAACAGTTAACACAGTAAAAAGAAAAAAAGAAGAAAAAGAAAAACAAATACCAAAAATTCCCTCTTTTCTCTCTTCTTCAAATAACTTACTTTCCTGACTTCCTCACGCCTCCCTTTTTTGTATTCCACTTAAAAATTTGGTTCAGCAAATTAATCCTATTGGTCTATCCTTAATTATTTTTCATCACATAAATAACTTTGAACTTTCATCTAATATCAATCCATTCTTACATAATCTTTTAGCTTATCACTAGAACCCCTTCATTTCGTTCCAATGTCATCAACATTCAAAATTTTACAATGTTTCTGTAGATAGATTTTAAATTTCCTCCAGTCTTCTTCCACCGATTCTTCTTCCTGATAAAACATCCCCTTTTAAAAAACCACAGATTTTTATGCATTGAAAAGTGTGGAATGAGCAAGTGATTAATGGGAAGATGTGCAAACGCCTCATGAGCAAATCAAGACAAGTGCATGATGAGTGTTCATTGTTCTGTAAAGCTGCATGCGCCCTAGAAGCACATTATTCACCCCAAAGAATCCTGGGAACTCTAGGGGTGTGTTTTTTAGGTTGTTGGAAATTGTAGGTCTGTAAGGGATAAACTACAGGGACCAGGATACTTTGAATGTGCATCCCTGCAAATACATTGGGATGAATGTTCAGCAAAGACTGGACATAGTCTAACCACTGCAAAAGCATGGTGCAAGCAAATCGGAACAAATGCTGAATATAAAGGTTGTCTGGAAGAGCCCGAAACAGCATGAAAGTTCCAAATGCTGCAGTGCTTGCAGGGGTCCCTTCCCCCTTGCCTACAATCTTGCTTTTCCCCTCATCTCAGAGCACGTTAAGTTTGTAGTGACGAAGCAAGGCAGACTGAGAGTTCATCCGTAAGTGCGCGCTTAACTTAGCATACAGAAGTCACAGCTGTTTTGAGAATTGGTTTTTTTAAAAAAAAAATCAGGAAGTGAATGGCTATTTAGGACTTCTAAGTTTTAAGATCCATTTGCTGTTTCCCTTTCTGTCTTTCTGAATACAGGCGATGATTATAGTGGCGATCAAAGTAATGTGCATGCATTTGTAACAAGGCAAAGCCCCTGCCAAGGAAGGCCATTTCCAGTCCCCGAGAACAATCTAGTTTAAGTGGAGTGACATGCACACTGGTGAGCTCAGTGACCTTG
Organism: Podarcis melisellensis; assembly: GCF_964234715.1. Classification (NCBI taxonomy): domain Eukaryota; kingdom Metazoa; phylum Chordata; class Lepidosauria; order Squamata; family Lacertidae; genus Podarcis; species Podarcis melisellensis. The sequence continues at coordinate 16,965,652 of NC_138528.1, read as the reverse complement.
TAACCAGGAATGGCTCAGGGCAACTGCATCTATGCATGCAAGCAAAGGCTTCAGAACTCTTGGGAGCACATACAAGCATGTACCAATTATGCCAAATGACAACAGCATCGCTGCTTGTGCTCTGGAAGCAAAGGATGCAGCCACAGCGTTATCATGTTCCAGCCCAAGCAAGGCAGAACCTCTGAGTCTGGCCAAGGACACAGACATTTACAACCGCAGGAAATGGGGACAAAGGGCAGCCTTGTTTGGAAGAAATCCAACATCTAGCCTGAGCAACACAGGTACTGAATAGCAAAGAAGGGAGGAAAAAAACCTTTCTTAGATTGGGAAAGGATATCGGTTCAAGCGCTAAGATGAGATTTCAAGGAACTAATTTGCAGTAATGCACTCATTGAATCAAATCTCAGCTGGCTTAAATCCAATAAAATTGATGGATTTTTAAGGCAGTTTCACTTCCTAAAGTGCCCCCCCCCCTGACCTGCTGCTTCAAATTCATCCATTTATTGTGAGCGCAATCAAAATCTTTGGTCAAATACTTGGCCTGTTCCCAGACATTTATTTATTTAGTATCATCGTTCATTTGTTGTGCTTCTAGACCTGGCCTGTCTTTTTCAGCAGACCATTAGTCTTTCCAGCTACTGGGACATGGCCTGATCTGAGGCAGGTTGCAACAGCGGCACTCCCACTATAAAAATATTTAGTAAAGAGAAAGAAAGAAAGAAAAAAGAAATGGGGTCCCCAAATGCATATTTGGGTTAAAGGTGTGAAAAAACTACTGTTCTAGACCATCCTTCATCTTGTAGGATCCCAGGACCCTGTAAGGATGAGAAGACTCAAAACAAACATAAATGCATAATAATAATAACAATAATAACCACAACAGCTTTCTTATTTATACCCCCATCTCCAGTCACTTTGGGGAAGATTAACTAACCACCCTGAAACCAGGTTGTTGTTTTTTGTGTGTGTATACACACACACACACATATCCAAAACTCACTGCTAGATGTGGCTGCATTCACAAAACAAGTTACGGATGCTTGCAGCCCTGCTTAGTCAATATGAAAGAACCTTGTCCGAATTGTCTGGTTGGAGTCTAGAATGATGGGGATACAATGTGACCGTCATTATGATTACATCATCCATGTGCAGAGGTCAGTAGGTCCCTGCCCTGAGGAGCTTACAAGCCTAAAACCCATGAAGCTTCCTTGCTTTTCCATCTGGGGAGACCCTGGTGCTGCTGAGTCTGCAAACTGCCATCTGAAAAAAGCAAAGCTAAGACCGTTGTAAAAATAGCAAAGATTCAAAAGTCTGATCCTGCTTTAAACTCGAATAAACGAACAGGTATATGTTAAATCTCTTCGTCTGAGAGGTTATTCCCAGGAGAAGATTGTAGTCAGCACCAGAGCCATTGGCTTGACAACAGTTGTTCAGGGTACTCTAATGCGAGGAGCAGAACGCCAAGCAGTGGTAATAGGCCATTCAGAAAGCCTTCCCAATTGTGTGGATGAGCCTTTGGCGAAGCGTGGCTTGTTCTTGCTTACTGGAGAGTTCATAATGTGATAAATCACAGCAGATGGGATTACTAGAATGTTTAACTACTGAAAGGCCACAGTGAGGGATAAATGTCTTTATTGTGACAGATGAGGCGTTTTGCCTTCATAAAAGCAAGCGAAATATGGACTGTTGTTTGGCGATTCCAACATCTGTGAGACAGCGTGGAGATTGCACACTGCACCATCTGTGTGACTGCACAAAGTGGTCGGCATTAGGCTGAGAGCTATAAGTGTGTGTATAGATATGCATCTACATATGCTCTGGAAAATTGTCTGCCTGCCTGCCTGTCTTCTGTGCATTTCTTGCCTGAATTGGGTGTCTCTGTGTGCAGAAACCTTTGACTTACATGGCTGGATTGTATACAAACGTTAGAGTCGTATCCAGCGCTCTGCACACTTTTTCCTCTGGCTGTGCTCACTTTCGGCTTAGGCCTTGCCCATCAGTACTGTGTGGCCCCTGGAAGGTTGCCCATAAGGGAATCTGATCCTCTTCCTGAAAAAAGATTTGCAGCCCCCAGTGTACAGTGTTTAAAAAAGGTAAAGGTACCCCCAACTGTTAGGTCCACTCGCAGATGACTCTGGGCTTGCATGCTCATCTCGCTCTATAGGCCGAGGGAGCCGGCGTTTGTCCACAGACAGCTTCTGGGTCAAGTGGCCAGCATGACTAAGCATGACTTCTGGTGAACCAGAGCAGCACATGGAAACGCCGTTTACCTAAATAGCGGTACCTATTTATCTACTTGCACTTTGACGTGCTTTCGAACTGTTAGGTGAGCAGAAGCTGGGACCGAACAATGGGAGCTCACCCCATCGCGGGGATTCAAACTGCTGGCCTTCCGATCGGCAAGCCCTAGGCTCTGTTTTAGACTACAGTGTTTAGCTGGCTGTGACTGCAGATAGCGCTTTATTTTATACTTTTTGTTATGTCTGCTGTATGCGCTGTTTTTGCTCTCTCTTTTTTGGAATTACCTGACTTCTAGATGGTTCTTTGCATTGGGTTTATATGCGAGCCACCTTGGACATTTGCCTGAGGGGGAAAGACAGAATATCGTCTTTTTTTTTTAAAAAAAAGAAATAATTGAAGGCAATATGCAACCTTTACCTGTGCGTTAAATGATTTGGCCTCAAGGCACACATCTAGTTGGTAAGAAGGTAAAGTGTTGTGAGGAATACCTACTCAGAGCCTTGGACTTTTAAATGGATCCGAAAGGAGAATGGCAAACAGTTCTTCTATTCACCATACAGAAGTCGGGGACATGGCAGGAATGAAGAACTAGGCCTCGCTTGTCAGTAGTTATGTGGCTGCCATCATCCTGTGTGTGTGCCTTTATTTTTATTTTATTTATTAAATGTGTATACTGCCCTTCACCCCTACATCTCAGGGTGATTCACAAAAACAAAAATACAATACAAAAAACACAAAATCCATAATAAAAATAAGAACAAAAATGAAACAGTACCCCTACCTTCCCACAACACATTTAAAAGTGTATATAGGATGTTAATCAATCAACGGCCTGGTTAAAGAGGAATGTTTTTGCCTGGTGTATAATGGAGGCATCAGCTGGAACTCCCTGAGGAGAGCATTCTACAAATGGGTCGTTCCATATCAAGTGATCCAATTTTTTTACCTCATGCCATCCAGTTTTCTTAATATAGGATATAAATATATTACTATTTAAAGTTCAGGCTAGCTTTATATTCCAGAATTTGCCAGGCAGGATTGCCAGGCCATTCTTGGCCATTGCCTCTCCTTGCCTCTCGAGTCTATCTTTGCTGCCTGTTTAAAATTTGAATGCCCTTCCTAGATTTAGTCTCCCAGCAAATTTCAAACAAGTCCATTGCAAGGATATGTTGTCTATATAACATTTTGAATTTGGATATTAAGGTGAATTGACACACACGCACGCAGAGCTACCTTTACCTGTATCTCCAGGGGATGATTGTGGATTCGAAGAACATCATTCATGACAGTTTTGCACACAGATGGATTGCAGAGATCTTGCTTTAAAGATGGCGGGCTTGCTTGGTTAAGATTCCATCATGGCAAATATTTTTAGATGTTTTAATTGTGTGTTTGTCACTTTGGGAGGGTGGGTGGGATACAAATTTAATAAATAATAATCAAACGCTTTAAAAGAGGATTGGACAAATTTGGAGAGAATAAGGCTGTCGGTGACTGCTAGCCGTAAGGACTACAACTCTGCCTCCACAGTCAGAGACAATATATGCTTCTCAATACCAGTTGCCAGAAACCACATAGGCATCTAGATGGCCACTGTGAAAACAGCATGCTAGACTAGAGGGGTCATGTCAGGGACTGGCAGAGGAGGAATGATGGAGACCTCCTCCCCAGCCTGACCCTTCCAGAGAAGAAGACAGTTCAGAATTACAACGGGGGTTTGAGGGAGGTCACAGCTCAGAGGAAGACGAGGGGAGAAGTTGGGAAATAATGGGAGAGGAGAAAGCTGACACGTTATCACTAGAAAGCATTCCAGAACCCAGTGAGCCTTAAAAGTAGGAGAGCAAAAGTTTTCTGAAAGGCTGCATTTCTAAGCCTCTCTCTGTGAATATTGAATAAAAGACAGTTGATAAGAACTTTCCCTTGTCTTATACCTTCCTGGCAACCTGCTGTGGGGCTCGATTCTTCTGCTGCCTGGCAGGTCATTTGTCTGATCCTGCACGTTCTTCTTATGTTCTTAATGGAAAGGGGGAAGCTTCTTACAAGTGAGGGAGATTCCTACTGTTTCTTGCCTTCTGCAAAAGGACAGTGCAAAGTGAAATGATGGGACTGTTGTGCTGGAAATGGAGGAAGGTGCGTTAAGCCAGAGAGAAGCAGTCATAATTGGCCATCAGTTGACTGGATTTGTAGATCCCTGGTGAATTGAGGAGGGTGGTGCTGTGGTCTAAACCACAGAGCCTAGGGCTTGCTGATCAGAAGGTTGGAAGTTTGAATCTGCGCAACGGGGTGAGCTCCTGTTGTTTGGTCCCAGCTCCTGCCCACCTAGCAGTTCAAAAGCACATCAGGTGCAAGTAAATACCGTATTTTTTGCACCATAACACTCACTTTTTTCCTCCTAGAAAGTAAGGGGAAATGTTTGTGCGTGTTATGGAGCGAATGCCTGCGGGTGGCGGGGGGGATCTGCTGCAGTCGTGAGCAGAGGATCCATGGTTCCCCTTCCTTCCCTCTTTTGTGGTTACAAAGCATGGATCCACATGGATCCTCAGGATTTTTGCATTGGGCTGCTCCAAACACACTGTCAGATCACATGTCTGTGGCCACAGCATGAACCACAAAAATCATATATCCACTATTTTGTTTAGAATATTTTTTTTCTTGTTTTCCTCCTCTAAAAACTACGTGCGTGTTATGGTCTGGTGCGTGTTATAGAGCTAAAAATACGGTAAATATCGCTCCGGCGGGAAGGTAAACAGTGTTTCCATGCACTGCTCTGGTTCGCCAGAAGCGGCTTGGTCATGTTGGCCACATGACCCGGAAGCTGTCTGTGGACAAACGCCAGCTCCCTCGGCCTATAGAGCGAAATGAGCACGCAACCCCAGATTCAGCCGCGACTGGACCTAATGGTCAGGGGTACCTCTACCTCTAAGCATGGGATACTGGCTAACCTGGACTTGCAAGGATGATGCACGCCTGAAGTCTGAAAGATATTTTTGAGCATAAACTGCCTCAAGATTGTTATTAAAACCTCAAAAATACCTTTGTGCTTCGGATATCAAAATAAAAAAATTCATTCCAGTAGCACCTTAGAGACCAACTAAGTTTGTTATTGGTATGAGCTTCCGTGTGCATGTGCAAGTCATGGCTACCTATGTATAACCAGAACTACAGATATCAAAAGTCAGGGAATGTTGTTTCCCCTCCCACCCTTTTCATAATATATTGCTAACATCTTTCTTTTTGTTATGTATAACTTTTGTTTATATTACTTATATACCTTCCCATAGCTGGTGGACCAAATTTGACAGGTGGGCAGGACCTCCCATAGTCTGTCCACTGACATCATAGAGTTGTCTTCTCCTTCTCCTTCTGACCGCTCATTGTTGTCCCACCACCAGACCCCTGGCTCTGAGCCTTCCTTCCCTCGGGGTTCCCCAACTGCTCCCTCCCACCACTTCTCTACATCCCGCCCAGTCCATGACATCCTGGTGGACCAAATTTGGCCTAGCCATCAAAGGTTCCCCACCCCTGCGTTGGAACATGTTCGACTCTTTGCGTTTCATGGTGGAAGTGTTGTCAGGGGTGTCAGGGAAGGAGGAGGAGAGACACAAAGAGCGGAAAATTTAGGGGAGAGACAGATGTGAATTTTTTTGAATAAAACTATTAATGAAAAGATTTTGGAAACCTTGCAGTAGGCCTCGGAGGACAAGACCTTATCTTAAGTTCACAGGTTGATTGTCACCTGATTTAACTATATCTTGTCCATAGAATAAATTTCATAATGACCTAGATCAAACTGCATCTGCATATTTTATTATGCACCATGCCTTGCAGGCACACATAGCTCAAGTCTGACCGAGTAAATTTTGCTCTCTTCATGGGTGTAAGTTTGTTTTCCCTGCTCAACAAATATTAATGAGATTATATGTATTAATCAGAGGTATGTAAATTGCTCTTATATAAAAATGCACCCTTTCTTTCAGTTTGGGAATATATTAGGGAAGGGCTGCTTCGGGGTTTTTTTGTTTTTTTTAATCCACTAAGATATGCAAGAAAATTCACTAGAAAACAACATTTTTATCATGCAGGAGAGGAATGTCTGTATATGGAACTTAGTTCTGAACATTTCACTGACTTTCAAATAAAGGCCTGTGTTCTTTAAATCTTCCTTTACTTTTCAACAGGATTTGAAAAACAAGTTGACCTATTTTATTTCAAAATAAAATCAGCAATTTTATATCCTATTCGGGGGGGGGGGGGGATTACATGTTAAAATACCTAACAAATTGATATTTCTGGTTAGGTTTGCCTAAGTCAGAAAACCTTTTAGCAGGTTCTGAGAACGTTAAAGGTGCGTACCTAATATCCATGAGCAGGCAGTTCCACAGGTTAACTGCCCCACTAAGAAACTAGCTTGTAGAGCATGAGACTCTTAATCACAGGGTCAAGGGTTCAGGCATCACATTGGGCAAAAAGATGCACGCATTGCAGAGGGTTGGACTACTAGATTATACTTGTTGGCCCTTCCAACTTTACAAGTCTATGATTCTATGAAATGACACATGACACTTGTAACTTTTAAAAAAAAGTTTTTATTTATACTTTTCAAGTTTATACATTTCATTAGTTTTACAATCAATTTAACATTTCAAACTTTGACTTCCTTCCCTCCCCCTCTTAAATTTATTTTTTAATATCTTCTGCATATCCAAATTCCATTTAATTCGCTCATTTAGTTACCTACTTTAAATATATACTCTTACGAAACTGCAGGTTATTACAATAATCCTGCCAATATTTTTATCTGTTTGCAATTTGTCTGTCCATATTCAGTAAACCATTGCCATTCTTTTATATAAAAAAGTTTGCTATCTTGATTTCTTATTCTCCTGGTAGGTTTCACCATTTCTACATATTCCATAAGTTTTGTTTTTTTTTAATCCATTCTTCCTTTTCAGGGACTTCTGCTTCTTTCCACTTTGGGGCAAGTAGCATTCTTGCTGCTGTAGTAGCATACATAAATAAATTTCTATACAATTTAGGTAGTTCTGTCCCTGTAAAAGGCACTTGTAAGATTGGCAGTTCTTTGGATCAAAAGGGTTGAGTTGGCATATTTAGGGCAAAGTGATCCTTCAAGCAAACTGGTCCCAAGGTCTTAAAGGCTTTACTGTATATACTAATAGTAACTCCTTTAATTTGGCTGGGTAAAGAAGTCTTCTATCAGAGATAGACAGGACCAAAAGCAGGACTCTCTGGTCTACAGCTCTTCTGCTTTAATTCGGTCCAGGATAGCCTGCCTTGTGTTACAGCTGTGTAGGATGACTCATCCTCTAATATGTGGGCCATTCTGCTATCCTAGTTAGGGAGAGACATAAATGCATGATGTAAGCATCTGACCATAATAGTCCTAACCTGTAAAGAAGATTACCTGTGAGTATCAGCGACATGTGTTTATATTTGTAGGCATAGGTGGGGATCTCGCCCATCCCACCCCCAATTCTTAAACTTCTCACAAAATGATTCCTGGATATTGCTCAAATCAAACGTTGAAAAGCTGTGGAAGTCTCCACTCACTGTTTGAGAATGCTGCTACGAAGCACAACCAAACTGCTAGCAGATAATCTTTTGTGTGTGTTCCTAATCCAGCCAGCTATTTTTATCAGTTGTCTTCTGGGGTCCTTAAGAAACTAGTGCAGGAGGCTAGCCTCCTGACCCATGACTTAATTAACAAGCTATTTCCAGCCATTAGAGTGTGCAAATCATGTCTCTGCACCCTCCAGGCCACTGTTTTGATTTCCCAGTCCCCAGCCTCAGGAGCACCCAGCTTTTAAAGTATTTTGCTGAATCAGAACCTTGTCCGGCATATGTATAAATCTGGCCAAGTAAGTGCTCTGCTAAATGGGACCTGATGGCTTAAATCAGGCTTGAATAGGACGTGATTTCTGATTACCTACTACAGAGTTGCCGGAGAATGCTAGCCTGATTGATGCTGCTGTTTATAAGAAGAGGAGATCACTGTGTATTTATGTGCTTGCTGGGTAGGCATAATTAAATATATCTAAGCCAAATGATGCACAAGACTCAAGTACCTTGGCACAGTGAGATGTCATGTTTTAAATGATCCATGTTCAACGATTGCATTGAGCATTATCGTTCTCTGTTTTTCCTGTTTTTTACCGTTTTGGTCACTTACGATGAACTGAAAAGAAACATCTGTTGAAATTGCTGGCCAGGGCTTATGGAAAGACAAGCGACCTTGTCCTGTTGAGTTTATTTCAAGGTGAAAACTTGAATGCCCACTTTAAACCATTAATTTTATATTTAATGTTAGCAGCCTGGTTGGTGTTTGCCAGATTTTGGAAGCAACTGACCACTGTTACAACATTGTACCCAAAAGTGTGGCAGATTTCTTTAAATGAAAAACTTACAAATAAGCTAAAAGGAGCAAGGGGAAAAGAGAGGGAAAGCCACAAACAGATTCATTGAAGAATGGTACTGTTTTATTGCACACATAAACAAGACAGTCGATAGAGGACTTCCTACAGCATGTAAAATCTTTTGGCTGGTGTGATTCTTGATATTGTACTATTTTTCTTTTATTGTGTTGGACTCTTTCTTCTTTGGTGTGCTATGTAACATGGCTTCATTCTGCGCTGCATCATTGTAACCAAGGGGGAGGCTTTCTTTTGTTGTATATGTACTGTTGATTCACCCATAAGAAGAAAAGCAATCAAAAATATTATTTTTTTAAAAAAAGGAAGTTGAACAGATAAATTGTGGCTGCAAGCTTATGCACACTTAGCTTGGAAATAAGTTCTGATGAACCCAACGAAATGTACTTGGAAACATAGAATTATAGAATAGGAAGTGACCTCAAGGGTTAACCAGTCCTACAACCTGCAATTCAGGAATCTCAGCCAGATCGTACATGACAGATGGCCATCCAACCTCTACTTAGACACCTCCAAGGAAGATGAGTCTACAACCTCCTGAGGGAGTCCATTTCCCGAACAACTCTTCCCGTCAGAAAGTTCTTCCTGATGTTTAGTCAGAATCTCCTTTCTTGAAACTTGAATCAGGTCCTAGCCTCTGGAGCAGGAGAAAACAAGGTTGCTCCTTGCTCCATGTGACATCCCTTTAGCATTCAAAGATGGCTATCATATCTCCTCTTCTCTTTACCCAGGCTTTTGTTGTTGTTTAGTCATTTAGTCGTGTCCGACTCTTCATGACCCCATGTTGGTAGCTTCGAGAACATTGTCCAACCATCTCGTCCTCTGTCACCCCCTTCTTCTTGTGCCCTCAATCTTTCCCAACATCAGGGTCTTTTCCAGGGAGCCTTCTCTTCTCATGAGGTGGCCAAAGTACTGGAGCCTCAGCTTCAGGATCTGTCCTTCCAGTGAGCACTCAGGGGTGATTTCCTTAAGAATGGATACGTTTGATCTTCTTGCAGTCCATGGGACTCTCAAGAGTCTCCTCCAGCACCATAATTCAAACATACTCAATTCGCTCAACTGTTCCTTCCCTAAGTAGACACATATAGAATTATCTGTAAACCGCTGAACGTTGCATCTTACTGTGTGGGACAAATTCATTCAGTCCACGAATGCATAGCTTGCTGCTGTACATATAAGAACAGAAGGAGTCCTGCTGCCTCAGACCAAAAGCCTGTCTAGTCCAGCTTTCTGGTTCTCACAACAGCCAACTCTGGGAAGATCTGGGTGTGTCAACCACAGCCAAGCAATACTTAACTGATTGCTCCATCATTAGACCAGCATGTGATTTAGCATCTTTCCACAAATCATTCTAATGTGGCATTGGTATAGTGCCTGGAAAGAGATTCTAGGTCAACTGTTTCATCATGGGAATATCAGAATCCAAGCTGATGCGAAAAAACAAAGAAAAGAAAAGCCCAAACCCAAATTAAAACAAATAAAACAAACCCCAGGTCAACCAAGAAAGATTGTTTTTGTCTGTTACTGAGTTCTGAATTGGCAGAAGACGGGGACTGGGTCTGAGCAAGGCCGTCTAGGTAAAAGATAAAACATCTATGTGCTACTCTGTAGTTCTTGGTTGTTGCCAATAAAGAGTTGTTCGCAACAGACTCCCTCTGGTGGCATGTTGGCAGTTATTTTTATTCATGTCAAAATTTCATCTCCCACTTTTCACCATCTAGGTCTCAAAGTGGCTTTCAGTGATTTTAAAGAATGTAAAATCATAAATTGCAAAAAAAATAAAAAAAATAAACTCCAGAAATTTAAACAAAAAACATGGAGACCTAAAGAGCTTAGCTCAGTTGGCAGAGCATGAGACTCTTAATCCCAGGGTCATGGGACTCGACTGAGACAGCCTTGTAGTGGGAGGGAGTTCCGCAGCATTTCCATGACACCTGCATTGCCGCAATGGTGTGCAGGATCCTGACAAATTCTGCAGCCGGTCACAGCACATTCGGTACACATATAAACTAGGGATGGTGCAATAAATGAGCTGGAGCAGCTCGCAGATGCAGGAATGTGACACGGCTCTCTACAAGACTGAGCTAGGGTGTTATTTGTTAACGTTTTGTCAGTGCTGGTGCCCAGTTCTGAGGGGGAAAGTTTAACTGGACAGTCCCAGGATTCCCAGCCACATATACATGGAGGTCTTAAAGATGCACACGCCCCAACGCATTTGTTACACACAAACACACTTACACAGTTCACTGTGGAAAAATACCAGTGTGACGCCCAGGTTACCCAACTTGGGAGGAGTGGGGCTTGAGGGTGCTATAAATCCAAGTCCTGGCTGATGTCCTGGCTTTCCATCCCTGCAGGATACTTTGGGGTGTGGTGGAGCAGGCATGCAAGTAGAATAATCGGAGAGAGCAAGAGACATACCTTCTATTCCCCATACCCTGGGGTCCCTGTTCTTTCCAATTTTAGTGTTTGCCGTGATCATGATTAGGCTAACAGGATATCGAAACCTTTCCAGCCCCCAGTCATTATCTAATCTAGTGGTGGCCAATGTGGTGTCTTCCACATGTTGTTGGGCTGTTGTTCTTATCAGCTCCAGTCTGAGGAAGCCCAAAGGTAATTGGGGTTTTGTGAAGCATCCTCCATGTACTCACCAAGTTTCAGGTGTGTCAGATGTTGGACCCTGTGCACAGAGAAACACCATTTGTGGCCTTCCAGAACAGGGTTCCTCAAAACTTCATTCTCCAGCTGTTTTGGGACTACAATTCCTAACCATCCTTACTTTGCACAGTCTGATTTCACATGGATCGAGGAGTTTTTAGCCTCTTCCACTCTCTCAAAGCTCTGCGAGAAGCAGCCTTGCTTTTTAATTTGCTCTTTTTTAATGTGCAGTTCCCCACAAGCCAAGATGCAGCTGCCTTTCCGATTATATTCCAGAGATAGCTTTTGCTGGGATAAGCATGTGTAGAAATGGCTCTTTCATGCTTCAGATGCTGTTGTTTGTAGGAATAATATACAAAATTAGTCGGTGAGTCACAGCATCTCCAAACTGAACCTTGCACTCCAGAAACCAGTCCCTCTCAGCCTTGCAGCAAGATGATCTTGCAGGCGAATCGCTTAGGTTTCAAAAACCGTCCACCTAGTGAGTGATTTGCCCAGTGGTTCATTGGAGCCACAGTCATGTGACACAAAAAAAAGAAGACTAAAGGCAGTTATAGAAGTTTCTGGGAATTTCAGGTGGGCAGAATGCTTTTGCGCTCATGCCAAGCTTGCAGACTTCCTGCAGACACCAGGTTGGCCATTGTGTGAACAGGTTGCTGGGCTAAATGGCCCATTGGTCTGATCCAGCAGGCTCATTTTATGTCCTAATGGTTTCTTTGAAGAAAATTGCAGTGACCTTGGCCATGAATTGGTGATCGTGACCATTGGATGATCCAGGACAGGTATTTTTAAAAAGTACTTCTTCACACAGTCCGTAGTTAAAACTCTGCAACTTGCTCCCCAGGAGTGGAGGCAGTGATGGCCACCAAATTGGGAAGGCTTTCAAAGAGGATGAGACAAATTAATGGAGGATGCAGCTCATGATGGCTACTCCACCATTGACTGTTGGAGGCAGCAGAACTTCTGAATGCCAGTTTTTGGAAACTGCAGGAGAGGAGAGCCCTCTTGCCCTTGGGTTTTCCCACAGGAATCTGGTTGGCCACTGCAAAACGGGATGCTGGACTAGATGGGCTATTGGCCGGATCCAGCAGGCTCTTCTTACATTCTTAATGCAAAATGGGGGCAATCATGAAATAGAAATAGAAATAGAAAACCACAATGGTGATAACTTTTGACCAGGATTCCAAACACATTAGATCCACGTATGCCAAAGTAGTTACTTATTAATGTATGAATGTGCTACCCCTTTGTTACTTGCGCTTTGAAGACAACATGGTGCATTTGGGTGGGTGTCATCCTGCTAAGATCGTGCCCTGCTTTCTTGGCACAGCCAGGCTAGTGTCTGAACAGACCCTACACATATCTGTATATGTGCACGTTTGTCTAGATGAAGGGCCTGTTCAGATTCATATCTGTTCATACCTGAACGGGAGCTGTGTAGGTTGGGGTGGGGCCATTGGGCATGATCCAGCCCATCCCATGCTCCAGTCTGTGGGTTGTATCCAAAGCAGTACCAGGTGGCTGCTCCATCAGTGTAAGGATTTCAACTTGTGCAGCGTATTATTCTCCCCCTCTGCTCTCATCTCATATTCTCCCTAAGTCTGTTCTAGGGGTTCCCTTCTGGAGGAGACTTGGGGAGGAGGGAGGGAAGTCCTGTTACACAAGTGGAAATCCTTGCGAATACCACCCTATATGCCATTTTGCCTGAAAACGCCCTTTGCTTCAAAGTTGGTGCTTCGTCCTGGGTTTAATTTCCTAGATGTGAGCGGAAATGTATAATTAAGAATACATTCCTGAAATGTTGTAGCTTGTAGAATGCTGACAGATTAATATTTCATAGCTGACTCCACTCATTTGGATCAGGAGAAGGGGGGGGGGAGAAATCTGTTATCTGGGGTTGTGATTTTCTGGCGGAGAGTGGGGTTGGTTCAACAGCTGCAGCAGCTGCGAAATTGTGAATCAAAGAGGAAGCAGAAGCATGAGACCAGCGGCCTGAGATAAGTGTGAATTACAGAAATGAAATTTGGATGCATTCTGAAACTCAGAAGCAACAAAGGGATATATATGTGTTCACGCATTCTGCATGACTGACTAGCTGCAGATTCTTTACAGTGGTGCTGTTAAGGCTCTGTTAAATGAATTTCACGCTGGGCTTAACCAAACCTGGCAAAAGAGATTTGCAGTTAGTTTGCCTTAGCGGTGCCACTCCCCCAAGTGAAATGATGAAATCTGACATTAAGCAATTTCAAGCAGTGTTGGGAATTATTGAGTCCTGGGCCACTTTGCCAATAGTAAACGGACCATTTATGTTTATCTGTTTGTATAACCTTTTTCTGCCTCCTCCCCCTGCTCCAAATGCATATTGAGGATCATATTGAGGGCCAAACTAGTTATAGAATTACAGCATTGTAGAGTTGGAAGGGACCCCTGAGGATCATCTAGTCCAGCCCCCTGCCATTGCATTGCTTAGGGCTGCAATTCAGAGGGAGAGTGCATTCTTCGAGTACAGGTGGTCCCAGGTTAAATCACAGGAATCCCCCAGATAATGTCCCTGGAAACTGCTGGTAGTCAGTATATAGACAGTACTGAACTAGATGGACCGATGGTCTTACTTGGAACAAAGCAGCTGCCTATATTCCTAACATACTGCACTATGGAGGAACTTTAATTGTGGCTGCTGTGGCTGCCTTCTCCTTCATTACTTGCATGTTGGGGTGTGTGCATCATGATGGACATTACCGCAGTTTGATCTTTGAGTTGACTCCTCCTTTGTCCATGTCACACGTAGGTGGGTGCACTGTTGTTGTCGTTTAGTCGTGTCCGACTCTTCGTGACCCCATGGACCAGAGCACGCCAGGCGCTCCTGTCTTCCACTGCCTCCCACAGTTTGGTCAAACTCATGCTGGTAGCTTCGAGGACACTGTCCAACCATCTCGTCCTCTGTCGTCCCCTTCTCCTTGTGCCCTCAATCTTACCCAACATCAGGGTCTTTTTCAGGGAGTCTTCTCTTTTCATGAGGTGGCCAAAGTATTGGAGCCTCAGCTTCACGAACTGTCCTTCCAGTGAGCACACCATCCTTAAGAATGGATAGGTTTGATCTTCTTGCAGTCCATGGGACTCTCAAGAGTCTCCTCCAGCACCATAATTCAAAAGCATCAATTCTTTGGCGATCAGCTTTCTTTGTGGTCCAGCTCTCACTTCCATACATCACTAGGAATGATGGGAGTTGTAGTCCCAAAACATCTGGAGGGCCGAGTTTGCCTATGCCTGCTCTATCAGATCTTGCTTCCCCATTAGGTTTCCAGGGGAAACCCCCCTCCCCAAAGCTATGGGATTCAGCCCACAGAGGAAGTCAAGCCTCTCTGTTCATCTTCTAGCCCAGTTATAAGCTTACCTACAAAACTAGCCCCCCTAACCTATAGGATGACCTGGCATCCCACCAGGTGAGGGGGGGGAAAATGTCTACCCCTTCTGGGGAGCTCCATCACTTAGTTGTTGCTATGGCAACATGGCCCTGCTGTTGAGGTTATGCGGAATGTGGTGCTTAGGCCATTAGCCTAACAAAGAACGTGGTCTGACCACTTCAGCGGCTTCTTCTGCAAGCTTCATGGATACAGAAACACAGCATTGCTGCGTAAAATTGGCCTCTCTTTACCTCTGAAAATCACAGTGCCTGTCAAACTGGATCCAGGCATGTGCAGAGGCTTCGCTTTAACTTTCTGGAGAACGTTTGTCCTCCTACCCTTTTCAATTCTAGCATTTCCAGCCCCGGAACGAGAATTCAGCGCTGCAATAAAGGTCATCTCCATCACCGCATTTCTCGTTCTGTCCTTTAGCCAGACAGTGTTAAAACTAAACCCACAGAATGTCTGACAGTGCAGACAAATGGGAGAAAACAGGCTCTGCAGATTAAGATAAGATACATAATTTTGCATGTGCAATGTTCAAGATGCTCAAGTCTCAAAAGTGGGTATGATGATCTACAATACAAGTCTCTTTATTTCCCTCCCTCCTTCCCTGGTTGTTGGCTTGTGGTTCTGAAATATTTTAAGATAGTTCTGGTTGGAGTGGATGACCTTGGTCACATCCAGGCAACCTGTTAACTGAGTGTCCATCCAGATTCGTTTGTAGGAAGGTGTTCATTGAGCATTACTTCCGATTTGTTTCTGGGGAGGTTAGATGGTGTGTTGCGTTGAAGCAGTCGTCACCCAACACTTTCCAGTGTGTTTCCGTGTCACTTTCCTTATCACAGAGTCCAGTTTTGGGTGGAAGAGCAGATTTGTTGCGCAAGGGCACCAAATCAACCTGTAAGTGGTTTCCGGCACGTGACTGAATTCCATCTGAAAACCACCCCAAAATAGAGCTCTTTCCTAGCACAACCTATAGATCACTGGGATTGAACCTGTAATGTGTACTGAGCTGACATTATTCTCAATGGAAGGAAACCTCATCGTTGTGACAAAAAGGCATATATGCATGTGTTTTCATTTGCAAAAAGTGAAGTTACATGGAACCAGGCGGAGGGCCTTCTCGACAGTGGCACCCTCCCTGTGGAATGCCCTCCCATCAGATGTCAAGGAGATGATAAAGAACTACACAACTTTCAGAAGACATCTGAAGGCAGCCCCATATTGGGAAGTTTTAAATGTTTGACATTTTACTATGTTTTTATATGTGCTGTAAGCCACCCAGAATGGCTGGGGAAACCCAGCCACATGGGTGGAGTATAAATAATACAATTGTTGTTGTTTCCTTTTTATATAATAGCTATACCCTGCTTTATCAGCAATACTGGATCCCAAAACATTTTATAATTAAATACATGGGTAAAATCATAACAAGGATATGTATAGACCCTGATGAATATATGCATTTCCATAACATATTCTGGGATGAGAGGGATTTTTGGGGGGTGGGGGCGTGTTGTTGCAGAAATTTGTTTTCCTTGCTGTAGAAAAATTAATAGTGCCAAATTGTGTGCTAGCGGTGCTTTACTAGCCTTTGTGTCCCAGTGCAATGTTTGACATCAGTTCCAATAAATGGTTTGCAAATTGTCTTAATCTTGGCTGCTTTTAAAGACTCTAAGCATGTTCAAAAAGTGCACAGTTATGGGACGGGTGGACACAAAAATGCGTAATGTTGCCTTGGGTGACAGGCAATACATGCCCACGTGGTCTGCAAATCATTCCCCGGCAGCCATTGGTAGAAATAAGGCCTGATGTCTGGAATGTCATCGAGGATTCTGATATACTAACCTTTCAGCCTTGCAGCTACAGTGCTAGCATACAGTTCATATTCTGCGGCAGAAGTTAAAGGTTGATTTGCCCAGGATGAAATTCTCACATGAGACCCAGAGACGCTCTGTGGCCAAACTAGACATGTGCCTAAAGACATTGCAGGCAGATAGAATTATTGCTTTTCTTCAACTTCTCATCCAGGCGGGAAGGGGAGCCTGACTCTCTGAAGGAAACGTCGGAATGGGAGGTTTAGCCCTTTTACTGCTGCACTGAGATTGGAATGGAGGTCAGACCGCTCTTGTCAGGCTTCGGGGCAGCCAAGAATCAGATACAATGGTACCTCGGGTTACATACACTTCAGGTTACAGACTCCGCTAACCCGGAAGTAGTACCTCGGGTTAAGAACTTTGCTTCGGGATGAGAACAGAAATCGCACAGCGGTGGTGCGGTGGCAGAGGGAGGCCCCATTAGCTAAAGTGGTGCTTCAGGTTAAGAACAGTTTCAGGTTAAGAACGGACCTCCAGAACGAATTAAGTTCTTAACCTGAGGTACCACTGTAAGCAAGAAGAGCTCTTACCAAATCTTTTTTCAGTATTCACAGCGAGAGGCTTAGAAAAGGTGCCTCTCTTTCAGTAACGGCATTGCTCTGAGTAAAGTTCCACCCCCTCTCTCCTATTATACGTCATCCCTTCGTTGAAGAAGAAGAGTTTGGATTTGATATCCCGCCTTTCACTCCCTTTAAGGAGTCTCAAAGCGGCTAACATTCTCCTTTCCCTTCCTCCCCCACAACAAACACTCTGTGAGGTGAGTGGGGCTGAGAGACTTCAAAGAAGCGTGACTGGCCCAAGGTCACCCAGCAGCTGCAGGTGGAGGAGTGGAGACGCGAACCCGGTTCCCCAGATTAGGAGTCTACCGCTCTTAACCACTACACCACACTGGCTCTCTGTGCTTTCTGCCTCTGAGCTTTCTGTTCTCCTACTCTCAATGCCCGCCGGGTCCTGGGAGGGGAGGGTCAGGAATGCTTTCTAAAGACACGAGTTTGTCAGCTGTCTTCCCCCTGGTGCTGCTTCTTCCTCCTGCCCATCTCCCAATATTTCCCAGCTTCTCCACTCTGCAGCCTTGGAACTGTGACCTTCTGCAAACCACTGTTCTAAATCTATGCTGTCCTCTTCTCGGGAAGGTTCAGCGGGAAATCTCCACCATTCCTCGTCAGTCCAGTCCCTAACACACACACAAGCACACACCACAGCTTGGTGGTGGTAAGGGAGCACCCCTTGACACAAACAGGGACTTAACCCGTTTTGCAATCTCACTGCAGCACTGAAAAAGACAACCCTCCCTTTCCCATACCCTGGTAATAAGGAAAGCAAAAAACAAGATAGTGCATAGTACAGGCATGGGTGAATTTCTCTGTGAGTGAGATGCAGATTTGAGGAATCAAGGGAAGGGTGGTTAAGGAAGATACGGGATGCAAACTTAGAAGTGGGTGCAGTGGTACCTCGGGTTAAGTACTTAATTCGTTCTGGAGGTCTGTACTTAACCTGAAACTGTTCTTAACCTGAAGCACCACTTTAGCTAATGGGGCCTCCTGCTGCTGATGTGCCGCCGGAGCACAATTTCTGTTCTCATCCTGAAGCAAAGTTCTTAACCTGAAGCACTATTTCTGGGTTAGTGGAGGCTGTAACCCGAAGCGTATGTAACCTGAAGTGTATGTAACCCAAGGTACCACTGTATCTCGAAGGGAATGACGGGTAGTGGGAGTATAAAGGAATAAAGAAGCACAAGAAAAAATAAGATTACAGGTAAACCTCACCATTCATTTAAAGCACTTTGCTTCCCCCGGATAATCTCGAGAACTGTTGTTCATTAGAGGTGCTGTGAATTGTAGCTCTGTAAGGGGAGAACTACAGTTCCCAGGATTCTTGGGAATGTTCTTTAAATGCATGTTGTGGGTGTGCCCAGAGTCTAAGCTGTTTGGCACTGGCAGGAAACAGATAAGCCTGCAAGCGGGGGGGTAGTCTTCCTCTTCCTGTAGAGCTGCAAAAAAAAAACCTTTAGAAAATCTGGAAAAGGGCTGCATTCATATAACCAAGGCGAGAGCCCATGTGTCCTCGCCTGTGGCAGAGAAATCTGTTATGGAGCTTTCGTGCTTGCAAACAGTTTGGCTGCTAACCGCGCATGAAAAATGTTTTCGTGCAAACTGGCTCCGGCTCTCTTTGTGTCGCCATGTAGTGATTTATGCCAGGATAAAGTGGCTGTAAAACTCTACTTAATTAAAGTGCCAGCATTTAACAGTCACAACACAGTGGCAGAAACGACAAGGTCGAGGGAGAGTTGATCTTTGCGACCCAGAGTTGTCCTTTTGCCAGGCAGTTAGAATGAAGGTCTTTGAAATGTGCTTCTCTTTCCTGCCCTAAAACATGTGGTTCTCTCTGCCTTTTTAAGTCTCTTTAAATGTGTGCATCCCATTCTTTCTCAAAAGCTTAAGGCAAGTCATACGCAGAAGCCTACATCATAAGGGAACACAGCAAGCTTTATAGCTAGTCAGACCTTGGGCCCATCTGCCTCAATATAGTTGACATTGGCCAGAGAGTCTTATCAGTATCTGCAGAGACAGACTGCAGCCATGCCTTTATTGTGTGTTGCTGCTGCTACTAGTGCTCTATCTTAAGTTGCAAAACGCATTGATTAAAATTAGTACATCAAGTGGGAAATGGAATTAATATCGGGTGCGAAATGGCCCGAAAGGCGGTAGTTTCGTAAAATGTGCATCTACAGAACAAGCCATCTGCGCGTTTTTAAAAAAAAGAAATCGGGGTTTCCGTAAGTACGTTGAATGCATAAAGGCCACAGCATGCAATGCCAGCGATGCTGTGATTGTTAGAGGCACTGACAGCCTCCCCTCCAGCTATTAACATTGTCTCCTTTCAACAACATAAATGTCAAAATGTCTGCTAGCCTAATTAGAGCAGTAGGTCAACCAGCGCTTTCTCTTGTGTAGCAACCTGGGCCGTTAGCTACATTAAAAAGGACCACCTTGGCTTAATCTTTATTTTCTCCATGTTTTGGTGTAGAAACTCAGCAGGATTATTTTCCCATATGACCTCATGGATTGTTATTATTAATTTATTTTAAATGCATTTGCATTCATATGTCTTTGCATGCAAAGTCACTGGCAGTTTCACAGGGGACAAATCTGCAAAAAGACAGCGGCTTTTTGTTACAAAATATTTTGCAAGAATGAAAGGGTTTATCCTACATGGAAGCAATTTGCTCCCACAAAGGAAAAGGCATATTTCAAAATAGAAGGGTAAGCCAGTCTCCTGTTTTCCAGGCTAAATATACCCAGCTCCTTCAACCGTTCTTCATAAGGCTTGGTTTCCAGACCCTTGGTCATCTTGGTCGCCCTCTTCTGCACATGTTCCAACATGTCAATGTCCTTCTTAAATTGTGGTGCCCAGGGTTTAACGATACTTGAAACAATAATACTTAAAAATATTTAAGATACCGTATTTTTCTGTGTATAAGACCATGCTTAAAAAAAGTAGGCAAAAATTGGATGTCTTCTTATACACGGATAGTGAATGCAAAGGGTGGACGTGCGATTAATGGCAGCAGCAAGCAGGAGATTGGCAGCGGCAATTGGGCGTGTGATTGGTGGCTGCGGCAAGGCCTGCTGGCGATTGGCTGTGGCTGCGGCGATTGGGCAGGCGATTGGCTGCTGCAGCAAGGGGGCGGGTGGGCTGTTGGTGGTGGCGAGCGGTCAGACAATTGGTGAGGTGTGTGATCGCCAGTGGTGGGCAGGCGGGTGAGCGATTGGCGGAAGTGACCTCCCCCCCCCCCAAAAGCTAAACAACTTAATTTCTTAGTTTTGGCTCTAAAAAAATAGGGGTCGTCTTATACATGGGGGCGGCTTATACACAAAAAAATACAGTAAGTAAAAATATCAAAAGCCTTTTGGAATGAAGGATGTTATGATTTAGTATGTTTACTTTATAGACTAAACCGGTTTCCCTGGCGAAGAGTGAAATTAGGTATGTCTTTAAAAACAAACAAAACTCCCTGCAATGTATTGGTGGCAAGTAATATTTCCATCATTCTTTTTTTGATGCTTATAGGTCAGATGCACTATGACTTTTTCTAATAAGACCTGGAGACAGAAACTGAAGTAACAGCCTTATGATTCCTCAGTGGTTTCTTTGCCTCGCTTGGGAGAGTCGTAATGTTTTGGTGCTTGAGTAATGTCTGAGAGTCTTCCCTAGCTAGACGACAATTAGAAGTTCACTCTTTGCGCTGAAGTGGGCTAAAATGCACTTAACTGTGGTGCGAGGCAAGCTGGTTTTGTTTGCACGCTTCTCCGCTGTCCCACAAGAGTGTTCCGAAATGGAGCCATTTTCTGGTGAGGGTGGGTTAAGTAAATAACGACCGTCGTGCGGGTGTAAGAAAACAGTGAACCCTAACCCACAATGGGCTGACATGGGCAAGTAAGGGAAAGAGGGAAACATTAAAGACGGAAGAGAAAAAGACCTGCAGCGAAAAGATAAATAAAAACGCTGACGTGTGTTAGGAAAGCCCCCCTTTTTCCATCTCCAATGCTCCATAACCCAATTCTACTGTCTGTCATGGGACTGCAAACTGAATTTGGAAAAGGATCTTGGAGGTCAGTGTTTCATCTATTAAGCCGTTAACTGCCCAAAACTGTGTATGCGGCACATGACTGGCAGGAGGAAAGGGTGTGGGCTTTCTTTGATTTTTTTATACTGTTTGTACTGCAGGGAGATGGTTTTGCTCAGACCAAAAGAGCAGGAGAACGTCTCTCAGATGATAACAAACCAATTATATTTGACACGTTCACTGCATGAGGTTGAACAGCAAATTAATTAGGGCTTCAGTTTGGGGTGAATTTCCAGGGGATGGGATGTTCCTCAGCTAATCGAATTCCCTTTTAGGTAAGATGGCAATGACTATGGTGATTTAATGCCTATGTGATTTCTGTCAATCTTCCTGAGGCCTGCTTCTGAGCAAGCAGGATAATCAAAGTTTGCCATTGGATGGTGCATTGCTGCTGACTGGGCCTCAAAAATGTCATTAGCTGAACTCAGAAAGCTGCTACGCACCCCGCCCCTGCTAGCAGAGGGGATGTTTTTAAGCATTATCTTCAAAAGCTGAAATACAGGCTGTAAGCTTTACTGATGGGGAGCAGGAAGTCTGTATCAACACCTGATTGCCTTTGGAGGGTTCTTCCATCACAGCAGATGAATGCTTTCTAGTTTGGTTTCTGAAGGGAAGGTAGAACTCTGAATTGAAGCAATGGGGAGGCAGTGGGAATGGATGTTGTTGTTTAGTTGTGTCCGACTCTTCGTCACCCCATGGACCAGAGCATGCCAGGCACTCCTGTCTTCCACTGCCTCCTGCAGATTGGTCAAACTCATGTTGGTAGCTTCAAGAACACTGTCCTACCATCTCGTCCTTTGTCGTCCCCTTCTCCTTGTGCCCACAATCTCTCCCAACATCAGGGTCTTTTCCAGGGAGTCTTCTCTTCTCATGAGGTGGCCAAAGTATTGAAGCCTCAGCCTCAGGATCTGTCCTTCCACTGAGCACTCAGGGCTGATTTCCTTCAGAATGGATCGGTTTGATCTTCTTGCAGTCCACGGGACTCTAAAGAGTCTCCTCCAGCACCATAATTCAAAAGCATGAATTCTTCGGCAATCAGCCTTCTTTATGGCTCCAGCTCTCACTTCCATACATTACTACTGGGAAAACCATAGCTTTAACTATACGGACCTTTGTCGGCAAGGTGGGAGGGGATGGTCAGCAATAATTCCCCAGCTCCACCTTGCCATCAAAATGGAAGCTCACCTGAGACCCCCTTTTCTGAATCTAGCCTTTTAGTTGCCCCTAGAAAAGGAAGCAGGAAGGTGCTGGCAAGCTGGTCAAAAGTTCATGTTGAGAACTCTGGCTGGTCAAATCCCCACTCAGGCATGAAGCTCACTGGGTGACCTTGGGCCAGTCACCATCTCTCAGCCTGACCTACCCCACAGAGTTGTTGTGAGGATGAAATGGGGAGGTGAAGAACCATGGACACCATCTTGAGATCATTGGAAGATAAAGGTGGCATGTCAAAGAATCGTAGAGCTCGAAGTAATCCTTGAGATCCTACTTCATCCTAACTTTTTCATAAAGGTTAATGTACTTCAGCAGCTGTGAAAAGTTTTATCTCATGGATCACTTTTTTGTATTTTAGTTTCAGTACCGGGATAACAAGAGTGAACTTCAGCTCTCTCAGAACTGCATTCTGTTTCATTTCGAGCTCTCAGAAACTATGGATGGGAGCAAAATAAAATAAAATGAAAGTCAAGCATTTTAAAGTATTATTGATTTTAGTGGAAGAGTTAAGTGAAGTCAGTGGTACTTAAAAGTACTTAAATCCTGAGTGGACCGTGCCTCTCCATTTGTATAAAGGCATCAAGTGTTTATAGGAAAACTAAGTGCTGTTGAGATGACCAATTAAAAATAAAAGTAGTGTTGTACCAAGGCATGTTAGCAAACATTATAAGCCTTATTTTCCAACATCTTATTTGCCTGTAATTCTAAACTATATCCGGACTCTTTTGCTCAGGTCTCTGCTTGCCAGCTATAGCCAACAAAAATCCTATCATTCTGTGTCTACAGAGTGTTTACAAGATGTCCTGGAGGAAGCATTTGGGTTGTTATTCAAAGCACAACTTCAGGACTTATCTAACAAAGTATAATGTGGGACACCTATTTGCCAAAGTATCAGGTGACTTCACAACAGTGTAACAGACGGCTTTGGGTCTAGCCCAAGATATATAAATGAGCCCAAACTAAGGTGTTCTAACCAAACCACTGGGCTTAAACCTCCAACTGGAGCCAACTGCTTTCAAGGAAGACCATCTCAGCGGAAAGTTTCTCACAACTTAAGGATAATACTCCACTTCAAACTAGTAGCATGAACAACAATCCATACGTTTCTGGTTCAAGATCAGCTGTCCTCTCTCTACCCCTGTGATTGAAAGAGCTGATAGCAAGTCTGATTTTGTATTAGGCGTCAACAGTGTTATTATAACACTTTAACTCAGTGGGTGCCTGAAAATGCTCTCTCAATAAATGGTGGTATTTATAATGAGCCCAGACCCCACGCTGAGCAGCAATGAAACAATTTATAGGCCATATGGAGAGCAATAATCTGCCACTTTCACGCACACAGCGAAGTCTCCCGAAGCAGAGTCAACTCACTGCACATCCACCGATTAGCCAACGCATAGCAAATGCCAAGTCACAGTTGCGGCACTATGTGGAAATGCATTTGACCTCTTCCAAAATGGCTAAAATATTTCGTTTAAAAGCATGAAAGGACTGGGGGTGTGTGTGCTTGAGACATTGTACAACATATATAAAATAAACATTTCCATATGGCCCGTCTCAAGTCCAAGAACAAGACAGGTTTGTGACAGCAGCGGTCCAAGAAATGAGCCAGGCAGATTTTGGAAATTACAGTGAGAGAGAAAGCAGTAAGACTGGCCTCTGTGGAAGATAAAAAGGCCTGAGATGAAGGCAGTCCTTTTTCATCTGTTTATCCCTGTATTCACCATTTTTGGGGAAGTGGGTGGAGATGGATCAAGCCAGGGTGTTGGCAGCATAGCTAGATCAAAAGGGGGAAAGTTTGGGCAGGATTTTGATAGGAAAAATTACAACACACAGTTAACTCATCAGGCAGACAGTGGACCCCTTCAGACTGGTGATTTTTTTTTTTTGCAGGCAACACGTCGTGGCACAATAATAGTGCATTAAAGGTGAATTTATACTGGACTGTCTGCTTTATGAGTCGTCCATAGGGAAGCTCTTGTATTATAGCACAACAAAAGCAGAACAACACTGCCGCCACCCCAAAAAAACTTTAGTAGACTAAGAAGTTACAAGATTTCAGCAGGAAGTTTATGGGGAATGCATTGTTGTTGGAAAGAAAGCAAGTATGCCCACCTCAAAAGGTTTGTAGGTAAAAATAGTATTGAAAGCAGGATCTACTATATCTGCCCTGGTACTACAATGAGATCATCAGGTGGCAGCTGATAATGATCAGAATTCTTGACGAACGTTCTAACTGACAGGCAGGGTGGCCACATAAACACTGCTACAAAAGATAAAGAGATTTGCATACAACCCACATATGTATACATGCAAATTTAAAAACAATTACTATAATTCCCTTACAAATACAACATGTCTCATCATAGAGGGGAAGACTGAAAATAGGTGACCTGTCCAGGTGCTAAGCGTCAATGGGCAACATCCAGACTATCATTATTCAGGAGCATACCAGAACTTTATGTGCAAGCAGCTGAAGTAGATTAAAGTGCTCTGTTCCCAGGGTGCAACAAACCCACTTATAAAGCCAGATGTTTTGTTGTTAGGATAGTGTTGGAGAAATGCAACAACAAAGAGAGGTAGTTTTGCTCTCCCTGACCTACAATTATATTTCGAAGCATCATGTTTATGCTGGTTGAAAGATTGGATTTTACTAAAGAACAGCCAGACCTCTTAGACCTCTCTAAGATGCCAGACCCTGGGATGATTAAACTGGGTTGCTGTAGTGGTTACTGTGAGGTAAGGAATCAGGAACAGATACCCTATAGGAAGAGGTTAACCCCTTTCTAATATTACTAGTACCCCCAGAAGTTAAAGTAAAGTTATGCTTCTATTTCTGCTTTTAAAAAACTTTCCCCCAAAAAACGTGCTATATAAAAAGATGAAGAAATTTATCTTCCTGGTTATTTGAAAAAAAACTGACATGTATTTAAAGGGAAAATAATATCATAAGTGCAGAACTACCATAAAAACCATAAAGTACAATATAAGCACTAAATTTAGAATAATGGCAGAGCTATAGCTAGAGGCTGTTGCCACTTACCCCTAGGGAAGTCATCTGACTCTGTCTAACTGCAGTGCCGCCCCAGCTGTGAAAACTGAAACTTTTGATATTTTTTCTCTTTTGATGTCAACTGCTTATTGCATTGTTAATAAACTTATTGCAGTGGACAAAAAAGTACCTCAGAGCCTAGCTTAAAAACCAAGGAAGTTTTGATTTGGGAGTGGTGTGCCTCATTTAAAGTCAATTGGGAGAAAATGCAAATGGCTGACTCTAGCAAGTTTTAACTAATTTATCGTGAGACAGTTTTCATGCCCCATCCTTAATGTTGGTATGCAACTGTTTGCAGTTTTATTCAGCTTGTTCTCATGCTGGATCCAAGGGCTCCAGTAATCTATATACATGCTGTCATGATTGTTTAAAGAAAAGGTTAAAAGAGCAAAACCTAAATAGCATACATTAAGTAAAACAAACATTTTAAAGACAGGAGCTAATGTAAACCAGCCAACTATTTTCCACCCAAGCTGCAGTTGGTGCTTGTCAAACTCAGCCTTGGTTTGCAAACACCAAGGACCGTTCTCTCAATAGTCATCTTTTGTGTACATATTTCTTACAGAACGGTCTAATGATGTCGTTGTCAGCTCATTGCTGCAGTTTTTTCTGTGTTGCCTTCCTGTGGGTTTCTTTTGGGGAAGGGAACCTGATTTGTGGCAGCTTTTTTGTAACAAAATACAATTGCACAAATACAATGCAAGCCTTTTAAGGGCTTGTTTGCTCTTTCCATGTAGGTCCACCCCATTTAAGGAATGTCATGGGTGGAGAAGGTTAGCAAATTGCAGTTACTCCAGTGTCAGTTTCTGTTCATGCTGGGGGAGTCAACAATTATTTAATTCCTACTTTTCATTCCATTTGTTATCTTCCTTTCTTTTTCTTAGTAGCATAGCACTACTTTATTATTTCTTAGAAAGTGAGACGCAGCCAGCAAGTAAATCCCACCCCCTGCAGAACAGAAACTGACATTGGGACAGTTGAGGGGCTCCAGTGTGAAAGTAACCTTGGAAGGGCCAACTGGACTTTCTCGATTGATTCTCAAATGAGGAGACAGGTGATCATGGAGGAGCTTTCTGAACCACTGGGTCTAAAGCTAAGGGAAAGTACGGACTGTGATTTTAAGATCTGACAGTGATTTAGGAAAGTCCCTTTCACCTCAAGCTACTAGGCTCAGTGAGACAGAACAAAAATATTTGCAGCTGTAAATTAGGTCATTTTTTACATTTCACTTCTCTTTAGCACAGTTCTAAGTGCAGCACTTCCCCCCACCCCACCCAGCCTATGCCTTGCAGATTTCAAGTATAACAACAGGAAGAGTTTATAAGGCTGTCATGCGGTAACTGAAAGGAGATAGAACATCTCAGGTTGCTGAAGAAGTAAACCTGAAAGGCCACCCACGGTTGAGAGGTCTGGATCCTAGTTTCAGTTTGCTGTGTGTGCCTGGTCTTGCTGTTTATCTATCAGAGTTTCCCACACTTGGGTTTCCAGCAGTTTTTGGACTACAATTCCCATCATCCCTCATGTTTGTAGCCCAGCACAGTCTTCTTTCACTGGCAGTGGCTCCCTGGCACCTTGGTGTAGAGCAGTGATGGCCAAACTTGGCCCTTCAGCAGATTTTGAACTACAACTCCCATCATCCCTAGCTAACAGTGGTCAGGGATGATGGGAATTGTAGTCCCAAAACAGCTGGAGGGCAAAGTTTGGCCATCACTGGTGTAGAGGTTCCTTTCGCATCCTCTGCTCTCTGATCCTTCTAACTCAGGTGTGAAGAATCTGTTGCCCTCCAAGTGTTGCAGAACTACAACACCCACCATCCCTTGCCATTGGCCATGATCGCTGGGGCCTATGGGAGTTGTAGTACAGGAGCAGCTGGAGAGCTGAAGGATCCCCACACCTGTCCTAACTGGGTTGAACTTGGGACCTTCTTCATGCAACAGCTGAGCTATAGCCCCTAGTCCTGGGCCAAATATTTTGATCCTTGTCAAGTAAGTGGAAAGGTCCTGAAAGTTGTTTTTGCTATCTTATGGGGAATGGGAGAAATTTTAATATTTAAATGTGTTTTGGAGGGGAGAGGGTTATTAGTTTGTTCTTGTTTTTATTCTGTATTTTGTGGGTTGTTGTTTTTTTAATCTTGTGTCTTTAGGTTGTGAACCACCCTGAGGTCTATGGATGGAAGGCAGTATACAAATTTAATAAATAATAATAGTAATATTTTAGAGGGGTGTTCCCATATTAGAGGAAGTGTCGGAGGGTCTCACACTCTTTCCTTTGCCCACAAAGCAGTCTTGCTGCTGCTTTAGGAGTGGCAGCAAGGAAGCACCGTGGTAGCAGAATGGGCCGTTGGGAATACCTGCTACACCATGATGTAACATCATTCCTAGTGATGTTAAATTTTCGAGAATAATCTTTTGGTGGATATTTTCGAGAACAGTCTCGATTAATGAGAATATAAAGCATATTTGTTACCAATGAGCAATAGTGCTGAACTGCTTAGAGAAGCTCTGCCACTTTTGGAAGCTGCAGCAAAGCTGGGTTGTTGTTGTTGTTGTTTAAAGTGAAAGACTGCTACTGTGTGTCTGTGTATTTTTGGCCCAGCATAAATAGCATTCCCAGCGTGGATGCTATTTCTGGACCCTTACCTTGCGCCACAGGTGGATGCAGTGAATGTTTTCACAAGTGCTCTCTCACGCACGGTAAAAGCATTATACAGTGGTACCTGGGGTTAAGAACTTAATTCGTTCTGGAGGTCCGTTCTTAACCTGAAACTGTTCTTAACCTGAGGTATCACTTTAGCTAATGGGGCCTCTCGTCGCCTCCGCACAATTTCTGTTCTCATCCTGAAGCAAAGTTCTTCACCCGAGGTACTATTTATTGGTTAGCAGAGTCAGTAACCAGAAGCGTCTGTAACCTGAAGCGTCTGTAACTCGAGGTACCACTGTACTGTCTGCATGCTGCCCTTCCTCTTTGTTTTCTTGCTGTTTTCAGCTGGAACTTGCATTTGTCTTAAGCTCACCCAGGGTGGGGGAATAAGTGAACTCTCTTTACAACGCCTCCCTGGTAACTTGTGCTAGTGTGTGACGTAAGGGGTTAATTCTGTTTTTGGTCCAGACTGATTGGCTGGAGGTTCGAGTCAGTTGGGATTCAGTAGTCGGTGACGAAGACATTTGGGATTTGACATTTGGAAGAATTGGAAAGTAAACTGGTTCCAGGGGGCGCCAGCTCCTGGGGGCCGAGCTCTTTCCGGGTCCCCTATATTTGGGGGGTAGGGGCCAGGGAAGCCCATGTTCCAAAACCACTGTGCTGAAGAATGGAGCCCAGCATGGTGTCAGAGCATCCTCCCATCAGTGGCAGTGCTAAGAGGAGGCGGAGGAGAAGCCCCCAGCCATTTAGGCATGTGGCTGCCACTTTTGGCTCCGCCCCCAGCTCCTCCCAACATCCTGACATCACACACACAGTGTTGCCCCCCCCCATTGCCTCCACAAGTTGGTGCCTCTGACTGGTTCTGATTGAGTTTCCCTCTTATGAAGACCTGATCTAAGAACGACAGTGCTCTCAGTTTATTATTATTATTATTAATAATAATAATTTTTATTTATACCCTGCCCTCCCCAGCCAAGACCGGGCTCAGGGTGGCTAACACCAGATATAAAACAATTGATTAAGATACAACTTAAAAACAAGATTAAAATACAACATTAAAATGCAGCCTCATTTCAATAGAAACTCAAATCAAAAACTTTTTGGGGATGAAAACGTCAAATCTTCACCAATAATAATAATAATTTTTATACCCCACCCATCTGGCTGGGTTTCCCCAGCCACTCTGGGCGGCTTCCAACAAAACAGTAAAATACAATAACCTATTAAACATTAAAAGCTTCCCTAAACCAAGGCCAACTATCCAGACTGGTCCTACGTGGGCCAGAAAAAAGCCTGGGAAGTCCCCAAATAAGATTTGTCCTCCTGTCATACACTGTTTTGTTCTGTTTAACCTCTCTCTGAAGTATTATCAGTTTCCTTATTCTCTGGACTCCCGTCTGTTTTATTCTAGTCTTGGCTAACCACTTGCGCATAAGACAGCTGCAGGTTCCTGCTCAAAACGACAGGAAAACAAAGAGGTAGAGTCACACTTGCGTTAGCGCAATTCAAAAGTGTGGCCAACCCACCATATGGATTTTCTGTTCTTTGCACATGCCATTCCATTGATCTGTTGAACACAGGAGTCTCTGGGTGGGCTTCATAATTATGACCTAGAGAGCAAGATTGGCAGGCATGGAGTGAGTGTGAAGTTTTTTTCCTGCAGCAATATAATAAATGTGGATTGCTCATCTTTCACCACACCGCTAGAGGGGCAGAAATGAAAGTATCAGAGCTTAACAGATAAATGGGAAACTGGAAAGGTGCTGGGGGGGGGGGAATAGTAGAATCATGGAATTATAGAGTTGGAAAGGTCCCCAAGGGTTATCTAATCCAACCTCCTGCAGTGCTGGACTCTCAACTAACCCATCTGACTGGGTTGATAAGAAATCAACTCAAATTTAACAACACACTTAAAGAGATGGTGTGTACAGTCATACCTTGGGTTACAGATGCTTCAGGTTGCGTTTTTTCAGGTTGCGGACCGCCGAAACCCAGAAGTACCAGAACGGGTTACTTCCAGGTTTCGGCGGTAAAGCATGCGCAGAAGCGCTAAAACACGGTTTGCGAATGCACAGAAGCGCTGAATCACAACCCGCGCGTGCGCAGACGTGCCGTTGCGGGTTGCGGACGCTGCAGGTTGCGAATATGCATCCCACACGGATCATGTTCACAACCTGAGCATCCACTGTATATGTGTATACAGTGGTACCCTGGGTTAAGAACCTAATTCATTCTGAAGGTCTGTTTTTAACCTGAAACTGTTCTTAACCTGAAGCACCACTTTAGCTAATGGGGCATCCCGCTGCCGCCGCCACACAATTTCTGTTCTCATCCTGAAGCAAAGTTCTTAACCCGAGGTACTATTTCTGGGTTAGTGGAGTCTGTAACCTGAAGCGTCTGTAACCCGAGGTACCCCTGTATGTGCAAAAACAAAATGAGGGCTGGTTTGTGCCTCAATTCTAAAAGATGTGGGCTCTTTGTGGGTATGGCAGAATTCTGTGTGGATGCCAGAAATAAAGCTTAGAATGAAGAACATTACAGAATCCAGCTTCCTTGAAAATCTATGTGTTCGGTTTTGCTTTTTTTAAAATGAAATAAAATTAGGTCTCTGGGCCTTATGACAGTGTTTGCATGTGCCCTGGCAGTGCCTGCTGAAATCTCAGCAGCTAGAAATTGGCTGACCCAAATTACCAGTGGTTTCCTTGCCAGCAGTGCTCCTTGTCCCTTCCCAAACCAGTACAAATTACTGCAGCTTGCACATATTGCAGATTCCAGCTTAATTTCTGTGACCCTACGCATCTTGGAGAATGCTGGCGAGTGGTGTCCATATTGAGTTCCACTGACGGGTGCTTTTATTGGGGAACTTAAATATATATCCTCAACACTCCCAGTGAGGGTGGCAGTATTTGTGCCCTCGAATTTGGGCAATTTTGGTCTTTTCCCCCTCCACACTGGCCTTTCTGCTGAACAATAAATTTTGCTAAGAAAAAATATCAAGCCAAAAACGCAGAGTTGCTTCCTGCACACATACGCTCTCTATTTTGGTAAAGCTTCCTTTTCCTGTTTGGTTACAAGACCTAGTGTAAACTTTCAAGTTAAACTGCTCGGCTTACTTCATGTTCTGCTTTGTGTAACGTGGTGAAGTTACAAGGGCGACGTGTTTTAATGCAACAGTTGTGCTGGACAGATCGCTAGTACTGTTCTCCCCAAATACATAAATAATACCAAGTTATTTCTGGGATGGCAGCGAGGTAAGTACTTGGCAACTTTACTGAGAATGCATTGCACTGATTCACTGGAGAACAATAGTCCTGTTTTATATGAAGCATAGGGATTCATGTCTGGTAGAGAGTAAAAAGTGAGTGGGGTTCATTTGATGCAAAGGTGTTTGTGTGCAAATAATAACACACATGAGATTGAGATCTCCAGACAAAAAACTGATTTGTTGGAACAGCGGTATAACTGCTTCGTTTTATGTCTGCATTTGTGAATTTCAGTTGGAATCCATTACAGATATGATCTCTTCTACCTCAGTCTTTTTCAACACACAATGCAGGGCTGAATGGCCTTCTGTTTAAGTGTATATGTTTTCTCTAACTTCATTATCTCTTTTGCCAAATGCTGTTATTGCTTTGGATTTGGAAAATGCCCAGAACTGTTAACGAACTTTACAAAGTTACAAACCATATAGCTTTCTGTTCTGCATTAAAAAAACGCAATCAAAGTGGAAGGGACTAAACTTGCTGATCTGGTTAATCAAGTAAATTTACAAACCTTGAGAAGTGGCTTATTTCCATGTGAAAGCTTATTCTTGGCTCTGATCCACGAGCGAGTTTATTCATGACACTGATTTGAATTATCTGTCTACATCTTTTCAAGCAATATGCTTTAAGATGATTCTTCAGATCAATTTCAAATTGTGTGCGGCATAATTAAGAGTTGAAACTAAAGCAGTAAATTTGACTAAAAACTTCCTTAATTGGTTAGCGTACTGTAGGAAGGCTCTCTTTGACAGTAGCAGCTGGTGTTTCCAGCAGCTGCTGCAGTTACCCATTTGTTCACCTTCCCACGGACAGGGCCTGCCACCTTCTTGGATGTGGGCAGCAGAGAAGAACAAGAAAATTGCTGTTTACTGCAATTTCATTGTACCTTCTTCCTCTTGTTCCAATTGCACGGAGAAGCCAGGTGCTTTCCGAGGAAGGAGCATGGTGGTGCTAAGACCAGTTTTGAAGCAGGGCCACTTGACTGTTGGAATTGGTAGCTGCTACAGTCACCTGAGGGCTTCCCACCATAAGGAGTCTCCAGTTCTGGGCACCACAAGCTGGAACGTGTGCAGAGGAGGGTGACCAAGATGGATAAAGGGTGTGGAAACCAAGCCTTATGAGGAATGGTTGAGGGATCTGGGTATGCTTAACCTGGTAAATAGTAGACTGAGAAGAGATATGATAGCCATCTTCAGATATCTCAAGGGCTGTCACATGGAAGAGGGAGCAAGCTTGTTTTCTCCTGCTGTGATTCACCAAACAGATTGCCCGGAGGAGCCCACAAAATCTGATGAAGGAATCATAGAATCGTAGAGTTGCAAGGGACCACAAGGGTCATCTAGTGCAACCCCCTGTAATGCAGGCATCTCAGCTAAAGCATCTAGGATGGCCATCCTAGGATGGCCATCCAACCTCTGCTTAAAAACCTCCAATTTAAATGCATTGGTTTGGGCCCTAGTCTCTGTAGCAGGTGAAACAAAGCTTGCTCCATCCTCCCATGTTTTGGTTCATCACATTTCTGTATCAGAAATGCATGATTTCTTTATTTATCTGCATGATTTATTTATTTATCTATTTATTTATTTTGAATTCCTCACTGAAATTCACTAGGATTTTAGTAGTCATTTATCCTGACATGAACAGTTTGTATGCAATTTTAGCTATTGTACAATTTTTTTGCAAGCAGTTCCCCCTCACTGTAATGCATTTTTGTTTTCACCAAAATACACTTTTGAAAAAATTATTATTATTTATTAAATTTATGCGCTGTCCCCTAAAGTCTGCATTAAATTCGGAGAACTGCAAATTTTGAAGGACGGCTGTGTTTCAGCTTGCGTATTGTTTCGACGAGTATTTTAAGAGACTTGAGTGAAGTAAAGGGTGAACTGAACTGAATTATTCCGCCTTCCTCAGCTACGAAGGAAGAAAATTAAGGAAGTATGCCCTGAGAATACGAGGGCGGCACACGAAGATTCTCAAGGGTGCGCTTGTGTGCAGTCGCTCAAAATGTCATAACGGTTGAGTTTCCATTTATATAACACTTCATGTAATTCTGATAGCAAGGGTTGTGAAGCTGATCATGGTTACCCCATAGGAGATGCTGGGAAGGAAATGGAGGCTGAGGAACTGTAATTTACGCAGGGTCAGTGAGTGTATGACGGAGGTAAAATCTGAACCCAGGGCCATTTGATTTATAGCTTAAGCTCACAAATAAACAATTCAGTACAGTGGTACCTCAGGTTAAGTAGTTAATTCGTTCCGGAGGTCCATACTTAACCCGAAACTGTTCTTAACCTGAAGCACCACTTTAGCTAATGGGGCCTCCTGCTGCCGCCATGCTGCCAGAGCCCGATTTCTGTTCTCATCCTGAAGCAAAGTTCTTAACCTGAAGCACTATTTCTGGGTTAGCGGAGTCTGTAACCTGAAGCGTATGTAACCTGAAGCGTATGTAACCTGAGGTACTACTGTAATGTTGTTTCAGTGGTAAGGGAGGGAGGGTGCTTTTTTGGGTAAATTTGTGGTTTTACGTTTGATCTTACCTTCCTTTAGGATGATGATGATGATTATTATTATTATTTTTCTTTGTAGAGGAAATGTGAGATATTTCATGCATCTTGTGTTGGCATGTTGATTTTTTTTTGCTGGTTTTCAGTTGTTTTTATAGTCTGAGTTTTGTTTTTGTCAAGTCACTTTGAGACTTCCATTTACTGTAAAAAGCGACTGACAAATGAAATAAATAATATAAATACTTGAAATAAACAAGATAACCAATATGAATGGAAAAGGAGAGCTCTTTCCCTTTGTGCCCGTGGTGGCTGTGTGGGGTTGCTGCTCTTTGCCAGATGTTTTTATGCTTCTACATAAATTGTTCAATGGCAGAGGATGCAGGTATACTAGCAAATAAAATGTATTTAAAAAATACTGAGAGGTGGAAGATGGAAGGTGGTCTTTCTATTAAACTATTTCTTCTCCCCTTTCATACTCTCCTGCACAATGTCTCCGTTTTTCTGGCACCCTTCATGGGCCCAAGATTCATGGTTGTATTGCTTGGCTTTTTTTCTTTAAGTACTTCCAAATTTTCACTGTCTTCTGGTGGGATTCTGTTACATGCTGGCAAATTCAGGTTGCAACAAAAAAAGTTCCCCAAATGAATGGAGTTTTCCCAGTAAGAGAAGTCACATAGCAAAGGCACTGGAAAATGCACACTTGCTTTGATACAATATCACCAAACCTCCTCACAAACTGGAATGAATATTCATTAAATAGCCAGTGTCCTCTAAACTCGCTTCAAACAGATTGCGGAATGCCTTCCTCAGGGAGGCTCACCTGGCACCTTCATTACATATGTAATAGGCACCAGGTGAAAACATTTCTCTCCAACCAGGCTGATAAACATTCTATGACTTATTAAGTGTGTTTGTGGGATTATTGGCTTATTTTTGTTTTATTATGCATTTTGTATTTTGTTTCTGTTGTGAACTGCCCTGGGACAAAGGGTTGTATACATTTTTATTTCTTTTTTTTTTAAAAAAATAAGAATAGCAGATCAGAATAAAAGCTCAATAAATAGGAAGTGCTCTTTCTGCTTCTTACCTGGGGAATACTTTTTTGTTTCCCTCTCTCCTTTGCTTGCTGGCGGCCTGTTAAGATAATGAGAGTTTGTGTGCTGAATTAATCTCCTTTTACACTTTCCCGAGGAAGGTCTGACGGGCACCAACACCAAGACCTTTGTGGCACCGGTTAAGGCTTTCCTCTTGTCTCACCCCCAGACATGGCTTCCTCTGTGCACAAAACGTCCAGCCCCTGTTGGAGGATTTGTAGTTCCAAATCACGATCCTGGATTTGCATGACGCCAGGGCGGGATAGAGGGAGCAAAGGAGAAAACGGGTTGCACAACGCCAGCGGCCATAGCATGGGAGTGAGAAGGCAGGGACACTCACTAGTGGTGGTTTGAAACCCCAGAAGTTTCAGTAAAGCAGGAATGGGGGAAATGGTGGTTTTAAGCGAAGGCAGAAGTTTGAGTAAACTGCCTTCATGTTATTGGCATCTGTCTGTCTCAGGAGACAATGAAGAGGTGCACCTTTGGGGGGTGAAGTCAAACTGTTGGAGAATCTCAAGCTCTACCAACCAAGTTAAATTGTTGACTATGCTTGTTAATAAGTGGAAACACGCTGCCCAGAAACATTTCGCCCTCTCCAAAGATGAGCGTTATGTCAGGTACACTTAAAGAACCTCCTTGAATGTTCCCTACAACCGCAGCTGCTACTTTCATGAATATATATAATACATAGTCGTACCTTGGTTATCAACCGCTTAGTTGCTGAACAAATCGGCTCCTGAACACCGCAAACCTGCAGCCAAACAGAAGCCGCGCCTTAGTTTTCATACGGTTTCGGGAGTCGAATGGACTCCCAGGACGGATTAAGGTTGAGAACCAAGGTTCCACTGTATGTCCATTTCACGTTCGATCTATTTGGGGGGAGCAGTTTGTGGCAACAGACCTGTGGCCTCTTTGCGCTCTCTCACACGAACCTGTTAAGGGTAAGCAGAGCAGGGCGACCACATGTGTCCTGTGCAAAATACCATGTCTTTTTCTTTTCTTTTTTAACAAATGGCTAAAACTGGTTGAGGTTTACCGTGGCTCTTTTTACTGGCCTTTTCAAGCGCAGGAGATGTGTCATAGGCCTGTGACTTCCTCTAGGCTTGGAAGAAACAACAAGAAGCAATGTGAAAATATGATGTTGTTATTTCGTCCACTCGCATTGGTTAACCGATAGAAAGTAGACCCGCTAGGTCTGGGTCCTCACTATATTGGTGTGGAAAGAACCCACATTTTCAGCTGCCTCCTCCTGAACTGCAGAATTTCCTGGTTATGCTTCATTGTGGATTGCCCCTGTTGTGATGAGTGAAGTCCTGTGGTCTAATGTGTGTTCGCCTTGGAGGTGAAGACACTTCACTGTTGCAGTTACGCAGTTTTCCATGCACCTGCTGACACGACTTGTGTGGCTGGAGTGAACCCAAATGTCAAACCATCCTAGCCTCTTCAGCACTGCAGAGCTGGCTGCACTGCCTTCATATATATCTCTCTCAGCTTTTAAAATGCCAGCACTATTTTCAGAAAGAAAGCAATATCAGCAACACAGGCAGTTTCTGTGGAGGACTTCCATGTTTCCCCACTTTGCCTTGTGGTATTTAAAGAACTACTGACCCTTTTAAAACGCAGAGATGTTCATGCTGCCGCCATAGTACTGTAGCGACTGCCTCTGGGTTTCTCGAACCTCATCATTCTGCCCGGACATTGAGGTCCAGCGCCGAGGGCCTTCTGGTGGTTCCCTCACTGTGAGAACTGAAGTTACAGGGAACCAGGCAGAGGGCCTTCCCGGTAGTGGCACCCACCTGTGGAACGCCCTCCCACCAGATGTCAAAGAAATAAACAACTATCCGGCTTTTAGAAGATATCTGAAGGCAGCCCTGTTTAGGGAAGCTTTTAATATTTGAGGAATCCTTGTTTTTTAATATTCTGCTGGAAGCAGCCCAGAGTGGCTGGGGAAACGCAGCCAGATGGGCAGGGTATAAATTATATATATATATAATATATATATAATATATATATATATATCTATATATATATATTATATATATATATATAATAATATATATATATATATATTATATATATATATAATAATATATATATATATATCTATGCACTCATAACTCAAAGAAGGAGCTTCCCCTTGCAACGTGTGGGTAACGCTTGCCGTTCTTCCTCCCCGAACACCCACCCTTCAGATTCTAGCAAGGGTAGGGAGATGCACAAATACTTAGGGGACCTTAAAATGTAGTTAGCCACTCACTCAGAAACCTTGCACGTGCAGAAGGGCTGTGTCTCTTTGGCAGAGCACATGATTTGCATGCAAAATGTCACAGGTTCGATCCCCAGCTGGTGGGGCCGGGAAAATCCCCTGTCTAAAACCCTGGAGAGCTGTTGCCAATCAGTGTAGACAATACTGAGCTATATGGACCAATGGTATAAAGCAGCTTCCTCTGTTCCTGATTCCTACTTTTGGTGCTCTGTGGTTTGTTAAATCAGTCTTTTCTGTTCTGTACGTTAGGAAATAACACGTCTTAAATATGAAGCCGGGAACAGGCTTTGACTTATTGTGAAAGTGCTCAGAGGCTGTGTGGCCAATGTGAAGGCTAATATTAGCTGCAGCTACAGCAGGTTTTCTAGGATCGTCTGCTGATTAAAGAATTTATCCTGCGCCCTTTTTTACTGATTAGTCACTCATTCGTGA
This sequence comes from Podarcis melisellensis, assembly GCF_964234715.1. Taxonomy (NCBI): domain Eukaryota; kingdom Metazoa; phylum Chordata; class Lepidosauria; order Squamata; family Lacertidae; genus Podarcis; species Podarcis melisellensis. Next base: position 16,927,930 of record NC_138528.1, on the reverse strand, counting down.
ACCAAGTAAAGTTGAATAAATGCACAGGTTACTTAAACTTCATTACAGGTGCCATTATAAAGCATTGGAGGAAATATATGATAATATTTCAATTAATAAACCAACATTATTCTTTTTTTTAAAGGGAAGGATAAGCTTTACAATCTTTTCCTCATTTATTCCCTGCTGTAAAGCCAAAATAGTCTTAGATAATAAATGAGCACACTAACTTGCATCACCACCATTTATTTATATTTGATTAAAAGGACCTTCCCTCTTTATTCTGCTACATGTATTTTTTTAAAAAATAAATAAATAGAATTTTCAGTTATACATTTCCCCCGGTAAATTATCCACCAGTGAAATAGTACATTCATCAACTTCCCTTCTCCTCCTCTTAATTTTCTCATTATTACTCCATATTCTATTCCAACCATCTAATTCCCCCCTTTACATATTACTTCAATTTAGATTATACTGTTGCATTTACCTTAATCCTACTAGGATTTTCACTTGCTTGCAGTTATTTTCCAAGTATTCCACAAATATTTTCCATTCCTCTTTTTAAACTCTGTCTTCTTGTTCTCTTACTCGGCTGGTTAGACCTGCTAACTCTGCGTATTCCCAACATTTTAAGCTGCCATTCTGCCTTCTTTGGGACCTATCCCACCCTCCATTTTTGGGCTAACAAAATCCGAGCTACTGTAGTTGCGTACATAAATATTCTGCAACATGTTATTGGTGCAGTAATAGTGCATTAGTAGTTAATTTATATGCACAGTTGTTAGGGATTTATTTATTTTGTTATTTATTATTTTATTATTTCACCACAGTTATAGCCTGCTCCATTGTATTGAAAACATTAAGATTAAAACATTGAAGACAGTTATGGTGAGAAATTTAGTGCAGCAATTTCTGGAACACCACAGATGTCCCCGTCCCTGTCTTTAGACCATTGGCCCATCTGGCCCCAGCATATATTCCACTGTGACTGGCAAGAGATTCTCCAGAGTGCCAAGTAGAGATCTACCTTTCCCAGTCCTTCCACCCAAGATCTTTGTCGCTGGAAATGCCAGCATCTGAACCTGGGACCTTTTGCATTCAAAACAGCGCAGTACTGCTGAGCTACTGCCAAACGTGAGGTTATGGTCTTTGCACGATGGATTCTACTTTGATCTTAATGATTTAGAGAATAAGAGGCACCACAGTCCCATCTCCTGCATCAGCTTGACTGGAAAGACTATGAGCTACAGCACTTCCACAGCTGCGACTCATTTATCACCAGATGTGCCAGCAGATGTATGGCCTCTGCTTAAACCAGCAACGCTACATCTCTTCCTCCTCAGTAATGCCAGGGACTACAAAAATGCATTGCATTGCATTGCATCATTGTGCTCCAAGAGTTTCCCTGCCTGCTCCTCAACTTCATTGGGGTTCAGGAAACCCGGAATTTAATTATGTAAAATGACATTGCAAAAAAAGCCCAGGCATCCCTGGCAGAAGGAGTCGGGCTGCTGTTTTGTTTTTTGCAGCAGTCCTATGTCTGTTGTAGAATCTCATTCTGGCCTCTGGGTTGGAAGAGATTATTGTGCGCCAAGTGTTTCCATGTGTTCTTAGGGACTGCCTTAACCGTTCATTCCATCCCTCTCCATTAATCACACAGCACACTACAGTATCCCTATTGTTAGGATGCCGTGTTTGGGGTTGTTCCAGTGGAAAACGTTACTGCAGCCATTGTTTTTGCCCATTTTGAAGCTTTGGGAGAGAAATGTGTTCTGAGTGAATATCCCATTTCTGTGAACCAAAGCCCTTGTCAGCGTTTACTAAAGATGCCGTAGGTTTTCCTAGTGCAATTGCCTAGGTTCCAACCTTGCATATAAAAGAAACAAAAGCTGAATATTATTTTGAACAGGTCAGATCAAGGGTCTATTTGGTCCAGAATCCTCTTTCCAACAGTGGTTATTTCAGTTTGGAGGGCCACCTGGACTAAGTTGGTGCAAGTGTTCATTCAGCGCTCGTGACAACGCTGATAATGTCATGCGCTTTGGGGGCGCTATGCCACCCAATGGGAGTATAATTACACACGAACAGGAAGGTCTGTAGCTCAGTGGTAGAGCATCTGCTTTGCCATCAAAACCTTGGTCTTAGGTTCAGTCCCCATCACCTCCAGGTTGGCTAGGAGAGACTCTGTCTGAACCCCTGGAGAGCCATTGCCAGTCAGTACAGAAAATATTAAGCTAGATAGGCAAATGATCTGACTACCACATTTCATGGCAGGATGCTACTACTGTCAAACCATCCTGCTGAGTCCTTAAAGGGAGGACTTGCATGGAACTCACTAGCATCAGTGCAAGTATGAAGGAGACTTTGAAACTGGGTTGTGTGGCTTTGCATGGGACTTGACCAAGGCTTCCTGCAGAGATGAAATAGGAGAAGAAGGCACATCTTGCATTTTCAGAGTACTGATCCGATCTGAAACCATTCCTACCCTGAGCAAACCAAATAGGCATCTTCATCTCCTGGGCGGAAAGTACAGTTTTGCAAATTTGAACCCAGGAACCCAGCTGGCAGATCCTCCACACAAGTAAGCTTGCTCCTACCTTGAGAAATGAGTTGTCATTAACAAAAAAAAAAAAAATTGATAAGGATAAACGCATTGAGGAAGAGTTTGGATTTGATATCCCACTTTATCACTACCTGAAGGAGTTTCAAAGCAGCTAACATTCTCCTTTCCCTTCCTCCCCCACAACAAACACTCTGTGAGGTGAGTGGGGCTGAGAGACTTCAGAGAAGTGTGACTGGCCCACGGTTACCCAGCAGCTGCATGTGGAGGAGTGGAGACGCGAACCCGGTTCACCAGATTACGAGTCCACCGCTCTTAACCACTATGCCACACATTCATATGTTGCACATTGAAGTTTATTTTTAAAAAGGAAGCTGGCCCACCTCGAACTATAGTTGGAAAGAGAATATTGATTGCTGAGTTTCAGTTCTACTAATATGCATGCCTGTCATTTCAGCTGAAGGGCGCAGTGTCTTCTCTTATAGACATATATTAGTTTTCAGCATGACAAGGGGATGGTCCAGACCTCACCTTGAAACTAGTCAGGTTCAGCAGTTGTGCAAGCTAAGTGCATCTTATTTGGTACATGAGAATGCACACCTTGCCCTTCCTGGGTATATGTAATGAATGCTATTGCCTTTTTCCCCATCGAGTGTTGCAGGTCCAGCCTACCAAAACTGAATGGCAGGAATAAGTTTTTGAATCACACGTTCTTGATTATAGCCTTAGCAGCATTTACCAGGACAATGGTCAATTGCTCAGAAATCTTACTAATTTTATTTTTTTTAATCTTCCTGATATAACACTGCAGCAGTATGAGAATTCTTCCGCTGTTCTGAACCAATTCCAGAGGAAGAGGATGATGGCTTCTGGTCTCAGCCTGTGGAAAATGCACGGCTGCCTGCGTATGGCTTGTGGAAGGGATGTCTCCTGTGGGTTGCAGAGTAAATGCTGCTGATTTGCAGCAGCTGCGTTAGAAAGATAACGCTCCCCTGCCAAAAAGAGAAAAGGCACTTCTGTTGCAGTCGGGCTTTAGAAGCTCTCCCTGTGTAGCAATCCAAAGAACTCTTTTAACGTTATGCTTCCCCGATTGTGGAAGCAGCTCGGGTTATAAGCCCTTTAAAATGAGCTAGGCATTGTGCTGCTGCTCCTGTCTTTAGTGAAAGTATGAAACGGCCTAAGCAGATCATGCCGGCACAACTTAAAAGGTTTGCTGTGCTTGAGCTGCTTCCAGGGGCTTGCACTGACCCACCCAATCTTCTGCTCTGATTATTTACTACTGCTTCCTAGCACAAACTGTCCTGATTGGTGTATCATCGCTTTGGTGGCATGGATAGCCAGTGAAAACCACATCTGCAGAGCCAGAATTCCACATTGCAGTGCGTCAGTTATATGGTTGGGTTGGTTCATTCCCATGCTGCCAGCCCTAATAAAGATACAAAAGGGAACCTTAATGCCGAATTGTGGGTTCTTCCAGACAACCTGCTTGTTTAGCATTCGTCTTAGTTTGCTTGCAAAAGGTTACGCTAAGTTTGGTCTCTGTTGAGCATTTGTTCTGGTTTGCTTGCAGGGAGGTCATACGACAATTAGCATTCGTCCTGAATTCATCCTGAATTATACATCCTCCCATTAATCATTTTCCCACCCCATACTTTTCCATTCAATTCCCTGTCACTTCCTAACCTCCAAAGGTCTAGAGGGTTTTTTGGGATAGATCTATTGCCCCAGAGAGGGACGCGGGTGGCGCTGTGGGTTAAACCACAGAGCCTAGGACTTGCTGATCAGAAGGTCAGCAGTTCGAATCCCCGCAACGGGGTGAGCTCCTGTTGCTCGGTCCCTGCTGCTGCCAACCTAGCAGTTCGAAAACACGTCAAAGTGCAAGTAGATAAATAGGTACCCTCTGGCGGGAAGGTAAACGGCGTTTCTGTGCGCTGCTCTGGTTTTGCCAGAAGCGGCTTAGTCATGCTGGCTACATGACCTGGAAGCTGTACGCTGGCTCCCTCGGCCAATAAAGCGAGATAAGCGCCACAACCCCAGAGTCGGTCACGACTGGACCTAATGGTCAGGGGTCCCTTTACTTTTACTAATCCACTTTAATTTCACAAACCTACATATCCTGTACTGTATTCATTTTGGTCCATCCCACAAAATACTGACATTGTGGAAGCAACCAAAGTGTTATGGTTATAGGTACCCAGGTGCACTGGACATCCTGTACTTGGGTGGGGGCAGTTTTCAAGTGTGGAAATAGTAAACCTTAGCTTCTTTCATCAATTTTTTTAAAATCTCTCTGGGCTTCCCCCTGAAATTTTGGCCACATGGATGCCGTTGCTGTTGAGTATAAGCAATGAGGTTCTCTGAGATGCTCTGTTCAACCACCAGAAATCTTTCTGGACTGACCTGTGCCCACAACTGGTTGGTGCTGTAGTCTGTGTAATATAAGGCAATTAGGAGCATGAAGAAACTCTACTCCATACAATGTCTGTGTTGTTGTTGGTTATAGTTTGCATAGTGGGAATATTGTCATTTGTTACAAAAGCACCCCGTGTCTCATAATGCAGGTTACACTATGGATTGTAAAGCAGTGGTGTTTCATTGGGTCAGCTGCAAGCTGTGAAATGCTAAACCAGTCCTCTGTCTACTGCTTCAACACCCTATTACTGAGACACTTCTCTCGGACCAGCTCAGCTAGGAGGAAGTGGCCTGGATCGTGGTGATGGTGGAAAACAGTGGGCTGATGAATAATCATGCCTAGGGAAGCAGCAAAAATTTGCTTCCATGCAGTTGAATCTCTGAATCTTGCAATGCGCTTCTCAAACCAAGAATTGTGTACAGAAAGGCATCTGTTGGGGTAAAGTGTGCATAAAAAATGTATATATTAGTGAAAATAACATACAGAAATTGTTGACTTGCAAAAATGTGTGTTAGACAAAATTGCATAGAAACACAGACACCCATACGTGAAATCTTCCGTAAAATGCTCGTGAAGTTTCATGAGGACTTAAAAAACGCAGACTGCTGTGGAAATATGAAGAACTGAATTTAAGATTGGAAAAAGGAGAGACTACCAGGTTTGACATATTAACTCACCCATATACACACAACCTCTTGCTTACCATTTTGGAGGCATTCCCACCACACTTTTTAAATTTTATTAAAATGCAAAATGAAGCATACAACAAAATCATAACCAAAAACAGGTATGACATATCAAAGCAGACCACTTCTTTAAAAGTGTTGACTGCATCCACTTTCTAAATCATGGGTCTGCATCCACAACATCTAGATTGGTCCTAAGTTAGGGAGTGATACGCCAACAGCATGGTTCTGGGAAGATTTTGCAAAATAAATGACTCCTTCTTCACACTGAAAAGCAGCAGAATTGAAATGCTCTTTACAAAAGCTTGTTTTAGTGTTTATGAAACTGGCAAAAACACACTCATCCTGTCTGCTTTTGATGTCCTGCCCACACTCTAATTTGGGTTGTGAAATTATTATTTTTAATGGAACATTAGCTGGTTTAATGCGCGCAAATGGGTTCTTATTGTTCCTTTGCATTCTACATTTAAATGCTTTATAATGGAATACTTCAAAACATTAATTATAAAGTTTGTAAAATATCACCATATCTCATGTCTGTGCTGCTTTGAATTTGCCAAAGACAGCCAATATTAGAACATTACACAGGGCCTTCGTAGAACTAAGATTCCAACAGATTTCCCTCAGCATATTTAGAGGGGAGATATCAGGGAATTCCCCATATGGATCGCATATATATATATATATATATATATATATATATATATATATGCAATAAGGGTAGAGGACATTACATACTATCTGTTGATTTGCCCCCTGTATACAACGCCCAGAGGAAAATTTATATTGCCTATTCTTAATAGCCATCCAGGTCGATCCACACAGGATCAGTTGAACTTCTCGCAGATAAATATCTATACATTACACACCAGGTAGCCCAATTTTCAATGGCAGCCAAGAAGCTCCGTTCTAGCTATGTGAATGCACTGCAGTGTTAAATTTTAATGTTGTAAATTTCTTTTATGCTACAGGTTACATTGTATGATTTTAGAAGTTTTCCTTCTATTCTCTGTCGTCCATTGTGTAAGCCTTTGGCTATCTACACTGAAATGGGCTGGTATTGATTTAGAACGTTAGAACAAATAGCTATTATGGGACTACAAAATATACCGTTGTTCTAGGGTGTTACTTCTGTAGTTTACTTAGCAGCCATAAAACTCTTCCCAGAATCTGTAAGAACCTGACTGGAGGCCCTTCTTGAAACTGAGGATTTTCTCCAACCCAGTAGAGTGACCCAGTACCAAGGACTTGAGTTGGAGATGTGATAATGGCCAGCATTGCTTCTACATGGCAGTTCCTGCAGAGAAACTGCAAGCAGCCCGGGCAAATTGAATGCCATTAGCAGAAGCCAATACAGCAGGACACTTAAAAACACACACATTTAAATGTACTAAATTGGGAAGATGGGCCCATGTCCTAGTGGAAACACATGTTTCTGCATGCATATGACCACAGGTTCAATAACTACCGCCTCCAGTAAAATGATATTTGGTAGCATGCTGGACCCTGCATCTATCTGTCTGGGGTCTTAGAAAGTCTCTGGTGGTGAGAGTAGATAATACTGGACAAACAGGATCAAGGGCCTGAACCTTTATAAGGGAAATCCATATGTGCATGGATATAGAATCACAAAAATAACCAAACTTCTTATCATTTGCTCAGCATCTTGTAATTGTGAGAGTGGGCAATTCCTATTAAGTGGCCATCTACACAAAGTAGTTTTCATCATGCAATGTAAGTCCGTGTTGTAGCAGTACTGTCCAAAGATAGCTGAGCAAGTACAGTAGTGCCCCGCAAGACGAATGCCTCGCAAGAAAAAGCCGCTAATAGCGCTAATCCGCTAATCCGTCAATGGGCTTGCTTCGCAAGACGAAAAAACCGCTAGATGAAGAGACTCGCGGAACGGATTCTTTTCGTCTTTCGAGGCACCACTGTACTGGAATGATCAACTACGAGCATAAAAAGCTTCTTTACATGAAGTTGGACAATTGGTCCAACTAATCTAGTATTATCTGCATCAAGAGCTGTTTGACAATGGAATGGACTCCCTTGGGATTTTGTGGACTCTATGTACTTCATTGGAGGTTTTAAGCAGATGTTGGATGGCCATCTGTCTTGGATGCTTTAGTTGAGATTCTTGCATTGCTGGGGGTAGGCTGAGATGGCTCTCGGGGTCCCTTCCAGCTCTACAATTCTATGATTCTATAGTTCTTATAAGGAGATCCTATCCTTTCAACTGTTGTTAGACTCCAGCTCCCATCTGCTCAAGCCAATGTACCCAAGGGTCAGAGTTGGAATCCAGTGACATCCATAGGACCATAGGTTCCCCATCCCTGATTTACATCAACTAGTTTCATACAAGGGGATGCGGGTGGCGCTGTGGTCTAAACCACTGAGCCTAGGGCTTGCTGATCAGAAGGTCGGCGGTTCGAATCCCCGTGACAGAGTGAGCTCCTGTTGTTTGGTCCCAGCTCCTGCCCACCTAGCGGTTCACGGATCCTATGCCTTCCATTGCCTTTTGTTAATGCCTTTCATTTGCTTCCTTTGCAGTGAACAGAGTATTTGCCAAGCCCGGGCGTCAGTTATGGTCTACGACGATACCAGTAAGAAATGGGTGCCAATAAAGCCCGGCCAACAAGGCTTCAGCCGAATCAACATCTACCACAACACTGCCAGTAACACATTTAGAGTAGTCGGAGTTAAACTACAAGATCAGCAAGTGAGTAACTGCGGCTTCTTGTAATTTCCTGTCTGTATGTTTTAAAATAAAAACCAATAAGCAGGGCCTGTGGTTTTGTGCTTTAAAAAAACAACCCCCAAACCGATAGATGATAGATAGATAGATAGATAGATAGATAGATAGATAGATAGATAGATTAGATGATAGATAGATAGATAGATAGATGATAGATAGATAGATAGATAGATAGATAGATAGATAGATAGATAGATGATAGATAGATAGATGATAGATAAATAGTCCCGCCTTGAAACCTGTAGCCAGAATACATTATGTACGCTGAGCGTAGATGTACAGAAGTCTGCAAAAACCCAAATTATCTTTCCATAGGCTGACAAAACCTATGAAAACAAAAAGGAAACTATTTTTTCTGAAGGAGGAAAGGATGATGAGTACTATCCCAGAATACCTACTCACTGGCTAACAGTGGGGTGGCGGACACATGATACATTTATTGCACATTCCTCCTACCTCCAAATCCTGGATTGCCCCTCCCAGAGCTACAATTCTCAGCACCTTTAAACTCTAGTTTCCATGATTATTGGGGGTCCAGAATATGCTTTAACTGTATGGTATGTATGCAGGCTGAAACTACATTGGATTTTTTATTTCAAAAAATGCCCAGATGGCTACACTGTGTGCTTTCCACTTATCTCTCAGCAGCTTGTGGTAAATAACACAGACTGTGTAACATTCCACTTTTCTGTCCCCTCTGAGGGATGGGTGAGTGGCTGGAAAGAGCCCCCACCCCAAATCTTTCTATTTGTATAAGAGAGACGAAATCAGTATTTTAAAAGCCAGAGAAGTGTCTTCATCTGATTACAGTAGAATGAAGGGAGAGCTTTGGGGCTTTAAATTGAAACCACTGAGTGTGTATTTTTAAATCTGCCGTTTCATTGGCTCCGACTACTTAAGCCCCCCGGTTCTGATAATCTTACATGTGTGACCTCATCGTAGTTCACAAGCTTTGTATATTTGCAGTGGCTTCCAATTTTTATTGTAGACTATATGACGAGAATGGGTGGATGCAATTTGCCATGGTCAATGTAATTACGGGCGAAGCCATTTTAATGAGGTTTAATGAGGTTCTACTCAGAACATCTTGGTATTCGGAAATGAGGTTCACAACTACTACAAAAAGTGTGCAGGGAGCCTGTTCTGCATATTTATTTGTTTGTTTCATAAAATTTATACACCGCTTGATTGTAGAAAAAAACCCTCAAAAATAGTTTGCAGGCTCTCTGTATGTTAGGTTCCTGAGCAATACAGAACCTAAAGCATAGAACAGACTCCTCACTTCAGGCCTTCTGGAACCAGTACATGGGTTGTAGCTCAGGCCCAGAATAAGCAAGGAATGGTTAAGCAAAATCTGGGGGTGCTTCACAAATGATTAAACTGACAAATAATTTTAGGGAGAGTTTTCTTTGTATTTATAATGCTTATCCTGTTAAATGTGTCTACTTATGACATTTTTAACATGTGTGCGTATCGCTTAAATATGAGTCAAATGCAGTTTTTTTATTCACGTTTAACTTTTATTTATTTATTAGATTTATATACCACCTTTTATCAAAAGATCTCAGGGTGGTTCACGAGATAAAAACACAAGATTAAAACCGCAAATAAATAGTTAAAACAAAAACAAGAAAAGAGTAGCCCCCTCCCTCTCAGAAACACGTTTAAAAGGCGGAAGGATGTTCATCAGCAAGAGGCCCGGTTGAAGAGGAATATTTTCTCCTGGTGCCTTAAAATGTATAATGAAGGCGGCAGCCGAACCTCCCTGAGGAGAGCATTCCCCAAATGGGGAGCCACTTCAGAAAGGGCCTCAGAGGATGAATACAGAGTCTGGGCCAGTTTATATGGGGAGAGGTGGTCCTCAAGGCCCCTTTAAGCAATAACAAAAAAATCATTTACATGGGCAATAGCGTGGAGAGAGAAAACACGCTCCCCACTTCATGGAGGGTGGCTAGGCCGGGGCAACAGGGGTGTGATGAAGGAAATGGCAGCCCCACACATCACCCCTCCCCCCCACACAATTAGAATTGTATGAAATGTGCAATTAGAATGAGGGATAAAACTAACTTTCATGATGTCGTCTGTTGTCGTTGTTGCTCTCTGATATAAAAGCATGGTGAGGTATTAATACGAGGAAGGGGGTGAGGAGACAGGCCCCTCCCCTGCAACTGCTTTTACGTAACACCGATGGACAAGGTTTCTAAAAGAAAGAAGAAGACACCGTGGTCCTTTCCCCTCCTGCAGCAGTCACTGATTTTCTCCCTTCCTTCCATTCTTTCTTGTCCCTTTAGTATTCATCTTCCCCACTTTATATTTCAGGTAGTGATCAATTATTCAATTGTGAAAGGACTAAAGTACAACCAGGCGACGCCAACATTCCATCAGTGGCGCGATGCGCGGCAGGTCTATGGGCTGAACTTTGCCAGCAAGGAGGAGGCGACCACGTTCTCAAACGCCATGCTGTTTGCCCTGAATATCATGAACTCTCTGCAAGATGGAGGTAAGGAAGACTGGCAGTCATCTGCCTCCCTTTTCCTCTTCTTTCTTACACATCTGCTTTCTTGCCGTGACAGTGCTTTGCTGGACATATTTTTGTGTGTTTTTTTGTTGCGTTCTTAGCACAGGATCTATTTTCCGCTCCAAAGCAAGTAAGGGTAGAGAAGATGGGTGCCTTCCGTTATGCAATTGTGGTGCAGTTTGCAGTGCTGGGAGTAAAGTCAGTCTCGCCATGTGAATGGCAAAGCCAAGTGGCTGCTCTTTGCCCAAACATAAAGGGGAAACTTCAGGCTGCCATTGAAACAATAATCAAGGAATTTACTCCTTTCACGGACAAAAGCAGGGTTGTGGAACAGTTATGGCAGCCTACCCAACCTCTTTCATGTTATATTTCTCTTCGGGGTTCATATGAAATGACTTGGTTATTGCCTTTGACATGTGTGCTCCAGAGCTGTAAATCCATTGCACAAACTTTTATTACAATGTCTGACCACCTGAGATGGAGGTTATCCGTTTGTGCGGCAAAAAAAGAAAAACACTTCCTGGGCAATAGAATTCTGCTGTCCCCATTATAAGAGGCTATAAGATGACACACACACCCAGTTTTGCAGGGCTGATGTGCAGTTATATATGAACAGCATGGAAGACTTCACATCTTGGCTAACCACTTCAGCTGCAGCCAAAAACAGCATCTTTGGACACTTGGAGTTGAAGAGATTCTTGCTGTGAACATGATCTTTAAGCTGTTCCATTTTTCCAATAAAAACTGCACATACCTCTGGCAGCTGTTTCATCCACAGGGGGGAAATACCTCCTGTGTGGAAAACTGCAACCTGGGCTGGCAGTTTTAGTTAGTAAAACAGTACAGAGGGAAAGTATAAAATGCTCTGTCCTTCATTGCTGCAAGGATATTTGTTGCAATTCATATTTTTTTTAATGCACACAACACTGGGAGATGCAGTAATGGTCCTTGTTACTTGAAAAGCTGAATGCAAGGTTTGGGTGACTCAAGTACTGCTGTGTGACTTCTGGTGCTGATTGTAGGGTGATTTATTTACAAAGGAGCAGTCTGATCATAATTAGTGTTGGGGAGAAATGTGGTTACGTTCATACCTTACTTAAGTAACGATTCCTAAGGCAATAGATAAATGAGTAGGCTGCCTTCCTTTGAAATTTGCATTTTTCTGAATTTTGCAGTGCAGTTCTCTAGCCAAGCTATGCGCACAAGAATGCACATTTGTATATATGTAAATGTATATATTGGTGAATGTAGCATACAAAAGTGCATGATATTAAGCAAAATGGCTTGCTAAAAAATACAGATATTGGGCAAAATAACATACATAAAATTGTATATTAGGAGAAATTCACATTAGGAGAATTTCAGTAAGGACTTTGAAAAAATGCAAAGGTGTGGAGAAATATGGAGAACTAAAATGAGGAGCAGCTAGCAACTGGAATTGACATCTCTAATCATAGTATTTATTGCTTAATTTATTTCAAGTTGCTTTCCAGGGTGCCTTGTTTGTCTTCTTTCTCATGACATTTCAGTAGTTAATTCTGAAAACTAAAATTGAACTTGCTCTCTCCCTCTTTAGATACATATCTTTGCTGGTATTCTGTGACTGCTTAACAGCATGAAAAATGCAAAACTTAGATAGATATTTAGCCTAAAAATTTTAAGCATGATAATTTGGAAGCCAAGCCCTAATTAAATCAGTAGGACCCAGGCTGAAGTAAACTTGTTTAGGTCTGTAGCTTTATGAACCTCGTGAAAGTTTATATGTTAAAGCCAAGGCTCAGGTTTCCCCAAGTCTATTTACACTTGGCTGCAAACATTGACCCGGCTGCCTCCCACAGTGGAAGAGCCTATGTACACTATGTGGCTTCTAGTAACATGACCCTCTAAGCCCCAAAGTCTTACATTCTGGACATCGGCATACGCTCTTAAACGCTATGTAGACTGTATTAAAAGTTCTGTATCATGTGTTCAGGTGATTGGCTGCAGGAGGTTTGTGCCACAGGCATAAGAAGACTGGTTTCCAGTTGAATGGCAGAAGGTTAACTCAGGTAGCTGCAGTTAAGTTCCCACGTCTCCACCATAGGCTTCGGAGAGGATCCCATATCATATGTGCCAGCCACTTACAGTGCAATGCTGGCACACTGCCCATTCTGTCCTTGCAAGAACCCTACGAGATGGTAGATTTGAGAGGGATCGGCTGGTCCAAGCAGTGCCATATCTAACCATAGCTGATCTTGGTGCACATCATAGATATTGTGTGCCTCCTGTTGCCATTCGTTTGAAAGACAGTCTCATTTTTTTAATGGGTAATCACAATATGCACAAACTCTTTAAATGTTCCTCTTCAAGCAGGCCTTTGCCTGATTGACATCCCACGCCCTTTTAAATGTGTTGTGTGAGGGGGAATTATTGGTTTGTTGTTCTTACTTTGTTATTCATTTTGTGGTTTTTATATTGTAATTTTGTGTTGTGAACCATCCTGAGATCTACAGATGAAGGGTGGTATACAAATTTAATCAATCAATCAAAATAACAGTGTTATAGGGAGGGGTCCCCCTAAACACTAGGAACAAATAAATACTAGGATTTTGATTGGGATATGGATTTAAAAAACTAACTGCAGAGCTGTGCCAGACAGGGAATTCCTGGGCTGCCTTATGCAAACCAGCCTGGCTGGCTGAGGGAAGAGCAGACTGTTGGCATTACAATAGAGAGCCATTGAGAGTCGTCAACAAGGCAACAAGGAACTTCTTGTCTCAGGTGTGACCAGAGACTGGAGATTTGGAAGGCTGCCAGGGTCACTGCTCTGGCGGAGAGCAAGGTGCTTCTGGGAAGAAGGAGAATGAAGTAGGGGGGGAGATCCATCTTAGAGAGGGAGAGAAAAGGGTCTCCTGCACTGCTATGGACCATGCAGTAAGATCTGGACTTCCTCCATGCAAACTGAAGGTGTAAATAGGCGAATAAATCCTGTTTCTTAAAACACGACAGTTTCAGCCATGTCTTCTATTCACCAAAGGGAGACAGACCCTGTGTGTGTGCCTGTGGCCCCATGCACTGTGGCCACATCTTGGCGGAGAGAGAGGTCAGGTACCGGTCTTTTGCGATGATGATGATGATGATATATATGATACGATAATCTTTATTGTCATCGTCCCATACAGAACAACGAAATTGAAAAAATCTACATCAGACATTCAAAAACCAATAAGCCTGCTATCCCAGCTATCCTAGCCTGGCTAACCCCCTAAAAACTCTGATACCCCATAATTAAATACAATATACTCCCATAGAGACTACCTTACACTGCGTTTAAAACCAAAATCACATTTGGATAGAAACTGTTTCTCAGGCGGCTAGTCCTAGTCTTTATAACCCTGTACTGTACCTTCTTTCAGAAGGCAGAAGCTGAAAAAGATCATTTCCGGGGTGCGCACTATCCTGCACTATCTCTGCAGCTTTCTTATGACCTGGAAGCATAGATTTGATCCAAGGTGGAAAGAGTGCACCCAGTTATTCTCTCAGCAGTCTTTACAACCCTAGACAGCATTGCTTTTTCCCTGACCGTGCAGCTCCCAAACCACACACACAGACTATAAGTTAATGCACTCTCAACAGTACAATGGTAAATTGCCATCCACAGGTCCTTTGAGAGATTATTTTTCTGGAGGATTCTCGGAAATATAACCTCTGCTGTGCTCTCTTCATCGGGTCTTTGCTGTTTTCTCCCCAGGTTAGGTCATCTCTCAACTCCATTCCCAGAAATTGAAACACTGAGATATGTTGTACAATGAAAACCATAATGTTTGTTTAACATCAATGATAGCAGCTAGTCAGACACAACACAGAGAGATTTGGTGCCTTAGCTACACCCCTGGGTCCAGGGTCACCAGCCATGACAGAGAAGGGATTTGAATTTTGGCTTCCAAGTCTGATAACACCACATTGGACTCTTCATGAACTCCCACAAACATGGAGGTTTATATAGTTAGGACTATGAGCTTGGAAGTACCTGATTTGAATATCATCCCAGTTATGAACTCACCAGTTAGCATGCCACCGCTGTCTGAATTAGTTCCCACCATCTATATTTTGGGAGGGGGGGAAAGAGATATTCATGGTCTGACATACATTGTCATCATCACCGTTTCTATTTATTAGTCTCTTGCTACGTAAGGAGTCTCTAAATGACGTGATTTTTACAAGATAGAGATAGATAATTTCACTTATAAAAAAGAAACTCTACCACGGCTATTGCTTTCAAAATAATTATTGTCTTTTGAAAGGAGGAAGGCGCTTAACAGCTCTTTGTTCTCAAACCAGAGTGTATTTTCAGAGCATCGTAAGCCTCTTTGTGAGGGCAGCGTGCCTTGAAAGGAAGGTTTAAGAATCTTTTTAATAAATAAACAAACTGCAGGCAAGTTATAATTTAGGAACAGACAGTTTGCCCCCTAAAATTCTCTACAAGGAAAGTTTCCAGAAGCATAGCCGTGCTTGAGTCTGTTACAACAAAACCTAAAAGGGATCTAGTTGCATGTTAAAAGGTTTATTCTGGCATCTTGCTTTTGTAGACAGTCCTCAACTGGCAGATGTAACAGCACAGAAACAAGCATGTCCACACAAACAGACACGTGTTTATATGAGAGAAAAGCCATCTCAGAACTTGTAGTACTCCTCCTGCCTGTATCCCATCATTACTGAATTTGAAGCCTAGGAAATGTAGTTTCTTAAGGGTGCTAGGAATTCTGGTTCTCTGATGGGTAATTCTGGTTCGTGATATTGAGGTGAGGGTGGAGAAATTTGCTCAAAATGTGCTTAAAATGTATGGTCTGTGTGCACAGTCAAAGATAAGACAAAGTTTTCACTTTGTTACGTTGAATGTGAATTCCAGATAGGAGTTTCATTACGGGTCCTTATTGTGATTCTCAAAACCAGTTCTTTTGAGTTAAATACAAAGTTCTTTCACAAATGCATAGACATACATTTCTAACCCCCCCCCCCATTTTCCTAGAAAAGAGGGGTGAGTGCTGACTAAAAGAAATGGAAAGACAACCTACAAAGTAAGCCGTAATGTTGGCAGTTCAACAGAACACTGGAGAAAAAGTAAACATATCAAATTGGTGTCTTGAGTTTCTTGGAATATTCTTGGGTGTCCTATTTTTAACATTGGTTTGTTTCATAAAACTGGCTTGTCCACCCATAATGTTTAGGCATTTGCGAGGCCTACAGTAGTTCAGTCAAGTCTTTGGCATCATCATTCTGCCTGATTACTTAACTCAAACACCCACTTGTATGACCTAAATTAATCAGTTGGGTGGACTGGGGTAGCGGGAGGAATTATTAGCACTCGGTGTGCTTTCAATAGAGCCTGTTTGTTTTAACTGCAGAGGAACTTTTTGGAAACGGCGTGTGCTTAGGGTGACACGCCAGCCTTAAATTTAGAATGCTAAAAGAGGGCAGCGCTGCACAGTATTTTCAGTGACTGAAAACGTCTCTGTCAGTTTTTAGCTTTTTTAAATTACAGGCATCATAGGCTTACAATTTCTCCAAAATAATAGCCACGCACTGGGAATGCCTTAAATTAGTTTGTTGTGCCGTGGATATGCTATCTTTTTATTTTTATTTTCCACCTCAGAACAAAGTCTGTGTTTTGTTAGCTCGTGTCCAACATGAAACGATTTCGGCTGTTAAAATAAAGCTCGCCGTAAGTTAAAGTAACATAATCATTTTTCCCCGCTTGTGGGCTTCCCACTGCGACGTCTGGCTTGCCACTGTGAGAACAGGATGCTTGAGTAGATAACCCAGCTCTCATGATCCAGCAGAGCTCTTCTGATGTTCCTATCTAAGGGTCTTCTTGTTAGACAATTTTACTGGGTCTGAGGGCAGGAGGAGAGACTGTAATAAAGCCCAGGGTTTGTTTTTCTTTCCCACAGAACACAGTGTAATGTTATGGCATTCAACCTGGAGGTCACAAAAATCCTAAGGAAAAGGCCCTGGGTTTTTTCCTTGTCACTATTTTGTGGGTGAAGGGGAATAAGACACATACCATGAATTTTAAAGGTAAAGGGACCCCTGACTGTTAGGTCCAGTCGCGGATGACTCTGGAGTTTTGGCGCTCATCTCGCTCTATTGGCTGAGGGAGCCGGGGTACAGCTTCCAGGTCGTGTGGCCAGCATGACTAAGCCACTTCTGGTGAACGAGAGCAGTGCACGGAAATGCCATTTACCTTCCCGCCGGAGCGGTACCTATTTATCTACTTGCACTTTGACATGCTTTCAAACTGCTAGGTTGGCAGGAGCAGGGACCGAGCAACGGGAGCTCACCCCATCGCGGGGATTTGAACCACTGTCCTTCTGATCGGCAAGTCCTAGGCTCTGAGGTTTAACCCACAGCACCACCCGTGTCTCTACCATGAACTTAGGTTTGCACAATTAATGCAGATTGAAGTGGATTAGTACTGCAAATCCACTTTTAAAAAATAAAATAAACAGACTTTTTGCAGTTAGGAAAGTGACAAGGAAATCCTTTTTTAAAAACTGCAGGTTGAAATAATGAGTAATGGGTGGTGACTAAACACCCCACGAGTAAATCAGAAAAGATTGTTCAGTAAAGACCAGATATAGTTTAAACCTCCTGTAAGCTCTGCAAAAGCAAAATAGGGTGAATGCTCAAGAAACACATTAAGTGGACCAACCCAATATAAAGGAATGTTTTATGTAGGGTTGACAGTGGTCAAAACTCCAGGTAGTCTCTCAGTTTTTATTTGAGCTACAGTGATCTCGATCTCTCTGTATCAACCTGCAGCATTTCTAGTGAATCTAGAAAACCCAAGACCGATTTCCAACCCCATGATATCACCGTTTCCTTTTTTTGCATTAACCATTCATTGAGAGGCATATGGAACTGTTACAATGCAGAGTGTGATCTAGAGCAGTGTTTTTCAACCACTGTTCCGTGGCACACTAGTGTGCCGCGAGATGTTGCCTGGTGTGCCGTGGGGAAAATTGAAAAATTCAAAAGATTTTTTTTAAAAAAAATGTCAAATTTTCGCCCACTAGGCGGGCTGAGTCCACCCTATTTTCCATCCGTCCTGGGTGGGGGTCAGATCGGATGGGATCGGATGAGAGCGGGCAGGCGGTCCGCTCTCATCCGATTCCCCATAGAGAGCAGTGGTGCTCTGACATCTCCCTCTCCGCACACAGTGCGGAGACGGAGCTGTCATCCACCGGCTCAGCGGGGATCAGCGGATCGATCCCTGCTGAGCAGAGAACGTTTTTGTTTGCCATTAACGAAAAAATATTAAACATTTTCTAATGGTGGTGTGCCTTGTGATTTTTTTCATGAAACAAGTGTGCCTTTGCCCAAAAAAGGTTGAAAAACACTGATCTAGAGACACCCTGTATTAGGCAGGCGTCAGGAGTTTGACTTAAGAATGTAAGAGCCCTGCTCTATCACAACTTCTACAATTATAACAGCAATCGAAGTGAATTCCCTTTAATGGCACTAATATCCCAATAACTGTACGAAAGTAGAGGGGATTTATTATTTTTTTGGCTCTGCCTTACTTATTTTTAATTGCAAACTTTCCACTTAATTTCTTAGAATTCAGAAGAGATCTGGGTGGAATTGACTAGACCAGAGTATCTTTTGGTCTAGTTAATTTCAGCCATAACACAAGCTGTGCTTATCAGTCGTGCTAGTTCCACTTTTGAAGGTCTTTCTTCGGCTTTTCCTTGAAGTGCTAAGGCAGTCTGCAAAACAAGACGTTGTGGTGAAACACAGGAAATAAACGTACGCACCGCAGGCAAAGCCCTGCTATGCAACATTGCCTCCAAGTGTCTGAAAAGCTTTAATATTTGCACAGTATTTAGTGGCAGTTTGGATGCAATTAAGACAGGATGAAAGAGTAGTATTTCACGAAAAGATCATAACACTTATTAGCTGATGTCAGGAGCCAAATGATCACAAGCCAAGAAATTAGGGACATCAGAGGTTTTGTTTTTAAGCAAATGATTAATTCTGGCTTACTTTATTTATGATAGTTCTCTTTTTGGCAGTATTTACAAGTAGGCACCGTAACCAGTAATACTAGAGAATCGTGGCAGAAAATGAAATTTATAAATATATTAAAAAGAGGGTAGCATGGAAGGGTACAGCACAAAAGGAAAGAGAAATAAGGAAATCGAGAAACACAGACTCACACAAAACCCAAGAGATACATGCAACAAAATGTTGCAGAATGGTAAAATATCAGGTTCAGCATTCATCTTGCTGTGCTGAAATGTTTCTTGAATTTGAGTGGACAGATTCTCTTCCAGTTGTCTTTAGGGGTATGCGGCAGGGAGTATTTACTTATTTTTATTTCATAAAATTTATTATATCTATTGATTGTAAGGAACCTTAAAGCAGTTGACAACAACAACAACAACAACAACATATTGGTAAAAACAGTTAAAAGCAACTATTAAAACATTCAAAAAAAGATAAAAATTGATAAATTGAAAACTAAATATAAGTCCACATTCTACATATCTGGGCAAGTGAGTCTAAACAAAAATGTTTTTAGCAGGTGCCAAAAAGAGTACAATGAAGAAGGTTCCTGCTTGGTATCAATAGGCAGGGAGTTCCAAAGTTTAGGTACTGGCACACTAAAAATATTACAATACAGAATGGGTATTATGGGACACCTGTAACGGATCCACAGATCAAATGTGGTCAAGTGGATGTATATGGGGTTAAGGTGATCACAACACATAATCTAGAACAGGGGTCAGCAAACTTACCGCGCCTTGGGCCGGCGTCTCCAGCACCGATTTTACGGAGGGCGAGGGAGCGCGTGCCCATACGCGTACACACATGCTATTTCCGGCGTACTTCCAGGTCGGAGGAGCACCAGAAATCGCTTGTGCGCATGTGCACGGGCTTCCTCTGACCCGGATGTGCACGGGAAATAACGCTTGCGCATGCGCAAATAATGCTTGCACAAGCTATTTTCGGTGCTCCTCTGAACCGGAAGCGTGCAGCCGCACAGTGTAGCACCGGTAAGAGCGGGTGGCGGGGGTCGCTGTGGGCTGGATAAACGAGTCCCTCGGGCCTTATCCGGCCCGCGGGCCTTAGTTTGGGGACCCCTGATCTAGAATGTCCACTGTTCCTGTTTAGAAATGCAAAAGGAAAATAATTGTCACTTTGAAGCACATTTTTTAAAAAATGTAATCGCTTTTAGGGAAGCTTCTTGAGGTTTTCTCCACACTGGCAAAAACATTCTTCAGAAACCAAGGTTTTGTCTGTTTTTCTAAGAGAGAGGGAGAGAATTAAAAGGGCTTGAGTAAAGCCAGTGAAGAGAATAGATTAGTGTTGCCTTGAGATTGTCAGCATTGTGTGGGGGGATTTGATTGTTTGCTGGAAATTTAGGTTTGTGGATTAAATAACTCTGGCACAACAAATATTTTAAAAAATTGACTCTTCATGTTGGGAAATTGACAGGGGAAATGCACTAAAAGTGTAGGACAAGCGATTGATGGGAAGACTTCTACTGACCCAAATTTTGAAGACTGTGCATTAGTTAGGAGACTTTAAAGAACTCCACACAAACGAATCAGAATGAATGTTCCTTGTTGTGTAATGTCCCCATAAATAGCTCAGCTGGTAGAGCACAAGGCACTTAATTTCAGGGTTGTGGGTTCGAACCCTACGCCGGGCAAAAGTTCCCTGCATTTCAAAGGGTTGGACTGGATGACCCCTGTGTTCCTTCCAACTCTTATGATTCTCTGAAATTAGAATGAAGAACAGGCATTGTATAACCTCCATGCGTATTAAGGTTGTCAGCTCAGACATTCTCCCCAGAGGGCTGTGTAAGACAGACGGTTTCAAATGTCACTGAGAGGTCAAGGAGAACAAACAGGGACACTAACACACACACACACACACACACACACACACACACCTCTGTGCCAGCATAGGTTATAATACAGGGCGACCTAGGCAGCCTTATTCCCCACACCAGGCCTGAAATGGATCTAGAAAATCAGTCTCATCCAAGAGTGTTTGGAGTTGCACCTTAATATAATTCGATGTGTGACTCTCCATCACACCTTGCAACAGAAAGCTTGAAAGCTCCTTCTTTATAGTCAACTTTAGCCACTTACACACAGCCCAAAAGGGGGATATGTATATCCCCCCTCGCCAAAAGAGTTTGCATAGAATTGGTGTTATGTAGTGTAGTTTCACCCTGGGCCAACAGGGGGATACTGTATATAGTCTTCACTCAGGTCTGTAGATAGTTTTCACTCAGGTCCGCAGCAGTTATTTTAGGCGGGAACTCTGGGCTGTGGTTGTTACAATGTTGACAGCCGGCTGCCTATAAAAGCAGGCCGGCTGAGCTGTTTGCAGTCAGTTCTATTCCAGCTTACAAAATAAAGAGCTACTTGAAGAAATCGCTGTGCCGGCTGCTATGTCAACCCACAACTTAATACTGGCGACGAGGATGGGATGGATGGACATCAGAGCACAGCCAGATGCGGCCAGCCTCTGAACTGAGCTGAATCACAGAGCGAAATCACTGAGCGAAATCACTGGGCAGAACCAATTCAGAGCTGACTGTTCTGGCTAGAGCACTGTGTTCCATCCATCGCCCTTCACGCCGGCATCGGAATCATGGCTTCACTTGTGCCTCTACTGCCGTTTGCGCCAGCCTCTGAATCATGGGACTCCTACCTCGCTCGGTTCGACTGCTACCTCCAAGCCAACGAGCTGACAGCAGTATCAAAGGATCGGAAGCGGGGCCTATTCCTCAGCCTCTGTGGGCCTGAGGTGTTTGAGACGGCCCGAGCATTGGTTGCGCCTGAAGCAGTCCAGGCAACACCATGGGACACGATCCAAGAGAAGCTCCGCAACCACTATGCACCAAAGCCGTCCAAGATTGCTGCCCGCCATGCGTTCTACCACCGGAACCAGGCAGAGGGGGAGTCAATCAACAACTACACCACCGCCCTGCGACAGGCTGCAATGCACTGTGAGTTCCAAGACTTAGACGATGCCCTGATGGATCGAATCGTCTGCGGGGTCCGGGACATCCATCTGCAACGGCGTCTCCTAGCCAAGCCAGACCTCACGCTACAGAAAGCCATTGAGGAGGCTGTGGCCTCAGAAGCTGCTGAACGCTCCGCCCAGGAGATCCGCAAGTCCAGCAGTCCGCGTCTTGCTAGGGAGCCAGTTCCGGTGCATCATGAAGAGGCCAGCAGTGATGAGGCATCCTCCAGTGAAGACGATGACGTGCACCAGACAAAGCGGGAGCGCAGGAAGTTCCAACAGAAGTCCAAGGGCCAACCGGAATGTGCCGGCTGCGGAGGCAACCATTCCCGTGCCAAGTGTCGATTCAGAGACGCCATCTGTAGGAAGTGTTCCAGAAGGGGCCACATCGCTAAGGTCTGCCGATCGGCTCCGTCTGACACTCCCCCTTCATCGACTCGCAAGTCCAAGTCTTCACTCCAGTCTGCCAAGGAAAGTTGTTTCGCTCTCACCAACTGCCGCTGCCCGTCTGGAACCACGATTGGCCAAACCGACTCGCCTACGCGACGCAAGCTGAACGTCACGGTGCTCATTGAAGGAGCTCCATGTGACATGGAGATCGACACCGGGTCTGCCCTGTCCATCGTGTCATGGAGCACCATCAAAAGACTGGTACCCAGAGTGTCCAAGAGGCAACTCAACTCCCACCGCGTACACCTGAGAGACTACCAGGGAAACGACATTCCCGTGGTAGGCGTTGGCCGGTTCCGGATCGCCTTCAAGGATTTTTCGGGCCTGCTCCGGTTGGTGGTGGTCGAAGGTCAGCGGCCAAGCCTCCTAGGGCTAGACTGGTTTGATGCCCTCGGCCTGGAAGTCACCGGCATCAACTGCATCTCTAACGCAGAGACTGAGGGTCTGGTCAAAGACTTTGCCGAGGTTTTTGACGGCACCTTGGGGCAATATACAGGTACGCCCATCTCCTTTAGCCTTGATCCACAAGTCGCCCCCATCAAGCTAAAGCCACGCCGGGTTCCCTTTGCTCTCAAGGCTAAGGTGGACGAACAACTGGACAAACTGATTGCCCAAGGAGTTTTGGAGCCGGTTGACCACGCCAAGTGGGAAACCCCCATCGTCACGCCTGTCAAGCCAGATGGGTCGGTGAGAATCTGCGCTGACTACAAGTGCACGATCAACAAGGCACTTCAGCAGCACGCTTATCCGGTTCCTGTTGTCCAACACCTGCTGCATTCCCTGGGTGAGGGTAAGGTCTTCGCTAAGCTGGACCTTGCCCAAGCATATCAACAACTGCCAGTTGATGATGCCACTGCTGAAGCCCAGACGATCGTCACCCACCGGGGGGCATTCCGTTGCCGCCGGTTGCAGTTCGGGGTGAGTGTGGCTCCTGGAATCTTCCAAAGCCTTATGGAGCGTCTCCTGCAAGGGCTTCCGGGCGTGGTACCATATTTTGATGACGTCTTGGTGTCTGCAGACTCACACCAGCAGCTGTTCGAGCGCCTCCGTGCCGTGCTGACCAGGTTCCAAGAGGCCGGGCTCAAGGTAAAGAGGGAGAAGTGCCAGATCGCCGTTCCACAGGTAGAGTTCCTGGGCTATCTTATCGATGCCTCCGGCCTTCACCCAACCACATCCAAGATCCGCGCTATCCAGCAGGCCCCCACCCCAAAGAACAAAACGGAGTTGCAGGCATTCCTGGGGCTGCTGAACTTTTATAACATGTTCCTGCCCCACAAAGCCACAGTGGCTGAGCCTCTTCACCGACTCCTTAGCACTAAGACGCCTTGGGCCTGGGGTCATCGGGAGACGGCGGCCTTCAACGCGGTCAAGGCTCTCCTTTCTTCAGACAGTGTGCTGGTACAGTACAGTGAATCCAGGCCGCTGGTCCTTGCCTGCGACGCCTCACCTTTTGGCATCGGTGCTGTCCTTAGTCACCGTTTTCCAGATGGAAGAGAAGCACCGCTCGCCTACTTTTCCAGGACACTATCTCCGACGGAACGGAATTACAGCCAGCTCGACAAGGAGGCATTGGCACTTGTGGCTGGAGTGAAGAGGTTCCATGAATACCTCTATGGCAGGACTTTTGACCTCATCACTGACCACAAGCCACTCCTGGGCCTCCTCTCCGGTGATCGTCCAACTCCACCGGTCCTCTCGCCACGCATGCTGCGATGGACTGTTTTCCTGGCTGCCTACCACTACCGGCTCATCCATCGCCCGGGGAAATCGATGGGCCATGCCGACGCCCTCAGCCGTTGCCCTCTTCCAGCATTTGTGGAAGACCCGGCTCCAGCTTCGTCGCTCCTTCTGATTGAGGATCTTCCGGCAGCGCCTGTATCAGCTACCACTGTGGCCTCCGCGTCTGCCCAGGATCGCACCATCAGCCGGGTGCTCAACTGGGTGTGGAGGGGGTGGCCACAAGGGCCTTTTGCATCGGAGTTCCAGCCCTTCGCAACCAGACAACATGAACTCTCAGCTCATCGCGGCTGTCTGCTGTGGGGAGACCGCGTCGTGATTCCCCAGGGACTCCGTCAGCGCGTCCTGGAGGCTCTGCACGTTGGCCACCCGGGAATTGTCAAAATGAAGGCATTGGCTCGGTGTTACGTCTGGTGGCCTAATATGGACGATGCCATCACTGCCTGGGTGTCCGCCTGTCAAGCGTGCCAAGAGTCGAGGCCTGCACCACCGGCAGCTAAGGGACACACCTGGGAGACGCCAAAGACACCCTGGTCGAGGGTGCACATCGATCTGGCTGGCCCCTTTCACGGCCGGACCTTTATGGTAGTGGTGGACGCCTATTCCAAATGGCTGGAGGTCGCCCTGATGCCCTCCACCACTACCGAAGCTGTCATCCGGGTGCTGCGAGGCCTGTTTGCAACGCATGGGTGTCCTGATGTCCTTGTCTCTGACAACGGACCGCAGTTCACGTCAGGCACCTTTGAGCGGTATCTTTTGGGACTGGGCATCCGCCATGCCCTAACGGCACCCTTTCATCCATCCAGCAACGGGCAAGCGGAAAGAATGGTGCGCTCGGCAAAAGAGGCACTGGCGCGCCTGGACCGGGGAGACTGGCATGAGCGGGTCGCCGAATACTTGTTCGTGCAACACATCACCCCTCATGCGGCCACAGGGAGGAGTCCTGCTGAACTGCTTATGGGCCGCCGCCTCAGGTCACCACTCGACCGGCTACACCCGGACTTTGCCGTGGCTGAACCCCCAGGCTGTGCCAACGCGCCACGGTCATTTGTCCCAGGAAACCAGGTCTTTGCCCGGAACTATGTGGGGGACATTCCTTGGGTGCCAGCCACAGTAGTGGGAGTCACTGGACCTCGCTCGTACCAGGTGGCACTCGAAGATGGACGCTTGTGGCGACGGCACATAGACCAGCTTAGGCGCAGGGTTGGGAACTTGGACACTACCGAGGTGCCCCCAACTGCGCTTGCAGCTCCAGAAGAGACACGTACAGATGGCGAGGCCCCACCTACACCTCCCTCGCAAACTGCCAGCGTGGAGCCGAACCAAGCCGCTTCAGAACAGACTCAGACCACTCCACTTGCGGAGGCTCCACCCACAGCAGCGGATCCAGGGGAGTTGGTTCCAACGCCACCTAGGGTCGCACCACAGCCTCAGCAAGAACTGTGTGGCCCTCCGGACTTGGCTACCAGTCCCCGGCGGTCTGGCAGAGTTTCCAAGCGCCCAACTTATTTAAAGGACTATGTTGTTGGACATGTATCACTGTTGGTCTAAGTATGGGAAATGTAACCGATATGCTTTTGTGCCTAATTGAACCATTACGCGTAGTGCTGTATATAAGGAAACCATTACGATTGTAACTAACACCTTATCTCGGTGGGGAGGGGTGTTATGTAGTGTAGTTTCACCCTGGGCCAACAGGGGGATACTGTATATAGTCTTCACTCAGGTCTGTAGATAGTTTTCACTCAGGTCCGCAGCAGTTATTTTAGGCGGGAACTCTGGGCTGTGGTTGTTACAATGTTGACAGCCGGCTGCCTATAAAAGCAGGCCGGCTGAGCTGTTTGCAGTCAGTTCTATTCCAGCTTACAAAATAAAGAGCTACTTGAAGAAATCGCTGTGCCGGCTGCTATGTCAACCCACAACTTAATAATTAGCATATGCTGATTTAATTATTGTTGTTGTTTAGTCGATTAGTCGTGTCTGACTCTTCGTGACCCCATGGACCAGAGCATGCCAGGCACTCCAATCTTCCACTGCCTCCCAGAGTTTCGTCAAATGGAAGTTGGTTGCTTCTATAACACTGTCCAACCATCTCGTCCTCTGTCATCCCCTTTTCCTTGTGCCCTCAATCTTACCCAACATCAGAGTTTTTTCTAGAGAATCTTCTCTTCGCATGAGGTGGCCAAAGTATTGGAGCCTCAGCTTCACAATCTGTCCTTCCAGTGAGCACTCAGGGCTGATTTCCTTAAGAATAGATAGGTCTGATCTTCTTGCACTCCATGGGACTCTCAAGTGTCTCCTCCGTGAATTTAGAAATAAATACTGTAATTTAAATAGAAACATGGCGCATCTTGCAATAATTGGGAAGACAGGTGTGTCTACTCAGCCTGTACTCCAGGTGTAAACTGTTGATGGGCAACTTCAAGGTCCAATTGCTCGCCCTTAGAGTTCCTGATCCCTGGACAGGACAGCCCTTCAAATAGAGGAGTGTCCTCTGCAAAGCAGGGCAACATGGCCACCCTAAATTCAGTAGTCTTTCTCTCTTACTTTAGTAGCATATTCAGAAGGGGTGGCAGAATCGTCTTTTGGGTTCTAGTTCCTGAAACGCATTTGGAAGAGTCGCTCTTTCAAAGCATGTAGCACATTCGGGAATGAATGAATAGCAGGCCTCCCTGGCTGTTATCTGCAGTTTAATCTGATCTGCTGAGTTTCTGAGTTACATCTTTGGCTCAGCCTGTGGGAAACTCGTTTGTGCATTCATCAGATGTGTAATTTCCTTCAGCCTAAGAGGGATTGTTCTCACTAATAGGCTTGATTTTCAAATCCACTTCAGTTTTATCTGGGCTTCCTATTGGCCTGATTTCAACAGCAGCACTTTGATAATCAATATCTTCTGTTGCTCTCTAGGAAGAGGTGAATGACTTCATTCCATTTAGGCACGAGAATGAGTCGAAAATAATAAATGATAATGCCCTCCCCCTTTTTACCCCCTTTTGGTTTACTTTCCTTTTGTCTCTGTGCCATGAATCAGTGGCTTTCTGCCCCTTATTTGTTCATATAATTAAAATTTCCTGACTTTCGGTAGGTTGAATCAGTTCTTGTTACTGTTTCTGTAAGTTGACATGATACCTACCACTGTGCCCTGGTGGGGAGGGGAGAGAACCCCACTTTAAAACTAGGTTTCCCCGGAAATGACTGGCAGAATCCGAGACCTGGGAGAAGAAGTCGTGGAGGAGGACTGGAAGAAATTTAAGGACTATTTACAAAAACACTGTAAATTGTATGAATGTTAAGAAAGATGTAAGATTAGCAACAATACGGCACCAATAAGTTAGTCAAAAGGAATATGAAGATAAATCTAATCAAAAGAAAAGATAAATTTTGGATAAATATTATGTTAAAATTAAATTATTAAAGTTGGGATCTAAATTATCTAAAATTAGGGATATAATATTGGAAAACTATATTATAAGAATTGAAACAAGGTAATAAATTGCTGGGTAAAGTTTAAGATTTTGGAATGCAGGAACGAGAGTTGTGAGGAAGTCCAATGAGGTGAATGAAATGTGGATATTGAAAAATTATATGCTATTTTGCATGTTTTTCTTACTGTTTAAACAAAATTTTAATAAATATTATTATTAAAAAAAAATAAAACTAGGTTTCCCATAGTGCTTGGGGAGCAGGTTGTGACCCTGCAAACCAATTCTTTCTTTGCTAAAGAGATATAACAATCCAGGTTCTCAGAACAATCTGCTATTGAATGCTGAGTGGTAACACACCTGAATGCCGGAATTTGGTGCAAGCCATACATTATTCAGCTGCTAATGGCTTGATATGTTGTTGTTGTTGTTGTTTAAAAAGCATGAAAATTTGTACAATAATAGTTGTTCAGCTCAGCGGCATACATGTACAGTGTACAGTGGTCCATTCAGGAGGTCCGTACTTAACCTGAAACTGTTCTTAACCTGAAGCACCACTTTAGCTTTAGCTAATGGGGCCTCCTGCTGCTGCCGCCGCGCTACCGGATCACGATTTCTGTTCTCAACCTGAAGCAAAGTTCTTAACCTGAAGCACTATTTCTGGGTTAGCGGAGTCTGTAACCTGAAGCGTATGTAACCTGAAGCGTATGTAACCTGAAGTACCACTGTACAATGGCAAGTTATGTTGCTGAAATAGGACCTGGAATACGTTTAGCCAGTATTCAGTTGATGAAAGTTGTCTATTTTAGAATCTTAGGTGCCAGCAAGACAAACTGACCTGTCATGAATGCATTTTTTGGCTATCATTTGACAACCCTGTTACTGACTTCTGCCAGGCTGGAACTTGTGACTCAGGAATGAAAAGCTTCCTGCCCTATTGCTCATCGGCACAAATCTGGCTAGTGCTATTGCTTTCAGTATGGTGGTGTGTGTGTTTGGTATAGCATGCACATTCGCAGAGACAGGGCCCGTGTATATCTATTGCATCAATTAGGATGGAAGAAATGAAGCAGTTGTCCACCAAATGGGCAGAATTAAAGCATGCTTAGCTCTCTCCTACTGAAAGCAATGGGATATGAACGTGTTTCATATTTTCCTGGATCTTGCCTGTTGTTTTTTTCCCTAACTGCTGCTTTTATTCCATTCTAGCTAAAGCAATATTTGCTTTACTGGCTGTTATGTTGATTGGGGATGCGTAAGCTGTACTTAATTAACTGTTTACATTAGTCTTAAAGGACATGATTTCCCCCCAAAGAATCCTTTGAACCTGGTGCAGTGCTACAGTTCCCAGGATCCTTTAGGGAAAGCTATGTGCTTTAAATGCGCTATAAATTCCCTACTTACTACGATGGAACAACTGCTTTGTGAAATGAACCCTCGGTATGTATACCCTAGTGAATGACGTTGCAAGTTAAGCAAAGTTGAATAAATGCACCCAGGCCTTTAAAATGACCTTTGCTAACATGATAACCTTCAGATGTTTTGGGCCACAACTCTCATGGTTGGAAATGGCTGCTTCAAAGGGTGGACCTTTAAGTGACTGTGGCAGAATATGTGCAGAAAATGCAGGTGCTCTTCATAGTTGTAACTATATGTGCAATAGGCAATGCCGTTAACGTATCTGGGGTTTAAATGTGAGGGATGCCACATTTGGATAGGGCATCTACACACTAAAGTGTGAAGTCTTGCCACCACCCTATATAATTACACTGATACCTCGGGTTACAGACGCTTCAGGTTACAGACTCCGCTAACCCAGAAATAGTACCTTGGGTTAAGAACTTTGCTTCAGGTTGAGAACAGAAATCGTGGTCTGGTAGCGCGGCGGCAGAGGGAGGCCCCATTAGCTAAAGTGGTACCTCAGGTTAAGAACAGTTTCAGGTTAAGAACAGACCTCCAGAATGAATTAAGTTCTTAACCCAAGGTACCACTGTATAGTGAATTCGTCTGAGCAGGGACATATATATAGCTAAAACGGCACCATTCATTCACAAGAGGGGAGGTGTCAGCAGACTGCGAGGAAAATCTTTGGAGGGGAGACTGCTAAAATAGCACAATGAGGATTGGGCAGGTTCATCAGCCATGAGGTGCTGACTGACTATTGGAGTGTCCATTGTTGGCTGGAACCCTGAGCAGGAGCACTTCATGTTGCAACAGTTTGCTGCATGCCCCACAGGTGCGCATCGAAAGCGCACCTGGATGAACTGACTGGAGTGCCTCATTAAAAAGTATATATTTCACTCTCTCTGTGTGTACACACAAACACACATGTGTACAGTGGTACCTCGCAAGACGAAATTAATTCGTTCTGCGAGCTTTTTCATCTTGCGAATTTTTCGTCTTGCGAAGCACGGATTCCCTGGGTATTAACGGTTTTAAGAAAAAGGAAACAAACTTGCAAGATGTTTTCGTCTTGCGAAGCAAGCCCGTAGGGAAATTCGTCTTGCGAAGCAACTCAAAAAACGAAAAACTCTTTCATCTTGCGAGTTTTTCGTCTTACGAGGTACCACTGTATATACATATAACAGCATCCGGCTGTTAAACCAGATTAAACCCACTGAGGGAAAGCTGGGAGCAGGAGCATTGGGGGGGGGGGGTGGACTAGATAAGCCTCAAGATCCCTCCCAAGTCTATGATTCCTGCAACGCTGTTTCCTTGTAATTTCTTCATATTTTTGAAGCACATTGCCCCAAGTATTTTCTGACGAAGGGTAATTAGTTATGAAATTATTCGGTCTTACTGGTGCGAAGATGCCTGCAGGGAACCATCCTCAAAAAGAATTTGAACAGAGGGGACAAAATACGGTCATTGCTGTGTGCCAAGCATTGACTGAATCACACACACACACCAGCATTTGCTTAAAACAACAACAACAACAACTTTGAGACTGGGTTCTGGAATTACTCCAGCAGGAGCATGGAAGCCAAGCTCCTTCCTGCCCCATTGAGATAATATGGGGTGCCCTGGGAACAACCATGGGGGTTTGTACTCAAATGGGGAAGAGCCATGGCATTGGTTTCTCACCTGTGGCATGAAGGCTCTTGTCTTACACAAGCAGTTGGCTCTCCAATGGCTCTCGCACCATCAAGAAGGATATTAAGAACCTCTCAAAGGCTAGGATCTAGTGAGGCCAATTCACATGCAGAAACACACGCTCAAAGCACTATGTTACCATTTTAAATGGTCATGGCTGTTGAAAGATTCTCAGTAGCAGCCCGGAAACTGAGAAGAATGTTCATCAAAAAGTATGATAAGCAATTTAATATAGAAACTTGTTTGTGCAGCTCTGTATTTTAAGATAGATAGATGATAGATGATAGATAGATAGATAGATAGATATAGATATAGATAGATAGATGATAGATAGATAGATAGATAGATAGATAGATAGATAGATAGATAGATATTCTGCACAGCAAGGCATAGAATATTTTTATCTCCTTTTTCCATTGGAAAGACCGGGATGGCTGCAACAACAAATAAACTTTGAATTGAATTGTAACAGTCATGGCTTGGAGCTGTCGTTTGTTAAGGATGCTGAGAATTGTAGCAGACCCCTTTAAGCTCCTGCAATTCCCAGGCTCCGGCAATTGATTCCTCTTCACAAAGAATTCTGGAAATACTGTATCTCTGTGAGCAAAAAGGGGGGTCTCCTAAAAACTCTCAGCACCCTTAGCAAACTACAGGCCCCAGAATTCTTTGAGGGAAGCTGCGGCTGTTTATAGCGGTATCGTCACAGTGCTTTGAATGTATGATATGAACCTACCCATGGCAGGCATTGTTAGTTTGTGCCAGCATGTTTTCATGCAAAAACCAGGCGTTTTCAAAGCTCTAATGATGCGTTTCCTCATGCACTCTGATTGATTTTGGAAGAGTCTTCTATCAATGACTCCATGTGGATTTTATAATTTCCCTCTCTGCTGGTGAATTACACATAATATTACGCCAGAGAGAGACAGTTTTAATAATAAAACACTAATTGAAGAGTGGCTGCGATAGATTTCAGAATTTCTACGCAGCCTCCCCTTCCAGCATCTGTTGATTTGGGACTCTTGTTTCCTTCTGCAGATTAATTGAGATTAATCTCATTAGAGAATTGGCCGGGGAAATAAGTGCCTGGGCAGAAGAGACCTTGGCAGCCAAAGCCAGGCTCTCAAGAATGTGCTACAGATTCCCAATTCTTGCTTCCAGATTTGGCAGTCGTTCGATTCCTTATGGCTTCCCTGATCCGCCCTATAATAAAAAGCTAGTGTTTTCTTTTTTAAAACTTTGAAAAGTTTAACAGTCTTTTCTTTTTTTGCAGGTAAAAAACACACCCCTACCACCACTTAATTGAAACTAGCTGTATATAATTACTATTGCTGTTGCTGCTGCTGCTGTTATTATTATTATTATTTGAAAAAGTTTGACACATGTTCTCCCCTCCCTAACCTAATTCCGCTTCTCAAAACAGGACCTCAGAACTCTGCAGTATTTCACGTTGACAAGTGACATGTGATGCCGGTTGACGGGTCTCGAAGACCCATCTCCTGTTTCAGTCCCTTCAAACTCTGCCTAATCTAAGACATATATGGTTCAGGGAGGCATGTGTCTGTTTTCTCCTGCCCCCGCGGCTCTGATTGGAGGGCTTTTTAGGTCCAGAATATCCCAAGGAGTCTTTAGGGTTATTGGCTGTGTTTCAGGTTTACTCTTCTCTCTCTCTCCCCCCTCCCCCACCGTTTCGGAGGTGGTTGTTTCCAACCCCCCCCCTTACCCGAGGGATTTCCCTTGTTATGCTGCAGACTTGATTCTGTGGCCTCTCAGCTGCAAAGCCCCTCTTCCGGATGTGCCCTTTGGATATAGTATCCCCTATGCCTAATGCAGGAATCAATCGGATGTCGTTGCTTAAACGACCCACGCTCTCCATGCCGCAACGCGGGAAGTAACTCAGTTCTGCTAACATGCCAGTCCGGCGGACTCGGCACGGTCATCTGAAAGGAGTGAGCTGGGCCACCATCAGCCTCAGCACTCGGTGTAAGTACAGCTTTATGTGGGTTGAAAACATTGCAAGTCATGCAAGCCCCCCCCCCCCCGTCAAAGAACTGTGTTGGTGTGTGAAGGCTGCAACGACTCGGCACTTTTTGTGGGAGGGGGGGTGCTTCCTTGGGGAAATGACAATAATGAAATCTTGCTGTGGCAGTCCTCTTGGACTCCCCCCTCCCCCCAAAAGAATTCTTACTTTCTGCATAGCTAACAACGGTTTTGATTAGCAATGACAAGGTCCAAGCTAACGTCCCTGTCGCAGAATCGCCCTTGTACGATGAGAACCCTAATAATAAGCAATGCTTCACTTAAAAAAACATTTTTTGGGGAGGGGAGGGGGAGACCAGATTGGGTTTGATATTTATACCCTGCTTTTCTATTAAAACGGCACCCAGACCTGAAATAAGAGCAAATAATAATTGTTGGGTTATCGTGCATTACCTTCGGTACAGATTTTGCTCAAGGTGCAGTATGCATCTTCTTGGAAAATTCCCTGTGGGTTTTAGCAGATATGGAATGCAACTTAAAACAACTATGGAAAAAGGGGGGGCAAGTAAGAAAACCAGGAAAGATGGGAAAGAGATGGACAGGGAGTAACTGAGATTTGGGGGCTGGATATTTGTGTACATGGTTACTGATGAGGGATACTCTAAAAATGACTTGCTCATTATTAAAAACTCCTTTATGTACAAAAGTGTTGGGAATATTGTAGGGAGCATAGAGTATCCGTATAAAGGTGCAATCCTTACATGGCAGTAAATCCCAGTGAACTTGCTGTGGCTTGCTTCTGAGTAGGCATGCCTGGGATTGCAGTGTAAGTCACCTTATTGCGCAGATATTTTTCTGAGAAGCTTGCTAGGGTGAGACCCGAGCACTGAAGGGCTCCTTGCTCGTGCTCTTGCAGAAATAAAGTACGGCGAACTCAGTGGAGTTGTTTCAGAGTTACAGCCCTGTGAAGCGGAGATGACTTCTTGAGGCTAATTTGGATTGTAAATTATCCCCACCCCAATCCACAGAGGAGTAACAGGAGTAAAGCCTGAAGTAACCGTGACAGAGCTGTTTTCTCTTTGCCTGCTGCAAGCTCCTTGTTATGCGTGCCCTGCTTTAAAAAGACAGAGATTCTCTCACCCCACCCCACTGCCCCATGGTGCAAGTCAGCTGACCCCTTTAGTAGTCTGCAGCTTTTCAGAATAGTCATGCCACGTGATAAACTTTATGGAGTGCCTGGTGGCCTGAATGAGTCCCACAGGGATTGGAAGGCACATTTGTCTAGTGTGCTGGTTTCATTCTCACCCCCACCTCCCGGAGTCTGTCGTTCTGTGTTGACCGAAATGTGGTAAGAGAAGGATAGAATGCATCAGACCTGGAGAAGAGAGCACACGTTTGATCTTAATAAGCTGCCTTTCCATGGGATGAGGGTGTTCGTTGGACACAGAGCAGACAAACAGGAAGTACTTCTTCACAGGGCATGTAGTTAAACTATGGAATTGGTCCCCACAAGATGTGGCTGTTGACACCAACTTGGATGGCTTTAAAAGGGAATTAGGCAAATCCATGGAGGGTTAGGCTCTCAATAGCTGTATACTACCACAGAGGTCCTCCTGCCAACCTAGCAGTTCGAAAGCTTGTCAAAGTGCAAGTAGATAAATAGGTACCACTCCAGCAGGAAGGTAAACGGTGTTTCCGTGCGCTGCTCTGGTTTGCCAGAAGCGGCTTAGTCATGCTGGCCACATGACCCGGAAGCTGTACGCTGGCTCCCTCAGCTAAAAAAGCAAGATGAGCTCCGCAACCCCAGAGTTGGCCACTACTGGACCTAATGGTCAGGGGTCCCTTTACCTTTACCACAGAGGTCAGGAGCCTTTGAATACCCATCTCCAGGGAGTGGGAGAAATAGCAGGAGTGGAACAACAACCACAACAGCAACAACAACAATCTGTGTTTCAACCTAAGGTCCCAGGGCAGGTTACATCAATTAAAACTCAATGTTGAAAACAGTTCAAAACAACCTACAATCACAGAAATCAGATGGGTCCTAAACATAATACATCACTAGTATCGAAAGCCAGGTGTGTCTTTGGCATCCGCTGAAGGTACCCGGTGTACCTCTGTGGGGAGGGTGTTCTGCAGCTGAGGGGCTGCCACAGAGAAGGCCATCTCCTCACCTACCTACCTACCTACCTACCTACACACACACACACAGCCAGTTTCTGAGGGCAGTGGAGCAACCAATAGGGCCCCCTCTGCTGATATTAACTCCTGAGAGGGGTCTGTAGGGAAGGAGGCAATCTTTCAGATACTTCGGATACTCTCTGCACACTGCTCATGTATATATTACGCCGTATAGCGATGGTCTGCATAAATAAACAGCATCAGCATCAGGTTGACCACCCCTGCAGCAAAGGCTCATCTGCTAAGGCAAATGGGGCACTTCCCTACCAATTCCATCCTACCCTCAGCCAGTCTCCACCTACCTGCCTTCCTACCTGCAACCAGTCTAGGGAGGGTGGCTTCCTCCTCTTCTGTCTCTCCATGTTGACCTTGTAGAACTTAGCAGGGAGGACGATAGGTGGCAAAACTAGAATTAGTTGCCTCTGCCTGTTGTTGGCTGTGGCAACACCTGCTGTTGGTCTTTCTGCCTTCTCCCTTGACAGTAGCAGTAGTAGTAGCAGTAATAATAATAATAATAATAATAATAATAATAATAATAATAATTTATTTGTATGCCACCCATCTGGCTGGGTTGCCCTGGCCACTCTGGCCGGCTTCCAACAAATTGCAAAACTACAGTAAAACTTCAAACAGTGGACACCAGCCCCACCAAACCACTGTGAGAAACCGGATACCTCACTTCATGGACTCTTGGTCTGATGCAGCACAGCTCTTTTAATATTATGTTTAGTTTTAAACATGTAGTGTGCAGTTGTACCTCGGGTTAAAAACTTAATTCGTTCTGGAGGTCACAGTTAGAATACTTGGATTGTAAGGACCATAGGTCAGTGGCTTTGCATGCGGGTGGCGCTGTGGTCTAAACCACTGAGCCTCTTGGGCTTGCCAATCAGAAGGTCAGCGGTTCGAATCCCCGTTGCTCTGTCCCAGCTCCTGCCAACCTAGCCGTTCGAAAGCACACCAGTGCAAGTAGATAAACAGTTGCTACTGCAGCGGGAAGGTAAACGGTGTTTCCGTGCGCTCTGGTTTCCGTCACGGTGTTCCATTGCGCCAGAAGTGGTTTAGTCATGATGGCCACATTACCTGGAAAGCTGTCTGTGGACAAACGCTGGCTCCCTCGGCCTGAAAGCGAAATGAGTGCCCCAATCCCATAGTCTCCTTTGACAGGACTTAAGCGTCCAGGGGTCCTTTGCCTTTTACTTGCATGCGGATGATGCCAGGTTCAATCCTCGGTATCTCCAGGCAGGGTTGGGATAGTCTCCTGTCAGTTGGACAAATGTTGAAGTGAAGTGGGCTGCTTCTGACAGATGTGGGACTTTTCTGAACAGAAGCAGGAACTCTCCAAACAAGGGACCCCCAACGTGATTCAAGATGATTCAGATGCAAGAGAAAAACTGCAGACAGTGCGCCTGCACAAACGTAGTAAACCTACGTTTACTAAACATAAAACATGGGCATTAATTTCCATCCATGCATTTAATTTCACATCTAATTTGACTTGGCCCTTTAAGGAGGCAGATATGGGAAACTAGAAGAACGAGGAGAAAGGGATATGGATGAGCAAGACTGAGAAATGTGACTTGTCTGTTGAGTAATTATTTGAAAGGCTGGGTGAAATGACTGCTTCCAAATACTTTGCACGTTAATTGGTCTCAAGCATATCGGACTTGACATGATTTCCTTTTATACTTTTTGTTGCAGTCAGCATTATTCAGAGGCCAACAACTGCATTAATTTAGTAAACAGTCTTTGTTTTGGGCAAATGCTTTGCTTCTTTATCTCATTCCTCTTGACTATTATCTTTACGCCTTAACAATACTCCTCCAAAAAGAGAAGAGAGTATTAGAATAGACTGAAAACATTCACCCAATTGCGTTCTCAAATCCAGTGACAGACGTAGCTTATCGGAGCAAACACAAGGCTCTATTATTAGCAAAAAAAAATATTAATTAACCCTCAGAGAAGGTAGAACTGAACAAGAAATTTCTTGGCTGGCATTTTCCTAAGTAGTTTGCCCCAACAGTTCACATGCTAAATTTAAAGACAGCATTGTGTCCCGTAGGGATTGGCTAATGTTTTGATACAGGCGGCCTTGCACTAAGTTTAACTCTCTTGTTATTGGCTTCTCACAGCCTCCGTTGGACAGAGGTGCCTGTGAGGAGAACTTGCATGACAAAATTTCACAAAATGGCAGTGTGATCTCAACTGAGCAGCTTGAAGTTCATAAGAATATAATGGGAAAGCAAACGCTTTTGTGCTGAGTAATGGCTAGCACCTTGTCTTCCGTAAAAGGCTGTATCAATTGCTTTACAAGCAGTGTACAAATATATATATATATATATATATATATATATATATATATATATATATATATTCCAGAGTGGCTGGGGCAACCCAGTCAGATGGGCAGAGTACTACTACTACTACTACTAATAATAATAATAATAACAACAACAGGTAAAGTCACCAAAATGGAAAAAAGTATATATAACTCAATAATATGTCTGGGTTGGCTTGATGAGATAATAATAATAATAATAATAATAATAATAATAATAATAATAATAATAATGGTTTAGCGAGCATCTAAAACAATATTGACCAGTCTCTTATAATATAAAGAGAAACCTGCCCAACTAAGTGGAAAAAATGTATTGGGCAGTATGTTTATTTATTTTATTAAATTTATGTACCCGCTTCATCTGAGGATTGCAGGGTGGTTTGCAGAATAAAAATACATAAAATAGTAACAGGAAAAACAATACGCCCCTCCCATAGATTGTTTGAATAGCCAGAGGCCTGGGAGAGGAGGGATGTTTTTGCCTGGCGCCTAAGAATACTGTATTTAATGAAGGTGCCAGGCGAGCTTCCCTGTGGAGAGCAATCCACAGTCAGAGAGCCACTGCAGAAAAGGCCTGCTCTTGTCTTTCCACCCTCTGGACTTCTTGTGGAGGAGGCACATGAAGAAGGGCCTCAGATGATGATTGCCTCAGAGGATGGGTACCGGTTCATATGGCGAGCCATTTAAGGCTTTATAGGTCAAAACCAGCACTTTGAATTGGGCCGAGAAACTAATTGGCAGCCAGTGCAGTTGGGCCAGAATTAGTGTTGTATGCTCTAATTGCCTTGCCCTGGTACCCCGTTTGGTTAGTGCACATCAGAAACCTCCCTGTGTGCCCCCTGTACCCTCCCCCAAACTGCTTCAGATGGTTGGGGGAATCCCCAGAAGAGGTTTAGTGGGTGTGGAAGAGGAGAGGGGGAAGGAAAGTTCTGTTGCTTAGCCAAAAGTCCTTGCAGTGATGGAACAAGTTAATGGGAAACCCCCCCTGCTTTCCAGTTCTGTTGCACCTCTATAGCACATTCAGAGGCAACAGCAAACAGCTTGATTCAACATGAGACCTTTGCGGTTGTGTTAACACCAGCAAGTGAACTACCAGCACAACTGCACATATTTTTAATCGGAAAGGACCCATAAGATCATCCACCAATGGGTGAGACTACCATTTTCTCTAGTGACTGCCCCTGTACTAAAACTTCCAGCACAGAGATGAGTTGTGTGGTTTATGCGTTAGAGAGTTGGACTAGGATCTGGGAGACCAGCGTTCTAATCTGCACTCAGCCATGAAGCTCATTGGGTGACCGTGGGCCATTCAACATCTCTTAGCCTAGCCTACCTCATAAGGTTGTTCTGAGGATAAAATGGGGAACGGGAAAATGAGGAATGCCACCTTGAGCTCCTGGAGCGAAATGTGAGATATAAATCACATAAAATGCACCTGGAGCGAAATGTGAGATATAAATCACATAAATAAACCTGATCAGGTATGGGGGAACCTTTGGCTCTCCAGATGTTGGATTCTGCCAGCATTCCCCATGGTCTGGGATGATTGAAGTTGCAGCCTAACAACATCTGGAAGGCCACAGGATCCCTATCCCTGATCTGGACCAAAAAAACAGTAAAGATATTGACTCAGGTTAACAACCCTATAATACAAAGTGTTGGTGCTGACCTTGAAAGCCCTAAACGGCCTCAGAGGCCCAGTATACCTGAAGGAGCGTCTCCACCCCATCGTTCAGCCTGGACACTGAGGTGCAGCACTGAGGGCCTTCTGGCGGTTCCCTCCCTGCGAGAAGTGAGGTTACAGGGAACCAGGCAAAGGGTCTTCTCGGTAGTGGCGCCCACCCTGTGGAACGCCCTCCCATCAGATGTCAAAGAAATAAACAACTATCTAACGTTTAAAAGACATCTGAAGGCAGCACTGTTTAGGGAAGTTTTTAATGACTGATGTTTTAATGTATTTTTAAATCTTTTGTTGGAAGCCGCCCCGAGTGGCTGGGGAAACCCAGCCAGATGGGTGGGGTAATAATAATAATAATAATAATAATAATAATAATATTACTTCTCTTTAGTATAAATGGTTCAATTGGCAGGGGAGTGTTGCACTTCAGTGCATTTTATCTGCCACTTGATGTCTGCTTAAAACTTCTCTCAGCTAAACATCTTGACAGTGAGATTTATCAAAATCCATGTGTGCAAAAATGGCTTCGCGGTCAATTTTAGGTCAATCTGCATTCCAGATTCCGATAAGTCGGTCAAAGAATCACCTGCTTGAAGTGCAGAGCTCAGCACTTCCTCCAATGCAATTCCTCAAAGATCAAAAGAACCTTGGGACCGGTTGCTGTGTTTGAAGATTAGGCATTGCTCAAATGATATAAGACAGTTAATTATTTAGTTCCATAACTCTGTGGGTAATGTGATCTAAGGCCTTAATTTGAAGATTGTTTTAGGTTTCTTCTTTTCCTCCCCTCCTGTCTGTGTCCCCCCCCCAATAGTAACCAGAAGGAAATGCTTTAATTTGTAAGGCAGATGAAATGAATAGAGGGGGGGAAGTAAGGCTCCTGGCCCAGTTTCTTATTCTAAATTGCACAGAATATTTTCTTCTCCTCCTCTCTCCTTCCAATCTTCCTTTGAAATGTCAGGTTTTAAAAAAATGAAATTCAGTGG
Organism: Podarcis melisellensis; assembly: GCF_964234715.1. NCBI lineage: Eukaryota > Metazoa > Chordata > Lepidosauria > Squamata > Lacertidae > Podarcis > Podarcis melisellensis. The sequence continues at coordinate 16,888,129 of NC_138528.1, read as the reverse complement.
AGTGGGTAGAAAAATACAGAGGAGTGAAAGAGGATGTAAGAAGCCTGGAGATTTTAAAAGACATTTTTAGGCCATCCTGTCGACCCAGCAATTGACAAGACAGCTCTCCCTTTCCAAAGCCTCCTGACTTGACGACTGCAGTTTAGCAAGCAGACAGAAGCTCTCCCTTTCTCCCACAAGCCAATTGCTGTTTGCAGCCAGGTGACGGGGGCTGAATTTCAGGTCATTTGATAAGTAGGACAGTCAGCCATGTGTTGAGGTTCGTCTTGGGTGATGGGTGGACGGAAGGAAGTGCGCAAAGTCAACACAACACAGATGCACTCAAAGAGTTTGGGCATCGAGTTGGGGGTCAACTTGCCTTGTGGCTTTGCCACTCTTTTGCTGACTTCCCCGCCCTGGGCCCTTCCCACGCCTGTTTAACGTGGTTGCTTGGGAACAACCAACACTCACTTCTGAATGCAAAAAAGCAACCTAGGACTTCGGGACTTAACTGAGGCAGCTGCTCGGTCCCCCTGCTAATGATGCACTGAAAGGGCAAGAGCAATTAAAGCAATCAGCACACCGCTTGTGAAGACTCCTTGTCGTCACTCGGTCTCAGCAGGTGCTGTTGAATGAGAAAGAAAGAGGGGATGCTGAGAGGAGGGAGGGGAAAGGGAGCTGGAGAAGTCTGAACGTTTGCTGCAACCTTTTCCAACTTTATCTTTCCCCCATTAACTTCAACAGAATGTACATTGGGATTGCGCTGTCTGCACTGCAGCTTCAGCAACAACTGCTGTTCTCCCTTCCCTTCCCACCCCCCCATGTTGAGAATAAAAGGGATTTCCTTGTATTGGCGGCACACATACAGTGGTGCCCCGCAAGACGAATGCCTCGCAAGACGGAAAACTCGCTAGACGAAAGAGTTTTCCGTTTTGGAGGTGCTTCGCAAAACGAATTTCCTATGGGCTTGCTTCGCAAGACGAAAATGTCTTGCGAGTTCCTGCGGGGTTTTTTCCCTCCCCCCCCCTTTTCCTAAGCCGATAAGACGCTTATCTGATAAACCGCTAAAAGCCGCTAAAAGCTAATAGCGCTAATCCGCTAATCCGTCAATGGGCTTGCTTCGCAAGACGAAAAAACCGCTAGACGAAGAGACTCGCAGAACGGATTCTTTTCGTCTTGCGAAGCACCACTGTACAAACAAATACTGCTTTCCTGTATCAGGCTGTCAAGCTATACAGTGGTACCTCGGGTTAAGTACTTAATTCATTCCTGAGGTCCGTACTTAACCTGAAACTGTTCTTAACCTGAAGCACCACTTTAGCCAATGAGGCCTCCTGCCGCCGTGCCGCCGGAGCACAATTTCTGTTCTCATCCTGAAGCAAAGTTCTTAACCTGAAGCACTATTTCGGGATTAGCGGAGTCTGTAACCTGAAGCGCATGTAACCTGAAGCGTATGTAACCCAAGGTACCACTGTATTGGGTCCAAGATGGGCACAACTAAAAAAACTATTTTGTGTTTCCATCTGTGAAGCACCCTGGACTCTATGGATGAAGGACAGTATACAAATTTAATTAAAATAAAATAAAATATCGTAATCTCACAGGTAGGGAATTATGAGGATAGGTTTCCCCCCTGATATTTTTGCCAGTAGTTTTGAGGCGTAATGCTTCCGAGCATTAAGGCGTCATTCTTCACTATTTCATTAAGAGATGTTGTTAAGATGGTGAATGGCTCCTTTCCCATTCCTCTCAAGACAGATTTAGGCGTGCAGATCCCTCTCACCTTAATCTCGTGGTTGGCACCCTATTAGCCTCTTTGTCCTGAAACTTAATTTAGGGCACAGCAAGGAGGCAGGTAGTGGTAGTGGTAGTGGCAGCAGTGGACGCTCCCTAGAGCATCTTTTCTCACCAGAGAAGAGACTGGACCTTGTAGGGCAGGCATAGGCAAACTCAGCCCTCCAGATGTTTTGGGACTACAACCCCCATCATTCCTACCTAACAGGACCAGTGGTCAGGGATGATGGGAATTGTAGTCTCAAAACATCTGGAGGGCCAAGTTTGCCTATGCCTGTTGTAGGGCTTTCTCCTTGGTGGAAACAAAATGCACAGCACCAGGGATTCCCAGTCCCATTCCCGACGGGAACAACGCTCTGCTAGGATTGTGTGTGTGAGTGGGAATGCCTGCGGTCACTTGCATCCTTCCCATGCTGCAAGATAACGTACTGGGTCCTTGGGGAAAGTGATGGGGGCAGCAGCAGCAGGAGGAGGCTGAGTGCTGGACCTTATTTTTACCGCAGTGCTTGTAAAATGCGAATCTCTGTTGTGATCTTTCAGCATTAAATTACTTCTGGGAGATTCAGCAGCGGTTTTCTGTAATCTCCCTCTGAATGCTTGGGAAAGGCTGTGTGTGCGTGTCATTCTGACGCACAGTGTTAACTACTCCTGCGCTTCCAGGCAGAAAAGGATGGGCAGAGAACCCTTTCAAAGGAAGCTCCAGCTATATTTGATCCCACCGGACAAATGCAAATAGGACTGCGGAAGGGAACATAGGGAGCTGTCCTCTATAGAGTCACACCATTGGTCAGTACTCTCCAGGCCTTCAGAGAGGGTTCTCTCCCAGCCCTACCTGGAAAGGCCAAGTTTCGAACCTGGGGCTTTCTGCATTCAAGACCCCTGAGCTACAGCCATCAGTAGACAAGTACATATCCTGTAATGTAGGAAATGGCAGCGAGTGCTTCTGAGTCAATCACACACAGGGGAAGAGTCGTGTGCTTTGCAGAAGGTCTTCAGCTCGGCTCTGTTTAAAAGGATCACGTAGCAGGTGATTCCTTCACCTGATCAGGTAGCAGGTCAAAGACCTCTGCCGGAGACGATGGAGAGCTGCTGCAAGTCAGAGGGGAACGGTACAGGGCTAGGTGGACAAGTTGTTTGAACTGATTAGAGGCCGATTCCTATGTACCTTCCAGCTGGTAAGAGATGGAGAGGGCAGCAAAATACCTAGGGAAGAGATTGTGCAGCTCCAGCATTGGCTCCTGGGAAGGCGGCTGTTGGCTAGCCATGGGAAGTTTCATTGGCATTCAGACACGCAGTATTTGCAGTGATCCAGTGGCAGAGCCTTCAAGTTGTTTCCACCTCCACAACAAAAACTAGAGGATACCCAAAGGAACTGTGGAATGCTAGTTTTATTCTTCTTTTCTTTTTTAAAGAACTCTGCTCCAGACTATTTAAAGAAATATTTCAATATGATGAATCTGCAAGCGGGATTTGAACTATGAACAACAGTAATGATTAGAGATCATTGTATTATGGTTGTGATTTATATTAAAGATTGAGGATAGGGTGCTGCAATGAGATGAATTCAACACACACACACACAAAACACCCGATGGAAAATGGGATGGGAAGTCGATAAAGCAAAAGAAAAAAATATTTTGTATTGGAATTTTAAGTGAAATTTGTGGAAATTTAATATAATAATTTTTTGTATTGAAGAACTCTGCTCTTGAGATTTACAGCTCTGTAGTTTTGTACTGCAGCCCCTGTCAGGGAACTGCCATCGGCTCAGAGGCGAGAGATAGAGGGGGAGCTGCATTACAGGGAGCCTCCGAAAATCTTGCGAAGCACTTCCTTTTCCGGCGAGGAGGAAAGCCCCACCTCCAGTGGAGACAAGGTTCAAGGACCAGAGGATGCTAGTGGGAGCCTTAACACCGTGCCTGAGCAAGCCGGAGAGGAGAGAAGCACACCCCTGCCCTCGCCCATCATGCGCAGTAGCTTGAGGCACAGGGAGGGGCAGAAAAGGCTGGGGGTGATGAAAGTTTTATGCTGGGGGAGGTACAAGAACAGACCACTCCCGGATTCTGCTAGCGATTGAGCCAGACATGAACTTATGACGCTCTTCACTGTAAATAGTTTGCACCAAAATAAAGCCTGTAAAAGACAGGTCGGTGTCCTACCCTGGCTACTCTCGAGCAACCACAACAGCATCTGACAGCCCCCTTAAAAACCTATGCATTATTGTGGTCTTTTTGCATGCATAGCCACAGAGCGGCAGCCTTTTCCTCTCTGCTGATATTTGACCACTGCTGGTCTAAGGAGAGCCCTGGGGAATTTTGAAGGCTGCCGCTGCATCGGACTATTCTACTCCCTACAGTATTTATAGATGGCAGGCGGCCTCCCCACATTACCTCCGTGGCTGCCAGGTTTCCTCCCGTGCCATTTCAGCCATCTTCACTCTTGCCTTCAAGACGGTGTGTTGCATTAGAGAACCCTGCAAGCATCCCTGATAGGCCAGGAAGGCTGCCTCCGGTTAAATAATTAAAGGCCGAGGCCCAGTCGGCTGCTGTGCGGAGGGATCGATTACACCCCGTGTAACCTGGCCCACAGCGGGGTGCTAGAAATGCCCAGGGCCATGGAAGAGTTGCATTGGAGTTTGTCCTAAACAAAAGGCGCCGCCATACTATGGTTAACAGGGAATGGATTTGCCACTGCTTCTGCCTCTGTCAGTGTGACTGCATCCTCCTGTTCAGGATGTCTTGTAGGTGATGGAAAACTTCCACTTCTTCTCTCTTCTGTGCCTTGAGGGTCTTAAAGTGCTGCTGCTGCTGCAAAAGGGAAGAGTGAGAGGCATTGCAGACCCCTTCCTCTCCCCCCCCCCGCCCCACTCCCAAGTCTGTACGTTAGGGCAGTGTCAGGCTTTGAAATGAAAACTTCCCTTTTCGGAATCCCTCCCTGTTGGGTGATACGTTTCCTGCCATAACGTTACCTCCGATTTCCCCCGTCTCTTTGTTTTCCAGTGGATGGTGGTTGAACTGCAGAGATGTTGAGATGAATTAATACCGGGAGGTGTGGGAGGAGTGAACTCAGCAAGTTCTGGGAATCCTGATTAAAATGAGAGTTGTTGGTTGTTGTTGTTGTTTTTAAAAATAACCAGATTAAATTATTAACTCTGAAGCTCTGTATCTGTTAATGCCATGTTGTGTTATATTTGCTGTGCATCTGCTGTTTTATTAACTGCTACTGTTACTGATGAGCTCTTACCGATTAACTCACTGTACGTCATATTTTTCAAATGCATCTTAAAATACGTGTTTTTCTTCATGCATCATTTAAAGCACAGAAGTGTTGGTGCGCGAATGTGTATAATAGAGCCTCATTAGGTGTGTGTGTGTTTAATGAAAAACTGCTTTGCGATGGTGCTATTTTGAGAAGAGGCAAGGTGCTGTTCTTGTGCTTAACCCTTTTCCTGCTCATCATGTTTTGCTTAAATTCTACTTCCTGCTGCCTCCCCTTCCATTACAGAATTCTGGAATAATATTAACTCTTGTAAATATATGTCAGAAAGCCTGAGGTGTTTTATTTTTTGGGGGGGGGGGACAGTTTTGGAAATGGTTTTTAGAAGAAACCTGCCCTGCAAGGGTACAATTAACCATGTACACACTATTATTCCTCTGCTAAAGACTGCAACCTCTCAAGGCTACTTTTCATGTAAAAAAAAACCTGTTGCCAGAAATCAAGAATGGAGATTAGGGATGAGCTACATCAGTGGTTCTTAGACTGTGGTCCAGAACCTTAGTTGCCCCAAGAACATGATGAAAATAATAAGATAATGCTGAAGTCTTAGTTCTTCCTTGCAACTTTTCATCATTGCAAGCAGCCCAGTTTTTTGGTGTGCATTTTAAAAATGAAATGGAAGTACAAGTAGATGAAGGAGAAATTCAGACAAAATCCACAACTGTAGTTGCGATCTATGCCTGTGAAGGTGGCGCCAGATACAAAAGAGCACAGGGCTCCTGCGCCTTAACTAGTTCTGTAGAAGGAGGGATTTTCAGCAGGTCTAGATTTCCATGTTCGATCTCTAAATTTCTTGCTCGCCTCTTCTTTGGGTTTTGCCTTCTGTTTTGGATTTTTGGTTAGTGGTTGATATTGTTACTGTTATTCTCCCTCTCCTTTGCTCTCTCATATATGGGGCTTCTGCACCTTTGATAGTGACTTCTTCTGAAATGTCCTGCTTTGTACAACTATTAAAGGTGCAAAAGCCCTGTTCTCCGTTCCTCCTCCTAGTGAATCTCCTGTTTGCATGATTACAAGCACAAAATAATGTTTCATTTCCCCTCTCATGGACTATTTGTTCTTTCCAAACAATCACCATGGAAGAGGATGCTGGGAAAGCTTATGAATTAAAACATAGAGGCAAATAGACACTGGGCCTTTGGCTAATTAAACAATCTATGGCTTTTTAAACTGTGTTTGGAGGGGTGCTGTTTTTGTTTGTTATTATGGCGTGCATTTTTGTGTTTTAATATTGTAAATCGCCCTGTGATCTTTGGATGAAGTGCGGTACAGAAATCTAATAAATAATGATAATGATAACATACACATCTGTCCTGGCAGTTTCTATAGCCTAGTATCCTCAGTACTGATGTAATTTCATTTTCATTATCTAAGATATCAGCTATTGTTAGGGTTTAAAAAAAACCACAATTTTCCAAATTTAGAGAAGCTGGCAAGTTACCTTGTTGTTGTTGTCGTTGTTGTTGTTGTTGTCATTGGTGTTTGATCTTAATTACTTTTCCCTGTTGCATGTTTTTTAATTTATTTATTTGTGGTTGCGTTTTCCCTTTGCTTTCCTCTAGAGAACTCAAGGCAGTGTAACCCATTTCATTCCACCCCTGCATTTCTCACAACAGCCCTCTAAAGTAGACCAGGTAGAGAGACAGGATCTGGCCCAAGGCCACCCAGTGAAACTCATGGCTAAGTGGGTGTTTGAATCCAGGCCTTCGCCAGATCTCTTCTGAGACACTAACCAGTACACTGCACTGCCTCTCATGTGGCTCAAATTGCTTACAAAGACATTTGTTAATTGCTTGTCCTACAGAATCTCTCTTGTGGTGCTTTCTGGATGTGGTGATAATGTTAGGGCATGTTGAGTTTTTCAACTTTCAAATTCCAAAAATTTGGCTGCTAAAAAGTTGCCACCTGCCTTGCAAATTAAAAGATATTTTGCTTAGATTAATATAATCCAGTTGTGCTTGTGTGTGTGTGTGTGTGTAAAATTGAATAGAAAGCATTAAAAATGATTGCCAAGTACTTGCAGTTGTGTTATATTTTAATACTATTTGGCATTTTCAGAAGGTAACGTTAAAATCGTTCAGTTTTCCGAAAGCAGTTTATTTGCTTCTTTGCCAAATGTAGACTTGCCATTCTAAATTTTGTTCAGTCGCAAAAAATAATAGCAGATTCCCCCCCTAAAAAAACCACATCACTGGAGAAATTTGCAAAAAACAAACAAACAAACAAAAGTTTCCCCCCTTAAAATGGCATGCCCCAAACTGATGTGTGATACAGTACTTTGTTGGAAAAGTCAGGTTCTGTGTTAATGGTTGGAGTTGCCCTGGGTGAGCTTTCTCCCACATCTGGGTCCCAGAAGTTGTTGGACCACAATTCCCATCATCCCTGACCATTTTCTGAGGACTCAAGGTTGGAGAAAGGTGCTGCAGATGAGGACATTTCTATGGTTTACTGACAGTTGCTGAATAAAGCCATCACTTGCTACCTGAGCGAAGAGGCTTTGGAGTGGAACAGAGTTAAATTACACTTCTACAATGCTTTTCAAGTCAGTGTGATTACCATAGCCTCTCATAGCGTCTTGGGGAGGCAGACAGGCATTCTTCAGAGGCAGGTGCAGACCTCACGGGGTAGCATTACACTGTTTTGTCCAGAAATGGGTCCCCTGATAATTTGATACTCACTTTGGTATTATTCTTACCAGTTATGGAGCTTCCCTGGCCTAAAGGACAACCAGCACTTAAGTTTTAACCCTTTGGGTTATAAATTGAAGACGGCATAGAGATGAAGTTGTGGGGCTAGTTATCCCCTCCTGTTACAGAGATGCAGGTGGCCTCAACTAGACATTGGACACTGAGTGTCATTGGTCCCATGCTTTGAACCCTCTTCCAGCAGAGATTCAGCAGGCATCTTTGTTTTGACTTTCAGGCATCTCTTGAAGACAACAGGCCTATGTAACTGTTTAGATTCTCTTGATTAGCCAGCCACCTTAATATTTATTTATTACTGCATTTTAGATTTTGCTGTGTGCATTGTTGTTACACCGCCATGTGATATCATATGAATTGGTGGTATATAAGTACTTTTTAAATAAAATAAAATAACCGTTCTCTTCTTCAAGCCAAATTTACAGAACACAGCACGGAAATATCATAATATATATTAAGATCCTGACCAAGAAACGATCACTATATGTAAAGCCTTATTATTGAAGAGGAAGAAGGCTGCATTCATTGGACAGAGGTGGATGGAATTGGGTGTGGCTGTGAGCCAAAAAGCTGATTCAAGATTTTGGAACATGTTCCATTCAGGTATACATGTTTCCAGGCTTGACCTGGAAGCCCAAATCCCTGCTGCTGTCATTTGGCTACAGTATTTTGAGGGCATCTTCCTACACCGGTGGAGGAAGGTTCCTTCTATAATACTAAGGAAAGACGCATCACACACATCCCTCCCCAGATCACCCTCACATTATCCCTCCTGCACAGGTAACCCAGACCACCACTTGCAACAAGCAAAGGAGAGGAAAGGGTAGGCCAAATAAACTGGGTCTCACCAAGGTGACTTCTAAGTAGGGTTTCAACATCACAAACGTCATGATATAGTGACACAACTTTTCAAGTGGGTATTATTTTCTTTCCACTGGTTTAAACGAGAGGCAGTGTGGTGTAGTGGTTAAGAGTGGTAGACTCGTAATCTGGGGAACCGGGTTCGAGCCTCCGCTCCTCCACATGCAGCTGCTGGGTTACCTTGGGCCAGTCACACTTCTTTGAAGTCTCTCAGCCCCACTCACCTCACAGAGTGTTTGTTGTGGGGGAGGAAGGGAAAGGAGAATGTTAGCCGCTTTGAGACTCCTTCGGGTAGTGATAAAGCGGGATATCAAATCCAAACTCTTCTTCTTCTAAACATCCCCAGAGTTGCATTTCTTTCATATGTGATTTGGGGAGGTGGGGGCAACGCGGTTACATTAATCTGTTTTTGCATGTCATGTGTAGTTAGCCCTTTATTTCTTCGCTTCAAGCTTCATTTCAACTCGGCGGGCCTTGCGTCCACCTTCCTTGGTGGGTATTTTAGAACCAGAGCACCACAAAGCAGCATTCTGCATCACAGTTCAAACAGGGGGTGTGCATAAAAGTAAAGGTAAAGGGACCCCTGCCCATTAGGCCCAACTCTGGGGTTGCGGTGCTCATCTCGCTTTATTGGCCGAGGGAGCCAGGGTACAGCTTCCGGGTCATGTGGCCAGCATGACTAAGCCGCTTCTGGTGAACCAGAGCAGCGCATGGAAACGCCATTTACCTTCCCGCCACAGCGGTACCTATTTATCTACTTACACTTTGACGTGCTTTTGAACTGCTAGGTTGGCAGGAGCAAGGACTGAGCAACGGGAGCTCACCCCGTCGCGGGGATTCGAACCACCAACCTTCTAATCGGCAAGTCCTAGGCTCTGTGGTTTAACCCACAGTGCCACCCGCGTCATGTGTTCATAGTGAACTGTTAATTCAGTTGCACTTTTGAGAAAAAGGCTTCCACTTTTTTTGGCTGTTCTCTTTGCCCTGTCTCTATGAGTGAGGAGTCAGAGCCTTTTCACAGTGATCTGAGAAGCCCAGAGTATTTTGATGGGTGTAATGAAGTTTCAACAGCTCTTTAATGTGGGGAAGGGGGTTTGCTGAGCATCTTGATGCTGTTGGCTAGGTTCCAGCAACAGGTGGCAGGCTCATTAGCCTGTATTCCGCTACAGCATAATTGATCAGCTGCTAAATTACTTATGTCTGGCTCCGGGCACTTCATCTACCATAAGCAAACAGGTGATTCCCAGGTTATTCCAGTTTGACTCTTCCGTAAATCAGGAGAGACACTGTAACAGAGAAAGTTCGAGTCACTTAATACTTTTTCCTTTATTTAATCCCACCCTACTTCAAAGTTTCCCGCGTGGTCATTGCCCTCCTCTTACTCTCAAAACAACCCTGTGAGGGAGGGAGGTGGGACTGATACATACCTACTTACCCAAGGTCTTTCATTGAACCTCATGGTTGAGTGCAGGTTTGAACGCAAAGGTGTTGATCAAATTCCGACACATGAGAAGCCAAAGTCCTGGAGACCAAGTCCTATGAGGAAAGGGTGAAGGAGGTGGGTATCTTTAGCCTGGAGAAGAGGCGATATGATAGCCATCTTAAAATATTTACAGGGCTGTCACATACAGAGGATGGAGCAAATTTGTTCCGAGTTGCTCCGGGGATGGGGGGGGGGTAGGGCCTGAGCCAGTAGATTCAACATAAAAGGAATGGGATTTCGACTAAAGGAAAGAACATCCTGATAGTATGAGCTGTACAGCAGTGGAACAAGCTGCCTTGGAAGGTGGTGAGCTCTTCTTTTCTAGAGGGTTTTAAGCAGAGGGGATGCTGTAGCGATGGCTTTCCTGCATCGACTGGGGTTGTTTTTATTCATTTATTCATTACATTTACATACCTCCTATCATCTGAGGACCACAGTCCAAGGGTTGGCCTTCTGGGTCATTTCCAGCTCTCTGATTCTGTGAAGGGAAAATAATGGAACAGTACAGAGTGCAGCCCCCCCATTTTGGGGGTCTACTCGGACACTGAGGTCCAGTGCCGAGGGCCTTCTGGCGGTTCCCTCACTGTGAGAAGCCACGTTACAGGGAACCAGGCAGAGGGCCTTCTCAGTAGTGGCACCCACCCTGTGGAACGCCCTCCCACCAGATGTCAAAAAGAAAAATAACTACCAGACTTTCAGAAGACATCTGAAGGCAGCCCTGTTTAGGGAAGCTTTTAATGTTTGATGCATTACTGTATTTTAATATTTTGTTGGAAGCCTCCCAGAGTGGCTGGGGAAGCCCAGCCAGATGGGCGGGGTATAAATAAATAAATAAATAAATAAATAAATAAATAATAATTATTATTATCATTATTATTCATTTTCTTTTTGTACTCTTCCTATCCCCAGTCCCACTAAAGAGATCTGCACCCATATCCATTACCAGATCACATTGGCAGCTGTCAGACAATGGTTTTTATCTAGCTTGATATTCCTTGCAGTGACTAGCCACAGCTCTCCATTGCCCAAGTACTTGCAGTTGTATTTTTTATATTCTCTTTATTACTAATATTAATATATAATATGACTGTAAGTACTTGATAACCATTTTCTAGACAATTTTATTTATTATTATCTTTATTTTATTATTATGCAGTTATGTATCAATATTTATTTTATTATTATTAAGCATTAGCTGACATTTTCAGAAGGGTAAAATTAAAATACTTTGGTTTTCCGAAAGGAGTTTATGTGCCTCTTCATCAAACATAGACTTAAATGTTATCCAATTACAAAAAAAAAAATCAATAGCAGATTTGAATTCCTCACACCAAAAAACATATTTTTTAAGACCCTTCACTGAAGAAATTTGCAAACATTACATTTCACCCCCTAAAATGACACGCCCTAATAGCGTCTGATTTGCCCCCTACTCTTGGCCCAGTAAGTGGTACTACACCCCACCCTGAAGGCTCTTTCCACATATGGTTCTTCTTACTTAGATCAGGACCACTGAGCTAACTTGGGGAACAGCTTCCAGCACCCCTCTCCTCAAATCGAGATGCACCTTGCTTCAAGAGAGGGGTTGCAGTGGACCTTCTGTGACAGGAGTTGATCTCTGAGGGAGGGCAATAATTTTCAGGTGTCACTCCCTGCAGGTCTTTCCGTCCTCTGCCAACGTTTGAAAGCAGCTTGAAAAATATCAGCCCTGGTGGTTCTGGTTGGAAATCCCTAAGGGATTTCCTGCATGCCTCAGTGGGTCCCCATCAACCCTTTGCAAAGAACATAAGGCCCATCTAGTCCAGCATCTTGTTCTCACAGTGGCCAACCAGATGCCTGTGGGAAGTCTGCAAGAGGAATCTGAGTTCAACAGCCTACTGTCCTCCTGTGGTTTCCAGCATTCAGTACTCCTCCTCTTTGGTGACCACTCGTAGCCAAGTAAGATTGTCTTCCATGAACACTGTCTTAACAGTGAGTCAGTAGTGACTGTGGAGGCCAGTTCTGGATCCACACGTCCTTCCAAGGTGGGGACATAGGTTTCCGGGCGGGTGTTGATCATGGTGAGGGCTTGCCAAGCGTGCATTTCTCTTAGCGCGTTTCTCCCTTTCATCCTGAGTTTGAGCGTCTTCAAAGTCTGTGACACCTTTGCTGGAGGCTATTCTCCAACTGGAGTGCTCACAGGCCAGTGTTTCCCAGTTGTCTGTGTTTATACTACTTTTTTTTTTAGATTTGCCTTGAGAGAGTCTTTAAACCTCTTTTGTGACCAACAGCATTACGCTTTCCATTTTTAACTGCCTCCTCCATTATGGTTAGAAACTGTGGAAAAGAAATAGCCTCCACGAATTTGTCTAATCTTTTAAAGCCATCTAGGTTGGCAGCCATCAGATTCATTGGATGTTCCCTTGTTCTCTGCCCACTTGTTTGCAGAAACTCGCTCCAGCTCCCTCCCAGATCATTTTTCTGTCCTTATGGATAGTCTCACACTTTTATTAATAAGTGAAGCAAATTCATGGTATGTCAGAGGGAACAAATCAGTTTCCCAGAACCCTGGGAAATGAGAGAAGGGAATAAAAGGGGTTTTTAACAACAACAACAAAAGTTCAATCTAATTAGGAAAAAAAATTAAACTCCAAATAAAACAGCTGTGGTCAAGTATCAGAAGTGTTTCAGCACCAGAGGGTTTGGTTTACAAGTGACCTTGGGAGCTGCTAATAGTCTTGCTTCTCGCTATGCTATCATTGGTTTGTCTTTGCCCAGTGGCGAGGTGGCTTTCGAGCAATGAGCCTGTTAGCATTCTCCAGAGTCAGGAAGTAGCCACCAAAATGAAAGTAGCCTAGGTTCTCTGGACCGGGGGCAGGGGGGATGTTCTGGCTAATTGTCATCAACTGGAAAGGGGAGGCAAAACTTAATATTGTATGTTTCCGATATCGTTCCCAAAAATACACTGAAAGCTGAGTCATAGGATGCTTGTGCAAAATGCAGGTGGGTTGTTACAAAGCCAACACTTGGAGGTATTAGCAAAGCAGTTCTTGAATGAATTGCTGCGAAGACTGAACTGCGGAAAACGGTATATCCTCGCAGAAATGTCCACGCATGTGGTGAAAGCTCTTGGCCAGTTCCCCAAACCTGTCACCTGTGACTGGTCATGTTGCAGCTCGAGAAGAAATCTTTAAAGGGGAGGTTCCAAAAAAACAATAGACCATATTGTGTGTTGTTATTTAGAGCAGATGAAATTTGTGTATATTTCTGTTTAGTTAGAAGGAGACCCGCCATTAGGTCTGGCACGCATGCATGCGGCTGGGCTCTGATGACTTTACAAAAATGAAGGGTGTGTGGAGGGACTTGAATGAATCTCATAACCTCTGCTCAAATCACCTCCACCCAGGTGCCACCTTCTACCCAACAGAGTTCTTAAGCAGTTTTTCCTTTGGTATGTTTGCCCTTAAATATGTTTGCCTTAGAACTCATAGACATCCAATGAAACTGAACATTGGAAGATTCAGGACAGATAACAGAACGTTCTTCATGCAGCCCATAGTTAAACTGTGGAACTCACTGCAGCAGGAGGCAGTGATGGCCACATAAAATTCATGGAGGATGAATACCAGTGGCTGGAAACCACAGGAGGGGAGAATTCTGCTCTAGTGCTCATGTTCCACTTGCTGGTTTCCCACAGTTATCTAGTTGGCCACTGTGAGAACAGGAAGCTGGGCTGGATATCCTATTGGACTGCTCCTCTTCTTACATTCTTAAATTGCTCAAGGAAGGCAATTTGGGGCAGAAAAAAAGTAGTGATGGTCCGGCTAAGTGCCCTCTCCTTCCTACATTGCTTCTCTGCTATAAATTATCTCCTCCTGATAATGCCATTGGGGCTCAGTTGCAACACACATTTATGTGTGACGTGCCACCAGTGATTGCTCTGTCTCACGCAGGTCGTGCGCATGAGAAATTGGGCTGCTGCTGAAAATAATTCCATGTTCTTTAATGTGTGCATGAGGTTTGGCAGAGCATAAATGCGAAGCCGAACTTCAGAAAACCGGAGCAGGGCAGCTCTCTGCAGCCGACCAATTGTTAAGAACTTTCTCATTAGCCAGTGTTTGCAAGCAGTTTGTAGCACTTTGGTCTGCCATGACACGATCTGCATCACAATGCATTTTATTTGGTTTTGTTTCCCTCTGTTATAAGGGGAAGGGCGTAGCTCACTGAGCACCTGCCTTTGCATGCAGAAGATCCCAAGTTAAGTTTCTGGCATGTCCCAAGTAGGGCTGGGAGAGACTCCTGCCTGAAATCCTTGAGAGGTATAGATGGGTATCCCTGTGCTCCAAGGGTCTTTGAAAACTGCATGACTCCATCATCACTACCACCACCTCCTCCTCCATCACAATCTTGCCAATCTCAATACAGTGGTACCTCAGGTTGAGTACTTAATTCATTCTGGAGGTCTCTTCTTAACCTGAAGCACCGCTTTAGCTAATGGGGCCTCCTGCTGCCGCTGCACCGCTGCTGCACGATTTCTGTTCTCATCCTGAAGCAAAGTTCTTAACCCGAGATAATATTTCTGGGTTAGCAGAGTCTGTAACCTGAATCATATGTAACCTGAAGCATACGTAACCCGAGGTACTACTGTATTGTCTTAGAACTAGCAAAACGCCTGTTGTCGTGCTATGTGCAGAGCATTTGTGGAGAGAAAGCCTGTATATTGCCACCATAGAAATATGGCAATAATAATAATAATAATAATAATAATAATAATAATAATAATAATAATAATAATAATTTATACCCTGCCCTCCCCAACCAGAGCCGGGCTCAGGGCGGCTAACACTAGTAAATGGGGGTGGGGGTACAATTTAAAATACAGGTTAAAAATACAATTTAAAATGCAGCCTCATTTTAATAATAGCCCATAGATCAAAACCATAAGGAAAGGGAAACATAAGGGTCAGACTGAGTCCAAACCAAAGGCCAGGCGGAACAGCTCTGTCTTGCAGGCCCTGCGGAAAGATGTCAAGTCCCTCAGGGCTCTAGTCTCTTGTGACAGGGCGTTCCACCAAGTCGGGGCCAGTACTGAAAAGGCCCTGGCCCTATCTCTTTACATTCTGAGTGTTCAGAGATCTCAGGAGTGGAAATAAACCTGCCTCCTGGCTTACCCAGCCTCTGCAGCATGGGCAGCTAAGGTTTGCTTTCTTTTTGTTCTGCCCTGTAACTCATCCCGTTTAATTTCTCCATGAGATTCATTGGGAGCCATCAAGCCAGCTCCCCTCCTCCTGGAGCATCCTGTTTATCTGGGTTCCATTTCTTGATGTAAAGCTAAGGTGTGATAGACTCTTGGGTGTTAACATGGGATTCTAGGCCTTTCCTTAGGCTCTAGAATATGTGTGTTTGGGACAGGGGAAATGGCAGGCTTCACCCATGCAGTAGATGCATCCATTGGCACGTCTTCAAAATATGGCTAAATGCATATTGTGATTTTTTTTCCTTTTTAGGTCCCTACGTGTGTAAAAAACACACCTATGAGTACAGGCAAGTGTAGTACCGTACCAGTAAACAAGTGAATGTTTGTGGGGGAGCATGGAGACACAAACCCTCTCCCTGTGATGCCCCTCTCACAGAGTCCATTGAACACACAAGGTTTAAGGAGGATGTTGGAATCCATTGCACAGCAAACAAACAGGCACCAGGCTTTTAAAATACTGACTGGTAGCTGCTGGTTTTATGGACCTGTGTTTCTGGTTTTGAATTGCTGCTGAGGGGATGCACAAACCTGTAAATTTTGCTTTCTTTCAGTTTCACATTTTTCTAGCCTTAACTAAAGTTCTCCACTTTTCTTCATCAGCTTGCATTTAAAAAAACACACACACAAGAACTCAGGAAATTTTGGCTGCAGTTTAGTGTTCATTTCTCTCACTGTGCACATTTTTCTATGACCTTCTAGCTAATGTAATGCATTTTGTCAGTTATGTTCACTAATACGTGCGTTTTTGTGCACAATTGCCCCAAATACATGCATTATTTGTACACGTTATGTGGTTGGAGAACATCATTGCAATATTTGGAGAAGTGATATGTTTTGGCTCACTTGCTTTTTCCGTAAGTGTGAATTAAGTAGGTTTGCGTTAAAATGACGGGCCAAACTGAATTTCTCCTCCAATTCTTGGGAATACAAATAAATTGCAGGGGAAGTGATATGGAAGGAAGAATCAGTGGGTGATGGCACATGTAAAACGCCTACCTTCCTTTCCCCAGATGCAAGTTTCACCGTCTCTTCATTTGCCTTACAAGGGGAACATAAGATTGAGATTCTTGTGTTTTCCTTTTGGAAGTTTGAGAGTGTTAGGCTGTTGATTAAAATTGCTGCTGAGATTAATTACCGTATTCTTCGCTCCATAAGACGCACCTAGTTTTTAGAGGGGGAAAGCAAGAAAAAAATATATTCTGCGCAGAGCATGTAAGCAGCTCTCGCTTTTCTTGCTTTAAAGCAAGCAAAGTGAGAGCCGCTTACATGGCTTCTGTCCTGCTTTGCACAGCTCTCACTTTGCTTGCCCGTCCCTCCTCCTGCCTCACTCTAAAGTGAGGCTACGCTGGAGCAAGAAGAGGAGGAGGAGGAGACACCGGGACAGGTGCTTTGCTTGCTTTACAGCAAGGAGGGAGGAGGGATGGGCAAGCAAAGTGAGAGCTGCGCAAAGCAGGACAGAAGCCATGTAAGCGGCTCTCGCTTTGCTTGCTCCCGTCCGTCCCTTCTCCCGCTTTGCTGTGAAGCCAGCAGAGCAAGAGGCCCTGCGCAGCTCTTGCTGAAGCCAGCAGAGCAAGAGTGGTAGCTGCTCAGCGCCTCTTGCTCTGCTGGCTTCACAGCGAGTGACGGATGAGAGCCATGGCTCCAGCTGCAGAGGCATCCCTCAGCTCATGACTGCAGCGGTAGCCAAGGGATGCCTCTGCTGCCCAGTGCATTCACTCCCTAAAACGCACAGACATTTCCCCTTACTTTTTAGGAGGAAAAAAGTGTATCTTGTGGAGTGAAAAATACGGTAATAGTTCTGCATCAGGTCTCCCTTTATCACAGGTGTCTTACTCCATAATACTTACCTTTGTGCTGGCACCTGATAATGGCTGGTTCCTGTATGTCCTGTGTTGCCTTTCAAGTCATCAACAGAAAAAACAAAATCAAGGTCCATTGGCACTTTCTCATGGCTGGCCAATGAGTGCTGCTTCAATGGCCTTGAATAATCTCCTTCAGATACCATAGGACATATTCTTACCGCCTTTGCAATGATTACCGTTTTGTTGTTTCATCTTCTAGGTCCAGCAACCCAACGCCAGGTTCAAAATGGACCTTCTCCAGATGAAATGGAGGTTCAGAGACGGTAAGGAGCAAAAACAAGTAATCTGCAAAGCACTGTAATTATTTTAAGCAAATACCAACTGTTGCTAATATAATTGAGCCTATCAAAACACCAGGGCATTCTTTCAGAAACTGTGCTACTGTACAGGCCAGTTGTCGCTATGAAAAATGATGCAATAAATGGAATTGTTTTCCCATCAAAGTGGGTGGTAATTTTAGCCTCTGCTTCTATGTTTGCATCCTGATCTGTTAAAACCAATCAGGGTATTTGCAACCCGTGAGATTCCCTGTGTTGATAAATTATGTTTTGCCCATCAGGACTGTAGTACTCTGGGCTCCATCAGTTCTGTTCTGTATTGTAAGACACTATAGGAAAGACTCTTCAGCACGATCAAGATATGTGTGAGACAGATCTGCACTCCGATCACTGCTTTCGCTTTTATTTTTCTGAGAAGCCTCATCCCTTACCTCTTTATTATTTATTGATTAGATTTATAAACTGTGCTTCCTCCCAGAGGAGTCCCAGGTGGCAAACCCATCATAAACAATGATTTTGAAATATTAAAAAAATCATTCAAAATCCATTCTAAAACATTTTAAAAACATTTTCCGAACTGGTAATTTTGGGGTTGCCAGGAACAGTTTCTTTCAGCCATCAAACACCTGGGTAAAGAGGTTTTTTTTTAAAAAAAAAGAAAAATCCTTCTGAGAGTCAGTAATGAAGGAGATGGATGCACCTCACCTGGGAGGGCATTCCACAAATGGGAAACTACCACTGAAAAGGCCCTGCCATGGGCCACTGCCGGCTGGGAAGCCCCCAGAAATGACACCAGCAACAAGGCCCTTAGTAGTGCATAGCGCTGTTTCTACACAAAGTGGGGGTGGTCTCAGAGACCACACGGCATATATGCAACTTATAATGTGGATCTTCCAGTATGAGCTTGTGACGATTATGATGGTACTTAGCTTAGGTGATGGGAAGCAACAGGGTTAGTGAAGTTCCTGGCATGATCAGTTTGGCCCATTTGCAAAGTGTGTTGGAGTGAATCAACAAAGCTGACGTCCATTCCTAAGCCATCTTCACAATGTTTTGCTCAGTTATGTTTGTGTGTTTATTTTCTTAAGCTTCTTAAGCAAGCTTAAGGTGCTGGGCCTCTAATTATCAAGAGGATCACATTATGTAGAGAACATCCTGCTGGCTGCATCTACCTTAGTGATTATTTCAGACCGTTGTGTATGGTTCCGTTTCCTGAAATGGCGTGTGATCCCCTTATTGGCTGCTCCCCAAGATCCCAAATGAAATACTTTATCAATCAAAATCAGGAACATTTAGAGGCATGGGTGGTTTTTCCCAGTTTTCATGCCATTTGTAACAATTAATTCTGCATTTTCTCAGTTACTGGACCTTCCAAAGTTCAGGACTGAAGCGACCATGGGATATTTCCAGAAACTCTTCTGAACTATCCTTGAGGGGAGATGTGTGCAAGTTACCATGATATGTGGGCAAAGGTATTCACAGATCAGGGCAATGCTTGCATTCACAGCAGTGTCTTTGACTTCACAAACCAGAGCATGTTGTAGACAAGTGCAATGACTGGACATCCGTCTCTCACTCTTCCTATCACTTTTGGTGCAGAGAGTGTGACTTCCATTCAGCCAGAAATTTCATCCAAATGAGGGACCTCTGGCTTCATGTTGGTCACCAAAACTGTGATAAGAAGCCACGCTGAAGATCCCACAGGGATTGGCCTGGTTAGAGTGGCACTTGCCAAAACTGATCCTTTATGATGGCCTCTCCAAGTGGCAGACCTACTGCACTCAGCTGGTCCAGACAGGAGCAGGGTAGATGCCAGCTACTACCACTATGGACATCAGAGAATTCTGATGGAAAGGACTGGAAATTGCCAATGTTCGTTTTTGCATCCCCTGTCCAGAACTTAAAACAATCCAGCAAATAAAATCAATAGTCTCTGTTGTTGTTTTTAGCCCTCCAGTGATATGTAAATTAGAACCATAGAATTTTAGAGTTGGAAGGGACCCCGAGGGACATCTAGTCCAACCCCCTGCGATGCAGGAATCGTTTTGCCCAACAAGGTGATTGAACCCACAACCCTGAGATTGAGAACCTCATGCTCTACCAACTGAGCTTTCTTGATTATGTTTCTCCCACACTCGCCTTGTGTTTGCTTGCATTGAAGTAAATGGTGTGGAATAATTAATTGCATAAAATTCTGCCATGGCGGGCAGCAAGACTAATAACATTGGGGGGGAGCAATGTCTAAATTAGATTTACAGTGCAGCCCTACGCATGTGTACTCAGAAGTAAGGCTTATTTCCAGGTAAGTGTGTGTAGAAGGGGATGCAATTCAGCAGGGCTTACTTCTGAGTAGCCATGCAAAGAATTGCTTTGTTAGTGCATTGCTCATATGTTAGCTCAAACAAGTGCGCTACCAAAGAGAGCACAAATTATAACTGCAAGCAGCAAATCTCCAAGGCAGTTTCGATCTAAAAGGCCCTCTGGTGGGAATTCCTCGAAACTGCATGCTCCTTTAAAAGGCTGTGGTTCCATCGCATGAGAATGATGCTGGCATATCTGCTACTTTTCCAGCCCTGAAGCAAATAGTAAAAGGATGTGAAGGAAATAGTTCCTGAGGAATAGTCCTTTTTGAAGGGATGTGGGGGGACGGGACGGGACCAAGCTATATATTTTTGCTATACCTGAAGCAGATATATGTTCCTAAAAAGGTGTTGCTTCCTATACCTGAGGTCCCCTTATGGAGGAATATTTTGGGAAAAATGATTAGGAAACGATTATATTTGGGGCTAAGATTATTTATTTATGGGGGAGAATTCGGAACCGGCGAGACCAGAGATTTACCGAGGACTGGAATAAATTTACAGAGTATATTAAGAATATTTGTGAAGGTCAATTAACGTTTGTAGGTTTTCAAGAAGCTCTGTGATAATAGTGGAAAGAAATATTGTTTTATAATAATTGTTAAGATTAATTTGGTTAAAAAAACAACAACAATATAGATGCAAGAAATGTGAATAACTGTGAAAACATGAAAATTTCCAGATAGACTGAAGGAAGTCTGAAAGTGGAAAGAATAGAATTGGATGTATAATTCAAATGGAATGTTGTTGTTGTTTTTATTATTATTGTTAAATTTGAAAATTTTATAAATAATTTTTTTTTTTAAAAAAAGATTATTTATTTATGTTGCTGAAAGCCATTTCACACAGATAGTTAGCCATCACATTTTTGCCAACAACTGCTCTTGTATTTTCAGAGAAAAATCCATAGAGAGTGATCATAGATAGGGACCTTGAATACAAGATCCTAACAAAGCAGTTTCTGGCTTCTGCAAGAGCATGGTAACACAGTGGACGCTCGGATTGCAAACGTGATCCATGCGGGATGCACATTCGCAACCCACAGTGGCACGTCTGCGCACGTGTGGGTTGTGATTAGGCGCTTTCGCGCATGCACAAAACATGATTTAGTCTTCTGCGCATGTGTGACCGCCAAAACCCGGAAGTAACCCGTTCTGGTACTTCCGGGTTTCTGTGGTCCGCAACCCGAAAAAACGCAACCTGAAGCGTCTGTAACCCGAGGTATGACTGTCGTTTTCCTGTCCCTGAGGGGAGAAGGTAATGAAGTACAAATACTAGGTCCTTAAAAGTAGGGCTTAAGCAAACAACCACCCCCAGCTGCAATATGCTGTTGCTCTTGAGCCAGAAAACCAAATGGCACTGCAGGTATTAAATCCTAATAGGTAACAATTTATCCCATAAAACCAGCCTTCACTAGGGATCTTAGGCCTATAATACCCAGTTCAGCAAAGGTTGAGCTTGCTGGCATGCCACTGAAATCCGATTGAAACCTGTTGAATTTAAAGCATGCTTCACTTACATCACGTTTCCATGAGGGGTACTGTGAGTAGAAACAGCTTTCTACTTGTATATCCTCCTAAGAGTAACAAAAGGTGCACCTACCTGGAGAGGAACCTTGTCAAAGACTGCCCTGCAGCCTGTTCCAGCTTGACTGTCCCTTCTCTGCCACAGGGCCATTCAAATTTCCCTGAGGGAAGGACCCAACCTTTTAAAAGGTAGATACAATATTGCTCATTGCAGTTCTTTTTTAAAATGCAGTTTAGGGTTTCCACTGAATAAATCCTCCTTGCGATGATTTGTATGCTTAATGCTGGCTATAAATACTAAGTAGCCTTGTACCTGGCATTGCTTGGAAAACCTAAGAAAACAACAATAACAACAAAAATTCAATGCGGTTTTGAAAGGTTCAGTCCTCCATCTTGGTTCAAAATGGTGCCCAACATAGAGAGAAACCTACTCCTTGAAATCAGCCACCATCATGCAAAATTGGGTTACAGTCTATTAAAGGGTGTTCCACATATAGTAAACAGGCAAACAATATTCCAGAATACATAGTAGATTGTAATAAATGAACAGTGCCACAAAAAAAGCTGTTTTGTGGGCATCATCCCTCCCCAAACAAACTATACCCAGCGCAAACAAAGCCAAAGTGTCTGGTCAAATGCACATTAGGAACTAAAACTTGATTTGTTTTTCCTTATTCCCTTTTGTTTTAGGCAAGTCATGGAGCAGCAGCAGCGCCAGGAATCTCTGGAAAGAAGAACCTCTACCACAGGCACGTATCCGGCTTTTGTAAGCAACGCAGGCCTTGCCTTTCCCCTGCTTGCCTCCTTTAACTTTCACCTGCTCCCTGGAAACGGTTTGGCCTGTTGAGTATTGCTGCAATTATCCTGTGGCTTGGAAACATTTCAGACACGGGAGGTACAAAGAGGGATGGCAACTGCGGCGCAAGTGCAGCTGACGTCGAAACTTAGCTCATTGTGCCCTGGGATTCGGTTGCTCCTTGTTTTTCTGCAAGGTGTTTTCACACCGCAGGATTAGAAACCGACTTCGGCTTAAATGGCATGGGATGCTAAGGGAAAGCCTAGAGTGGCTATATTCTGTTCCGTCTTTTATGTTATAGCAAACAGGCATGGCCCAGATGAAGGCCAGTGCTTTGTGGCGTGTTGATGTTTAACTGTCCTGGCTTTGTTTGAGCATCCTTAAAACCTATACCTGTACTAATCTTTATTAGGTTTTGGCTTTGTTTTGATTTGTTTTTGATTTAATTCCTCCTTCCCCCCATCCCCAGTCTTTCTAACCATGGTGCCATCTGTCGTTCCTCAGTTCCAACCCATCTTATTCTTTCTCCTCCCCCCCCCTTTCCTTTTCTGTTATTTTTAGTTTCCACCCTTCAGATAAAAGTGTCTTCTTCCCCCTTCCACTGCCAGTCTCCTCCTCCTGACTACAGTAACTACAATGCTTCCACTTCCACGGGTGCTGTCCCGCCTCCACCTCCTTACGCCAAAGTTATCTCGTCGGCATCTTCTCCTCTCCCTGACCCTGTGGGCAGAGCCTCTTTCAAACCCCCTCAGGGGCCCAGGGAACCCCCTCTGCACTGCCACCGACATTCTGCCTCCGAGTTCTCTCCATCTCCAGCTTCCTCCATCCCTCCGGCCTGGCCAGGCTACAGGACTGTGACACGAAGCACCAAGCACATCTCTTTATCCCCGCCACCTGCCCCGGCTTCCCATTACCCCTTCGCCCCTCCTCAGCCCACCAGGCGCTCCTCTCTCTCCTATTCCCCTCAGCCTCCCTCCCCACCCGTGACCCTGACGCCCCCTGTACAAAAGGGTCTGTTCCTGCAGCCCCATATTCCAGTGGTCCTCCCTGTCCTCCCTGCCCAAAACGGCAGGATGCGGGGGGCCACAGAGACCGTGGTCCAAGACACCTCCGCAAACGTACCTCAGCTAGGTCTGAACGGCCACCGCGACGGACATTTTGCCACGCAAATTCCTCCGAGCTCCTCTAGGACCCAGGTAAAGAGAACAGACGAGTCGTATTTCTCGTACCTGGAAGCAGTGCCTGTTTCGCATCTGCCTGTCATAGCCGACCCAGCGGGGTCTTACATCCAGGCTTTCCCCCGGCCCTCCCAACATTCGCCTCATTCTCCACACCAGCTCTATCCATCCATGTCACACTTTGTTCCTTATTACGCCGCTGTATCTGAGGTGAATTTGTCCAAGAGGAACCTTCCTTACATGACTTCATCAACCATTTCCCACTTCAGTAAGTACTTGGTTTGAAAGAATTGCATTTATTTATATTTAGGCGACACCTTTAGGTTTTAAGCAATAGGTTATAAGACTTTCAAGAGCATGCTTAAGTGCCTGTGGAAGGTGCAGGACAGAGGTGGCAAAAACCTGGAACTCTCTAGGTGTTGTTTGATTCTCATTGGGCCCAGTTAGCATGAGTCTGACCAAACTGTGGGAGGCAGTGGAAGACAGGAGTGCCTGGCGTGTTCTGGTCCATGGGGTCACGAAGAGTCGGACACGACTAAACAACTAAACAACAACAAGCATGATCTGCAGTCAGGAATTATGGGAATAGGGAGTCCCATCAACATCTGGAGGGTATAGGCTCCCCAATAAAGATGTTATATCCCAGAGAACTACATATATAACTAGTATAGTGTAGAACCTTTTTCAGGCCAGAGACTAAAAACTAAAATTTGCAAAAGAATTTTTTTTAAAGCACATTCAGTGAGAGAACAGGGAGTGCTGACATAAGGGAGGCAGACCGTGCCCCCTCCCCAGTTAGCATATGTTAATTCAGTGGTTCTCGAAGTTTTTCCCCTGTGCCAGAATAAAATCGCGCCACCCTGTTTTTTCTTATTGAAAGGAAATACGTTGGAAAACAAAAAGGAGCAACTCCTAGCAGTGGCTGATTAGAACACAGAACACAACTATTTTATAATGTAGCCATGGGGCATCCAGAAAGTAATAAGACAATGAAGCTACATAAAAACAGTTATCATTCTTGCACGCTTGATGCATTTTGAAAAGATATCTATCCATATTCTGCAAATAAAAAATGTTTTGATACTATACTATACTACACTGAAATGTAGAAATGTTTCTTTGATTGGCCTTGAGTCTTCCTGCCGCAATTGCCACTCTCTCCTGCCACCACACCTTTTGAGAACCACTGTGTTAACGGATTGCCTGTACAGAAGTCTTGTAGGCTGAGGGAGGACTTTAGCGCAATGTGCCAGCAGAGAGCACAAACCGTAATCAACAAAGTTTGAGGTTCAACTCTTAGCTTTCCTTGGAAGTAGCTAGGTGGCCTCAGGCAAGCCACCATCTGCATTATACAGCTAACAGTACTGACCTCCCTTACAAGGTTGGTGTAGGAATTACAGTGGTACCTCGGGTTAAGTACTTAATTCGTTCTGGAGATCCGTTCTTAACCTGAAACTGTTTTTAACCTGAAGCGCCACTTTAGATAATGGGGCCTCCTGCTGCCGCCACGCCACCGGAGCACGATTTCTGTTCTTATCCTGAAGCACTATTTCTGGGTTAGCAGAGTGTGTAACCTGAAGCGTATGTAACCTGAAGCGTATGTAACCCGAGGTACCACTGTACTGAGATGACTGAGCATTTTGAACAGCCTAAAGCAATCTATAAATGCTACGTAGTGGCTCTGTTTAGCTTAGGGTTCTGGGTCTGCAGCAGCTCCTGTTATGTCACAGAAAAGGGCTACTGAGGGGAGGTGGGCAGTTTGGGTTGCAGAATTGGAAGGGAAGTCTTCTTTTCCTAGCGGGCAGGGAAGGCAAAGCACATCCGAAGCAGTGCTTTCATTTGTGGCGGTGCTCTGTTTCAGTCCTGATGTGACTCTGCTTGTCATCTGAGGCACTTTCTTTATGTCCCCACATCCCAGAGAGGTTTGGAGGGTGGCAGCAAGAGAACAGGCCTTTTCTGCGGTGGCTCCCTGATTGTGGAATGCTCTCCCCAGAGAGGCTCGCCTGGCACCATCATCACATGTCTTTGGGTGCCAGGGAAAAACATTCCTCTTAATCCAGGCCTTTGGCTATTAATCTATGGCCTGTGAAAGTGTGAGGGAGAGGGCTGTTATTATGATGACTATTTTATTATTAGGCTGTCTGTCAGTATGCTTCTTTTTATTTTATTTTTTATCATTGACGTTCTGTGATGTGTTTTTAATGTTGTACACCGCCCTGGGATCTTTTGATAAAGGGAGGTATATAAATTGAATAAATAATACTAATAATAATTCTCATAAAAGAAGCAACATGCTGCAAGGGGTATGCATAAGGTAGCTTCACAGGCAGCCTGGCTAAAAGGCTAAACTCATTTGGGGGGGGGGGTAAAGAGAGCAGGAGTTTTCATTTGGAGAATTCTGAAATCTGCCGAGTTGTAGATCTACGTTGCTTTTTTGTTGTGGGCTTGGACGGAAGACAACCCCAAATTAAGAGGAATATCGAACACTTTGGTGGTTTTAGAGGGCAATGTGATTTAAGTGACAGAAACAAAGCTGTAGACAGGTAAAAATTAACCCAATTGTATGATAAGGAATTCTAGGGGAGGGGGAGGCAGAGAATGCACACATGAGTGATGGGAGAGTCTCCGGCTGAGTAAAAGAACTTCCGAGTGCAAGGTTAGTCAGCGGCTGCATTAGCTCATCATAGTAAGACCTGATGAAGGAGACCCCTGCTGGTTGTTCCATGACCAATTGATTGTCAAAGGTCAGCACAGAATTGGCTCTTCTCAGAGGCAGCACCTGTTCATTTCAACATCATCATCATCATCATATTTATACCATGCCCACCTGGCTGGGTTTCCCCAGCCACTCTGGGCGGCTCCCAATAGAATATTAAAAACATGATAAAACATCAAATATTGGGAGGGTGTTTCACAGGGCAGGTGCCACCACCAAGAAGGCCCTCTGCCTGGTTCCCTGTAGCTTCACTTCTCTCAGTGAGGGAACCGCCAGAAGGCCCTCGGAGCTGGACTTCAGTGTCCGGGATGAACAATGGGGGTGGAGACGTTCTTTCTTAACACAAGCCCTGAGGACTCAGACTATAGGCACAGAATGAGATTGTTTATGGGTTAGCACAAAAATGCATAGGGAAATGAAAGTAGTCACCAGTGCTTTGCTTCTGGGGGGTGGAGGGAAGGTGCCGGTACTCTGAGTGGCTGCCCTGGGCACAAAATTTCCTAGGGGCCAGGGAAAACAATTCCATGTAGAACCACTACATGTTTACCGGAAGGAACTTCATTAAGATCTTGCTCTATAGTTCTTACATGATGCCTGTTAAGTAAATGACCATACTTTTTTTCCGTACTCGCAGTACCTGACTGTGCATGCCTTATTTTCTCCTTGGGTCCTACCGTCCAACATTCTGCCAGGACATGGGCTCACAGGCTTTGGGAAGGAGGCAGTGATTCTGTCAGAGCCTAGCGCTTCCTTCCCCAAACCTGGGGAGCATTTGCCCAGCTCAGGGAAGGAGGCATGATGCTTTGGGAGCACCTGAGAGCCTTCCCACCTCCTTCTCCTTCGAAAAGGCGCCAGTACTGTGTACCGTTGCGTACTGCCAGAAAAAAGCACTGGTAATCACAAGAAGAAGCTAAAGGGTGGGCTTTTATCTCCAAGCCATAATGCAGCACCCACCTACCCCAGGTAATTCACGAGATGTAGACAGTATTTATTTTTAGACACCTATAAATGAATGTTTGCCCAAACTTTCATGGAAACTTTGCCCAACCTTAACTTTTTAGTTCTTTGTATTTGTACACTATTCTGTTTTAGTTGTGATGAGATAGATAGATGATAGATAGAGAGATAATTTTGCTTTTATCTTGGGTTTCTAATCTAGTTTTTCACAAACTTTTACTGAATGCCCATTCTTAATTGGTTTATGTCACGGAACAGTCAAGGATTTTTTAAATATATATATATGAAGTGGTATACTTTTTTTAAATAAATAACATCTTTCTAAGTGTCCCAACCTGGTGGCCGGGAAGCAATTTTGATTTGCCAAAGATGACCGAACGGGTGAATGTTTACAAGTTTGGAATAATGTAAAGTTAAGTGTGGTGCTGGGACATTTTTGCATATACGTTAGAACATAAAAATGCATTGACCCCAAATATCTGTCCAGTTGTGTCTTTATTGCAGTTGCCAAGTTCAGTTGTGGCCCAGGGTGAAATGCAGAAGCCTCTCAAGGTTACAAATATCTAAACAAGAGAACAGGTTTAGCTGCCTATAAAATCTGTGGAATCTACTTTATTGGGAGAGTTTTGTGTGAATGTATCTTTCAGTGATTTATGTCTAGATCAAGGATTCCCAAACTATGGTCCGCAGGTTGACGAGGGGAGTTGGGGCACATCCATCTCGTGAAATATTCATATTCAATTTCTTAAATTATATTTTATTGCTTCTTTTATTTCGTATATTCTACTTTATTGCGATACCATTTGAATGACCCGAAGCATGGGAGATGCCTGGGATCTGAACCCTGGGGAAAGAGTTGCCGACTGGTGACTAAGGGATGGGAAGAGAGAAGATCAGTGGTGTATTGGCCTAGGTCATGGTGGGTTGAAGACCCCCTTACTATTTCTGCAGCAGGGTCCCTATCTCCAGTGTCCTAGAACCACCCAATTAGCATGAAAGGGGAGCTTTTTAGCCATTGTATGTTCCAAAGCTAAGCGTTCGGAGCACTTAAAACACAATGTGCTTCAGTTTTATGAGAATGGTGTGCAAGTTCTGTTTTACATATGATTGAAAACACAACTTAAGTCACTCTGAAAGAAGATATTGGAGTGGTCCAAATCATTTGTCCAAGAGATCTGTGGGTGAAGAGTAACAGACAAATAGTGGTTAAGAGCGGTGGACTCATAATCTGGTGAACAGGGTTCGCTTCCCTGCTTCTCCACATGCAGCTACTGGGTGACCTTGGGCCAGTCACACTTCTCTGAAGTCTCTCAGCCTCACTCACCTCACAGAGTGTTTGTTGTCGGGGAGGAAGGTAAAGGAGAATGTTAGCCGCTTTGAGACTCCTTAAGGGGAGTGAAAGGCAGGATATCAAGTCCAAACTCTAATAAATAATAATAATAATAATAATAATAATAATAATAATAATAATAGCACGGAAAATAGTAGCTTTAGCTGAAAGACAACGCTTTCAAGATCTACACTGATTGTTGTGAGAAATCCCTGATTATTATATTGTATAATTATAAGAGTATTGTAAGGGGGCGTGTCTTTGAGTGGGCTTTGGCTGTGACTATCTTGAAGGGCCGCTGCATTTGCCTGTAGAAGATCTGTGAATATTTGCTTGCTCAGGGCCCAAACTATTCCACAAGGGGCCTGATAGTGGCAGCAGCAGTGAGTTTTTGACATTTGGCGTATACTGTTTGCTGGGTGGATCATGGGCACCTGAGAAATTTGGTGTCTCCTGTCTACATTGACATGAGCAACGATTAAGGAAAGGGGGACAAGAAGTGTGCAGGGTGGAGCACCATGTGATTCCTGAATTATTGTTCTTTTATGTTCCAGGCCCTGTCCTTCCACCAGGCCACCCCTCGGCTGGGATACCCACTTCCTCTGGTGGTCCGCCTCCACCTCCTCCCCCGCCTCCTCCCCCTTCGGGCACTGTGCCACCCCCGCCGCCCCCGTTGCCAGCAGGCGGTGGAGGGTCCGGCACTGACGACGGGTCCGTGTCGGGACTAGCGGCAGCTCTGGCTGGTGCCAAACTAAGGAGAGTACAACGGGTAAGGAATGAGGGCTGCTGCTGGTGGTGGCCGTGGTGGCATAGAGTTTAGGCCGGGAACCCAGTTTCAGATCCTAGCTCCACTGAAGCAAGTTGCTCACTGCCCCTCTCTCTCAGCTTTAGCCTTCCATCTAAGGGGAGATATTATAGGGGCACCCTCCCTCTTGCCAAGGCATGATCCTGTCACAAAATATGCAGCACTCACTCCACCAGCACATAGGCATGACA
This sequence comes from Podarcis melisellensis, assembly GCF_964234715.1. Classification (NCBI taxonomy): domain Eukaryota; kingdom Metazoa; phylum Chordata; class Lepidosauria; order Squamata; family Lacertidae; genus Podarcis; species Podarcis melisellensis. The sequence continues at coordinate 16,858,799 of NC_138528.1, read as the reverse complement.
CTAAATTGTTGTCATCCATCTGTCTCGAGAGACAGTGGGGTGCACCTCTGTGGGTGAAGTCAAACTACTGTGTTAGTGGCACCGAAGTGACCTCCCGGGGATGCAAGCCTGGGCAGTATGTCTGGAGGTCCTGGGCTGCCCAGATAACAAGATCTCCCTCTCAGCCTCGCTGATGTGGTCCAATGGAAAGCAGGGCAATGTGTTTAGTATCAGCTTGGCTGCAGGAGTTGCTGGAAAGCGGCATAAAAGGCTCCATTCAACTGTCTTAGAGACTCCACTCTGGATTTGCCGATCAGAAGGTCGGTGGTTCGAATCCCCGCGACGGGGTGAGCTCCCATTGCTTGGTCCCTGCTCCTGCCAACCTAGCAGTTCGAAAGCACGTCAAAGTACAAGTAGATAAATAGGTACCCTCTGGCGGGAAGGTAAACGGCGTTTCTGTGCGCTGCTCTGGTTCTCCAGAAGTGGCTTAGTCATGGCTGGCCACATGATCTGGAAGCTGTACGCTGGCTCCCTCGGCCAATAAAGGAAGATGAGCCCTGCAACCCCAGAGTCGGCCACGACGGGACCTAATGATCAGGGGTCCCTTTACCTTTTTAGCTCCCGAAGATGTCCCACCAGGCGGCAGAGGTTTAGAATCAGAGTTTTCTTTCTTCTGGCTGTGCTAACTTCCCAGTTTGGCAAGCCCTATCTGCCCCAAGATGGGTATTGCCCTTGTTAATACTTCACGGTGGAGTTTAGAACCCAGTCCTGGAGGAGTGTTAGCATGGACATCTTGTTCTGAGTGTATGAGGCTGCCTACCCAACTCAGCATGCATAGCTCTGGATTAGAGGCTGGCCGCTCTCAAGTCACATGATGTGTGTGCAGGCAATAGCACATTTAGGTTTTTCTGCCCCTGTGTCCCTCAGCAACTCCCAGGCCAATAGGTAAGCCCATTTTTAAAAGATAAACTCAGTACAGTGAATGCATGTGTGTCGTATTCACACTGCAGATTGCTGCTGTTCCATGGAAGTAATTTATGCTTCTCTCGGTAAGGCTTGTGTTCACGTGATGTGGTTACAACTAAGGTGCTTTTGTTACTGAATTCAGTCGTCAGTCTCTATAAAATAGACACACATCATTGTATCATATCACTTCATAGGGGTTCATGTACACACCAGTGCAGCGAACAAATCTTCCTTTAAAAATAATAATGATAATAAGATAATATGAACATTTGTGTCCTGCAAACAACTAATTAGTAAAGCAAAACACACACACACACACACACACACACACAAAATTCACAGATGGCCTCCTATTATGTTTCAGCCAGTAGTTGTCTTGACAGCGATAGCTGCCCTTAGTGCCTTGGATTTTTTTTGTCGCCTTTCTCTGCTTAGACAGCGAAATTGGACCCCCTTAGTGCCCAGATCTAAAATGCTGGTTTCTGTCTTAAAAGCCAGAGGATGCCTCAGGAGGTTCTAGTCCCAGTGGTGCTTCAAAGGGCGATGCCAATAGGACGAGTAGTGGTGGAGGCGGACTAATGGAAGAAATGAATAAACTACTGGCGAAAAGGTTTGTGGTTCTCACTCCTGCCTACAGTAATTGAGGGGTGGGATGTTGTGTATTATCTGTGAGTCAAACTGCCTCTTATCTAATTCCCCCACCCCCAAACAGTTCCAAGAATCTTAGCGAGGAGGGAGAGGTAGATTTGGCCCACTATAGGTCTCATTAACCTAATTGCTAATCTCTAACTTAGGGAGACTAGGGCAACTGTCCTTGGAGGTTTTCAAGCCAAGGAGCTGCCCAAATTCCACAGCGGGGGCGGGGGATTAGAATATAGGTTGGGATCTACCAGTAGATCCCTGGGTGATCTGTAGTAGTAGTTTGGCAAGAGTTTATGACTCCTGGGTGCTTAACCATAGCAACAACAACACATCTTTTCCCACCTTGGAGACGGTGCTGAAGTGAAGAATGCTAACCAGGGTGGGCTTTTGTGTGAAAATACTGTAAGAGACGCGGGTGGTGCTGTGGGTTAAACCACAGAGCCTAAGGACTTGCCGATCAGAAGGTCAGCGGTTCGAATCCCCGCAACGGGGTAAGCTCCCGTTGCTCGGTCCCTGCTCCTGTCAACCTAGCAGTTCGAAAGCACATCAAAGTGCAAGTAGATAAATAGGTACCCCTCTGGCGGGAAGGTAAACGGCATTTCCGTGCGCTGCTCTGGTTCGCCAGAAGCGGCTTAGTCATGCTGGCCACATGACCCGGAAGCTGTACGCCAACTCCCTCGGCCAATAAAGCGAGATGAGTGTCGCAACCCCAGAGTCGGTCATGACTGGACCTAATGGTCAGGGGTCCCTTTACCTTTACCTTTACTTACTGTGAGGGTCAGCTCAATGCTGATCCTATAAACCAGCATGTAGGCTCAGAATTTGGCCAGGCACCATGTTCACACAGTGCATAGTTAATCTACGGCATGGTTTCCCAAACTTGGGTCTCCAGCTGTTTTTTTGGACTACAACTCCCATCATCCCTAGCTAGCAGGACCAATGGTCAGGGATGGTGGGAATTGTAGCCTAAAAACAGCTGGAGACCCAAGTTTGGGATACCCTGCTCTATAGGATTCGCTCCCAAATAATATGTGATGATGGCCAACAACTTGGGTGAATTGAAAGAGGATTGCAGCAGTTCAAGGAGAAGGTTTCCAGTCGCTACCAGCTACAATGTTCTACCTCCACTCTTGAAAGGCATATGCCTCTGAAATCCATGCTCATCGGCATCTGGTTGGATGCTGAACTTGATCAGCAATTGACGTGACCCAGCAGAGCTCTCCTGGTGCTCTTTGTGTTCTTAATTTCAACCATATGTCTTCTGCACTTAACTCTGGTTGGTAGATCTTGGGGTTCTAGTAAAAACAACCACCAAAGTAAGTCTGACAAGCCTTCCTAGTTCTGCTTTACTATTGGTTTCCGCATTGCCTCTGGAAAAATAACTACAGTCGCCATGTTTAATAGGGATTACTCGTTGTCTAGTACAAATTCTCCTCTCTGCCTTCTGTGCACACACACACACACACACACATAAATTCAACTAAGTAAGGTAAGGGGATGGGGGAGGAAAGAGCACGTATGAACTCGCTGGTTCTCTGAATTCTGTGGTCGGTGAATATTTATCCGAGGAACTAGTTTATAGTCTCTCCCTTCACTCTGTCCTAAGGAGGAAAGCAGCATCACAGTCGGACAAGCCAGCCGACAAAAAAGAAGAGGAAAGCCAAAACGTAAGTGGAACACCGTTTCACACTGTGGAGTTTGCAGAGTGAAAAATGTCTCCCAAACCAGCTGGTGTAAGAAGGCATTATTTTCCATTCCTCTGTGCATTTGTCGCTTGCAACCCCATTTCTTTTCTGCTGCGAGTTCGCCTTCTGCACAAAACGAAGTTTTCAATCTCACTGTCTGCTGCAGTCAAATGAAGCGATTTCAGCTGCCTAAGAGTGACTGGTCGCCATGCAGAGGTCCTCTTTCCACACACGTTGACATCATGCCTTGATGGCATGTCATCACTCTCAGGGACAGGTGGAGGGGGGTTAAGTAATTTTTATGTAATTTACAAACATTGTTTTCAGCTCACTTTTAATATCGAGGGAACGTACATGAAATTGCTTTCTTTAAAAAAACAAAGGAAAACAGGCGTTTGGCTCTCGCACCACCCGTGTATTAAAATTTGTAAGAGAGTGAGAATCTCTCAGTGTGTGGGTTTCAAAGTGAGCTGCAGCTTCGATATCTGCTTTGGTCCAGGCAGATCAAATTAGGTGTGTCCACTTCAATTCGCCAGATCCCTCTGCGATCTCTGAGCTTGAGCTGCATAAACCAGCACGGAACTCGCACACGGACCGATTTGCCGAACAATGGTTTATGGCTTAATGTTTTGTTGAACACAGCCATACACACAAACATATATGGAGCCGTGTAAAACACTCCTATATTGCTTTCTATGTGAAGGGAATGAGACGGGTTCCTTTGGGGGAAATGCTCTGTAGTACAAAAGAAGTGAGGCCCAATCCTGTTGTATTTTGCAGAGGGGAAGAAACCCTCTGATCTTTAGAAGTAGGACAGAATATATAATGGCCACTAGCCATTAATACAAATACAGACATTATTTCTGTAGCTGAGGCCATTGCAAAATACATAAAGCAGAATGAAAGTTAAAATAATTAGTAAAACAAGGCGTTCTTTTTCTCCCCCAAATAATTAAACTTATCCCCAGAAACCTTTCTTAAACTGACAGTATAATAGCACAGCAGACCACTTTTTCAAAGGTGTAGAGGGATCTGTGCTCTAATAAAAAGTTAATCAGATACCCAACCAATCTGTCAACTGGGAGATTTAAATCCTTGAACAAGAATGCTCTTAGGTCCTTGTAGACTGGACAAACCAGCAAGTAGTGGGGCAAATCTTCAGGGACGTAACCTCCATGTGGGCAAACTCTTTGTAAGGAATCCTGCAGTAAGAAATCTTCAACTTTGTAAGAAATCTTCAACTATGGCAGAGTGCGTAGACTGGAAGGTCGGTGGTTCAAATCCCCGCAACGGAGTGAGCTCGCGTTGCTTGGCTCCAGCTCCTGCCAACCTAGCAGTTCAAAAGCATGCCAGTGCAAGTAGATAAATAGTTACCACTAGGGCAGGGAGGTAAACAGCGTTTCTGTATGCTCTGGCTTCCATCACAATGTTCTGTTGCACCAGAAGCAGTTTAGTCATGCTGGCTACATGACCTGGAAAGCTGTCTGTGGACAAACGCCTGAAGTGAGATGAGCGCCACAACCCCATAGTCGCCTTTGACTGGACTTAACCGTCCAGGGGTCCTTTACCTTTTATCTTTTTTCTACCTCCTCTGTCGGAGGCAGTATGCCTCTGAATACCTGTTGCTGGAAGTCGTAGCTGTGGAGAGTGTTGTTCTGCTGAGGTTCTGCTTATGAGTTTCCCATGGGCATTTGATTGGCCACTGGCACGAGAAGATGCTGGACTGCCTGCGCCTTTGGTCTGAGATCCATCAGGGCCCTGCTTATCTTCTGTTCTTTTACAGAAAAAAAGTTGCTCCTAACATAGCAGTCGCAGGGAAGTACGAGTTCTTCCGAAAAGTTAATCCGAAGCTTTGTTTGCTTGTTTTCTAGGAGGAAGCTAGCACCTCTCCTTCCCCTGGTACGCGAGGCCCTGTTCAGCAGCAAAATTCCTCAGGTATTCCCTTTGAAAGCAGTCTGCAAGTAGGTCAGTGGTGGAGCCTGACTTCACCATCCTGGTACTGAACAAGCAGCCCATGGAGAGGACTGGGGCTGCATAAAAACACAGAAGTTGCAGGAAGCCTAGAGGATTCTGGGTGGTCTCTCTGGGGGGGGGGGGGGAGTCCCAGGTTCAATAGATAAATCTTTTCTTTTCTTTTTTAATGTCGTTTTACTTCTCAGCCAGTCATGAATAGCAATTTAGCAACATTTTTTTTGCAAATCATCACTGATGAACATCTTACAACTTGAAAGCGTCTTCTGAAAGATTCAATAAAAACACGCAGATTTATTTATTTTTCTTGCTCATTCTGGGGTAACATAATATTGATCTATGGAATCATTTGTATATCACAGGAACTTAAATACAACCAGTCTCCATCAATAGATAAATCTTGCTTTGTTTCCAGATGCAAGCTTAATGCTACAAACGAGTTACTGGCATATCGTTGCCCCAGCCACTCTGGGCAGCTTCCAACATAATACAGAGACTTAATAAAACACTAAGCATTAAGAACTTCCCTATACAGGGCTGTTGTTTGTTTGTTGTTACAATAATGATGGGGAAGAGGGGGAAAGCACCACAAAGCCAAGCTCTCTCTTGTTCACTTTGCATGGTTTTCTTTTTAAACAGATGCTGGAAAGAAGCCTTGGGAGAGAAGCAACTCTGTGGAAAAACCTGTCACTGCGCTACTCTCTAGGTGAGCTGCGTAGTCTCCCTTTGTGGGTCCACCAGCATGCATTGGAATGTGTGCATGCTGCAGCTGCATGCGCTCATGTCATATCCTCTCTCACCATAGAAATCCATCAGTGGGGAGGAGTCCTGAACCAAAGAGCCCCATTCAGTTCCAACCATCCTTTAGGTATTGAAAAACTGCTCTGGCTCCTCTATCTTGTCTTTGCAAACTCACACAAATCCTTTCGTTCGTCAGCTAACTTCCTGCCTGCCTTCATGCAACTCGCCACAATGTCTGCTTCCCTGCCGTTGAGCAAACGTTGGTCTCGACGACTTTTGCGTAGAGACGAAGCTCTCCCCCAAAATACTACGGTGCTAGTTTGCACAATTCTGCAAAGCTATACGTTATGTAGCCCTCTGACGATGCAGTACAATTTTTTGAGAGCCAAACGACGCATTATATTGAATTCATAGTTTGGCACTGTGTGATGTTACAAGAAGAAGAAGAGGAAGAAGAAGAAAGCAAAACCTTAAATAGCAGCCCAGGGGTAGTAGTGGTCTGATCAGAATCAGGTTTGTGGAATGGTTTGTTTTAGCTCTGTCCTCCTGTGTCATCTTGCTGATGAAAATTCTGCCCCAATGCTGCAATTTGTCACAGGAGTGTGTGGAGCTGTCCCCACATGCTAGCCTTAAAGGGGACTTTAAGGCTACACCACAAGCAGAGACTTCAATTCCTTGCCAAATAGCAGCTTCCAGGAGCAATTTTTGTTGGGATCATTTTATTTATTTGTTTATTCTACCATATGTTTTTCAAAGAGGCTTTCGTGGGGGGGGGGGGATAGGAAACATATACCGTATTTTTCGCTCTATAAGACACACCTAGTTTTTGGAAGAGGAAAACAAGAAAAAAAATATTCTGCAATCCTGCTTGCTGTCCTGGCTTATGGGATAGCCGTGCACAGCCTCTCCTGGGCAAGGGGAGCCTTTATCCCCTGCCCGGGAGAGGCTGCGCGCAGCTATGGCTCCCCCAAGAGCCGCACTCCCTTTAAAGAGCATGCCTGCATTCGCTCCCTAAGACACACACACACATTTCCCCTTACTTTTTAGGAGGGGAAAAGTGCGTCTTATAGAGCGAAAAATACGGTAATATACAAAATTTAAAATATAGAGTAATAGATTGTTAGCGCAAAATTCACGGTGCAAAGCCCTCATGAAATAAAGCTGTGTTAAGCTGGCTAGCATGGTGCTGCAAGAAGGAAATGGTTTGGATGTAACACTAAGCCTGGTAGCCTGTGGTTTGTTTTCAGCTCCCGGAACAAAGGAGCAAAGTGCTTCGCTTCAGTCTTCAGGCAGCTCATGCACAATCTAATTTTCCTAGCATGGCTTAGGGTGACTGTTACACCCAAGCATGGCCAGCGTGTGGCTTTATGAGTGTGTGGCTTCATCTTCGGGTGAAGGGCGCTATCCAAATTTCAATAATAATAATAATATCATCACATCCTGCAAAAACTGGCCACATAGTTTGGCCTTCCTTTTTGCACCTGGCAACTTGTAAAACCATTCTTCGTGCACTGCACAGTGTTGGCCACATGAGGTCCTCCTGCCTCAAGCTCTGCAACAAGTAGTGCCCAAATGCTTAAGAAGTGGCCGTTGCGTGTAGATGACGGCGCTCTTTTGTGTTGGCATGTCAAGCCACGTATGACTGAAAAGCACTTTTATGGGAGGCGGAAGGAAGCAAGGGTAGGTATGCCTGGGAGAGGAGAAAGTATTAAAACCGCTTTCCAGGTTGTGTTTTCAAACGTGGCATGGTCAATCATTAACAGCAGTGAAAGGGCTCTGCTGTAAAGTAGTCATAGAAACTATCTGGATTAGCATTACAGATTTTTTTTTTTAAAAAAAAAATCATCACAGAACCTGATGCATTTCAGCAAACTCCTCCCCCTTTTCCAGTGCGTTTTCCTCTTGGGAACGGACGTCTTTCGGGTGACGCACGGTGGATGCTTCTTAGCACTGCTTGCTTAGCAAGATCATGCTGGCTGCTGAGTGCTTTCCCGTGATGCAAGAGGGAGCGGTGGAGGGTCAAAGCAATTAACCCCTCATGAGCTCCTTCCACCTGCTTTTATGCACCTCTTTGTGCGAGGAAGAATAGCCAACATCATGGCCAGTGGCTTTAGAAAACGTTGAAGAATGTCCCTCTTTGTTTTATTTTCTTCCTCTCTTTTTCAAGGATGAAACCTGCAAGCAGCAGCAATGACGTGGCCATGGACACCTTAGATTTTGATCGTATGAAACAAGTGAGTTGGGAGTTTTGCACACAGAATAATAATAATAATAATAATAATAATAATAATAATAATAATTTATTTATCTGGCTGAGTTTCCCCAGCCACTCTGGGCAGCTCCCAATCGAGTGTTAAAAACAATACAGCATTAAATATTTAAAACTTCCCTAAACAGGGCTGCCTTCAGATGTCTTTGAAAGATAAGATAGCTACTTATTTCCTTCATATCTGAAGGGAGGGCGTTCCACACGGAGGGCGCCACTACCAAGAAGGCCCTCTGCCTGGTTCCCTGTAACCTCACTTCTCGCAATGAGGGAGCCGCCAGAAGGTCCTCGGCGCTGGCTCTGGATGCAGATAAGAGCAGTTTTCCATTTATTCTTTGGGTTACAGCTTCTTGCTGTCAATAAGAACATAGGAAGTAGCCTTGTTATACCAGGGCAGGCCCATTGCCCAGTACAGTGGTACCTCGGGTTTAAGAACAGCCCTGTTTACAAACTATTTGGTTTACGAACTCAGCAAAACCGGAAGTAGTGTCTCGGTTTGCGAACTTTACCTCAGTCTAAGAATGGAAGCCGAACAGTGGAAGGGCACTGGTGGCAGGAGGCCTCATTAGGGAAAGGGCGCCTCAGTTTAAGAACGGATTAAGTTCGTAAACCGAGGGAACTGTATTGGCAACAGTTCTGTGTAATCCTGGGCAGACATAGAACCTGCAGCCTTAGTCCAAAGTTTATGCCAGGTGCTATGCCAACACTTTCACCATAATAAACTATGGAAAACAAGTACACGTCCACACATGGCTGCTTCAAAGTCAGTGACTGATAAAAACAATTCTGCATCTCATGCAGGCAATCTCATGCAACATAGAAGAAGAAGGAGTTTAGATTTGATATCCCACTTTATCACTACCCTAAGGAGTCTCAAAGCAGCTTACAATCTCCTTTCCCTTCCTCCCCCACAACAAACACTCTGTGAAGTGAAAGAGGCTGAGAGACTTCAGAGAAGTGTGACTAGCCCAAGGTCACCCAGAAGCTCCATGTGGAGGAGCGGGGAAGCGAACCTGGTTCACCAGATTACGAGTCTGCTACTCTTAACCACTACACCACACTGGCTCTCATAGGGACCAGTTAAGTGCTTTCTTAGGAGAAGTTCCATTTATACCAGTGCAAAGGACTTTTCTTTCTTTCTTTCTTTCTTTCTTTCTTTCTTTCTTTCTTTCTTTCTTTCTTTCTTTCTTTCTTTCTTTCTGAGGACATTTTAATTTTTTAATTTTTTTTTTGTCTTTCAAGGAAATATTGGAGGAAGTTGTAAAAGAATTACACAAAGTAAAAGAAGAGATAATCGATGGTAAGAAGCGAGGAGGGGTGGTTGGGCATGAAATGCATTTCTCGCTTTGGCCAAGGGTGGAATTGCAGTGTTGGAAGGTACCTCAAAGGTCACCTAACCCAGTGCAGGAAGCTCATTGCTACAGCCTCCCATCCTCTGCTTACAAACTTGCCCATCACTTTCTGAGAGTCCCACCTCCACCTGAGGTTGTCTGTTCCACTGCTGAACTGCTTGATCAGTATTCCAGGTGCGTGAGCATTATAGAACTGTCGAATTGGAAGGGGACCCTGAGGATCATCTAGTCCAGGAGTCGGCAACCTAAGGCCCATGGGCCCCCTCCACCTGCTTGTTCAGCTCCCGTGCGCCATGCTGAACCAGCACGGAGCAAGGACCGCCTTCCATGACCCTGGGCAGCTTCCCATTGGCTGCAGGAAGCTCCTGCAACCAATGGGAAGCTGTGCATGCCTCCTCCGCGCTGGAAGGCGTGTTGGCGCATGTGTGTGCGCGCTCTGGCACACCGCGGCGTCTGCAGGACCGTGAACTGGCCCAAGCGACAAAAACTTTGCCGAGCCCTGATCTAGTCCAAGCCCTTGCAATGTAAGAATATTCAGCTTCCCCATACAGGGATCGAACCTGCCACCTTGGCGTTATCAGTACCACGCCCTAACCAACTGAGCTATCAAACTCTCTAGTGTGCTGAGATGCCTTTGCTTAAACATGGAGTGTATGTATAAGACACATTGATAATTTCTTTTATTGCATGACACTCAAGCCAGCCCGTTCACCTTCCCGCATCCAGTCCTGGGAACTGGAAGTGCGGCTGAAAACACTGCAAATTACCTCTTAGGACAGGAATAGCCAACATGGTGCCCTCTGGTTACTGTGGATGACAACTCCAACATCCCTGACCGCCGGCTGTGTTGGCTGAGGATGATGGGATTTGTGGTCCGCATCCAAAGGGCACCACATTGACTACCGCTGTATCTGCAATTCCTAGCCCAGTACCCACAAAGAAATATTATTCCCATGGAGAAGGAAATACGATTAAGTCTCCCCAGAGAGACACCTGGAATAGTCTTTTTTCTGCCACTCGGTCCGGAACGTTTGTGAATCCTGTGCCACAGAGAAAGGTCAGGAGAGCCTCATGTCTCATAAAAATCCAGTTTTGCGCCCATGTTTATATTTGCTCTCGCTGCCACATCAGCCCTGCCTTACACACACAACTGAACAGCCTTGCCTTGGCATCCTTCCAGGCCAACCCTTGCCGCTCGATATATTGCTGAAGCCAGGGGTGCCTTACCTGTGACTCTCCCATCATCCCATCTGCTGTGAGCCAGATGTGGGCAGTCTATGATGCTGTTGGACTCCATCTCCCATCAGCCCCTGCCAGCCAGCCAGGACAGTGGTCAGAGGTGCTGGGAGTTTGTAGAGAATTGTAGAGTTCGAAGGGATATACCCCCAAGGGTCATCTAGTCCAGCCCCCCTGCAGTGCAGAGCCGTGGTCCGGCAACATCTGGAGGGGCCACAGGTAAGCCAGCCCTGAATCAAGCAGCGAGAGAAGGATGGTGTAGATACTGCCTTCATACATTTAAAGCATCACACACACACCCAAAATGAATAGCTGGAACTGTAGTTTAAGGGTGCTGGGAATTGTAGCTCTGTTGGGGGTAAGCTACAGCTCCCAAGGTGCTTCAAGTGTATGGTGTGTGTGCACAGCTAGGATCTGTAACGTCCTTCTCTTGCTGCTGCTGTCGCCAACGCCTTTGTAATCTTAACCACTTCCCAAAATATAGTCAGTGGTCTTTAGCTTAGGTGTGAAGCTATGACAGTATAGTGCCTTGACCGTAAGCTCTGGCTTATTCCCTTTTTTTATTGTTTCCTCTTTTTTTCAGCCATCAGGCAAGAGTTGAGTAGAATCAGCACGACATAATGGCCATGGAACCATCTAGAAGCCACATAGGATGTGAAAGGCAACTGGATCGTTTCCGAGCACCAAAAGACCATGCAAGATGGTGAAAGAGGACACCTGGCTCTGTCTTTTGTTCTTAAATCCTTTTTATTAGCAGACTCAGCAGACTTTGAGGCTTGCTGCTGCCTTGGATTTGCTTCATTTAAAAAGAGAGAGAGAAGTCTTAAAATCTTAAAAAAAAGAAAATATTAAAATTTAAATTTCTGGATTTTTTAAAATTTCATCTGACAATGCACATCAGAGTTGGTCAGCCTTTTTTGTATTTTGTATTTGCTTATTTAAATGTATGACTTTTTTTTAGTATATAGTAGGTAAGGAAACACGTGAACCATTCGCTTTTACTAGATGACTTCAGAGTAATTTTACTGGTAGACTGCAATGTAAATGAAGACCTTTTTTTTTTTTTTTGCCAACAAAACCTTATTTGTGGCATCGCCTGAAGAGGCCGAACGATGCCCAGCTGTCAGACAGCAAGTCCCTGGTCTCAGAGCTATCACAATATTACAGCGGTACATCATTGCTTCACAGTATCTGTGTTCATATTGGTAATAAACTGTTCATTGTCCATGTGGCATTGCTTGGCTTTTCTTTCATCCCTCTGCAGCACACTTTGTGCTTCTTAGCAAAACCAGGGGTAACCGTACCCTGGAACTAATCTGGCTCTCCCAGAGCATTTTGTTTCTGGTCCCTGGTGGTCCTAGAAAAACGGGGTGTGGTAAGAAGTACAATTGTTTACACTTTGATGTTGCGATGGCCCAAACTGACCATGCAAGGAACTTCACTAACCCTTCTGCCTCCCATCACCTAAGCAAAGTACCATCAAATTCATCACAAGCTCAAACTGGAAGATCCGCATATATACCGTGTGGTCTCTGAAACCACCCTCACCTGCACTTTCTGTAAAAACAGCCCTATGCACCACTCAGGGCCTTGTTGGTGGTGTCACCTCCGGGGGCTTCCCAGCTGGCAATAACCGGTGAGGGGCCTTTTCAGTGGTAGTTCCCCATTTGTGGAATGTTTCCCAAACTTGGGCCTCCAACTGTTTGTGGACTACAACTCCCATCGTCGCTAGTTGGCAGGACCAGTGGTCACAGATGATGGGAACTGTAGTCCAAAAAGAGCTAGAGTTTGGGAAACCCTGATCTAGTCCAACCCTCTGCAATGAAGGACTCTTTTGCCCAGCATGGGGCTCAAACCCACAACCCTGAGATTAAGAGCCTTATGCTCTACTGAGCTGTCCCTGCTTGATAATCACAATGATCCCCAGGACTGCTGGAGTCTTTGTTATCCAGGGGAACGATCATATGATGCATGTTTGTAGGGTGGAATTAATAATTATTTCCCCCTAATGCAGGCATCTTCAATCTTTTCCCATATATTTGCATGGTGGTAGCACTCCCTGTTGCAACCCACCTTGGATCAGACTGTGACCCACTAGTGAGTCCTGGTTCTGCCACTGTTGTCCTTGGACATGCTCCCCTAATTCTCCAGTCCTTTCCGGAGGGGCAGGCAGAGAACATGAGGTCTCTGAAGAGAAACATTTTGATCCTGATATTCTAGCATCTTCAGGGGCTGGCAGAAGAGCGGGAGACTTCTCAGCTGGACGGCTACTCTTGTGTGTCTGTCCAGATGTCTCCCTGTTTGTTGTGAGAAGGAAGGTGTCTCACCTCTCCATTGAAACAACCCTGGAATATAGATGTTGAGCTCACAGATCCCACTGTACCTAACCATGTCTGATGAGCAATGTAGTTCAAAGCATCAGGAAACCAGGGTGAGCCAGGCTGTCAAACAGCCTAAGGTAAAGGTAAAGGGTCCCCTGAACATTAGGTCCAGTCGTCGCCAACTCTGGGGTTGCGGCGCTCATCTCGCTTTATAGGCTGAGGGAGCCGGGGTACAGCTTCCGGGTCATGTGGCCAGCATGACTAAGCCGCTTCTGTCAAACCAGACCAGCGCACGGAAACGCCGTTTACCTTCCCGCCAGAGTGGTACCTATTTATCTACTTGCACTTTGACGTGCTTTCAAACTGCTAGGTTGGCAGGAGCAGGGACTGAGCAACGGGAGCTCACCCCGTCACGGGGATTCGAACCATCAACCTTCTGATCAGCAAGTCCTAGGCTCTGTGGTTCAACCCACAGCACCACCTGCGTCCCTATGTCAAACAGCCTAGAAGATAATAAAAGAAAAAGGTCTGTTGGTTTTTTTAAAACTATATTATACATTTTCAGGTGCTTCCCACTGGCTTCATTGTAATATTTCTTCATATCGAAGTTACAAAAACTCCTTGGGTGTCAGAAATATAACATCAGCTCTTATGTAGATACCGGGTAAGCTCTGTTCAGAGAACAGACTCATTTATGTTTGTTTGGATAGGGGAAGTATACAGGGTGCAAAGGTCCATTAAGCTTATAAAGGGGGAAAGGGCAGAGTCCGCAGCTATCGAGATTCTGATGCCAGCTTGCATATTCTCTTCACCCTTGAATAAGGACCGATGGAGTCATCAAAAATGAAGTCCCAGAGAACTCGAACCCAAGACTGGTGCTGAGGCAGGGTGTCATAATATTCTGCTGCTATCTTCTTTACCTGCAAGAGCAAAAGGAAATTTTTACCCACTGTTCTTTTATCTGTGAAACAAATATGTTAGAATGCATTTGGACATGAGGTTACTAATGCTGCTTTAAAGTGGCAGTACCTGCTGTGTTATGAAACTCTGGCCTTTGACCAAGAGCACCGTGTCACCCTAAATTTCATTCACGCCAGTGAGTGTGGTGTGACACAACAGCTGACACTTGTGGATGTGTTGTCACCCTTTATGCACATGAACACTTCTGTTCTCCCATGATTTACCCATTGAAACGGCAGGAAAGAACTGCATTCCAAAAAACGCCCCACCCTTGAATTTTGACACATGCAAAGCGAGCACAAAACTCCTGTGTTTTTCTGAATTAGCAGGCTTGCAAGGTGGGTCCCCCCCCCCCCGGAAGCAGTTAATGTGGAAATGTGTGCTAAATTTCTGCAGTGGCTTTTACATGGCATGACAGGTGATATAAAAATGTTAAAATTGCCGTGTAAGAAAACGTCCAGAAAACGGAATAGAGTGCTGTCTGAATCCAGGCTAAAAGAATTTATGCCAAAAGTAAACCCAATGAACAAATGAAAGCGACCCAGATTACTTTTGAGAGCGAAGAGATTTTTCATGGTTCATACACCTTGGAATTCAAATCCCATTGCAGTCGTTCGAGGGGAGAAGGAAAGAGGGAAGGAAAAAGTCCTGTTGGATCCCTCATCCTTTGGCCTCGAGGAGCTAGCAGGGCTCTGAATGTGGCAGAGCAAGAATCTCCCTCATGCCATGGCAGCATTGCAACCTAACCTGAGCATTCATTTGACAGAACCGGGGCAGATGATTTAGATGATTAATTCTATTTTCTAGACTGGGAATAGCCAGCTGGCAGCTTGAAGGCCTGTTGGGTGGCAGAAACCCTACCAGTTTTAAGATGGGCTAAGAAAAAATAAAATGCTTTTTTTAAAAAGCTCTATTGTTTCTGTCTTTCCCAGTCCCAGCACAGATTTTTGACCTTCACTTGACAGCTTCCAAGTTAAAATGTAAGCCAAAGTTGCAGGAATCTGTGACTGTCCAGGTAGGACATAATGCAGCTTGCTGGATTAGTACTGTGTTTTCTTGCCGATCCGGAACGTGGGTGGCGCTGTGGGTTAAACCACAGAGCCTAGGACTTGCTGATCAGAAGGTCGGCAGTTTGAATCCCCGCAACGGGGTGAGCTCCTGTTGCTCGGTCCCTGCTTCTGCCAACCTAGCAGTTCGAAAGCAAGTCAAAGTGCAAGTAGATAAATATGTACTGCTCTGGCGGGAAGGTAAACGGCGTTTCCGTGCGCTGCTCTGGTTCGGCAGAAGCGGCTTAGTCTTGCTGGCGACATGACCCGGAAGCTGTATGCCGGCTCCCTCGGCCAATAAAGCAAGATGAGCACTGCAACCCCAGAGTCGGTCAGGACTGGACCTAATGGTCAGAGGTCCCTTTCCCTTCTTGCCGATCCAGACCTAGGACAGCCTGCCCCAGACTACAACTTCCATCAGTCCCATCTGCCATGGGCCTTGTCTTCCACACTCCCCCCGCCTTGTCCCATGCTTCATAGCAATGGAGCAAACATCTGCAGGAAGCCCAGTTGTTCACTCCAGCTCAGTGCTAAGCCATGGGTTTTCCTGGAGGAAAGCAGCAGGGCAAACTGAAGTGTGCCTGAGCCCATGGCAGGTGAGTCAGAGAGGATGGGAGTTCTAGGCCAAAACATCTGGTGGGCGCCAGGTTGAGAAAGGCTGCCCCACGTCTAACCGCAGTTGGGAGCAGTTGCACACCGCCCGCCAGCCCCATGGCTAATTCTGTGAGCAAGCAGACAGAAAGTGGGGAGAACAGATCAGAAAGTCCCAGGTTTGATCCCCGGCTTCTCCAGGTAGGTGGTGGGAGAGTTCCCTGCCTGGAAACCTGGATAGCTGCTGCCAGTCAGTGTAGATAGCACTGGACAGACTAAAGCAAGCTCCCTGTTGCAGGCAGGTCCATGAGTCAGTCTAGCAATGTCTGCTGCCATCGGATTGGAACATCCCTTAGCAGAAGAAGCGTGCCTCCAAATAGAAGACGCAGTGGATGGTCACATACGCTCCTAGATGCTTTCTGCATAAGCTTCCATGTACTTTGATGCAATCCTAGAAATTTGGGGAACCTAAGGCGGTCTCCAGCTCCCGTCAGCCCTGGCCAGTGTTACCACGGATGGGGGAGGATGAGGGGAGGTCCGCAGGTGCCCCATTCTGCACTGCTACACAAGTGTCAGTTTGATTCAGGATCCGTTCCAGTTTTGGATGGTTGGTTAGGAGTGAAATTAGGAGGAATGAATAGCGCAGAAACAGGGAGGGGGGTGTTTTATAGCAGGAAAGGTGTAGAGAACTCAAACTGGCTAGTGGGCTGGATCTTCCTTCCTGCCAAGTCCCTCACCTTGTGGGCCAACTTTGAAAGCTGGATAAGTCCCATCTACCTGCTCATCACCTGACACCGGGCGATAACTTCAAAGGAGAGAGCTCTGGGGCTGGCTTTCTGCATCCATCAGAGGACTGGCACAGAGAGCCTTCCCTTCTGAAGTCCATTGGTAAGACATTTGAAAACTATGGAGCGTCACAGAGGGAAAACCATGTACAACAATAACAAGAAGCTCCCTTTCCTTTTGTCACCTTAACAGTCAATGATATACATTTGCCACCCAATTACTGCATTTCATAAAATCACAGAATTGTAGAGCTGGAAGGGACCACAAGGGTCGACTAGTCCAGGCCCTGCAAAGCAGGAATCTTTGCCCAATGTTGGGGTCAAAACCACAACCCTGAGGTTAAGAGTGTCATGCTCTATCAACGGAGCTATCTCAGTGCCCCATCAGGAACAAGCAGGAAGCAGACCATGCCAAGGAAACAGTGATACGGCTATTACTGGCTTCGAACGGGTTATAAAGCTTGTTCTGGAACTCTGCAATTAAGAAAAATCACTGGGCTGGCAGAATTCGACTTGTCTATCTACATTTGTGTGCAGCAACTGTCATTGCACAAGCCAGTTGGGTTTGTCACTGCGGAAAGGCACTCATTTAATAAGTTACTTATTTGTCCCCAGGGCAATAACCTGCCTGAAAGTATGACAAGCCCTATTGTATTGCTTGGGGGGGGTGGGGGGGAGCCGATCGCACCACATTCCACAAAGTAGCTGATAAGACTGGGCTCTGTTGGGAATATGTGCGCATGAAAAGGGAAGGGGCCAGCTTCTGAGCTAAAGAATTGAACGCACGACTGCAGTTTATATACCTGGATTTGTGTCTTTTTAAACAGACATCGGGGCGGGGGTGTGCGTGTCAACTGGGACCATGGCACATGGGGAAGACAGGTTACTTTTTTTATTTTAAAAAATTATTTCCTCCTGTATCGCGGTCCCAATGAAAATCCCCTTTCCCAAAGCAGTTTTTCTTGCAGATATTAGCTTTTGGGTCTAGGGAACCTAATGCAAGCCACAGAACTCCCTGCATGCCACAGAACTGGGTGTGTGCGTGTGTATGTCCAACTAAGTTAAGAATCAAAATCAGTCGTGCTCACATATTTGCATGAAGTCTATTTAATGAGTTGAACAAACGTTGGGTCGGTAGCCCTTTTTTAACAAAAGCCAGCTACCTAAAAAAAACCCCACCTTGCTGTGCTTATGGTCACACTAAGGTCTGTGTTTGTTTTTCCTTTTCCTTTTCCCCTCCTCAACTGCTATTTAAACAGACGCAGAAACAAAATGGAACACTGCTACACAGACATACAAGAAGTATGAGCATGCATTTGGCCTATCATCCACCTTGACCCTTAGTCTGTTACAGCAAAAAAAGCAAAAACAAAAGGGAGTCTAGAGATGTATTGTGCCTTCTGAGGACTGCAACACACCTTTGTAAAAGTGTTGCTCAACCACGTTTTCTTTCCCAGCCTATACTTTTTATCCACTTTCTCCACAACATGCAAAATCTTATAAACCTCCATCATGCTTTTTCCCTAAACACTGCAACCTTTCTCCTTAGGGGAGTTGCCCTTTTCTGGACCCTGATGATAAATGACACTTAACTGGTTACACACTGTTGTTGTTTTGCTGTGCTTTTATTTCATGAACGTTTGCTTATATATACTACTAAACTTAATAAAAAAAAGATCTGGGAAAAAGCAGCACATGGTGTCTTGAGGTTGCATCTATTTGCCAGTACAGTGGTACCTCGGGTTACAGACGCTTCAGGTTACAGACGCTTCAGGTTACAGACTCTGCTAACCCAGAAATAGTACCTCAGGTTAAGAACTTTGCTTCAGGATGTGAACAGAAATTATGCAGCGGCGGCAGCGGGAGGCCCCATTAGCTAAAGTGGTACCTCAGGTTAAGAACAGTTTCAGGTTAAGAACGGACCTCCAGAACAAATTAAGTTCTTAATCCGAGGTACCACTGTACAGTTGTACCTCTGGTTGTGAACGGGATCTGTTCCGGAGGCCCATTCGCAACATGAAAAGAACGCAACCCGCAGCAGCGCGTCTGCGCACGCGCAGGTCGCGATTCACCGCTTCTGCGCATGCACGTGACATCATTTTGTGCCTCTGCACATGCGCAAGCGGCAAAACCCAGAAGTAACCCTTTCCGGTATTTCTGGGTCGCCACAGGACGTAACCTAAAAGAACATAACATAAAGAGGACGTAAAATGAGGTATGACTGTAGTAACATAAAGGTAAAGGTAAAGGGAGCCCTGACCATTAGGTCCAGTTACGAACAACTCTGGGCTCATCTCGCTCTATAGGCCGAGGGAACCGGCGTTTGTCCGTAGACAGTTTCCGGGTCATGTGGCCAGCAAGACTAAGCTGCTTCTGGTGAACCAGAGCAGTGCACGGAAACGCCGTTTACCTTCCTGCCAGAGCAGTACCTATTTATCTACTTGCACTTTTTGCCGTGCTTTTGAACTGCTAGGTTGGCAGGAGCTGGGACTGAGCAATGGGAGCTCACCCCGTCATGGGGATTTGAACTGCCAATCGGCAAGTCCTAGGCCTATAATTCTCCTCACTGCCCTCAGATTCCTATGAAAGCATCTTTCCTAAGGCCTAGAAGGTATTATTTTCATCTAGAGTAGTGTTTCCCAAACTTAGTTCTCCAGATGGTTTTGGACTACAATTGCCCTGTATCGGGAAGTTTTTGATGTTTGAGGTTTTGCTATGTTTTTATATGTGCTGTAAGCCGCCCAAAGTGGCTGCTATCATCATCATCCCACCATCTCTGACCAATCGTTTTGCTAGCTAGGGAAGATGGGGGTTGTACTGTAGTCCAAAAACAGCTGGAGACCCAAGTTTGGGAAACACTGATCTAGAGTATCTTTGGTGCTTGGGGTTAAGCCAGCTACAGAATAGTGTCTGGCTAGCAATCTGCATTCACTTACTTTATGCTGTATATTTAAATACCATTATTCCCACTGCATCCCCCCGAGCAGTGGTGACATTAAGGTGCAGGTATGAGCAGGGAGGCTCTCAAACACAACAACGCTGGCTTATCGCATTTTGAAGTTAATGCATGCTACTGTCTAAATAGATGCCTTCCTACCAGGTCGTTAAGTCCGGAGTCTAAAATTACCTAACCGCACCACCTCTAATTTCAGGATTCAGGAGCCTTTCATAAGCTGCATATGTAAACTAGCTTCACAACCTTTGGCTCGTCCAGATGTTGCTGAACCACAACTCCCATCATCCCTTGCCACTGCCATGCTTGCTTGGGGCCGAAGGGTGTTGTATTTCAGCAACACCCAGAGAGCCAAACCTGTTTGCAAGGGTCAAAAACTCTAGAGCTTACCATTGGCAGCTTAGATCCAGGAACGCTGGGGAAATCATGGTGCTCCATATGATAGCCCACGTTAAAGGTGATCCAGTTGAGGGGTCCGTAGTAGGAATACGTTTCATAACCTTTCAGGAACATATAGTGTTCTGCTATGAAGTGCCCCGAAAAAGGGTGCAAGCCCATGCAAAGCAACGTCCCTGATATTAAATAAACAACAGGCTTCAAACCCCACAGGTAGTAGATGATCAAGTCGACAGAGAACTGGGCCAAAGCGTTAAGTATTTCCATCTCGGTAATTGTTTTGGGGTTGATGTAGAGCGGTCTCAAGGCATAGAAAAGGGGCTGGAAGACAAGCCAGATCATCTTCCGAAAGGGAGTGCAGAAGAACCAGCCCTCAAAGTCTGTGGGGATATCCACATCCAACGAGTCTCCGCCAAGGTATCGGTGGTGGTCTATGTGGTACTTCTTGAAGGAGGCCGAGTAGGGGAGTCCAATGGGCAAGTTGGCAAAGATGGCAAACCACCGGTTCCACTTGATTTGCTTGTTGCCAAAGACCACGTTGTGGGAGATGTCGTGGATGGCCAGGGTCATGGAGTGGTTGATGCAGCCCCCAAAAGCATAGGCCCAGAAGAAGATCCACTTCCAGGATAGGTCTCTCACAAGGTAGCAGGCCAGAAGCTGGGTGAACACCATCCCCGTCACTATCCATTTCAAGTAGGGATCTGGCCCCATGAGAGACTTGATGGCTGGGTACTTCGCTGAGGAGGAAAAGAAACATTAGGACAAATGTAGCCCAAACTGCCTGGCATCCAATCGTGGAATTGTGGTGCCAACTAGACAAATCCCTCTGCCCCTAATATCCATCAGGCTACCTACCCGACATAAACCAGGCCTCCACGAAGGTCTGGCCCACCCATTAGGCAAGGTGAGGCGACTGCCTCAGGCGGTAGGATCCACAGAGGCAGCAGATCTGGCCTCCAAGGAATACATTGCCCGCTGCTGCCACCACGGTGGCAGCAATGGCTGTGGCGTATTCCTTGGAGGCTGGACTTCTTGTCTCCCCGGCAAACACCCCACCACCCTCCATTCTGCCAGTACAGCATCCTCACAGTGAATAGGAGCTGCTGGTCTCCTCCCACCCATAGGGAAGAAATGGTGGGGGCTGCCCTGCCTGGTATGGTTCAGAACAGGCCTCTTTCTCCCCAAGCTTCTGGTGAATGGTGGCTAAGCAATGTTTTCTTTTTTTAAAAATAGCTTTTATTTTGCTTGAACAGGTACATATAAATATAAACAACCAAAAATTACAAAGGAAAATTCCTTAATAGTAATGGAAAAAAACTACAAAAACTACAAAAAATATCGAAGTACATGACACAGAACATAAGCAACTATGGGAAATATAAAAGAAAAGGAAAGAAAAGGAAAGGAAAAAAGAAAAAGAAAAAAAAGGAAGATGAGCCAAAGCAGGAAAGCTCATCAATTGTACACTTCCGTCAAGCTCACAACAGATCGTTATTCTTATCGATTAACTCTATCTGCATTCCAAAGGAATCCCTCATCTTGGTATCAGGGAGCATTTCTCTATGCGGTATCATTCTAAACATAGCCAGATCTTTCTTGCTGAGCCCTTGTCCCCGAAATAATTATTTAAACATTCCTATTCTTCTTTCACCAACTTCTTAGGTTTATCTCTTACTGCATCTGTCAGCTTTGCGAGCTGCAAGTACTCACACAATTTGACTACCCATTCCTCTTTAGTGGGTATATTTTTATCTTTCCAGTGTTTTGCCACTATAACCCTTGCTGCTGACGTTGCATACATAAATAGCCTAGTTTTGTTTTTGGGAATATTATCTGAAACCATTCCTAGTAAAAATTCTTCTGGTTTCTTGCTAAATGTAGTTTTTATCAATCTCTTTCTCTCTTCATAAATCATATTCCAAAATCTTTGTATCTCTAGACAGGACCACCACATATGGTAGTGTGTTCCTATCTGTTCCTTACATCGCCAGCACTTGTTATTGTTTGATTTATTTATTTTTGCAAGTTTTACAGGGGTCAGGTACCACCTATAGTACATTTTCATAAGATTTTCCCTTATAAGGAAACAAGCCGTGAATTTTATATTTTTAGTCCATAATTCGTTCCAAATATTGGGTTTGATCGTATGTCCCAGGTCCCTCTCCCATTTTACTGTAATTTCTTTTATATCTTCCTCCTTTCTTTGCCAATTCTAAAGTAGTTTGTACATTTTAGAAAGTGTCTTTTGATTATTATATAAAATATCCTTCTCCAGATAGGATTTTTTTTTGTCAAATCCTTTGGTTCTTTTATCCTTTTCAAGGGCAGCTTTTAATTGATAATACTCCAGCCAGGTTATTCCCTTCTGTTTCAATTTACTTAGGTCCTTTATTTTCGGATCACTACTTGTTTCCTCTACTAAATCCTTATATGTTAGCCAATCACTGTTCATATTCATCCTGTGAACTGACATAGATTCCATTGGTGACAGCCACCATGGTGTTTTGGTTACTACTGATTTTTTACTCCTCTCCCATACTTCATATAATGCCCTTCTCACAATATGATTTAAAAATCCTTTGTGGGATTTAACCTTGTCATAGCCTATGTAGCCATGCCACCCGTACACAATATCCTATCCCTCCAGATCTAGGACTTCCGTGTTTTTAATTAATATCCAGTCTTTAATCCATGTCCAGCACACTGCCTCAAAGTACAGTTTAAGGTCAGGGACCGCAAAGCCTCCTTTTTCCTTCAACTCTGTTAGTAGCTTAAATTTTATGCGTGGTTTTTCCCTTTGCCAAATAAACTTGGCAAGGTCTTTCTGCCAATCCTTAAAACACTTTACGCCTCTAATTATAGGTATTGTTTGGAACATAAAAATCATATTTGGCAATACCATCATTTTAACTATGGATATTCTCCCCTACAGGGACAAATTCAATTTTCCCCAAGTCTCTAATTCTTTTTTTATTTCCTTCCACTTCTTCTCATAATTGTCCTTATATAGGTTTATAGTCTTATTGGTGACCCAAATCCCCAAATAATTTACCTTATTGGCTACCTTTAAACCTGTTGTATTTTCCAGTTCCTCTTGTTCCAACTTACGTAAATTTTTCATTAATAATTTGGATTTTCCTTTATTCAGTTTGAACCCCGAGACCTTTCCAAATTCTTCCAATTGTGCAAGCGTTTTTTGGATACTTTCCACTGGATTTTCAGTGGTTACAATTACATCATCGGCAAAGGCTTTAATTTTGTAGTATCGAGTTCCTAGGTTAATTCCTCTTATATTTTTATCCTTTCTTATTGCTATTAAAAGTGGTTCCAAGGTGGCAATAAAAAGAAGTGGGGTGAGAGGGCACCCCTGTCTTGTCCCCCTTTCGATGCTGAACTCTTCAGTGATCTCGTTATTTATTAGCAATTTTGCTTTTTGGTTATCATATATCGCCCTAATTCCATTAATTATTTTCTCCCCTATGTCCAGACCTTTGAAAGTTTCCAATAGGAAATTCCATGATACTCTATCAAAAGCTTTTTCTGCATCAAACAATAACATGGCCATCTTTTTACTTGGTTTCATTTCCACATATTCCAACAGATCAATTATTATTCTTGTATCGTCTTTTATATGTCTATCCGGTAAGAAGCCCGCCTGGTCTCTGCTGATTATTTTCTTTAGGGTCTTTTTTAATCTATTAGCCATCACCCCAGCATAGATTTTATAGTCTGTGTTCAACAGGGAGATTGGTCTATAATTTTTCATGTCTGTCAACTCCACTCCCTGTTTCGGGATTAGAGTGATCAGTGCTTCTTTCCATGATTGTGGTATATCTTTCCCTCCCAGTATATTATTCATTATTCTTTGTAATGTAGGGAGGATTACTTCTTCCAGGTTCTTATAGTACATTAATGTGATTCCGTCAAGACCTGGCGATTTGCCACTCTTCATTTTTTTTATTACTTGTGCTATTTCATCTATTTCTATATTGGAGTTTAGGGCCTCAACTTCTTTTTCAATTCTTGGTAATTTATTTTGTTGTAAATACTCTTCCATTTTATTAACCTCTAAATGCTCTTGTTTATACAAATCTTTATAAAAGTTTAGGAATTTTATTTTTATTTGTACTGGGTCTGTTATTTCCTCCCCTTGGTCCAAAATTTTATTTATAACTTTTCTTGTTTGCTTTTCCTTTATCATCCATGCTAACAACTTACCGGGCTTATTGGCGGACTCAAAATACCTTTGTTTTGCCCATTTAATTTTATTTTCTACTTCCTTATTTAATATAATAGAGATATGGGATTGCAATATCTTTATTTTTTGTAATATTTAATGACTTTTTGGATTTTTGATCAACTTTTTTCCATTAATTCTTATCTGTTTAGTTAGCTCTTGGATATTATTGTCTTTAATCTTCTTCAGCCTTGCCATTTGTTGTATTCCAAGACCCCTCGTGTACGCTTTACTTGCGTCCCAAACTACATTTATATCTGTATTTTGTTTCCCATTTATCTCGAAAAATTCCGCTAACTTGATTTTTGCTTGCGTCACCCATTGGTCGTCTCTCCATATGGAGTAAGCAATGTTTTCAAACAGACAAGTGAATAGATGTTGACAGGATGGGATGAGAATGGGAGAATCCAGCATCTCCTTTCCAGCTCCCCATCCCTTTGCAGCTCCCTGCATGGAAGGGGGACTGGTAGAAGAAGAGTCCTGCAAGAATTAGAGACAGATGTGCAGCACAGTGGTGGGAATCAGAAAAATTGTTGCCTGGACTCCCTCTAGTGGCATCCAATAATAGAGCAGTGGAGGAGAAAATCCCACATAGCCAAGAGGTCTCTGCACATTTCATTCTCGGCATCAAGCTAGCCCTTCTATTTTTTCAACAAGCCTCCCTCTAGCTGTTTTTCCTGTCTCTTTGGCTGCCAGGACTGAAATGACACCATTCTATTCAACTGCTGCCCCATCATGTTCAGACCCTCCAAATGCCCCTATTTTCCAGGGACATCTCTGATTTAGAGAAGCCGTCCCAGTTTCTGATTTGACCCCAGAATGTCCCACTTTTCCTTAGGATGTCCCTGTTTTCATCAGAGAAATATTGGAGGGTGTGGAGTTATCTGACTCCAAAGCCATCTGAAAGGAAGTTTTTTTTTAATGTTTAATGTTTTATTATGTTTTTACATGTTTAATGTTTTATTATGTTTTTACACGGACAACCCAGTAAGATGTGTGGGGTATAAATAGCAAAATAATCATTACAGAATGGGACGTCCTTATTGTCATCGGAGAAATGTTGGAGGGTATGCAAGTTACTATTAGTGCTGCTTTCCCTGGTCTAGACCTTCTCAAAGGGTATATTGGCACCCAGAATGCAGTCCCAGCATTAAAAAAACCAAACACACATTTGTGGATTCTGAGTTACTGAAGTGAAACCTGAATTGCAGGCTAGCTACACTTGCTGCAAATAAAATAATGGCCTACTTTGTCATAAGGCAGGTTCTTGTGTCCCATGGAGGTTCTGTACAGCCAGCATGTTTTTATCTGCTATAATCACCTGAGGTCCTTCTCTGTGTGCCCCATCCATGGGAGGACAAGAGGGTGGGAACACGAAAAGGGGCCTTTTCAGTGATGGTTCCCTGCTTGCAGAACACTCTCCCCAGGAAAACTGCTTGGTGCCATTGTTGCTTGCCTTCAGCTGCCAGGCAAAAACAAACCTATTTAGTCAGGTTTTGGGTTTCTAATTGAGAGGGTAATGGGACTTTGTGGTGTTCAATTGGAGTAAAGGTAAAGGTAAAGGGACCCCTGACCATTAGGTCCAGTCGTGACCGACTCTGGGGTTGCGGTGCTCATCTCGCTTTATTGGCCGAGGGAGCCAGCGTACAGCTTCTGGGTCATGTGGCCAGCATGTCTAAGCCGCTTCTGGCGAACCAGAGCAGTGCACGGAAACGCCGTTTACCTTCCCGCCGGAGTGGTACCTATTTATCTACTTGCACTTTGGCGTGCTTTCGAACTGCTAGGTTGGCAGGAGCAGGAACCAAGCAACGGGAGCTCACCCCGTCACAGGGAATCGAACCGCCAACATACTGATTGGCAAGTCCTAGGCTCTGTGGTTTAACCCACAGTGCCACCCGCGTCCCTTCAATTGGGGTAGGTAGGACTTATTTACTTTAGATATGCTTCCAGAGGAGTATTTTAGTTTTTGCTCATTGTTGTTTTTTATACCTGATTTTAATGTCTTTGTTAGTTCCATTTTCAATGTATACGCTTCTTTGAAGGTAAAAACGTGACTAATAATTAACAGCAACAAGATACGGAGTTTTAGCAGTGTGGCCTGCATGAGGGGTGGGGGGTGAGTGGGAGAAATTGAAATCGCATGAGGACTGAAAAGCAGATCCCATCATCGCCATGTGAACCTCGTTTACCATTTTGAATGGTGAACGCACACACTGCTGAACTGAATGTGAGTTTGTGCATCGTGCCCCAACCTCATTTTCCCTTTTTTAAAGAGCTGGATGAGTCAGTAAATCAGTTGCCATCCTTTCCCAGAAATCAAAAGCTGTATTGTTGCCAGCAACAATTTACACAGCCTCCATTCTGGGTCTAAACAGCACCCAGTGCAAAAAATAGTATTGTCTGTTTCACTAATATTATTCACAAGTTGCCTCAAGGTACTTGTGTAGCACAATTAACAAGCCTACATATATGATACTATACCATGCCATGCCATGCCATATCTTTCTTGTCATTGTCCCATACAGAACAATGAAATGGAAAAATCTACATAAAACACTCAAAACCCCCTAAAAACTCTGAAACCCATTTTAAAAATACAATATACTCCTATAGAGACTCCTTATACTGCGTTTAAAATGAATTAATTATAATAATTAATGCTAATTAATGATATGATAATATTAATGATATTAATTAATATTAATATGCTAATTAATGATAATATTAAATGTGATGATGATAATAATAATCCATTGTGGCCATATACTTGTTGCATCAAAGACATGCCTCTTGAGAAAAAGGTGATAGGGAAAATTCCTTTGATCGTCATTTGTTTTTAAAAAAGAAATGATTATTATTTCATTGCATTCCCTGTCATTTGAGTTGGCTTTACTTATCTCTCTTTACTTTGCTTGCTCACATGAGCCAATTACTCTTCAGGTGAGGCTTGCAAGCCTGGGACAAAAGGAAAGGGGCAGAGTACCTGCAATAAATGTCTGATTCTTTCTTTTCCGTTCTTGCCTTTTGGCTCGTTGTGATTATAAAAGCATCCAAGTGTTAGTGCAGAGTGTGGCCACTGATCCTTCTGTTGAAATTGAGCAACCAGTGTCCGAGAGGCCGTGCCATTAAACCTAACAAAATTAGTTGCTTCACATCCTCTGACCACTGATGCTGCATTTTTGCACACACAATTCAAATGGTAGTGAAATCTTTAGTCAAATGGAGTCCCTTAAGAGAACAGGTGAGGGACCTTTGGGGCTCGGCTCTGCCCACAATGATAGCAGGAGATCAATGGGGCCTGACAGCACCACACCCAAGCAGGGCTTGCTTGCACAGAACCCTTTTGTGGTGCTTTAAAGTGGAAAATCTGCTTTGCCTTACACAGGTGGGGCACCTGTGGGGAGCCTGGGGGAAGTGGCCATGCAGGCTAAATTTGAACATTCAGTTTGGCTGGAGGTTTCCCATCCCTGCTTAAGAGAATAGTAGTTGGTTTTAATTATTCTTATTTCGAATGGTTTAAATCCTTCTTTTTGTAAGAAGCTTTGAGGTTGGTGTTGTTGTTTACAATGAAACCTTATATAAATTTACTCAAATCAAAGAGCCAAACTGATTATTAATAACAATTTATCTGACACATTCGAAATTTCAAAGGGTACAAGACAAGGCTGCCCCCTGTCTCCGCTTCTTTTCATAATGGTGTTGGAAGTAATTGCAAATAAGATAAGGAAAACATCTGAGATGCGAGGAATTAGAATTGGGGTAAAAGAATTCAAACTGAAAGCATACGCTGATGACCTGGTAATATCAGTCGAGGACCCGATACAGAGTATTGACAAAGTTCTGCTACTTCTAGAGGAATTTGGGAAAGTAGCAGGCTTCAAGTTAAATAAAACTAAAACTAAAATGATGCTTAAGAATATGGGAGAAGATCTAAGGAGGCAGCTAGAACTCCAATCGGGAATCAAAGAAGCAAAAAAGATAAAATATCTAGGAGTGTGGCTAACGATGAAAAATATAAACTTAATGGCTGATAACTATACAAACACCTGGAAGGAAATCCAAAAAGAACTAGATACTTGGAATAGGATAAAACTCTCCTGGTCAGGCAGAATGGCTGCAATCAAGATGTGTATACTACCAAAACTTTTATTTTTATTCCAAAATGTCCCAGTGATTAGAGGAAGTGCAATATTTAAAAATTGGCAAAAAAATTCTCTCTAAATTTATATGGCAAGGTAAAAGACCGAGAATTAGATTTAAACTGTTAACGGACAGAAAAGACAGAGGAGGATTCTCGGTCCCAAATCTGAGATTGTATTATGAAGCCTCGTGCCTTTGTTGGCTTAGAGAATGGGTCACTTTAAAAAACACAGATCTGCTAGGCTTAGAAGGCTTCGATCTAAGATTTGGTTGGCATGCTTATCTCTGGCAGAATAAGGAAAAGGTGCATAAAGGCTTCTCAAACCACATCATCAGAGGAACACTGTTAGAAGCGTAGGGAAAAAATTAAAAACTACTGGAAAAGAATACCCCCTGGTGGCTATCCCCTATTGACATATTAACTACTAAAAAAAAAAACATGGAAGGTGAGAGATTGACCTATGAAGACCTCCTTAAAAAATCGGAAAGAGGATGGAAAATTAGATCTTACGAAGAGTTAAAAAGCAAATTAACAGGTTGGCTGCAGTATCATCAAATTAATGCCTTATGGAAGGAAGATAAAAAGATTGGAATGAATGAGAAAAAATCTAAGTTCCAGGTAGAGATAATAGAAAGTAAAACTAAACTGCTATCTAAAATGTATAATCAGCTATTAGATTGGGACACCAAGGACGAAGAGGTTAAAGAGGTTATGGTAAAATGGGCAATAGACATTGGCTATAATTTGGATTTTGAAAAATGGACGAAGTTGTGGACTAAAGGAATGAAATTTACAGCCTGTACTGCCCTCAGAGAAAATATGGAAAAGATGATGTATCGTTGGTACATCACCCCTGTGAAATTGCAAAAAATGTATAAGACTGGCGACAAAAGGTGTTGGAAGTGTAAATCTAAAGAGGGAAGCTTCTACCACATGTGGTGGAAATGTGAAGAAGTTAAAAAAAATTGGGATTCCATCTTCAACGAACTAAAGAAAATACTTAAATACACCTTTGTCAAAAAGCCCGAAGCCTTCCTTCTGGGAATGATCGGAGAGGAGATTAAGAAAGAAGATTATATAATGTTTCAATATGCAACTGTAGCTGCCAGGATTCTGTTAGCACAAAATTGGAAAACCCCAAATACCCCGACCGTTAAAGATTGGCAAATTAAATTATTTTAGTATATGGATTTGGCAAAAATGACGCAGAACATTAGACAGCAAAAAGGTACAAAGTTTATTGACGATTGGTCTAAATTCATAACATATATGGAAACAAATTCTAGAGATATAAAAATCACAGTAGGTTTAATATAACCCTTGCGATGTGTTTACGTTAAAAAATGAAAAACTGCAGAATGGATTTAATATTCACATAACCCAAAACCGAGATGGAGGGAAGTCAATCGTTATTTATTGTTAATTAATGTTTGTTTTTTGGTTGGTTTAGGTGTTTTGTTTTGGTTGATGTTTTCTTTTTGTGTGTGTGTATGTGTTGGCTATTTTTCTTTTTCTCTCTTTGTTGTTGTTTGGTTATAGAAAATGAATAAAAAAAGAAGAGGAGAAACCTTATATAAATTCAAATAAATAAATAAAATGCCAAGTTTTCCAAGCCTTGATTTACAAAGGACATGCATCAGCCTGATTCTGGTTTTTTTGTTTGTTCCTGACATTTCTGGTTCCCTTCCCCTCCCCATTTTTATTTTTTATTTTGACAAAGTAATAATCATAAATAAGTAAGAATAAAAATGTGCACTCCACCACCGAGACCATTCCATTGCAACAATCCAACCTCCCGAAATTTCAACAGCTCTTGCAAAGGTTTGACGTTGACCCCTTTACGTTGTAACAGTTCAAATTCCTTCCATATCTCCTCAAAATCATTTCTCTTGTGTATTCCCTCTCTTACCTCAACGGCACAGAAATAACTGAGTTAAAGCTGACTGAAAGTCCAAAGGTAGCATTATTGTCAATTTACAACGGGGTGGAAGGTTTGCAAGCTATGAAGAACATGCTCACATATTTTATTGACAGCTGCATGAATTATGATCGCTAGGAAGTGGAAAGGGCAAGCAGAATATAAAATGGAAGAATGGTATAAAGAGGTGTGGGATATAGGCTTTTAATGCTAAATTAACATGAGCCTGATTCTGTTTTGGTAAATGACGCGGAACATATTTTTTTAAAGACCGGCTCTTCAGAAATGTCTGGCATGTCTAAAATACAGTGGTACCTCGGGTTACATATGCTTCAGGTTATAGACACCTCAGGTTACAGACTCCGCTAACCCAGAAATACTGCTCAGGTTAAGAACTTTGCTTCAGGATGAGAACAGAAATTGTGCTTTGGCAGTGCGGCAGCAGCAGGAGGCCCCATTAGCTAAAGTGGTGCTTCAGGTTAAGAACAGTTTCAGGTTAAGTACGGATCTCTGGAACGAATTAAGTACTTAACCCGAGGTACCACTGTATCTGTGTGCACTGCCCTCCCCCTTTTCTCCCACCTCCCCCTACCCCCAATCGCTTAATGCCTATGATAGCAACGTCTCACACCCAAAGCAGCTGACCTACAGGAAGGACTCTGTGAACTGAAAACAGAGACGTTATATGTAGCTTTGTTATCCATGAAATTCTTTCAATAAAAACATTTTTTATAATAATCATAAAAATATATCTGTAGATATGTGCATGCGCACATACATGCACGTGCATCTCTGCAGTGTGAAGTGGTCCTGTTTAGCCTTCCAGCCAGCCATGCCCTACTCCAGGATACTCCATTAGATTCCTCCACCCACCTGGTTTTCCATTTTCCCCATCCAGGCAATCGTCAGTCAGTCTTCCTTGGCCACTGAAAATGGCCAATACTCATTAGGCTGTTTGGAGTGTGCATTTCATTTCCAGCTGCCATCTGCCTGTATCTAAGAGAATGAGGGAGGTGCATTGATCTGACATGCACCAGAAGCAGGGGTGACCCCCCCAAACCAGCTTGATGTAGTTTTTAGCACTTCCAAATGACCACTGCCGGGTGACATTTGATTGCAGGGGAGTTCATGATGTAAAGTCCACCTGGGAGAAAACCACGCTTAAGGCTCCTAATGTCAGCACTGCCTGGGCTCAGAGATATGTGCTAGCAGTTGTTGAGCCCAGCCTGTCTACTCTGACTGGCAGCACCTCTCCAAGCCCTCACAGACAGGACGGATCTAGGAACTAATAGCTGGGGAAACACCAAGATTTACAGAGTTTAAGAGGGAAATGCTAAGAGGGATGCCCCCAAAACAGCCCAATGAGGACAGTGAGCTTGGAATGCTAACTGCAGGTGGGACATGGAAATGGAATAGAGCATCTTGGAACTGAGTATGGCTGGCAGACTGGAACTCGGAACATTCTGATGGGTGCAGCCTTAAAGGACTCATTCCTCATTTTTTTGTTTTTGTATGTTGATTTGAGTTTTCTTTCCTGGGGGAAAGCGACCAATAAATATAATAAGGTAAAGATAAAGGGACCCCTGACCATTAGGTCCAGTCCTGACCGACTCTGGGGTTGCGATGCTTTACCTTGCTTTATTGGCTGACAGAGCCGGCATGCAGCTTCCAGGTCATGTGGCCTGTTATGTAGTGTAGTTTCACCCTGGGCCAACAGGGGGATACTGTATATAGTTTTCACTCAGGTCTGTAGATAGTTTTCACTCAGGTCCGCGGCAGTTATTTTAGGCGGGAACTCTGGGCTGTGGTTGTTACAATGTTGACAGCCGGCTGCCTATAAAAGCAGGCCGGCTGAGCTGTTTGCAGTCAGTTCTATTCCAGCTTACAAAATAAAGAGCTACTTGAAGGAATCGCTGTGCTGGCTGCTATGTCAACCCACAACTTAATACTGGCGACGAGGATGGGATAGATGGACATCAGAGCACAGCCAGATGCGGCCAGCCTCTGAACTGAGCTGAATCACAGAGCAAAATCACTGAGCGAAATCACTGGGCAGAACCAATTCAGAGCTGACTGTTCTGGCTAGAGCACTGTGTTCCATCCATCGCCCTTCACGCCGGCATCGGAATCATGGCTTCACTTGTGCCTCTACTGC
The DNA here is from genome assembly GCF_964234715.1 of Podarcis melisellensis. Classification (NCBI taxonomy): domain Eukaryota; kingdom Metazoa; phylum Chordata; class Lepidosauria; order Squamata; family Lacertidae; genus Podarcis; species Podarcis melisellensis. Next base: position 16,826,458 of record NC_138528.1, on the reverse strand, counting down.
CGTTTGCGCCAGCCTCTGAATCATGGGACTCCTACCTCGCTCGGTTCGACTGCTACCTCCAAGCCAACGAGCTGACAGCAGTATCAAAGGATCGGAAGCGGGGCCTATTCCTCAGCCTCTGTGGGCCTGAGGTGTTTGAGACGGCCCGAGCATTGGTTGCGCCTGAAGCAGTCCAGGCAACACCATGGGACACGATCCAAGAGAAGCTCCACAACCACTACGCACCAAAGCCGTCCAAGATTGCTGCCCGCCATGCGTTCTACCACCGGAACCAGGCAGAGGGGGAGTCAATCAAAAACTACACTACATAACATGGCCAGCATGACTAAGCCGCTTCTGGCGAACCAGAGCAGCACACGGAAACGCCATGTACCTTCCCAATGGAGCGGTACCTATTTATCTACTTGCACTTTGATGTGCTTTCGAACTGCTAGGTGGGCAGGAGCAGGGACTGAGCTACGGGAGCTCACCCCGTCAGGGGGATTCGAACCTCTGACCTTCTGATCGGCAAGTCCTATGCTCTGTGGTTTAACCCACAGCGCCACCAGTGTCCCAATAAATATAATAAGCAATAATAATTGCTCATTATTTAAATTTCACCAGCAGGGACACAGTCCATTACATAGGAGCCAACTTCTGGGGCTGTGCTGAGTCATGTATTTGCTTATGTAGGGTGGAAGTGACCTGGGTCCCCTGAATTTTTTATTCAAGTTGGCACCCCTGATCCTGTACGTGGCAACTGAGAAGTACGCCTCACTGAGTCCAGTGGGCCTTACTCCCATGTAAGGATTGCAGTGCAATGTGAATTAGGATGATATCTTTAAATCACCGAGGGCTGGTTTGAACCCAAGTCAACCCATTTCTAAAACTAGTCCCCTAGATATGGATCACTGTACCATAAACATGCAAAAAAGAGTTGAAAATGCAAAACTGGCCCTCGGGTTAGGACACAGCAGAATAAAATGACCCCTGCCCGGGGGGGGGACGGACGACGGATAACAAAGTGTGTTTTGCATAGTGTACCATGTTGCAATTACCCATGTCATGTTATGGGAATTGATAAAGGAAGGAAGGAAGGAAAGTATGGCAGAGGTTGGGCAATTTTTCACTGCACCCACAGGCTATAAGAAAGAAAAAAAGCTACATCTATTTAGCTATGGGTGTGGCTGGGCAGGACTTTGAATAGCTACAGAACCTGACCTGAAGACTAAAGAAATCAGGTGCAGTGATCAGATTAGGTCTGTGGAGAGAGCTGGGGAGCTCTGAAGCAGTCCCGGCCTCCCATGATAATCTGACTCATCAGCCAACTGAACTGTGTACAGGGTTCTACTCTGACCTCCCTGGAGGAGGAAAGGTATGGGACTCATAGACACACAGACACACATGCACACATATACATATGTGCTCACAACAAGAACAAGAACAAATAAACGCCTCCATTCTTATTTCACAAGGAAAGTGTCTCTGAATGTTACCAGAACTATCTCTCAGTAATTGGAGAAGTGGTTTCAGAGGCAACATTTTGTGCTTTCCAGGAACATTTTCAAAAAGGAGCGCTGGCTGTCAGAAACTGGATGGGGAGACTATGGGGAAATAGGGGGTGAGGGGATGCACCCCAACCTGGGAATTTCCTTCCTTCCTTAGCTTTACATGACAAGCAAGAATTATCCAGGTGAGTTCCCCCCCCCGCCCGCCCATTGCGTACAAATGCATGAAGAGAAAAGGCTTCACCCGTGGGATTTCTGCTTGTCACACAGCAGCCCCTTTCCAGGGGGAAAGTTTGCAACCTGAAGCGTGGCAGAGAGGGGGGAGAGAGAGAGAGACAGTTCGCTATGCCGTGTATTTCTGGATCTATAAGGAAATGCGAGAAAAAGAAGCGGAGAAGACGATGCAAACTGGACATGACAGGAAACGCTGCCTGCCTAAGGCGCCGTCGGAGCCAGGATTTGCCCCCATCAAAGCCCTCCTTTCCGCGCCAGGACCCTGGAACTGTTCGGAAAGCAACAGCAACCCGCAAGCATGTGCAGAGTTCATTATCTTCACACACAGCCAGCCCTCCGAGCAACACACATGGGTGTCGCCAGGATTTATGTGGGGTGGTGGTGGGCAGAACCGACGTATCTGAGAAGAGGTTGTTATGTATTTTTATTTATCTACTTTATTTGGAGGGGGCAGCTGCCCCCCTGTCCCCGGCCACCCCCTACCCACCCTCCCCTGGGATTAAAAGGCAAAGCGATTTTGACAGAGGGCCTGATCCTGGCGGAGAATTAACCCCTAACGCCGTCTGTTTTTAGGAGGAAAGAGGTCTGGAGCAAGAAAAACAGAGGGTGGTGGGAAAACGAGGCGGGCAGGGACCTCCCAGGGGGATCCCGAGGATGGCTCACCTAAGATCTCTTTCCTGCGCTGCGTGTGGGGCTGCTCCGTGTAAACCCACTCGAAATCCTCGCGGGTAACCCTGTTGCCCATAGCTGCTGCCGCTGCCGCCGCTGCACCTGCCTGCTCGACGGCCAAGCGCGGGGGCTTTTATCTCCTCGGTCCACCTGAGGGGCGGGGCCAAGTGGCGGCTCCGTCCCCTTCGCCAACTCGCCTGCCTCGTGGTGATGCGGGATAGAAGCGGCCGCGGACTGGAGCGCGCTCGCTGCGCATCAGGCGCGCCACGAGGAGGAAGCTTGTGCGCCACAAGCGGATTTGGGAAGCCTTAAAAATAATAATAATAATAATAAAGGCTTTCCCACGATTTTCAGCTGGGAATGTGCTGCCAGAGGCGAGCTGGTATGCAATCTGCGGGCTTCCTGTAGCGCGCGCCTCCCTGAACTAGTTCCAACCTTTATTGCAAGCTTGATGGGATTTGCGCACTGCGCGCGCATGGATAGGATGGATGGATTGATTTTCGGTTATATTTGTCCTGCTTTGAAGCATTTGCTTTTTGCATCTCGGTTGTCTGCGGATCTGGGGAATGTGCAGTAATGACGTTAGCTTTTGAGAAGCTCCCCGATGTGCATTGGTTAAAGGATCAGAGGCTACACGGGTGGGGGAGAATGTTGCAAGGAATCCTCTGTTTGAAGTGTTTAGGGGCCTTGCGAATGAGAAAGGTGGGGGCAGAACCAGACCTGCTGTGTTGCCTCGCCCATCTCTCCCCAGAAGTAATTGATTGATTGATTAATTAATTAATTTTTATACCCCACCCATCTGATGGGGTTTCCCCAGCCACTCTGGGCGGCTTTCAGCATATATAAAAACATTGTAAGGAGTGCCAAAGCATCATTTTGCTAGGCTTCTTCCATGATTTGAAAGCCATAAATGAAAAGAAACTTACATCAAGTAAAAAATGAATAAGGTAAGCTGAGTCTGGCATCAATTTTTATGTTCAATTAGGAATACGGAGAGCCAATTATGCAGTATAGAGACCTGATTATACAATGTGGTAGAATAAATGTGTACGCAATGCCTTTCCCCCGTTACAGATGATAAAATGTCCCTGCAGGAATCTGGCAGCTGATAAGGTTCAAAGTTTTTGACCTTTTAGTAGACAAGTCTGTTCACATTTTCCCAATAGATGAGCAGCTAAAGGACCACCAAAGGCACAAAGACTACCCCAAAATTATTTTAGATTTTAATTATTATACATTAATTCATTATATTTAGTTTTACAATTCTATATTTACAATTCTAATATTTTGGAATGCCACTAAATAAAAGAACCTCCGACATGCATACATAGGCATGATTTAAGTTAGTCCTCAACGTGTATAAGAATCACTCAAGGAACATAAATTATCAGGACTAAAATGTTGTGAGACACTTGCCTTCTGAGTCATGTTGGATTGCGACAGGTTGTTGAAGATGAAAGCACTCTTTTCCTAAACGTTTTCAGGGGGTTCTTATGTTCACTTATACTCTCAGGTAAATGGGGCTAGTATTGCGATCTGTGCTGACTCTACCTGCCCTTGGCTCGTATTCTGCCTACCATAGGCTAACGTGTCCTTTGCCTTACGAGCCCCAGCTGCCACATGGAAGTGTGGATGCAGCGTTTTCCTGTGGATCAAAGAATCACAATATTGTATAGTTGGATGGGACCCCAATGGTCATCTAGTCCAGCCCCCTTTGCAATTCTGGAATCTCTACAAAAGCATCCATGATGGCCAGCCAACCTCTGCTTAAAGACCTTCAAGGAAGGAGAGTCCACAACCTCCTGAGGGAATCCGTTCCACTGTTGAATTGCTCTTACTGTCATAAAGTTCTTCCTGAGGTTTAGTCGGAATCTCCTTTCATGTAACTTGAATCCATTGGTTTGGGTCCTATCCTCCAGAGCAGCAGAAAATAAGGTTGCTCCATCCTCCATGGGACAGCCCTTGAGATATTCCATATCTCCTCTGAGTCTCCTCTTTTCCAGGCTAAACATCCTCAACCGTAGTGATACTGCCGTGTTTCATTGTCATAGTGCTGACACAGCACTTCACATTTCATTTAGATCAAGGCTAGGGACCCTCAGACCTGAGAGCCAACTGTGGCCTCCAGTCCTTGTTATCTGGCCCCCAGAACCATTCCCAGATGACACCCCCTTTCCCCAATCCATTCCCCTCACCAGCCATACTTCATACTCTCCTTGAAGGTCCTTGCCTGTCTGGAATGTGTCCTTGGACTCTTGCTTTTCCACATGGCAGATAGAGAGGGGTGTGTATAGAAAGGGGGAGGGTGTTCTGTACAATGGGAAACTTTGCATCAATTGCTTCACTCACATGGGCCTCGGGCCCCACCCACCCATGGGCTGCAGAAGATTCCCTTCCCCTGATTCAGATGTTAAAAAGTGTGTTTAAACTGAACCTTGAGGCAACTGATTCAGTCACAGGAGCCAAACACTGATCTTCAGCACCAACTTCTTTGTGGAAGGGACCAGACGCATGGGTAGGCAAACTAAGTCCCGGGGGCCAAATCAAGACCAATCAGCTTTTAAATCCAGCCTGCGGACAGTCCAGGAATCAGCGTGTTTTTACATGAGTGGAATGTGTGCTTTTATTTAAAATGCATCTCTGGGTTATTTGTGGAGCATAGGAATTCGTTCACCCCCCCAAAAAAAAATATATAGTCCGGTCCTCCAGAAGGTCTGGGGGACAGTGGACTGGCCCCCTGCTGAAAAAGTTTGCTGACCCCTGGACCAGAGGATGCCCAGGTGGGTGCTACTCTGTCATAACTCTTGAGAGAAAGAAGGGGGTGGGGTAGCAGTGGCGTAGCGTGGGGGTGCAGGGGGGGCCGGCCGCACCGGGCGCAACATCTGGGGGTTAGGGTTAGGGTGCGCAAATTACTTGCCTTGCCCCGGGGTGCTGACAACCCACGCTATGCCACTGGGGGGTGGGGATCCTGCAGACCTCTTGAAGTTGTTGGACTCCAACTCCCATAAGCCTCAGTGGCACAGGATGGGGGTGGTGTCCAGCAGTATCTGAAGGGCCTCCCGTTGGCTGCACCTGCTCTGAAAATATAACCATGGTTGGGTATATTGTAGGGTTGCCATACGTTTGGAATTTCCCGGACATAGATGGGATTCAGCCATCGCAAAAAGTGGAATTCGCAGAAATGTCTGGGAAAAGCTCAACAACTTTTGTGTTGGGATTTTCACTTTTTGAAATACGGCAACCCTACCTTGTTGAAATAAATGCAATTCAGCAGAATCTGTAGGAGGAAACGTAATTCCATTTCATTTTCAATTTGCTGAATCGCTTGGCTCTGACCTCCGATTATGAATTAACAACATTCCCAAAGAAAATGTATGATTTCAAGATTACATGGGTAAGAGCGCCCACTACAGCAGCCATGGATTACAACAGGAGGCTATCCAGCGCAGACATTTCCTACGCTTTTGCATACACACAGAAGTATAGGATACAATTCCAAGGAAGGCTTTAGTCTTTTTGGATCCATCATTCCCTGAAATCTAAGAACAGCACTAGCAGTGAAGAAAGAAATATATGAAAGGGAATTGGCCAATATACGAAGTATTATTAAAAGAGGAAGGAAATAAACTGAAACTAAAAAGCTTCGAATAAATTAGGGAACATCTGTCAGGTTGGTTACAATATCACCAACTTCACGAGGCATTTAAACTAGACAAAAGAAATGGTTTTGCGATGGAACCCTCCAGATTGGAAAAAGTGTTGATATTTTCACCCCTCCCATTGCAAGAATCTCCTGATCTGATGTTTTGAGAAAAGAGGGGGCAGAAACTGCTCTTCTACTCTTCCTCTCCTGCCTGCCTCTGTGTGTGGAGACAGTCTTATCTATGTAGTGACTGAGTGGGAGATGCAACATTAATGCAAGCCAGTAGTTCTTTAGTTTGTAGTGGCTATTCGAAATAAAAGGTGTTATGCTTCACAGCTAGCTAGAGAGGCAGTTGCCAACCTGCCTTCGACACAATTCCACAGATTCTGTGCAGTAAGGAAATGTTATTCTGGATGCTGTGCACTGATAATGAGATGAAACTGGGAAATGCCTTTTCCCCTTTCCAACTCAGTTCTGCTGCCCAGTACACCCCCATACTGTGGCTATTATTTGTCACTTAATACAAAAATAGTATCTAGGCAACTTACAAGCAGAATAAAATACACACTGAAAAACATAGTAATTATCAGCATATCTGGAGGATATTCCCCATCTATTCAAGGGGATCTACCAACAGTGTTTTTAGTTTGCAGCCTAGTTTGGAATGTTCTTGTTGTCCCAAACACAGTTTCAGGATTGCATGTGGATAAGTTCCTAACCTCCTTCTCTAGGCATGGAAGCCTGGTCCAGTCACTTACTCCATCTGTACGCTGGCAACGTGGCTGTCAAATTCCAGGGACAATTAAAAGTTGTTAACATTAAATGCACTGGGACCTATGTATCTTAGTACAGGAATCATCAGAAGGTTTATCATAGTATACTGGTTAATAATTTGTGGGATAAGGCTATCAGTGGCTATTGGCCATAATGGTCACTCTCCAGGGTTGCTTCTGAATATCAGTTGCTGGGAATCACAAATGGGGAGAATGCTGTTGCATTCATATAGTCATTGAAAAGTACAGCTGGAAAGGACCCCAAGGGTCATCAAGTCCAACCCCCTGCAAGCAGGAATCACAGCCAAAGAATCTCTGACTGATGGCCATCCAACATGTTTAAACACCTCCAATGAAGCAGTCCACCACCTTCATATCCTGCTGAAGGCAGTTGATCGATCGGTTTGCATAAGATGCTGAATGAAATGGGCCTTTGGTCTGATCCAGGAGGGCTCTTACAAACCACCTGGCAGACTCCCAAGGAACTCCCTGAATCCTGACTCTGCCCTGAGACACCTCAAAGATTGATATTGCCCTTCACTTTGAACTGTCATTTGCTTCAATGAATGCTTTGGAGAGATCAAAATCTGCTGCGATTTTCAAATGGTTGTTTCTTTAACCCCCCAACAAAGTCAAAGGATTGCTACAGGAGAATACAAAGAATGGCAAAGGAAGTTGAGCGTGGAAGTCGCGCCTTATTAACGATGTCTATTCTCTTTCATGACATCACCTTTCCTCGTACTTTATACGCAGCAGAACTATATTGTCTCAGCATCAGTTCTTTTTCTTCTGCCTAGTGTGATGTTTTACAGCCTTCATGTTTTGCATCTCTTTTAGTGGGTAGTTCTCTAGTCCAGATGGATGGCAGGCTGCCTGCTCTTGATAGGGTTATTCTCCCTCTCAAGGAACGGGTACACAACTTCAGGGTACTTCTGAATCCTTGCTGTTGCTTGAGGCTCAGATGGCCTCAGTGCAGCAGAGTGCCTTCCATCAGTTTCAGATGGTGGCCCAGCTGTGCCCCATCTGGACAAGGATAGTCCAACTTATGTTGTCTATCACTAAAGCATAGCGCATTTCCCCTAATAATCCAATGACATTTAGTCAATTTGGTCACTCAGCATTCAGTGCTAAGCCTGCCCTGAACACTATCCTAGTATCAGTGGGACTTCCTTTGCAAACAGACCAGAGGCTGTTTATTGAAATCCATTAGCCATCATTAACTATACATTGAGTTTGTTGTCAGTCTGACCTTGGCACGCTCCTGCATTTATAAGCTCACCTTCATTTCTCTAGCTAGCGCAAGCTAAAAGTAAGCTGTGATGGCAGGACAAGTCTCACTTCTCCATATCTAAGTTAACTGATGTGAATGCACAACACTCCACAACACTCAGTCTTCACAGCACACCTTCTGCCACAAAAAGATTTTCCTAATTTAAATCATCCTCACCCTGACACATTTCATTTATAATTTGGAAGGAAGATTGAAAGACACATTTGAAAAGTATGCTTGTTTCACATAAAAGTTCCATGAGTTGTGTGTGCAATTTTTAAACAAGAAAATAAAGTACTTTAAAAGAAAGTCCCCCATGTTCACTGAGATTTTCTACAAGGTACACTAAGTAGTGTCCCTGAAATGTAGGAAACATTACTCTGGATCTCATAGGGGGGAAATAGTTAAATATTCTAAAGTATGAATATATAACCTCAAAATACAGGACTTCCAACTCCCATCAGAGCCAGCCAGCAAGATCAGGGGTGATGGGAGTCGAGTCCAGCAGCAGCTGCAGGGTATTAAATTATAAACTATTACATTTTACACAACAGCACACATTAATTGAATTCACGCTAACATAACCATTAATATTGTAATCCAAATAAACACAAGTGGAGGAGGGAAAGCAACCATTTCTGCACCCATTCTTGAGTGCAAAGTTTATTTATTCAAAGCATTTACACCTTACCCTTGAACCAGAAAAGCTTCCTAGAGCAGTTTACAAATCAATGAAAACTACGCAGTCCATTTCCTCAGGTGCTGAATCCCAAAAAGCCAAGACGCAGAAAAGAAAAGCAATGGGAAGAGGTTACATTCTTTAAGCACAATTTACTGGAGCACTTTTACAAGCACCACCGAAACCAGCCTCCGAATATTATATGCATTCGTCCTTCACCTTGTCCCAGGCGTCCCCGGTTTGCATAGGATCGCGAGGCACGTTGCCCTGAGCTGCAAAATCATGTTAGACAAGAGGCACCTCTCCAGAAATGCCGGCGGGGCAGCGGCAGCTCAGTTCCCAAAGGGAAAAGAAAGGCAGCGACGTCTTTTGCAGACGATGCGCCGAGCATCCAATTGCAAGCACGGCAACCAGTTCGTTTCCCAAAACGGAGCGATCGCGGCCAGCCAAATCTGCAGTCTCCCGGAGAGAGGAGCGGTGTCGTTTCAGCTGCTGGCGGTTTGGGGGGGGCGACGAAGCGTCTCCGGGTGAGAAAGAGCTCCGCATCTTCTTGTCTTTTTCGGAGGCGGCGGCAGGATTCGGCGAAAGCGCGATTCGGATTAGCAAAGCAAAGCGGCGAGAGGGAAGCCACGGCGAGGCGGCATTTTGCTCCCCTTGCCTCCAAGGTTGGGGAAATCCTCCGCCCGATGGAGAGGGCAGGAAGCAGTCTCCCCACCCTCCCGTTCCTCTTTTCAAAACTGCCCCCGGGATGGCGACACGTTCCCACCCGCCACGGAGGGAGCCGACTCCGACCCCTCAGAAAAGAGAGAGGCGCCGAAGTTGCCGCCGCCGCGCCAACCGGCCCAGCAAACCGGAACCAGCCAATGACAGTCGCGAGCAGCTCTGTCCAGAGAAGTGGGCGGGGCCGCAGAAAGCAACGGCCGACCCACCCGAGAGAAGCTTCGTCAGAAGCCAACGGCAAGCTGACTGGAACCCAAGAGGGAGATGATGGAGGAGGAGGAGCGGGTGGGTGGGCGTGGCCCCGCGGCCGAGCTCCTTCGCGATAGGCTGTGCGCCGAGAAGGGGGGAAGCGAGGGGCGGCGGAAGACCAACCGGCCTGTTTGGCCGTTGGTGAGTGAGGCGTGGTTTGGGTGGTGGGCGGAGCCCTGAGGTCGAGCTTCGCCCTGCGATTGGCCCCCCGGCCGCGAGCGGGGGGCGTGTCCCGTCGGCAGCCGCGGCCTCCCCCGGGCCTGGATGGCGGGCGAGGGAGGCTCGGGGCGCCTGTCTCTCGCAGCGGCGGAAGTCTCGCGAGGCGGCGCGGGCGGGATTTGGCGGCGGAGGCTGCTGCCTGCTTGCTTCCCACCCTCCTCCCTCCCTCCCAGCGAGGAGCTGGTGTTTGTGTGGAAGGGGGAGGAGGCGGCCGCGGAGGAGGAGGAGGAGAGGGAGAAGGAAGGCGAGCGAGAGGAGCCTGAGCCCCGCCGGCGTCGGGCGGACGAGCGGAGCCGAGGCCCGTCGCTAGGCTCGGGGCCGCCGCCGCTGCGCCCGCCGCCATGGCCTCGGGAGACACCTTGTACATCGCCACGGACGGCTCGGAGATGCCGGCCGAGATCGTGGAGCTGCACGAGATCGAGGTGGAGACCATCCCGGTGGAGACCATCGAGACGACCGTGGTGGGCGGCGAGGAGGAGGAGGAGGACGACGACGACGACGAGTGCTGCGAGGACTGCGGCCCTCACCACCCGCCCCACCGCCGGCACCACCACCACCACCATCACCACCACCCGCCCATGATCGCCCTGCAGCCGCTCGTCACCGACGGCGACCCCAGCGGAGGCGGCGTGGGCGCCGGGGGCGGCCAGCTCCACCTGCACCACCACCCGCACCACCAGGAGGTGATCCTGGTGCAGACGCGCGAGGAGGTGGTCGGCGGAGACGACTCGGACGGCTTGCGGGCAGACGACGGCTTCGAGGACCAGATCCTCATCCCCGTGCCGGCCCCGGCCGGAGAGGACGAGTACATCGAGCAGACTCTGGTCACCGTCGCGGCCGCGGGGAGCAAGGGCGGCTCGGGAGGGGGAGGCTCCTCTTCGGGCGGCGGCCGGGTGAAGAAAGGCGGCGGTGGCGGCGGCAGCGGCAAGAAGAGCAGCAAGAAGAGTTACCTGGCCGGGGGAGGAGGCGGTGGTGGCGGCGCGGCCGAAGGGGGCGGCGGCGGCAGGAAATGGGAGCAGAAGCAGGTGCAGATCAAGACCCTGGAGGGGGAGTTCTCGGTCACCATGTGGGCCTCGGGTAAGTGGAGCGGCCGGGCGGGGCTCGGCACCTTGCGCGGGGAGGCCCCCAGGGTCCGGGGAGCCCTTCTCCGGGCCCGGCGGGCACTTTCCCCCCGTTTTGTTTTGAAGGGAGGCCATGTTTGGATGTGTGTGATGGGCGCCGCCATGTTCATCTCGCCAGGGCAAGTATGGCGGCTTCCCCCGAAAAGATGGCGGGGTCTGCGCTTGCCTCTGCCTGATTGCCCGGCTCCCTCCGGCGGGGGGGAAAAGGGAAAGAAAGATGGCGGCGGCCCCGCCAAGATGGCGGCCGAGAGGAAGAGAGAGAGAGGAGGGGAGGCGAGGTGGCGCGCCTGCCTGTGCGCGCGCGCTCTCTTTCCTTCCCCTCCCCCCATCTCCTCTCGCTCTCTGAGTGACTCCTGGACTAGGCCGCAATGGCGTAGTTTCTGCAGTAGGGGGAGGGAGGGAGGAGGAGGGAGGCGGCGCAGGCACGCGGCGGCGCGGGCCGGGCTCGCCGGCCCCTTCCCTCCCCTCTTCCAGCCTGCCTCCCTCTCCTCGAGCTGCCTCGTTCCCGTCCCCTTTCCCCCCGTGTAGCCTCCTTCCTTTCATTCTCTACCCCGTGACAGACTCGGGGCGACCTTTAAACGTTCCCTTTTCCCCTCAGCCTCCTTGCTGGGCTTTTCCCTTCGTCGTCTTCTCAACCTTCTTTCCTTCCCCCACAAGAAAACGGATAAGCCGTTTCCTTCCCTCCTTGCGCCCCGCCTCATGTCCGTTTCCTTTCCCCAGCCAGCCGCCTCGACTTCGTAGCGCTTGCCTGACTGGTTCCTCCTCATTTCTCTCCTTCCTCCCGGGATTTTGGCTAAGTCCCCCTCTCCTCCCCATAAAAACTCCCGAATAAATTCCGACAAGAGGTCTGTTCAGGAAGCGCGGCTTGCAGTTTTACTGCCAGTAAGTCGGGGAAGCGCCCTGGTTGCCGCCTCCTTCCAACACCAGAACCGAGTCACTTTTACACGAAACACGTTTCCCAAACTGAGCCTGTTTTCACGGTGCTTAAAAGTCTCTTTAGCTGACATCTAGCGGGGTTTTTAATAACTTGAGGGGTCTGAGGGAGGCCTAAAATTAGGCGCCTGGATCACTGACATCTGCTCTGAAGGAAGGAGGTGGATCCTCTCTGACCCTGGAAGCTGGATCTCTGGCAGAAGACCAGCAGAGAGAGTGACTTTTGACTTAAGAGGTGCTGCCACCTCTTCTCATTACACAGCAGGTGTGTGAAATTGACACTGCCTGCCTCCAGATCCAGGATATGTTGTTTCAAGGGAATTAACCTCCGCAGTAAACAGTGCTTGCGGTTCCTGCCTGTATATATGGGTTAATAGAAAAGGGTAGCAGCTGGAGGAAACTTTTAGAGTTCTGAAATGCTTTTTTCAAGTTAAATAGAGTGTTAATGAATGGAGAACCTACTACCATTAATCCTTTATTTTTAAGTGTCCTAATCCATAGAATTGCAGAGTTGGAAGGGACTGTGAGGGTCATCTAGACCAACCCCCTGCATTGCAGGAATGTTTCACACTAGAGTCTCATGCTCTAATGAGTGAGCTATCCCAGGTTATATGCAAGTAGATCCCTTGAAGTATTGCATAGAAACATAAAAATGGGTATGAATTTGGCTCCTGGTGTTTTACAATATATGCCTGCTTGGCTGAGTGTTTCCCAACCTTGTGCCTCCAGCTGTTTTTGAACTACAACTCCCATCATCCCTGACTAGCAAGACTAGTGGCAAGGGATGATGGGAATTATAGTCCAAAAACAGCTGGAGGCACAAGGTTGGGAAACACAACACAGTTCATGCACATTTCAGTGTGTTAAGTGAAAGAAACATAAATATTTTCTGAATTAGCTTGAGTTTCTACCTTATTGCTGCATTGATAATACATAGTTTTAGAAAGTCCTGGTGTTAAAAGGGCAACTTTGTATATTATTAATAATAGCAGCACAACATAATCCCCAGGACAGAGTAATTGTCTGTAAACACTGCCAGCCAGGAGCACAATCCAGAATCTATGACTATACAGTCTACATAACATTTGTGCTGTACTAATTTTGTACATGATATTTTTTCATTGAGTAAATATATCATTACATTGCTTAGAGACCAGTGACAGATGTGTTTGGTGTGCTCTCTGTAAATCAGTGGTGTCAAAACTTCTTTCAAAGAGGGCCAGATTTGATGAAGGGCTATGTTTGTTGAGTTTTCTTAGGATTGAAGTTGTTGAGGGTTTTTTAGGATTTTATCCCAGGAAATAAACTGCCACAGGGGCCGGATTAGGCCCCCAAAACAGACTTTGGGCATGCCTACTGTAAATCCAAACTGCTAAACACAATCACTTAATTTAGAACTAAGGCTTGTAATTCTTAGGAAGCAACTCACATTAGATTATGTGGAACATCATAGCTCAATCCTGTGTGCTGTCTAAAAACTACCCCAGAACAGATTTTATTCAGTGTTTTTAAAAATTTCCAGTCCCCTTCACTATTGGTTATCTTGTCCTCTGGTACTTCAGAGAAACTGAGCAAGTGGCATTCTGTGACAATCTAAAATGATATTTTCATAGCCATATCACTTTATTGACCATGCTGATAAATTTTCAAGTAATTGAGTTTCATAAGTGGTTCACGGAACCTGATATGTTAAATGGATAATTTCTGCAGTGACATACCCATGCTTTCTTAGAAGCAAGTACTACTGATATAAATGGGGCTTACTTTCTAGTGCAGATTGTAGTCCTATATGCTTTGTGCTTATGTTAAGCAGCTTTATCAAATATTACATGATGCAGAAGCTATTGCCAGAGGTGCCGAAAGTCAAAGATCAATTAGCTGCATTGAGCTTGGATTTTCAGGCATCTAGTAAGGTGTCTGAAGCTACTGATATTGATGGCCTAAATGAACTCTGTTAGTTATGGGCTCAATTCTCTCTGTTTCTGAATCAAAATCAGTGCATTAATCCAGGCTTGTTTTGACCTTGTATAAATAATGCAATAGCCTTTTCTGCTGAAATGTAATATGTATATACACCCATTATTTTCTGTGGTGCTCTGAAGCCTTGATAGCTCTTGAAGTCCATCAGCCTGCTTATATAATTTAATTGAGTACCTGCCCTGTTTGATCACAATATTGTGCTTGCTCCTTTTAGGCACTTTACAGACCACTAGTTCAAGGTGTGCTTAACAGAAGTAGCATAATTGAATTATCCATATATGCCATACACTCTTAACAGTGGGATATGTCTGAAATAATATAGTATGATGATTAAACACAAAAAGGCTCAGATCAAACTTTTAACAGTTTGTACAAAGTTAGAAGAATTTTTCATGCTATCTTTCAGCCACCTCTTTACCTAGTATTATATCGTCTTTGTGCTATTATTCTCCTCTTTTGGATTCTCCCAAGTTCTGAACAGGAGTGCTATGCATCCCTCAGTTTTGGGGCTGGCTACCCAGAATATTCCTTTAGCCTTGTTTAAGGGAAATTTAATGCCCTCCTGCAGAAATAATTGTTGTAGGAAAGTTTAACACTTCTACCAGTTCTGAATTTGAATGTTATTGAATAGGGTAGGATTTGAGGAGGATGTGTTCAGTTACATTACTATACATTAAATGGCACTCCCTTTTAGATGCTCAAATAGTTGAACTGGTTAAACTTCATAATCTTCTCAGGTACCGTCTTCTGAAATCTTGAATGCATCTTTTTACATATCCTGTGTTTTATGATATGGAAACCAAGTTTTGGTAACCAGTTCAACTTGCTCCATAATTGCATTTATGCTGTGCCTTATCTGAACTTGTGACAGTGGAGGTCAAAAACAGTTCTTAGGCATTCTCTTCCCCCCTTTTCATGCACGTGGAAAGCCTAAGAGTTTCTAGCATAATATCCTGAATTACTAAAAAAATTGTGTTAATACACCAAATACCATGTACTTGCTCTCAAATGACTTTTAATTTTGAAGTTTTTAGAGTTGCTTCTTAAGCAATTTAATAACTTGCAGCTTTCAAATTAAGGGAAGTCCTTCTGTTGTCCTTCTGGGTAATTAGTTACATTCCAGGGTCCCATTATAGCACAATGCTATTTCTCAAACCATTAAGAAATCCCTCTCAGTTAGTAAGCGGGAAAGTATTGCATGCCTATTGCAGTGACCCTTGTCAGATAGCATCTTCTAAACTAGGGGGGGGGGTAGGTTGTGGCCCCGTATACTCTGTTGGACTCCATCTCCCATCACCCCTGACTATTGACCATGCTCTCGGGACTGATGGGAGCTAGAGTCCAACAACTTACGGGGGGCCACAGGTTCCCCCAGTCCTATGTGCCATTCCTTTTTCACAAGCGTAGTACATCTATGCCACTCCAGAATGTTTCAATTCTCTTCTGAACTAGGCATTACTTCCACATAGAAATCTAGGTATCATTGAGAAGCATTTTAGCCTAGTTTCTCTCTCCCACCCCATTGTATAGTTTTCAGCAAACTGAAGCGATACAGGCGTATCTCATTAATAAGAATTCACTGCAGTAAGATCTAGGTCATAATGCCCAGAAGTAGAAATGTAAGTTTAGATCCTAGTTATTAGAAATTCAGCATGTATCTGCATAATACGATGTCTTCAGCCACAACACCTGTGGCCACTGGCATCCTATCATGTTACGTTTAAGCCCCAAATCTTCCACTGATGCCCTTGACTATGCTTCTGAAACTTGACTGCATCCATCAGTTCTACTGGATTTTTTCTGCTCTGTTATCTTTGGGTTGCTCAAGCCAGTTTGGGGTGTTGTTATGTACAGAAGATAAATGAACCAAATGTTCACCAGAACAGAGGCTATAATTCATTTGGTTTCCCAAATTTGGAAGTGGTCACTATGTGAACAGAATGCTGGACTGGATGGGTGTTTGGTCTGATCCAATAGTGTTGTTCTTAAATTCTTGCATTCCCCATGCTAGTGCTAGTAATCAGTTCTGCATGATAATATACACATATTATTGTGCATACAGCTTGCTTCTGCTAGATTAGATGATCTGTCAAGTTAGGGTCTTAGAACCATACACTGTGAAACCTAAGAACAAAGCAACAGCAGCTCTTTAATCTCCATTCTTTGAAGGTATAATCATCCACCCTCAGATCCATTGAGGATTATTGAGGGTTCCTTTACCAGAGAGTATTCAACTCATCCAAGTCCAATAGTTCAGGATACTTGAAAACACTTAATATATATATTTCTTTTTAAAAAAAATTCAGAATGTAAAATGATTTTCCCAGTTAACAGCAATGATTCATCCTAAACACATAATTGGGGACATGAGCAAATAAGATTTATGGTGAAAGTTCAGAAGCACTGACATGCATGCAGACCAGCATTATATCCGATCTCATTTCATCATCTTCTTTACTGTGCATTGCAATCTTACTTGCTGCTGGTTACCTTTGCTTCTTTCTCCCATGGCTTTCTAGTTACTTAAATCCTTATTCTTTAACCAGACTTACCATCTCTGTTCATAAACTCAGATCCACCTTTCTAGAGCATTGATCACATTTGAATGCCAGAAGTGTAAAAAATAAAATAAAAAGTTATATAGGAATTCTTGAGATTTTGACACTATTCAGGAGGAATTCCTAAGAAACCTTCATTGAACCGCTACTTGAAAATTAAATTTAGAGCTAGTGGTGGCATTCACAAAGAACGAAAGATCTGTATAGGTGAGGGATCAGCAACCTTTTTCAGCTGTGGGCCAGTCCACCGTCCCTCAGACCATGTGGTGGGCTGGACTATATTTTCTTTTCGGGGGTGTGTGTGAAATGAACAAATTCCTATGCCCCACAAATAACCCAGAGATGCATTTTAAATAAAAGCACACATTCTACTCATGTAAAAACACACTGATTCATAGACCGTCCGTGGGCCGGATTGAGAAGGCAATTGGGCCGGATCTGGCCCCCGGGCCTTAGTTTGGTGTTTCACTAGGAAGAATTTTCAAGGGTGAGCTATTCTTGATACCTCTCCTTGTTAGCTTATGTGGAAACTAAAATAATGGGATCAATTCATGAATTTCCCCCTTTGCAGCAGATATTTGACAAATTAGCATATGGCTTATTCATTTCTTACATGCAAATATTATTTTTGGATAGTGTTATGGGTAGAGCTATTCACTATTCTTTCTTACAGGGAGTTTAAACTAGCTAATTTCTTCAGTGGAGGCAGTAATTCTTGCATAGATCTGCCCTCCCACTTGCAAGGTCATTGAAATTAGCGTCCTATATCCTCTGAGTGGAGAGAGTTCCTATGTAGTTTCTGGTCCTTCCCATCTTGGTGCCTGGGTCTTTTCATTGCATTCCCCACCACCCACCCCTCTACCTAGCCAGGGTGGGTCATGAGGTGGGCTTTTGGCTGAATATGTGTTTTAAGTTTAAAGGAGGTGGCATTCAACACCATATCCATTCTGTGCACAGTTTCTGAGAGCCCTAGGAGAGGAAGAGGTTGCTCCTCTAGGAGAGCAATTGCTATTGGTAGTGATGGAGGGGAGCACCCAGATGGCCTGACCACCCAGTCAGGCTGTCTCTGCTAGGTTGGTGCTAACCCTCATAGGCAGGAAGGACAGATCAAAATGGGTGTGAGCCAGCGGGTCTTTAGGCT
This sequence comes from Podarcis melisellensis, assembly GCF_964234715.1. Classification (NCBI taxonomy): domain Eukaryota; kingdom Metazoa; phylum Chordata; class Lepidosauria; order Squamata; family Lacertidae; genus Podarcis; species Podarcis melisellensis. Next base: position 16,808,782 of record NC_138528.1, on the reverse strand, counting down.
ACCCCACCCTCTGATTCTGGATAATGGATCTGTCCACCTGGGGCTACAGAAGTGGATTAGCTGGTGCATAGTACAGGAGCTGCCATGCCACCTTCTGAGGGGAGGGTTCAAAAGGTGGAATAGGACCTACCACCCGCTGCACCATTTGAAAAGTTTGCAGTGCTTATCTAGGGCCCTTGTCTGGTCTTTGATACCTGCAATAGCAGAAGGGACAGAGGCGTTGCTGGACAGCTTTAACTAGCAGGCTTTTCTTCTCGCCAGACACCTTTGCAAGCCTTCGCCCATGTCAACAGACATCAGGACCGAAAGCCTGATGTACACATTGACAAGATGTGAAGGCTTTTTGCCAGATTCTGATGCTTCCCCTGAAGAAGTGGGTGTCTACAGCAGCCACAGCACAAATTAGTTTCGAGATACAGATGATCTGCCCAGCATTCAAGAGCAGGCACAAATATGTACTTGTTTGGACAGACCATGTTATTTCAAAGACTCACAATAGCAGGCAGGAATCACAAGACCTTGTTCACTGCTGCAGGAAGCACTGTACCTGCCGTGCAATCTCCATGATCAATCCTGGCTCATTCAGTTCTCATTCATTTCCAAACCTGCACAGCAATTCTGGGATCCTTGGAGATGCTTGGAACTTCTTGTTGGTTCTCAGCTGCACTTTGGCAAATGGAGCTGTCAAGGAAGTAGGACAGCAGAGAGGACAAAAAGGAGGCATTCTGGGTTGGGGGTGGCTACTGTGGATCTTTAGGATCCTCCCAATCCCCCATCGCACCCTCTCACTGGAAGCAGTGGGAAGGAAAGGGTTTTAAAAGGACAAGCAGCCATTAAAGGCAAAATGGGGGGGGCAGGGGGAATCACTTGCCCTTTTCTGTCCTGCCTATAGGACAAAGGGGCTTCCTCCACCACAGTCTCTCTCTCTCCCTTTGCCCTTAGGATTGCTTTGTTTGTGCTGTGCTTTTGGTAGTTTAAAAAGGAAGAAAATGAATTGATAATGAAATATAGAAACTGTCAAACACCTTATAACAAGCTATGGCAACAGATTTTGATTATCCAAAATGTTCAGTTAGCATATGTGCCCTGCCTGCTGTTCATATCTTTGTTGGGTTGTGGATTATTTTTCTAGCAAGGAATTGGCAGTTGAAGAATTCAGTTCTTTAGAATTAAAAATTCCGAATTCCTCTTTATTTAAGAGGGAATTATTATTAAAAGAAAATAGAAGTTAATTGCCACCTTATTGATCATGCTGTTGCTAAATTAAGCTGAAATTGGCAGAGTTGCCAGTGTATATATTTATAGTTACAACTCATCATACATTGAATTTAGCATTGTATTCATTTGAAATAGGAAATAATTGCATGTTCTATAAAGCTAGTGCTTAGTACTGGGGCGGAGGGCAGAGGGTTCCGTAAAGTACAGATTTGTAAGCAAATGACCATTTGCTAATGCATTTTATTACCTTTTTGACCCTGCATATGGAAGTAGCTTGAGGGATGTTTGCTAGTGCTAAGGGTGGGGGAGGTTGTGCTAAGGTACAAGCCTAGCCAACGGTGGTGTCCTTCGAGGATGTTAAATCAAAATTCAGTTTGCTCTAATCATTTCAGATGACAAAAAAGACATTGACCATGAGACTGTGGTGGAAGAGCAGATCATTGGTGAGAACTCCCCTCCAGACTACTCTGAATACATGACAGGAAAGAAGCTACCACCTGGAGGAATACCTGGCATCGATCTTTCCGACCCTAAACAGCTGGCTGAATTTGCAAGGTAAGTGGTAAGAGAATTGTTTTTCTAGTAAAAACATTATTCCATTGTTCTCATTCATAATTATCAGATAATGAGAAATGATCTTTCTGGCATAAGAGCTCAGTCACTGAGATAGGAATTGTGAGTGTGAGGATACCCTTTATTGTGTAGTTTAAAGCCTCCCAGTTCATGCCACAGTGAGAGCAGGTCACGCTGGTGGGTTACCCCCTCAGGATCTTGATCTTACAGGCATTTCCTTTAGTCACCCTTGACTAGCTTCCATCACGCTGTGGTTTTTCTTCCTCACCATAGACACTCTCGTAATTGCTGTGAAATTTTTTCAGAGTTCTCTCTCTGATTAGGTCATTCTGGAATAAATTCTCTGGCTTGCCTGCCATATTCCTCAAGTTTCCAGATTCCTGTTCAGAGTCCATTCTCTATTCCATCTTGCCTCCAGCCTTCCCCCTCTGGGCTCCATATCCTTAAATGTGCAGAGATAGGGCCAGTCCCAGCACCTCTTCTCACTTCCTAACCCTGTTTCTTTGAGGTTTTATTCCCAGCCAAAATAACAGCTTCCCCTCCCTCACAGAAGTTGAACTGTAAACTGTTTAGTTTCCTGGACAGTGGAATATTTCATGCCGTCACACCAGCTCAGCCAGTCAGTTTGAGACTTTGCCATCACAACTGCAATACGATACAGTTGGTTTATGTCAGAAGATTACTTTGTTAATACAAAGCAAATAAGAATATATTTCCTTTTCACTGATCAATGCTGTTGTGCTTTTCTTTGCAAGAATGAAGCCAAGAAAAATCAAAGAAGATGATGCTCCAAGAACGATAGCCTGTCCTCATAAAGTGAGTAAAATATTATGATTGCTGATAGCCTGATAGTCAACAAAATGCTTTTTAACTTCAGAGTTCATGCTTATAAAGACTGCTTCTCTGTTCCTTTTAAAAATTAAAGTATGAAGAAAGTTGCATACATTTTGTATTGTATTAAAGTATTGTTTCTGCTGATGGGAAGTAGAAGGGCCATGGAATCTAGGAAAAAGGGAAAGCAGCTCATGTATTTAAAAAATAAAAAAACTGAAAATGACTTGGCAAAAAAAGTGAAGAGGCTGAATGTGTTTTAGTAGAGCACCTGGAAATTCTAGCTGTAATACAGTCCACTGATGGGCCTTCTTTGTATTCTCTCGAAGGGCTGCACAAAGATGTTCAGGGACAACTCTGCCATGCGGAAGCATCTGCACACTCACGGGCCTCGAGTACACGTCTGTGCGGAATGCGGCAAGGCCTTTGTGGAGAGCTCAAAACTAAAGCGGCACCAGCTAGTTCATACTGGAGAGAAGCCCTTTCAGGTAACTTTTTTCCCCAAAATACTTTTGGTAGACATTTATGCTGCACGTAGAGATCATTCTGAGGCTCAAAAAACCCGAAGGTACCTGTTCTCAGATAAAATTAGGTAACACCAGTCAAAGGGCTGGAAATAATCTAAATGTGTGGATAGAGAATAATTCAAGCAACTGCCCAACAGGCATTTCACACTAAATCTTTTCCTATCCTGTCTTGTTGGGTCATTCATGATGCTATCTTTCCACAGTTACCAGGAGGTTTGAGATCAGGTCTTATAACAAGCAGCAGACTTAATAGCTGCTAGGCAAAATATACCTAGCAAAATGTAATTACATTCACTCACTCCCCCCCCCCCCCAAAAAGCATTTCATTTGCTGGCTGCACACTTCATCATTGTCAGAGACTTAATTATTGGAGCACTTGCAAGCTGTTGATGTAGATGGAGTGCAATATATTGAGAACTGTTTCTCCCTTTCCTGACATGCTGCATTTTCCCACTACAGGCCAGGCCTCAGAGGTTATATAGGTGTGGGATGTCTTTCACTGATAAGTCATACTGTCTAGTTTGCCAGCTCAAGATGTACAAACTGGACAACATCATAAACAAATTGTATGTGTGTTTTTTCTCCTTGAGGTTTTTAGAATGTGCTTGTATGCAAACTTTTGTAATAGGAGCAATAAACAGACATCTAGACAGTGGAGAAATTCTGTTCCTGTTGTGAAAGCTGGTGCTCTTAGAACTGTTGTTTTACCTCTCAGTAGTAGTAGTTTGCCATGGCTGTTATTCACCGTCCTTTATATAAAGCAATCAAGAATTGACTTTTGCCATGTTGTTGAAGACATGCCTCTTCATCAAATGTTCCTCAGCCTTTCGTTGGCAAAAATCGTGCAAGAGGGCTATGAATGAAGCCGTGCATAGAAACAAGATAGTGAATGCCAACTTTGATTTCAGTGGATAAAGTGATCATAGTCTTTATCCTCCAGATACGTATTTTGCTTGTTATGCCTGCTGAACTGTTCAGATAACACAGGCATTGCACCATAGCATTTATAGGAAGGAATGGGTGAATTCTTCATGTCCATGGGATTCCTAAGTTCTTGGCTGGGAAGCCTGCCATTTGCAGTAATTTTTTTAATGTAACGTCGTGGTTAATTGGTGTACATTTATAATGTATTTTCCTGGGGAAATGTGGATTAAAGAGTAAAGGTGGTGCTTGAAGGATACCAAGAACTGCTTATAGGCTTATGTAATGTTACCTGGACTACCACTTAACTGCTATAGAAATGTAAAGCTTTTTCTTGAGATATCTTACTGCTAGTAAATTCATGTCACGAGGTATAGAATCATACTTTGTATGATTGTATGCATTGTAGAGTTGGAAGGGATTCTGAGGGTCATCTAGTCCTAGCTCCTTCAACCATTCCTCATAAGGCTTGGCTTCTAGGCCCTTGATCATCTTAGTTGCCCTCCTCTGCACATGTTCCAGCTTGTCAACATCCTTAAATTGTGTTGCTCAGAATTGCACACAGTACCCCAGGTGTGGACTAGCCAAGGCAGAATAGAGCAGTACTATTACTTCCCTTGATCTGGATACTACACTTCGGTTGATGCAGCCTAGAATAGCATTAGCTTTTTTTGCTGCTGCATCACACAGTTGACTCATGTTAAGCTTGTCTACTAATAGTCCTAGATCTTTTTCACAAGTACTCCAGGCAAGCCAAGTGTCCACCATCCTATATCTGTACAGTTGGTTCTTCCTGCCTAAGTGTAAAACCTTACCTATGTCCCTATTGAAATTCACTGTTAGCTTCGGCTCGGTTTTCCAATCTGTTAAAGGTCTGATTGAATCACTATTCTGTCTTCAGTGGCATTGGCTACCCCTCCCAGTTTGGTGGCATCTGCAGATTTGATGAGCATCCCCTCAATTCCTTCACCCAAGTCATTTATAAAGAGGTTGGAACAACAATGGGCCCAGGACATAACCATGTGGCGTCCCACTTGTTACGGTTTTCCAGGGTGACGGGAAACTATTAGTGATCACTCTTTGTATTCAGTCAGTCAACCAGCAACAAATATGATCCTGTGTATGGAAGTCCATGGATTTGAGTTTCAGCTTCATTCTGAATATTGTATGTTTGTATTGCATTTTTAAAATGATTGCCCGCTGCCTTGTGACCTATGAGAGACTGTATAGAAATGGTGACTAGAAAGTGCCAGCGTGCCATGAGCAAACTAATAATAGTTTCATGTTCACAGTATTTGAGGCAAAAATATTAGTCTTACTGAGACATGCTCCTAATGCCCTGTGTTTTCATTCAACAGTGCACGTTTGAAGGTTGTGGCAAACGCTTTTCACTGGACTTCAATTTGCGCACACATGTGCGAATTCATACTGGAGACAGGCCCTATGTGTGCCCTTTTGATGGCTGTAATAAGAAGTTTGCTCAGTCAACTAACCTGAAATCTCACATCTTAACACATGCTAAGGCCAAAAACAACCAGTGAAACTCTGCAAGAAGAAAGCTCTTGGACTCAAAGCATCTTACTTTACAGGAGAATGGTTGAAAATGAATAAGCCTCCCCTTTGTATATTGTTTCTAGGAAAGAATTTAAAAAAACAAACAAAAAAAGAACCCTACACGCCTAAAGGACTTGTTTTTGATAAAGTGGCAAAATAAACTTTAAGGGTGCATTGCTGCAATGCTCGATTTTGCTCTATAATTTGGGTTTCGAGAGTACGGTGTTTTTGTAAAGCGTGGCCCCACCTGGAGGAGGCAAGACAGTTCATGGACTTGCATCAAAGACAGTTCTTTCTACAACAGTGCTAAAATTGGACTTTTCACATTGTTATAAATATGAAGCTCACCTGTTGCTTACAATTTTTTAATTTTGTATTTTCCAAGTGTGCATATTGTACACTTTTTGGGGATATGCTTAGTAATGCTATGTGTGATTTTTTTCTGGAGGTTGATAACTTTGCTTGCAGTAGATTTTCTTTAAAAGAATGGGCAGTTACATGCATACTTCAAAAGTATTTTCCTGTAAAGAGAAAAAAAAGTTATATAGGTTTTGTTTGCTATCTTAATTTTTTTTGTTGTATTCTTTGATGTTAACACATTTTGTATAATTGTATCGTATAGCTGTAATGAAATCATGTAGTAACAAATATTAGATGTGATTTAATAGTGTTAATCAACTTAAACCCATTTTAGTCACTTTTTTTGGGAAAAATACTGCCAGATGCTGATGTTCCGTGTACTTTCTCTTTGCCTGTTCAGTTAAGGAAAGTGGTGCTCAGTTGTAGAATGTATTGTACAGGCACTGACCTTTTAACAACACCTGATATGTACATCCCGTGTAATAGAGTGGGCAAAAAAATAAAACAGTGGTCCTGAAGAAAGAATATGGCAGAAAACAATCTGTAAGCACAGCCTATTTTTCTTCTGTTGTCCAGGACAAATTATAGTTCTTTAACGTCCCAGAAATTGGATGCTAAATAAAACTCAAGTTACCTTAACTACCCCCCTCCCCTGCATTCAATTAGATTTTTAATGTAAGTGGTGTATCTTCATCTTAGCACTAAACCCCCAACCTGAATAACACTAAGCAGTTGTGGAGATTTTGATCTCTCTGGATCATATGGAGCCTCCCATTGGGCGCTGCAGCTTTGACAGTGAAGTTTAGCTTTTTTTTTTTTTACATTCAGCAAGTGGTGGAGCAGGACAACCTATAGACCTCTGCTGCCTTGGTCTGATAAGGTAAGGTGATGACAGCTGCACCCATTAGTGGGGTGAGTCGTGCATGTGAATTGAAACACCAGAATGCTGAAGTAACCTGTCCTTGGCCGGGGGAGATGGTTCTTACCTTTGAGAATCTATAGAACAGTATAGTGCAGGTTGCATATTTTTTGTTGAACAGAGCTGTGTTGTATAGTTGCTGTCATTTTTCCTTCTTGGTGTCCAATAGCTGCCCTAAGTACCAAAACAGCAACAAGCTTAACTCGGATTCTGAGCCGAGAAAAGGGTGGCTTCTGCATCAGTGATGTGAATTTAAATGATACAACCTATTTTGTTTGACTCTGTAATGCGTTACTGTTGTACAATAATTCTGCATAACCTAATCAAGGGACAATGGCAAGAAGCTGTGCAGGGCACCCAAGCCCCACCCCTGAAATGGAAATTTTAGTAGCTTTTGAGGGCACTCCCCATGCTCACAAGAATGTGATGGGATTCATCCTGCACAAGGACTTCTCCTGGCACAGCAGAGTCCTCCCCCCCCCCCCCCCGGCACACTGCATGTTGGCTAAGGGCGTCGGGACACTGTTCAGGAGAGGGGCAGGCCAGGCCATCCGCTTAGCTCTACATTGAATTCCTCTACTTTCAACCTTAAGGGCTAGGAACTGAGGGCTAGAAATGAGTTTCTTGGCAAGCTGAAATCTGAACCCTGTACCGTGTGCTGCAACTTCTGTTTTACACTTCTGCAGAATTGTAGCAGCTTGTATAACCGCTTAAGAGATTTTTAAAATATTAAGCGGTTTATAAATGCTTTTAAATAAACACAACCCTGGTTGTACAGAAACGTCATTGCTGCAATGAATCTGCAATTATTAACGAAGATCTGCTTGCAACAGGACAGAGAATGGGTATATTGCTGCCAGTGTGCCCCCAGTGTCTTGATTTTATATTCGAACTGGATGGGAAGTGGGAATACAATTTTCATGTGTCAGCGATGCAACTTCAAAATGTAAATCTCCTGGGCTTAAGTTCTTAATACGGGGAATGGGAACTAAGGTACCTGCTCAAGACTGAAGGTTTCCCATCTTGAAGCATCACTTCTGCAATAGTTTTGCTAAGGAATGGGATCTTGTGTTTCTGGAGAAACTTGCCCACCAATTAAATGCATCTTGGGGACATCTCAAGCCAAGCCTTAGTTTTGTTTCTGTCTTGGTATCATCTGTCTTAACTCTGCTTACACTAACGTAAGCCAGCATTGGTAGACAAGTGTTTCTGTTTATGGACTCAACCTTAAAAAATCCTTTTCTCTTTTACACTTTGCTGTGTAGCACTTGCAATTGTGTATTCCTCCCTAGAACCATATTTATGCCTAGCATAACATCAGGTTCTCTGTAAACAATGACAAATTCATGTACTACTTTCTGTACTGCATAGTTAACTGTACATGGTAACACCATCTTATGTGTGAAAAGCAGCTTCTAAACTTGCTAAAGCTGATTAAATTTCAGTTTATTTTTTTAAAAGGGAAGCAAGAGGAAGATGAAGGCTAGTGTTCCTTTCTCACCGTCTTGGTGTGCTGGTGTTTTTAAGAGTCGTGAAGATGAGTGCTCTTGTTGCAGATCTCTCCTAGAACTTAAGAGCGGGAGATGTTGATAGCTGTCCGTGCAGATGGGGAGCTGGTGGGAGTTTGGCGTCCCAACAATCTGCACAGCCACAAGTTTAGCCACCCCTGTGTGAGAGATGCAAGGATGCTACTTCATCATGGGACATGCCCCTTACAGGATGCATCTGAAGAATACATGCAGGTCCCACTTTCTGAACACAATGCATTCCCAGGAAATTATTTGTTAGGCAAGCGTTTGCATATAACGAGCTGATGATTTCCATTGTTTCCTGTGAACAAATCACAGATTAGGAATGTTCACAATCTGCCTCCATCCCTGAAATGGCTGCCGCTGACCAGCAAAATAGAAATAAGTAAGGAAGTGGGCAAACTGGTTGTTTGGATATCTGAATCAGCTGTCTGCGTAGCAAGGTTTGGGTATGATTCTTGGTGTTCAGCTAGCAGATTTTGGATAACTAGTGTTCTGATAGCGGCACCTGCATGTATATTTAATTCCTAAAAAAGAATTTAGCTTCTGAATTCCAGCTTGGACAAGGTCCACTTGCATAAGTGGTACTTCCTCTCATCCTCCATGTGCCCTCTTGTCCTTGAGACAAGTTAAAGCCTTAGAAGCGTCTCCCAAACTTGGTTCTCGAGTTGTTTTTGGACTACAATTCCTATCATCCCTGACCACTAGTCCTAGCTAGGGATGATGGGAGTTGTAGTCCAGAGACAACTGGAGAACCAAGTTTGGGAGACGCTTCTAAGGCTTTAACTTCACCTTTAGAAATACCAAGCACCTTTTGCTGCATCTCTGAATACTCATTTAAAAAATACTGCCCAAGTGTAGCTGCAGAGTGTGCTGAACCTGAATAGGTATTTCAGTGGTGGGGAACCAGTAGATTCCCTGTGCGCTGGACTCTCAACTTCCATCAGCCCCACCAATATACCAAATTATGAGAGACTGGTAGGAGTTTTAGTCCTGCAATGTCTGGAGAAACTCAGGTTCCCCACCTTTGATGTAGCATAACCCCGAGGCTGAAACGGCACCCTTTGGAGTTCAGCAGCTTCACTCCTTCCTTCCCAGGACGTTGCCTTATTCTCTGGTTGCTGTTCATTTATATAAAAAAAATACCATCTCCATAGGGTTTATAGGATAGCCTAACTATCAGTGTTGCTGGAGGAGACTCTTGAGAGTCCCATGGACTGCAAGAAGATCAAACCTATCCATTCTTAAGGAAATCAGCCTTGAGTGCTCACTGGAAGGACAGATCCTGAAGCTGAGGCTCCAATACTTTGGCCGCCTCATGAGAAGAGAAGACTCCCTGGAAAAGACCCTGATGTTGAGAAAGATTGATGGTTGGACAGTGTTCTCGAAGCTACGAACATGCTCTGGTCCATGGGGTCACGAAGAGTCAGACATGACTAAATGACTAAACAACAACAACTATTAGTGTTATCAAAGAACCTGAATATTTGTCAGCAAACTAAACAGTCCTGCTATTGCTACTAGCACATGCATAGGCAAACATGGCCCCCCAGGTGTTTTGGGACTACAACTCCCATCATCCTTGGCTAACAGGACCAGTGGTCAGGGATGATGGGAGTTGTAGTCCCGAAACATCTGGAGGGCCGAGTTTGCCTATGCCTGTACTAGCACCTCACTTTTGGTATATATGACTGAACCTGACAGTCAGTGAGCTGGATGAGTTGTAGCAGCAAGTAGGCATTTTACTTGTGCTGTAGGAACAGGAATGGAATCTGCTAATCACAGTTGCTGGGTCCCCATTACCACCATTCATTGAGGACAATTCTAAGCTGCTCAGTTGGTGCCATTTTAGACATTGGAGGCAGGTCCCTATCATAACTGCTGTTCCCTTTGTAAGGTGGAACGGTCAAGCCCTCTTCCAGCATCGAGGGCAGGGTGGTTGGGATGAGTGTACTGGTTCCATCCCAAAGTTGCCATTCTGGTTGCCTTCCTTCTGAAGGAGGAAGCCCCAACGAGTACAGAAAGCTCTCTACAGATTTCCTTTGGAACCCTGGAAAATCAAGGATGCAAAAGACAGGAAGCCTCCATGATCATAGGATGCTCCCTACAGACGATCACTTTTTGTGTGGGAATAAGATGCGGGTGGTGCTGTAGGTTGAACTACAGAGCCTAGGACTTGCCGATCAGAAGGTCGGTGGTTTGAATCCTGTGGCTGGGTGAGCTCCCATGTAGTCCATGCACAAGATTCTTGACATACCTTCTGTGAAACATCAGGCAGGCCTTTCTTAAGAGGCTCTGCTTTCTGAAACTTCCCCCTTCTCCGGCATCCGGGACAAATGGATTCCCTTTCTCTCCAAATCCTAATTAAATTTGATTGAGCGGTCATCTAGCTGGCTGCTGAAAGGTTCCAAATACGTTTACATCCCTTCAGCTTTCCCACATCGAAGGCTGACTACACTCCATATATTTAAAACACATGGCTTCTCCCAGAGCTTCCTGGAAACTGTAGTTTACCCCTCACAGAGCTACCATTCCCACCACCCTTTACAAACTGCATTGCTTTGAATGTATGGTGTGTACACAGCCTTGGTCTCTACGGCTTGGTTAAACCAGGTTGCATGATTAAATCAGCCAGTTGTGCAATCCATACACAACATTTACGGGAATCTCCATGTGAGAGCCAGACTCAAAATCAAGTCCCATTGATTAAAGTGAGTGGGACGCGGGGTGGCACTGTGGGTTAAACCACTGAGCCTAGGGCTTGCTGATCAGAAGGTCGGCGGTTCGAATCCTCGCAACGGGGTGAGCTCCCGTTGCTCAGTCCCTGCTCTTGCCAACCTAGCAGTTCAAAAGCACATCAAAGTGCAAGTAGATAAATAGGTACCGCTCCGGCGGGAAGGTAAACAGCGTTTCCGTGCGCTGCTCTGGTTCGCCAGAAGCGGCTTAGTCATGCTGGCCACATGACCCGGAAGCTGTACGCCGGCTCCCTCGGCCAATAAAGCGAGATGAGCGCCCCAACCCCAGACTGGACCTAATGGTCAGGGGTCCCTTTACCTTTAAGAGCATATTTATCCCCCATGACTCCTTGCATGGTTACTGAAATTGTGGGCAGGAGATTATCCTTGAAAGCTAGCATTGTAAATCAGTTCTACATTACTGAAACAGCAGCTGCATTTGCCACAGTGACCAGAAAATTGCAAGTATGCTTTATGATTAATTTTGATATACGAGTTGAATTTTATATATGGTAAGTTCTGTGGCTATGGATCTCAAATGGTTTTAAAATACGATGCTAATACACATTTTGTAAATGTGATGTAAACGGGTGTGGGGTTTGCAAAGGACTTTGCTTATTGCAACACAGTATTTCTTCATCACTCCATTCACTTGGGTCGTAAACTTGCATGAATGGATGGAGAGTTTGAGGCATGGAAGGGACATGCAATTCTCCTTCCATTTCTGGAATTGCAAAAAATAAGAGCCAAGGGAACAAAACTACAGCAGCTTCCAACAGGTAACCTCCTGCCTTTGAAAATAATAGCACTTCCCATTGAGAAAAGCACCACAACCGCTTCTTTCAAGTACTTACTGTTTCAACCAACTCCCAATTCTGATTTGCTTTGCGCAGGTTCCGAAGACCTTTTATCAGCAAGAAATGTCTTGCAACCTGTGGCTGGTTTGCAAAAATTGGGAGCTCTGCAAGAACCATCAACAGATCTGTTGCCTGCATTGCACTGAGGTTGTCCCATAAAACATACAATCATTAGGTGATTGTCTTCCATTATCACGTGGGAGTGAAATATAGATGCACCTTTTGATGAAACTACAATATTATTTTAAAAAAAGATTTATTCATTCATTCTGCCTTTATGTACAACAGTTACAGAATACTGTACAAAAAAAGAGATAGTTGTCATTGCTTTGAATTGTTGTGCATAAACAGCTCAGATAGGTTTCACATTCAATTTGAGTGTCCTTGCCAAACAGGCAGCGAAACATTCGGTATACCTCCAAGGTATAGAAGCGATGAACCAGTTTTACAGGTTTCTCCAGCGTAACATTGGTTTAAAAATGCTGTTATCTAGGTAGGTATTTCATTAAAAGACCAGCCAGCCCTATTGCACCTCTGTCCCCAATAAAAAGGGTAAAATACCCACCATGGCCATCAGCTTGTGGGAGGTTCTTTATTATCAGTTGTGTTGTTTTATATCCCTTGCTTAAAGGTGGCTCCCACCACCACCCCCTGCCCAAAATTCCCTTCTCTAAATCTAAACCTTTTAGCACTTCATAGAGCATTGGCCTTCAGCAAATACATTGAGACCCTCAGCTGGGTTAGGCCTTGCTCTAAAGCCATTCACAGTAGTAGCAGCAACACTGCCATTTTCTTCTGGGCTTGCACATTCTTGAGAGAAGAGCAGCAGAAAAATAACAAGGAGAAGAGTAAGCATATCAAGGAGGAAAGACTTAAAAAGAAAAGGAATAGGCCTCACATTGAAGGTATGGCAAAGACAGAGTTTCTCAAAGTTGGGTCTCCGGTTGTTTTTGGACCACAATTCCCATCATCCCTGACCACTGGTCCTTGTAGCTATGGATGGGAGCTGTAGTCCAAAAGCAGCTGGGGACCCCAGGGTTTAGAGAACCATGGTTGGAGAAGAGCCATGGCTGAGTGGCAGAGCATCTGGTTGGTCAATCCCCAACATCGCCAGGCAGGGCTGGGAAGGAGACTCTTGTCTGAAACCGTGGAGAGCTGATGCCAGTACTGAGCTAGATGGAGCAATCGTCCGACTCAACATAATACAGCTTCCCAATCGTGCTTTGGATATGAAAGAAGAAGAGGAGTTTGGATTTGATATCCCGCTTTATCACTACCCGAAGGAGTCTCAAAGCGGCTAACATTCTCCTTTCCCTTCCTCCCCCACAACAAATACTCTGTGAGGTGAGTGGGGCTGAGAGACTTCAGAGAACTGTGACTAGCCCAAGGTCACCCAGCAGCTGCATGTGGAGGAGCGGGGAAGTGAACCCAGTTCACCAGATTATGAGTCTACCGCTCTTAACCACTACACCACACTGGCTTTGAGGAAGACCCCCTTTCAATAAACCATGGTTAACACAAGTGACTCTTGACTAAGAAGTGTTTGCCAACAGGTTCTCTGCGTTGTCCTGTACGAAATAGAGACGTGAATATAACTCCTGCTCCCCCCGTTTTTCTAATTGGGTCAGATCTAGGAGTTATTTGCCTTGTGGAGCTTGGAATTCCTCTTGCTTTTGACCTTAGGAATTTCATGCTGCCTTGCACATTGTTCTGCCCACATGGGAAGTGTTGAAAGTAAGGTTCACAAAAGGGGTCAAACCATTGCAAGAGGTGTTGAAATTTTGGGAGGTTGGATAGTTACAATGGAATGGTCTTGGGGGTGGGGTGCACATTTTTATTTTTATTTATTACTATTTTGTTGAAAATAATAAAATAATAAATCAGCTTAATAATAATAATAATAAAAGGTTCACAGAGAACACAACTTGGAAAGAAGAAGAAGAAGAAGAAGAAGAAGAAGAAGAAGAAGAAGAAGAAGAAGAGGAGGAGGAGGAGGAGGAGTTTGGATTTGATATCCCGCCTTTCACTCCCCTTCAGGAGTCTCAAAGCGGCTAACATTCTCCTTTCCCTTCCTCCCCCACAACAAGCACTCTATGAGGTGAGTGGGGCTGAGAGACTTCAGAGAAGTGTGACTTGCCCAAGGTCACCCAGCAGCTGCATGTGGACGAGCGGAGACGCGAACCCGGTTCCCCAGATTACGTGACTACCGCTCTTAACCACTACACCACATGTAATTACAAGTATCCTGTAATTATTACAAGGGAGTATTCCTGGCTTTCTTTTCCTAGCTTCAAATGTGTGGAAAATAGTCAAGGGCTATGCTTCCATTTCAATTTTACCTCTGTCCGTAGGATGTTTCTACACCAGAATTAAGAACACCTTTGAGGACTAGGAAGAAGGCTTGGAGACATGACATGGGTTATGCAGGGCTTGTCTAAAACCACCTCCACAGGTGGCAACATTATGCCCCTCACAGAGCAATAGGACCTGTAACGATCATATCTGGCCTCAATGAAGCATGGTAAAATTCTCCTTCACTTGGCAGGGTAAAAGAAGACAGGTTTACAGCTCTTGCTAGGCTCTTAATACTGGTGACTGGCCAACAGCGATGGCTCCATAGCACGACTCCATGCATACCTCTTCAAAAGTATTTGGAATTCAATGAGACTCATAGCCAGCTAAGAGGAGATAAGACTGCAGCCTAAGCCTCTTGTCTGTAAAGAAAAGTAAATCTCACTCTCACTGACCATCCAGCTAACTTGCACGGATTCTAACGAACGTTTGAGGTCAACAGAGCTAGAACAACATACATGCCAGTGTTGAACCATATGACAAATGTCCTGTTTGTTCCTGCACGACAGAACCTCTCCTCCACAACCATTCCACAGGGTGGGGGGAACCCCAGAACAAACTTGGGAGCCCTGCGAGGGGAGAAGTTCTATGGCCCAAGCAGAAGCTGTGGTGCAAACGGGACAACGTTGTTGGGCACAGCCCTGCGGAATAGGCCAAAAAGTTGCCAGAGGCTCTCTTGATAAGCTTGCCTTCCAAACTGCACTGTAACAAGAGAGAGATGAGGAGCTACAAAGGTGCTATAGTGTCAATATGCACCTGCATCTTTCACACCTGCACTGAGAAGCTGCAGCCTTATAGATGTTGCTCATGTAAAAGTCCCATGGCCCTTGCTCACGCTGGCCGAGGTTAATGAAGCCCTGCTTTGCTCCCTCTCATTATAGTTAGGTATCATTCAATGCTGTGCTGACACACATCCCAGTCTCAGGAATGACAACTTTCAGCTCTGCAGCTCACTTTCCTCACAACAATCAGCGCTGTTAAGCTTTCTGGATAGGGATGCCTTGCATTATGCAGCAACTAGCAAGGTAGGTAAGCTTTATCAGAAGTGCATAGGACTTTCCTGCGTTCCTGAATGATTTTTAGTGCAACCTGCAGTACATTAGGAAAAGGCAAATTGCATCCTTCGTTGCTTGTCTAAGTGCATATACATGCACACACTCACAGAGGAGTCAGGCGCTTCCTGTCAAAAGTACAGCAAAATGGGGGAAGTGCGAGAACCCAGCAGGAACCCAGCTAAGGAACTTCACAACCAAGAGAAAAAGAAGGATGTTGATATGCTGTACTGAAAGGTTCACAGTATGTGGGATTTCCAATGACTAATGCATCAGCCTTGATAGCAAGAACAGTAAATGCTCAAGCATGTACCATTTACGGAATTTCTCATGGCAAGAAGAGTCAGGGACAGGGACCTGCAGGCCAGAGGTTTTCAAGCTTTTTGATTCCACTGCTCCCTTGACCAACTACATTTTTTTCTGGGGCACCCCTGTGGGACTCAGGAGCCCAATTACACCACCCCCTTGGCTGCAGAGCTGGCAGCCTCTCGTTCCTTTTCAAACAGCCTCCCTTGCGGAGTGTTCCCTCAGCCTCCTCGCCTCTCTCCCTGGAAGCCCTCTAGGCAGCCACTGCTGCTACCCCTAGTCTCTGAGCTTCCCCCCACCGCCCCAAAGAGAAGTGCCTCCTCAGACTGCTCCACAGGGGGCTGGGAAGCACCCCTTGGCCTGCCCCAGAGGCACCATCCGCTTGGGGAGCTTGCAGCCAGGGCTGCAGCAACAAACATCTTTGCAAGCCTTTGGGAGGCAGAGACATGAGAGGGCAAGGGAGGAGGAATAGAAGGAAAGAGAGTCAGAGGCCAGTGTTGCCCATGGCACCCCTGACTTTCATTCAAGGCACCCCAGGGTGCCATGGCACACTGGTTGAAAACCACTGGTGTAGGGACACAGGTTCCCTGATTCCCAGTCACTGAGTATTGCTGGTGGGATTCTGCCTAACAAAGGGGTGACTAGGCAATGGCTGTAGCGCCACCTGAAGCCAGGTTTTCCAGCACATCTGGATACCTCTCTCTTTTCGTGCTGTGAGGGCAGGGGATTAAAACTGCTTGGGTGAACATTAGGGTTGCTATAGGTCCGGAATTTCCCGGACATAGCTGGAATCAGAAGCAGTGTCTGGGTGGAAATCAGCTAAAATGTCCAAGAAAATCTGGATGTATGGCAACCCATGCTGGCAGTGTCAAGGTTTTTTTTGCAGATTTTCCTTAAAAATAGCTCCAAAAAGTCAACAACTTTGGGCAAAACTAAAAAACAACAACTGGACTTTCAGCTTTTGAAATATGGCGACATGTCCTGATCTTGACGAGGTTTCCTAATGCACTTAGCAATTCCTCTCTACATCTTCCCTCTCAAAACGGAAATGGAGCCAGTGCACTGAGACATTCAGAGAGGGAGTTTTGTGTGCTTGCCCTTGCCCCCCTCCCTCCGTTTTATCCCACACACTTTCAGGCAAATGCCTGAATAAGGCTCACGTCTCTATTCAAGCACAAACACGTAAGGCAAAGAAAACCCATCCTGCTAGAATGTGTGCCAGTTGCCTTGCCATCCCAACATGCATGGCGCCATTGTCTGCAAGGGGAACCTACCAACATTCAAATGTCCAAGCATAACGTGCTGCACAGAATCAGGACCCCAGTGCTGCTCCCTGCCCCTTCTCCACCATTTATGCATGGAGAATGCTTGCATAGGGGCTTATATCAATATTGAATGGGAATAGGGTAGGCTGGGGGTCTTTTATGAGGTTTGTAGCAGCAGCTAGGCCAAATAATGAACTGCTGGAAGGTAGGATGAGGTCTATTATTATTTTTTAAGACAATGTTTATATATATATAAAAAAAGCAAGTCCTCTTATTACCTGGATTTCTAGAACAGATCTGCTGCTTTCATAAAGGAGGTGAAATCCTAAGTCACGATAAAAGGATGCTTTATACAGACAGAAATTTACAGTTTCTACATCCAGATTTTTTTTTTAAAAAAAAAAGAAAGGAAGGAAAAAATAAAATAAAAAGAAGATCACTTGCTTCCGTTCGGGAATCTAAAAGCTTGAAGGCTGCTGGATCGCCGGGCCAGCCTCACATCCACTTAGATCGCCTCGGATCTGGTTCTCTTCCGACCTCATGTACATGAGGAAGACAGTGACTGTGGCGAAAGTAGCAGCATTCACGGGGAAAGCTCGAAGCAGCGTGGAGGTGAGGCCTCTTGTGAACACCCTCAGGCCTTCGGCGTGGTAGCTTTTCCTGACGCAGTCCAGAATGCCGTGGTAGCGCACAATCCCGCCCACTCCATCTGCTTGGAGGCGAGACTTGATCACGTCTACGGGGTACGTGGAGAGCCAGGAGACAATCCCAGACATGCCTCCCGCCAAGAGCAGTTTGGGGATGATGTAACTGTCCTCCGCCTCGCATCCCAAGTACCTGGTGAGGCAGTCGTATGTCAGGAAGTAGAAGCCAAAGCTGGGCGTCTCCCTCATGAACGTGGAGACCATCCCCCGGTTGATGCCTTTCAGCCCTTCCTTCCGGTAGATCTTGACCAAACAGTCCAGGGAGTTTTTGTAGTTCTTGGACTTCAGCTTATATTCGCCCGTCCCTTGCAGCTGCATCCGCGTCTTAGCCAGCTCCATGGGGCAGCAGATGACGCACTGGATGGCGCCGGCCGCGGAACCGGCAAGGAACTGGTTCATTGGAGTGTCCTTTCCGAGAGCACGGAGTGTGTTCCCTTGAACGCCGAACACGAGGGCGTTGATGAAGGTAAGTCCCATCATAGGTGACCCAATGCCTTTGTAAAGTCCAAGGGTCTAGGAGAGAGAAAACAGAAGGGAGAAATTGGCATTTGGTGAACATTCAAAATGTTGCTGCTGACCTTTAAAGCTCGCAATGGCCTCGGCCCAGTATACCTGAAGGTATACCCATCGTTCTGCCCGGACACTGAGATCCAGCTCCAAGGGCCTTCTGGCGGTTCCCTCTCTGCAAGATGTGAGGTTACAGGGAACCAGGCAGAGGGCCTTCCCGGTAGTGGCACCCACCTGTGGAATGTCCTCCCAGCAGATGTCAAGGAAATAAACAACTATCTGACTTTTAGAAGACATCTGAAGGCAGTCCCGTTTAGGGAAGTTTTTAATGTTTGATATTTTATCACTTTATTGTTGTTGTTGGTATTCTGTTAGGAGCTGCTCAGGGTGGCTGGGGGAACCCAGCCAGATGGGCAGGGTATGTATGTATGTATGTATGTATGTATAAATAAACAAATAAATAATATTAGCCAAGTCATTTTTATTCAGTTCTTTTTAACAACATCAGATTTAATACCGAATTCCAAAGTCAACTTCCTACCTTTCCAGGTTGCATTATACGTATTTATTCCACAATACTTTCATTACTGTTATATTTTATTTTGCATCCACTGCTGAAAATTTAATCCTGCCTGTGATTCTATTTAATGCATAAAAATCTTCACAGCCTTCAAAATGTTTCACCTGAAGGTTCCTGTAACCTTCTCTTCTGGTTAAGCAATAGGTTAGGCTAGCATCACCCCACATGAGACCATTCATCTATCTAGTTCAGTGTTGCAAAAAGGCAAAGGTAAAGGACCTCTGGACGGTTAACTTCAGTCAAAGGCGACTATGGGGTTGCGGCGCTCATCAGGCTGAGGGAGCCAGCGTTCGTCCACAGATAGCTTTCCGGGTCATGTGGCCAGCATGCCTAACCCCTTCTGATGCAACAGGAAACTGTGATGGAAACCAGAGTGCACGGAAACGCCATTTACCTTCCTGCTGCAGCAGTACCTATTTATCTACTTGCACTGGCGTGCTTTCGAACTGCTAGGTTGGCAGGAGTTGGGACAGAGCAATGGGAGCTCACCCCGTCACGGGAATCTGCATCTGCCAACCTTCTGATCGGCAAGCCCAAGAGGCTCAATGGTTTGACGACAGCACCACCTGCGTCTACACTGTCTGGCAGAGGTATCAGACAGCAGCATTTCCCAGCCCTACCTGGAGACTGAACCTGGGAACTTCTACATGGAGGGCAGAGGCTCTCTCGCTGGGCTATGACCCTGCCTCAGCTAACCAGTAAGAATTCAGAAATCTCAATCCTTTTGTCAACACGCCTTCCCTCAAGTTATTTCTCCCTGTGTCATGACAATGTTGTTTGAGTGGGTATGGATAGCAGCTGCAACAAGAAAGCTTTAAGTTGAGTTGGAAATAGACATTTATTATTATCTGCCTCCTTTACTTGCTTAGGGCAGTGTTCCCCAACCTTGGGCCTCCAGCCTTTGGACTACAACTCCCTTCATCCCTCGCTAGCAAGACCAGTGGTCAAGGATGATGGGAGTTGTAGTCCAACAACAGCTGGAGGCCCAAGGTTGGGGAACACTGCCTTAGGGCATGCACACCCTTCAGTAGCTCAGTCAGCTAGAGCATGGTGCTCTTAATGCCATAGTTGCAGGTTTGATCCCCATATGGAACAGCTGAATATCCCCCCATTGCAAGGGATCAGATTAGATGATCCTCAAGATCCCTTCCAACTCTACAATTCTATGATGCCAACTTTAAAGACTTAGACCCTTCTGGGCAAGGGATGGAGGCAGGCAAAATTGCCACAAACTTCTCTGAACCCACAATAACTCATAGGGTGGGGGTCAAAATATCCCACTGGGCTCATAGAAGGGCTTTTAAGCCAGCAAAGCCGTCTGCTAATGAAAAAGAGGGTGCAATTTTTCAAAGAATCCCCATCTGCCTTCAGCCCTCAGCCACCACAAACCAGCTTGAGACTTGGGGGCCCTCACAGTGTTTGAGCATCTGCTTTGCATGCAGAAGGCCTCAGGCTCAGTCCTCAGCATCCTCTGGCAGAGCTGCAAGAGAGCCCTCTCCCAAACCCTGGAGAGCTACTGCCAATCGGTGTAGACTATTCTAAACTAGATGGACCAATGGTCTAACTCGTTATAAAGGTGCTTTCTATGTTCCCAAGACCGTGCCCAGCCTCTGTTTAGTTATCTTTCCCCTTAATGTGAGGAGAAATCCCAGCCTTCAAAGGAACAGCACACTTGAATGCTATCTTGAAACAAACCCCCGCATCCTAAGGATGCTCACATCTTAAAAGGAGCTGCAACGTTTGGTGGGGTTTGTTTTACGAAAACCAAACTTCATGACCCCATTTCATATGGCACAGGGGCAAATATGTTGTGCTTAGACTCCATGAATATCATTAGAAAGCTCCTTCTGTCCCACTGAATTAGGTTCATTTTTCCTAAGTACTCCTTCAGAAATAGCTGCATTTAAAATCAGTACCTGGTAACTATATCTCAAAGAGTTTTTCTGGGCTACAGTGGTACCTCGGGTTAAGAACTTAATTCGTTCTGGAGGTCCATTCTTAACCTGAAACTGTTCTTAACCTGAAGCACCACTTTAGCAAATGGGGCTTCCCACTGCCGCCACCGCACGATTTCTGTTCTCATCCTGAAGCAAAGTTCTTAACCCAATGTACTATTTCTGGGTTAGTGGAGTCTGAAACCTGAAGTGTCTGTAAGCCGAGGTACCACTGTATTTGTCTTCCATCTATCATAAAGTTCTCAAAAACCGTACAGAATCGTACAACTGCGGCAACTGGTTGAGTACTTGTAAACGTATATTGGTGTGTGTACAGCTACGGAGGAGGCAGAAAGTTGATGACAGCAGCAACTGGCCATGTCTCCACCCCCATGGTTCTGCCCGGACACTGAGGTCCAGCTCCGAGGGCCTTCTGCCACTTTCCTCCCTGTGAGAAGTGAGGTTACAGGGAACCAGGCAGAGGGCCTGCTCGGTTGTGGCGCCCGCCCTGTGGAACGCCCTCTCAGCAGATGTCAAGGAAATAAGTAACTATTTTACTTTTAAAAGACAACTGAAGGCGGCCCTGTTTAGGGAAGTTTTTAATGTTTGATGCAGTATTGTTTTTAATATTTGGTTGGAAGCTGCCCAGAGTTGCTGGGGAAACCCAGCCAGATGGGCGGGGTATAAATAATAAAAGTATTATTATTATATGTCAAGTCATGACTAAGGAAGCGTCACATGGCTGCCCATGTGGCTCTTTGACCAACCAAGGAGCAGTCACATGATTAATGGGATGGGGAAGCCCCTCTTCCGATCACGCTTCTATTAGCATTTGGAAGAAAAGTCCAGCATTGCGGCATGAGGAGCATTTATTGTGGCCAATTGGGGATCTTCCCCTACTGACCTGTAGAGCTATTTCGACACGTCCCTTAGGGAAGTTACTTAACTTTGGTTTCACTTCCCATTCAGTTATCAGCTGCTAGTTACATCTGGCCAGGAGCGAAGCAAGATTAAGTCGTGCCTTCACACATCACGAGCCCCTTCGTAGGGAAAACTGGCACACCAGGAACATGACTAAGCTAAACCTCTCTCTGATCTGCAGGGAGCCAAATTCCAAGGCAACTGTTACGGGTGTTGTGAGGAACTTCCCCTGCTTTAAAACAGGGGTAGAGGGGCATCTCTCAACCCAAGGGCCACAAAGCCCTGCTGGGCTACATTCTAGGGCCACATGCCAATCGTGGGGGTGGGGGAAGAGGCAAAAGCGGGTGGAGGGCTGGTGAGGGGGTGTGGCCTGGGGAGAGTGCTGATGGCCACAGAAAGAGATCTGGAGGGCCATATATGGTACCTGGGTCTAAGATCTCTGCTTTTAAGAAAATCACCCACCTATAAGCAGCATTGTGGTCCTGACAAAAAATTGCCCACAATCCTCACCACTAGTTTGCAGTGCCAATGTTGATTAGGGCCCCTAATCGGTTGCTATTTGTAGTTTAATTTCCTTAGTTTGGTGTTGCATTTATCCTCCCCCCCCCCTAATTTGTCCCTTTGTTTCCTAGAGTTACTTTGGGGGGGTTTTTTCATGGGGGTCTTCTCAAACATATGCAAGTCTTCTCTGTTCCCCATTCCAAAGTGGCAGAGTCTAAGACTCATTCTCGGGGCAACGGCTCTAATAATTTGCTCCAGTGAGAGCAGAAAATATGCCAGTTATGGTGTGTGTGAGATGGCTAAAAACCAGTTAATGTGCCTGTACAAGCCGAAACATTGAGCTAACTAGTTTCCACTGGAATCCATTTAGGTGAACTTCATTTTAACCGTAGCGATCGAACAACTGTCCGCCTTTCTATAAGGCACTTTTTGTACAGTCATAAAAACAATAAAATCACGGTATAGAAACAAAATAATGAAAGAGATGGCACAGTAAGCATCTACTAGTTAAAAACCACAAAAAAGGATTTTTAAAAACAGCAGACTTTAAAGCAAATGGCATCAGCAACAGAGGCAATTAAATCCTAGTGGAACGTTAAAATTCTCACGAGATGCACTGAAATAAAATAGTCATCATTGTCCAATCAGTGATGTGACCAGACCCCACCCTGGGAGGCTGTTCCACTACTGAGAAGGACCTCCACAAGGACACTCTTGATGGTGAGGGAACCTGAAAGAGTGGCTTGGATCTAGAATGGAGTTCTTGAGCCAAGTCCTGTGGGGGGAGGTGATTCTTGAGATATTCTTTGATAGTTTAGAACTTTAAAGAGCAAAGAACAGCACCTTGAATGGAGCCTGGAAGCCATCTAGAGACCAGCACCCTAGAAGATCAGCTAACATGAGCTGATGGAGCAACTCGGGTCATAACCCCTGACAACTACAGTGTATCCTTCAAGGACAGCACATTGCAATAATCTAACCGGAGGTGAAGAGATCAGGAAAAACCCCAGGCTGATCTGATTCCTCCAAGAAAAAGAGTCTATTTGGCATAGCAGATGAAGTTGGCCAAAGGCACTTTTGGCCTTCAGCTGTCATCTAGGCGTCCAAGTGAAAGGGGGACCCAAGGGTCAGATCTCTAATTAAAATTTGTAGTGTGAGAGCTGTAACTGGCTAGTTAATGCAAGATGTCAACCACAGATCGTGTGGGAGGACCCAGTTGCAGCTCCTCTGCACAGCCGCATTGCAAACTCCTCCCATAGGAACAATAAGAGCCTGCTGGATCAGGCCAATGGCCCATCTAGTCCAGCATCCTGTTCTCACAGTGTCCAACCAGATGCCTGTGCTTCAGGCAGGACTCGAACACAAGGGCACTCTCCCGCACCTGTGGTTTCCAGAAACTGGTATTCTGGTCTAGGAATCCAAAGTGGCCTGGCGAATTCTGAAGTGACAGGAAAGGTGACAGGAAAAGAGCCTTGCTGCTGCTGCTGCAGCAGCTCCCGTGACACCCATGGTGAAAAGGAGCTCCTAGGCTTTATTCATGAAAGGCTCCTTCTCCCTTGAATACAGTGCAAACCACGAGTGAAGAGCACAATCACTGAACAAGCTACTCACCGTCTCTTGCTTTATGATGGACTGAAAACAGTGCAAGGTCCCCCGGTAAAGTGGCTTCTCCACATTTTGAACTTGAAGGCGTACCTACAAAACGTAGTGAGAATTCGTTGGCATGGCAAACAAAATAAATGAAAATCAGCAGGCAGAAGTATGACAGCACCTTTGACTGGGCACACATAAGGTGCATCAATGTGCACCCAGTCCTGACACCACAGTGCCATAGCAGGCAATTTTAAAGATGGTCAGTATTTTGGGAGTCACTCAGTTTAGTGCTCAAGTCTGCATGAGATGGGAATGATTAATAGGGGATGGTGCTTGTCCCCCTTACTTCAAGCTATCTAAGGTTTCATTAGCACACATCATTATTCTCAGCTATGAAATAAGGCCAGCGAGGATCCACTCAGTGGTCACGAATGGCCAAGTTTAAAGGATGTTAGTTGATGAACAAGAATATTCTACAGGCGATCACGAATGGAGTTCATAGTTTTTCCTTTTAGACCGCAGCTAACTAACAGATATGTGAAATATATCCACTTTTTATGAACCCTAAATCTTAAAGAAGATGCCTGTATTTTAGACAATAGAGTCAGAAAATCCTGCTTTGAGGGACCTACAGTTTTTTTTAACCAATAATGCTTTTTAAAGCATTGTGGGGCAGTCTCTCTTTGCGGCCTGTTAAAACATTACCACGCAGGTGCTCTAAGGTTCTTACATTTTTGGCATAATGCAATTTTCTATACCATTCCCATTACATTATGCCAGTTGCCTTCTTTCAATACTGCTGAATCTGAACCCTGGCATATAAAAACACTTAAATTTTGAATTGAAAACATACACTGAGAGTGAACCCCACAGACCAACCAAGTACCAATACCTAAAAATGCATCAATACAGACATGGTTATAACATTTGTGTGTGGCAGGGGGGAATAAATAAATATATATATATTAAAAATGGGAACCTCAATTTAAGGAGTGGCTGAAATCAGAATTCACAAGTTTTGTTGCACAAAGTACATATATAAAATCTTTTTTAAGCATGTAAAAAAAGCACATAAAATCTTTTTAGTGCACTCTAGGAAAACGAATGCAAAACAAAGTCAGGTTTTCTTTTAAAAGCTGGTATTCAAAATAAACCTTGCATATTGCAAATCCCCACCCCCTCCACTTCAGAGCACAAGAAACATTTTTAAACTAAAAAGGAAAAAAAAAGAAAGAGGAAGGGAATAAACTACATATGGTTTCCTGGTATTTTTATTATTATTATTTTGTTGTCTTTATAAAACTTGAACTAATCATACATGTTGGAAAAAATTAAGACCGAGAGAAACAGAAGGTTCACCTGGTCTATACTTACTAGGTAACTCTCCCGTGATGAGGCTTATCTGTCATCTACAACAAAGTAACACTTTTGCTGTTAATGAAGACAGCCCCTAGCTCAGAAAGTAAAGGCAGTTAAGCAACAAAGCAATTGTACACATTACATCAACAAACTGGGGGGGAAGAGGAGGAGGAGCAGGAAAGGATTTGCCACTTGAAGAAGACCTGGATCAGGTTCAGCTCAGCATCTCTGATGTTTTTTGAATCTCCCCCACCAGGTTCCCACAAAACCCAGACATTGCTTTATCTGTGCAACTAGTGGAAAAAACAAGCTTCAGAGAGGAAACTAAGCTTTGCTTCGGATCCCTCCCCAAGATGTATTTATGGTCTCAAAATGAAAATTTGCTTTAAAAGATAATTATTTAAAAAATAAAATGAAAGCTAAGAAATGTTTAGCCATCCAGGACTCACAAGGAAAGAGTTATAGGGCTTAATGCAGCGACACAGTATTTAGTTCTGCATAAACTGCCTTTTTACAAGACCAGGTTATTATTACCTAGCAGATTAAAGTAAGTTAGTCTAATACTGCAATCCCATGCAGACTTTCTTGGGAACAAGTCTCCCGATGGGACTGCCTTCCAATAAACATGGACAGGATATGAAACTGGTAACTGACAGCACGATTCTCTCTAATTGTCCACTTGGAAATAAGTCCTGTTAAGTTCACTTACTCCCATGATTAGTGTGTATAGGATTGCAGCCTTAAAACAGAACCACCACCCCTTTGCATTGTTAGTAATGTCATTGTACCTTCAACAACGTGATAGCAAGTTAACTGAGGGATTTGTATACTGCCATCGTAATTAACTAATCCCCCATCCCTGAATACATTTGCTTTGCAAGTATGCTCAATGGAATGTGCTTCCAAGTAAATGCATTTCCTGGTCCCAAGATGTGGTCCGAGGGCACATGTTGCAGGCACCACTCTGAAGCTAAGCAGGTATGAGTCGGGTCAATGCCTGGATGGGAGACTGCCTAGGAATCCCATGGACACCACCTTGAGTTCCATGATGGAAGAAAGGTGGGATAGAAATATACTAAAATGAAAATAAAAATAAAAAATAAGTTTCAGTTCAGGGTGTCAGACTATGCCTTCACCCTCTCAGTTAAAACCAATTCCATTAAGTTAAAAAAAAAAGTGAAGAAGATTAAGAAAACCAGACAGTCAGAGTTTTGGTCCTCATGTTTGGTTCTGCAAACATGTCCATAAAATGAAGGATCATCGTATTATCCCCTATGGGACAAAATGGGATTCAACAGAAATTCATCGGAATCTAATGGAAACGGTTTCTCAAGCAAAGGATACACCATTGCATGAAATGACTGAATTTTACAGCTACAAACCAACAGACTTCACATTTCATCCGTAATTGTTGCACCTATTAAGTATGGGATGTTTTAAGGTTATGAATGTTAATCGGCACATTTCCTCAGCCAGAAGATCCTTAAACCCTTGCTCCAACCCACACTCAAGCTGAAATTATTGGATTTACTTGATCCTGTGCATGGGTACTCAGAAGTAAGCCCTACAGCGTTCAAGGAGCCTTGCTCTCAAGCAAGTGTGCAAATGACTAAAGCCCAGCTTAGACTCAGGAAATTCCAACCCATGGGCCAGTCCAAACCTGTTTTGAGATGCTATTTGACTGCTGTACAGGCAGAGATTTTAAGTGATATGCCTAATTGGATCTCATTTCCCACCCGCAATCGGCCACTTCTGTTTTGAGTTCAACCAATTAAATGTCAGCTTAATTGGGGGGGGGGGCGAAGAGAAAAAGAAGAAGAAAAGTATTCCTTTGTGAGCTCACAATATTTCCCCAAGGGTGGGAGGAAGCATGTTAATTAGCAAGACTGTTTCATCATGTTGCAAACTGTCATCCGGGAAATATAATTAACAAATTTATGTTTCCCCAAAGAGAGTAGGAAAACAAAAAATGTACCAAACAGCAACAATGCACCTTTAAGTGCAGTGCAACCCCCCCCACCCGCTTTTTGCATTAGTCCTAAAAATTTGTATCTTCCATAAGCATTTTTGCTAGATCCTGCTGGATTGCTGAGTTAAAAAAAAGGGGGGGTCTGAAGACCCAATAATCAGAGGACTTAAGTCAAAAGGGACTATCAATTTGGAACTTTTTAATCTGCTGCTAATTTGGTTTCACTGTGGGATGTTTCAATGCTTCAGTATGTCGGAAAATCTAATTCAAGATCTCTATACCAGGATTTGGCCTATGAGGATTTTTATTTAATGGGTCCAAAACATCTGAATTCTAAAAAACAAAAATGCTTTCTACTCATAAGGGCTAGTGCTATCTTCGGCCTAAATGTTTATGATTAAGTAAGCCTGTGGAAAATCAACCCACCTTAACAGTATCGAATGGATGTCCTACCAACACGCCGGCAGCACCTGAAATGAAGAAGAAGGCATTATGAGACAATCTGGCATTGTACCACTATAACCCACCACAGAAACAACTATTTGCAAAGCACAGAAGACTACAGAAGTCACATGGTTGCTGTCTATAGGACTCAGGTAGGAGGGATGCGGGTGGCCCTGTGGTCTAAACCACTGAGCCTCCTGGGCTCACTGATCAGAAGGTTGGCAGTTTGAATCCGCACGACAAAGTGAGCTCCTGTTGCTCGGTCCCAGCTCCTGCCAACCTAGCAGTTTGAAAGCACGCCAGTGCAAGTAGATAAATAGGTACCACTGGGAAGGTACCGCTGGGAAGGTAAACAGTGTTTCCGTGCACTCTGGTTTCTGTCATGATGGCACCATGACCCGGAAAGCTGTCTGTGGACAAACGCTGGCTCCCTCAGCCTGAAAGTGAGATGAGCACCACATTCCATAGTTGCCTTTGACTGGACTTAACTGTCCAGGAGTCCTTTACCTTTACAGGACTCAGTCGTACCATATTTGTGGCTTCCCTCAAAGAATCCTGGGAAATTTAAATGATTAAGGGTGCTAAAGGTTGTTTGGAGACTCCTATTCCTCCCTAACAGAGCTACAATCCCAGAGTTCCCTGGGAAGCAGGACTGATTGCTAAACCAAAAACCCTGGAGAAGGATCCCAGAACAGATGAGTTCTCAAGACCAGTCCAAAGGTCAGTTCTCTAACTGAGAGTGGGGACACCACTGGGAAGGCTCCGTCTTTCGTGGCTGCCCACCTGACAGATGTTGTAGGCAGTCAAGTGAGCAGAGCCTTCAAGGTGCATCTTAACACATGGGGAGATGGGGCAGGAAACTCCAAGCTCATCTTAAGACTGTATCCAATCAACTCATTCTATTCACCCAAAGACCTCTGCTTGTGCACCTCTTCTGACCCCCCCCCCGGAGAAATTATGGGGAAAGGATATGGGTTGAGAAGAAGAGAGGAAGTTACATTGCAAAAGCAGAGGTCCTTGCACAAAATAGAAGAACTTCACTGGATGCAATTCCTAGACTCCAGCTCCCATCAGCCCCAGCCAGCATGGAAGATGACCAAGGATAGTGGGAATGACAGTCCCACAATATCTAAAGGGAAACACATGTTAGCCACTGCATCTAAGACCAAGTGCTAGTGCTCTAGTAAGAATGTGGTAAGCATGCAAAATTGCTGTAGGAAGTGATGCAAGTACTTAAAAAAAAAAAACCACAACCCCACATTTTTAAAGCAAGTATTTGAACAAGTATGGCTAGGGGGATTGATGATTTTCAGCCTACATATTTTTAAATATTTTCTGCATAGCATCTTCAAAAATAAAGCAGGGTTAAAATGTCAACAGGCTCCTGTTAAGTTCTTCCTTTAAGGATCCAATTGAGTGCCGCTGTGTTAATCTTATTAAAACCGATTTGGCAAGGACTTAAAAATCACACGCAAAGTGGCATACTTAAAACTGCAGCAGATGAAGGTATTAAGTACAGAGTGTTCTACATAACCCCGAACTGTGCTTGCAGAGCGGGGGAGAGAGAAGATGGAAGTCAACAACGGAAGGGAGAAGGAAAGCCTCAATAGGCTGGAACCAGCCAGCTACTCGCTGTTGTAACTTTCACTGGAGGAAGACGACATCTCCAGAGTCAGACCTGCATTGCTTCATCAAAATCAAGGCAAGGAGACACGCACTTTGTTTCTTCTTTCTCTATCTTTTGCCCCTCAAAACATAGGATCTTGGGACATGAGCACCTGCCAAATTGTGTTTCTGCCCACAAGCGGCTATGCCATAATAAAGATGGTAGTCTTTAAGGCTTTATTAAGGAATAATCTTTATTATTCTTGCTGCAAGATCCTAATGCAGCTAAAATAAAAAAAGGAGTAAACTCATCCAGCACTATGAGGAAGCTATTGTAGGCTATATCCAAGCAAGTCATACTCAGAGTAGCCATATTCATTATCTTGAATGGGTTTATATTGGATACAAACTCGTATGATTTTTTTTTTGGGGGGGAGGACAGATTGGGTAAAGTGGTTGTCACCACTCCAGTGGTGCACAAAATAAGGACACTTCAAGCATTTCAAAGGGGCAGAAATAATAAGACTCGAAGCCCCACACTACAAAAAACAGCGCATCCTCTATGGGTGTAGCCAGGGGGGCAGCTGCCCCCTAAATAAATAAAATTCTTGATTAAAAGTAGAAATAACCAGAATATTTGAGGTCACTTGGATGGTGTTGTGGTGCGTTCTAGCAAAGATCCTGGCAGATTTTTCTGAGCATTTGAGGTCAAAAGAAAGGAATTGAAAACAACTGTTGTTGAGGCATTTCATTCGGTGTCTGCCAGACTGAGGGTGATGACAGGTGGGTGTCCTGTCCCCAACATAAATCCTGGCTACGCCCATGCCCCCCCCAATATGCTAGCAGAGAGGTGAGCAGCATCCCTTGGCTGAAGTCCATTTGTTTCCTTTTTGCTCTGTCCCCACCCCAAGAGGAAGGAGGTTCTTGCTTGTCCTTCCAGCACAAGACACTTCAGGAAATTGGTGCGCAGCCCCACCTTCCTACAAAAGGCAGCCCTATAATAAGGGTTAGAGGGGTTAGGGGGAGGGGTCAGCTATGAGCCGCGGGGGCGCGCAGAAATACCTTCGCCCAGTTAAGGGAAAGGACCCTGCGCCAGACCACTCCCTCGGCCTCACAAAGCTCACATCTCACAGGGAAGGTTGATGGTGCGCGCTCAGTGGGAAGGGAGAACTGAACTCTGCGCGTGCTCAGAGAGCCACCCGCTACTTCAACAAGGATCACTTCGACAACAGTAGAGATCCAAGACCCGGCCCAAATCAATCCCTGGCTCGGAGGGGAAAGTTTCCATAGGCGATGCCCAAGGAAACAAGGGAGACTGGGCGTCTGAGCGCACAACGCCCGCTTCGATTTCGCGCAGTTCCAGCCCTGTTCGAGGAGGTGGCGGGCAGACCCCCTCGGAGAGTGTCTGGCAGGAGGGAAAAGGGAAGCCGATTGCCGAGCGCTGACTCACCGGCTCTGCCTTTATGGGCACCGGTGCAGTCTCGGCGCCGAGAGGGACAATGGCCCCCTCGGGCCTCAGGGACAATGCGGGCAGCGGAGAGAGAGCTGGCGCCGGCGCGCCAAGGCACCGAAGCAAGTCACCAATTTGAGGAGGGAGACAGGGGTGCAAGAAGAGGTAAGGAGGCACCCATCGCGCCAAGGCTTCCCACGGTGCCTCTTTCTTCTCTTCCAAGCGTGCAGTGTGCCCCCACCCTCTCTCGGAGGCAGGCGGACGGGTAGGCAGCACATCCCCGCTGCAGTGCGCCAAGCAACGCGCGCACACACGAGGCTCTCCAAAGGCGCAGACACGGGCAGCCCAGCCGCTGTCTCTCTCTCTCGCCCCCGCCCCGGCTTCCTTACATAACTGGATCGCGCAAAGATAGATAACAATAGAGCAGCTCCGCTTCTCCTGGCAGCGCGGAATCGCCCGCCAGCGCTTACCTCCTACGCAGCCTGCGAGGAAATCCAGCGCCATGATCGCGGTCTCCAAAGCGCGCCTTCAAACCCCTTTCGTGCGCCTCGTCCCGCTCCTCTGGTTTCTAATGCACCTCCCGGCTCCGTGCGTAATTATTACGAATTCCTTTGGGGGCAGCTCGAGGAGGGGGGCGGCGGGATCGGCTCCCTCGGATCCAGTGAGTAGGAGGGGGGGGGGCGATCTGAGATCTAATGTCAGGTAGCGGTTGTTGCTTAATTCGTTTTCCCTTCGTCGCCGCCTCGCTTGTGCGCGCAGCAAGCCAGCAACCCGCCCGGTGCGCCTTCCGAGCCGGCACGATCCACCCTCGCCCGTTGCCAAATCCGATCTGGTCGCTTCTATTTCTGACGCCAGAGAGAGGAGGGGGAGACGGAGCCTTTTGGGGAAGCGGGCGCCGCCAATGAGACGCGCCTGGCCAGGCAACACCCTTTCAGGTCGGCCCTCCGCCCGGGCCTCTCATTGGCTGCGCGGCGAGGGAGGCTGCCGGGGATGGGAAGCCAGTGGTTAGGAAAGCAGCGCGGCGAGGGGGGGCCGGAGGACGCGGGCCAAGGCAGCTGGAGCTCCGCCCGCCAGACGCAGGAGGAGCACAAGCGGTGGCTTTGTGTCGGTGCGTTTTTGCGCGCGAGGATGGCGCGGTGACGGCGCCTTTGGCGATGTGGCGGCGCGGGGAGGGAAAGCGGGAGACGGTTGCGCAGGCCGCCCTGGAGCAGCGGCTGGGTGGATCTCGCGCCCAGGGGAGAAGTGGGAGCAAGGAAGGCGCTTGCCTTACCGTCGAGGGGGCGCGGGGGGGGGGGGGGGTTGGACAGAGGCCAGAGACTGAAGAGGACGGAAGTAGGAGCTGCCTGTTGGGTAGCGGGAAGCCCCACTGAACTCCTTGGCATCTCCCTTGGATCCAAGGATCGGATGCCAAAGATTACGGGCTGCGCGACAAGCCAGCCGATGGGGATGCTTCTGGGCAAGCGCGCAAGCTTCTGGGCAAGCCGTACCACCCCCGTCTCTCTGTTAACTCTCCAGAGGTATACTGTTTCTCGGCCTGTAGCAACCTGGTGCCCTCCAGCAGTTTCCGACTCCAGCTGCCTTTCTGGGGGTGATGGGAGTTGTAGTCCGAAGCTTACGGATGGCACCAGGTTGGCAAATACTGCTGCATCAAGAACACAAGGGCCCCGGGATTAAGGCGAATTTTCTTATGGGGGGGTCCTCATTATGGACCCATCAGCCATGCTTTTTCTTTTGTGCTCCTCCCCCCACGTATAATTGCATATTTACATAACCTAAATTCTGAAAATGATAAGAATAATAAAACCATGATCCTTGAATATAATTTATATTTTATTTTAAAAAGACATCTAATAGAATAGCTATATTATTATTAGTAGTGGTATTATTTATGTGGCCCTTCTGGATTTTGTTGGACTACAAGACCCATCATCCCTGACCATTGGCCAATTGTGGCTGGGAATGACGGGACAGTTCAGCACCATCTGGAGGGTACCAGGTTTCCCATCCTTGTGACTTGGATGCTGCTGCCAAGAGACTCTTCCAAGAGAGCGGCTTAAGAGAACTGTTGAGAGTGTGTGAAAAGGTTCTTCATATCTTAATGGTTGCACTGAACACCTGCTTGCTAAAGGCATCTGTTGGGCTACTGTGAGAACGGGATGCTAGACTAGCAGGCCTGATCTTGCATTCCTATTGGAGTGAGGTGCCATCGGTTATGATTCGCATCTGCTTCCATGAACTTGGGCACTGTTTTTCTGTTTTGTGGGAGAAAGGCAATCATCCCAGCCCCCCACCCCCCGCCATCAGTAGGGCATTCACAGTTAAACCACAACAGGGGTTTAATATACAGGCTGGAGCCTTACTATATTAACTGGAGTGCTTCTGAGGGAACTCTACAGTGTAGAGTGTATCATGTAATGATTAATTTTGACTTGGGATTTCTTTCCAGACTTTTTGCGCCTATTCGGCATTTACTTAGCCTCAGCAGAATGTTAGGTGCTGCACAGAACACAAAAACTATGGTTTGGCCAAAGAGGGGCAACTCCTGGATTTGCCATGGCAAGTTAACACACATTTTCCAAGTATGCCCTTCCCACCACCATCAAGGAGTACAGTGGTACCTTGCGCTACATACGCTTCAGGTTACAGACTCCGCTAACCCAGAAATAGTACCTTGGGTTAAGAACTTTGCTTCAGGATGAGAACAGAAATCGTGCGGCGGCAGTGCAGCTGCATCAGGAGGCCCCATTAGCTAAAGTGCTGCTTCAGGTTAAGAACTGTTTCAGGTTAAGAACAGACCTCCAGAATGAATTAAGTTCTTAACCCGAGGTTCCACTGTATCTCTTAGTCATGCCTTGTGTAACAAATGGAGGATAGCCATATAGTTAGCAGCTAGCCAAGCGACATTTTCCAAGGCAAAAATGCTTCGCTTTTCATGTGCCTGACCAGCTCCTTCCTCTATATGAGGGTTTCCCAAACTTTGGTCTCTAGCTGTTTTTGGACTACAACTCCCATCATCCCTAGCTAGCAAGACCAATGGTCAGGGATGATGGGAATTGTAGTCCCAAAACAGCTGGAGACCCAAGTTTGAGAAACTCTGTTCTATAGGCAGGAGCGGCCAATTTCTGTATTCTCTCCCAAAACAGCTGGAGACCCAAGTTTGAGAAACTCTGTTCTATAGGCAGGAGCGGCCAATTTCTGTATTCTTACATCTGTTCTCCAAACAGTGGTCCAGGGCTCGGTTTATTTACTGCACAAGCTGGGTCAGGGGCATAAGAAAATTTGCCACCATTTCAAAGTGAAGACTTCACCCTCAGGAAGCAGAGGCTCAGGTCCCAAATGATGCATGCATACTGAAAGCAAAATGTGTTGTTGTTGTTGGTATTTACCCACCCTTTATCCTAAGGTCCTGGGGTGCAGGTTACAACATTAAAGGTAAAGGTAAAGGTACCCCTGCCCGTACGGGCCAGTCTTGACAGACTCTGGGGTTGTGCGCCCATCTCACTTAAGAGGCCAGGGGCCAGCGCTGTCCGGAGACACTTCCGGGTCACGTGGCCAGTGTGACAAAGCTGCATCTGGCGAGCCAGAGCCGCACACGGAAACGCCGTTTACCTTCCCGCTGGTAAGCGGTCCCTATTTATCTACTTGCACCCGGAGGTGCTTTCGAACTGCTAGGTTGGCAGGCGCTGGGACCGAGCAACGGGAGTGCACCCCGCCGCAGGGATTCGAACCGCCGACCTTTTGATCGGCAAGTCCTAGGCGCTGAGGCTTTAACCCACAGCGCCACCTGCGTCCCCCCACAACATTAAAAGATAGTATTAAAAACAGCTTAAAACAATTGACTGTCCCAGGAAGCAGGTGCTTATATAAGGAGGCATATTTATTTTTCACCTGCCTCACTTTTCCTTACAAGTGACTTTCTATCCCTTGATTAAAATGCAACCAAATGATTTGCCATGCCTTAAACTTTGGTGGGACTTGATCTGGCCCATCTTCTTCTATTGAACCATCCGTGATTTACAATGTCCTACTTGGACTGGACTACTGGCATCCTGGCCATTTTGCTTTAAGGCAAATCAATGGCTGCTCTTGAGTTTTTATGGCTCTGCTCCTTTGGCCAAGACTGAGCATTCCAAAAACCATTCGTCATCTTCCGTCGTCTTAGAAGAAAACAACAACCCAAAGGAATCCTGTACATCTGAAAGGCATTTTCGCTGGCTTCCATATTTTGAACCACTGGAATGTTTTAAGCTTGTGGGCTCAGGGAACAAAACACACATGCACCCCTCTTTTATTATTATTGTTACGAAGGTATCTAATCTTTAGTATCTGTTGAAAAACACACACTTAAAAAAACCAAAAAACCCTTGCAAACATTTTTTGCATTCCCCAAATCTTCCAGTAACTTCTAAACTTCAATAACACAGAACTTTGGGCTTTTTCCCCCCTCTGGCAAACCTTAAAGTGGGATTCTTATTGCTAAAGACTTCACTTCCTACTGTGTGCGCTTGCTTATTGACAAAGGATTGGTCCTTATTATCCATTAACTTTGTGACCCTAAACAGTTCCCACATATGTGGTGCCAGTTATTGAAGTTAGAGATGATGACATGTCAGTCGTAGGTTGCCACCTGTGCTAAAAACTGATGACAAGCTTGGCTCTCCCTTTGATCTACAACTTCTGTATACTTTGCGACCATTAAGTGCTTATATTCTTTCTGGAGGCAACCATTTATTATTAGGCTTTGGGGTTTTTTTAAAAAAGGATTTTCCTCATTACACTCTGGTTGCTTCTAAATGACCTGTTTATTGAACCTTTATCTTATTTTGTGGGTTGGGGGTGGGGGAGCCCTGTTGTCCTGGCCAGACAGGTTAGTTGAATCCAGCCCCTGTCTCCTAATTTCAGATACATATATCTTTCACAATGCTTGTAACTCGATGTTAGAAATTCAGATTTATAAGCTAAATCGGCAAATGGCACCTTAAATTAGGTTAGGGTCGCCACAACAGAATGTCTTGGCACCTTTCCCCCAATAAAAATTATTATTAGTAGTAGAATAATAATAATAGAATCTTACAGTTACAGATAGGTAGCCGTGTTGGTCTGCCATAGTCAAAACAAAAAAAATTCCTTCCAGTAGCACCTTAAAGACCAACTAAGTTAGTTCTTGGTATGAGCTTTCGTGTGCATGCACACTTCTTCAGATACCTGAAGAAGTGTGCATGCACACGAAAGCTCATACCAAGCTCATACCAAGAACTAACTTAGAATCTTACAGCCTGAAGATACCGTGAGGATCATCTAGTCCAACCCCCTGCAATGTAGGAATCTCAGCTAAAGCATCCATGACAAATGGCCATACAAACTCTGCTTAAAAACCTACAAGGAAGGAGAGCCCACCACCAGTGTGGTGTAGTGGTTAAGAGTGGGGGACTCGTAATCTGGGGAACCGGGTTCGCGTCTCTGCTCCTCCACATGCAGCTGCTGGGTGACCTTGGGCTAGTCACACTTCTTTGAAATCTCTCAGCCTCACTCACCTCACAGAGTGTTTGTTGTGGGGGAGGAAGGGAAAGGAGAATGTTAGCCGCTTTGAGACTCCTTAGGGTAGTGATAAAGCAGGATATCAAATCCAAACTCTTCTTCCAAACCCTCCGAGGGAGACCATTCCACTGTTGAACAGCTCTTACTGTCAGAAAGTTTTTTCCAAATATGTAGTCAGAATCTCCTTTCTTGTAACTTGAAGCCATTGGTTCGAGTCCTACCCTCTAGAGCAGGAGAAAACAAGCTCGCTCCATCTTCCATGTGATAGCCCCTGGGATATTTGAAGATGACTATCATATCTCCTCCCAGTCTCCTCTTTTCCCAGCTTTTCATTTCTATGCCACTTTATATTTTAAAGAAAAAAGAATCAAAGCTGTTTACAAGCTAAAGCATCAAATGAAACAACAACAAAACAAATTCAAGCTTGAAGGAAAATATTTCAGATCCTTCTCTAAGGGACATTCTGCTTTCGCCATATTTATTTACTTACTTAATTTATATAGCTGCCCCATAGCAGAAATATTCTAGGAAGCCAGTGTGGTGTAGTGATTAGAATGTGATTAGACTAGGACCTGGGATATCAGGGTTCAAATCCCCACTCAGTGACCTTAGAGTCAATCCTAGCCTCCTAAATTACCTGGTGGGTTTGGATGTGGTGTAACTTTACACCAGCTTAACCTAACACCAGTTTGTGCATAGGATTGCCCCTTAGGTCAATATTTAATACTCCCATCTACAGAAAGATGAAGCACAGGGCTGTGGGATTGCACCACTTGTTTGCTTCAAAAAAAATTATGCAAGAGAATTTAGTATAATCCCCTAATTATTTTTGGTGTTCAGGAAAGCCTCATGCTCTTGATGCTATTAGGATAACTCTTTGGCCTAGGCGATAATCTTTTACCTGAGAGCGAACCCTGTGGAACTCAATGGGACTGACAGATTGAGGTTGAATCCTGACAAGACAGAAGTACTGTTTTGGGGGGACAGGAGGCGGGTGGGTGTGGAGGACTCCCTGGTCCTGAATGGGGTAACCTGAAGGACCAGTTGCGCAGCCTGGGAGTCATTCTGGATTCACAGCTGTCCATGGAGGTGCAGGTCAATTCTGTGTCCAGGGCAGCTGTCTACCAACTCCATCTGGTACTCAGGCTGAGACCCTACCTGCCCACAGACTTTCTTGCCAGAGTGGTGCATACTCTAGTTATCTCTCGCTTGGACTACTGCAATGCGCTCTATGTGGGGCTACCTTTGAAGGTGACTCGGAAACTACAACTAATTCAGAATGCGGCAGCTAGACTGGTGACTGGGAGCGGCTGCCGAGACCACATAACACCAGTCTTGAAAGACCTACATTGGCTCCCAGTACGTTTCTGAGCACAATTCAAAGTGTTGGTGCTGACCTTTAAAGCCCTAGACGGCCTCAGCCCATTATACCTGAAGGAGCATCTCCACCCCCATCGTTCTGCCTGGACACTGAGGTCCAGTGCTGAGGGCCTTCTGGCAGTTCCCTCACTGCGAGAAGCCAAGTTACAGGGAACCAGGCAGAGGGCCTTCTCGGTAGTGGCACCCACCCTGTGGAACGCCCTCCCACCAGATGTCAAAGAGAAAAACAACCACCAGACTTGTAGAAGGTATCTAAAGGCAGCCCTATTTAGGGAAGCTTTTAATGTTTAATAGGTTATTGTATTTTAATATTCTGTTGGAAGCTGCTCAGAGTGGCTGGGGAAACCCAGCCAGATGGGCAGGGTATAAATAATAAATTATTATTATTATTCTGAGTAGACACATAGAGCAGTGCGCTGCTATGAATTTTTTCTTACAGTAGCCCCAGCATGCACATTGTTTGGTGACGATACCCTGTCCCTTGCATGCCTAGCCAGGTGATTCCACCCCCTTAACCACCCACCTTGACGCGTGCCAAGTTCAAGCCCTGCCAGTTTGACACAGACATTTTAATGCCGCAATGGGCAAACAAAACCGTGACACAGCATCAGAGTTTTTGTTTGAGCTGACTCTCCCCGTCAAGGTAGCTTGAGTGCAATGATTTGGACAGAACGCCAAGGGGTTGTGTCTGCCTAGCAATCAAAATCACCAGATGAGACCATCGGCTGGGTGAGGACTGCAGGGCCTGCTCCCTTCCAGGGCCTTTTCCAACTGGCCCAGGGGGCGTGGCCCAGGCCCTCTCCCCCAGGCCCTCTCCCCCAGGCCCTCTCCCCCAGGCCCTCTCCCCCAGGCCCTCTCCCCCAGCTATAAAGGGACTCCTGCTGCAGTGAAGCCTCGGACCATCAGCTGGGTGAGGACTACAGTGCCTGCTCCCTTCCAGGGCTTTTTCCAACTGGCCCAGGGGGCGTGGCCAAGGCCCTTATTTGGAACAAACTTTTGGGGAAGCTGGGAAGTGTTCTGCAATTGCTTCCCTGTTCCAAGTGGTTAATGTGTTTTAAAATGTCCTCAAGCAGTCGGTGGCAATTTAAATTTGTATTTCTCTTTTTCCTTTTTTCCTCTGTTGGGGGTGGGATGGATGGATGGATATTTGGTTGGGGATTAATTTTAGTATAATTGTTCTGTTTTGTTTTCTGTTGTTTTATTGGTTCTGTATAGTTTGTATTTTGTTTTTAAGGGGCGGGATCAGGGCTGCCTGGGAGTGGGGCCCCAGCCAACACGATGGCTGGGACAAGTTCCACAGGGGCGGAAGCACTGGGACATCCGATCTCGGTGATCATGGGCAGGAGGCGGAGTTACGCTAAGACCAGACCGTGTCATTCCCGAGGAGGCAGGTTTAGTCGTTGTTTGAAGACTATCCCTGCCTCCGGGTCTGGCCTTGACCGGATGGATACTGGAATCAACAGGGGAAACCCACATGACTTGAAGGTGTTGCTGTGTAATGCCAGGTCAATGATGAATAAAACCACTGCCATCCACGACCTGATTGTGGATGGAGGATTTGACCTGGCATGTGTGACAGAGACCTGGTTGGAGGAAGCAGATGGGCCTGTCCTTGCTGCCGCTTGCCCACCGGGTTTCTCGTATGCACAGCAACCCAGGTCATGTGGGCGGGGAGGGGGGGTTGCAGTGATTTTTAGGAAGTCATTAGTTTGCATCAGGCGTCCTACTGGGAAGACCCAGTTTTCTGAGTGCATGTTCTGGAAGTTGGGCAATAGGGGCAGTACAGGATTCCTTTTGGTGTACCGACCTCCCCGCTGCACCAAGGATTCCCTGTCCGAGCTGCTTCAGGTCGTGGCGGATGTTCTCCTGGAGACACCTAGCTTGGTTGTTCTAGGGGATTTTAACATCCA
Source organism: Podarcis melisellensis (assembly GCF_964234715.1). Classification (NCBI taxonomy): domain Eukaryota; kingdom Metazoa; phylum Chordata; class Lepidosauria; order Squamata; family Lacertidae; genus Podarcis; species Podarcis melisellensis. Next base: position 16,769,388 of record NC_138528.1, on the reverse strand, counting down.
TGCCGACACGACCTTACAAGGGGCCGCTCGGGACTTCGTGGAAAGCATGGCCTCCATGGGGCTGTCCCTGAATAAGTTGGGCCCAACTCATAGTCATGGACATGCCTTAGACCTGGTATTCACCTCTAGTGATGTGGGTGATCTGACACTAAGTAAAAGTGAAACAAAAGAAGTGCCATGGTCAGATCACTTCCTGGTGCAACTGGACTTCTCCGCGACCCTTCCCCTCTGCAGGGAGGTGGGACCAATTCGGATGGTCTGCCCCCGCCACTTAATGGATCCAAATGGTTTCCAGAGAGTGGTAGGGGATGCTTTATCCCATGTTGATGGCCTTTCAGCTGATTCCCTGGTGGCCCGCTGGAATGCGGAGTTAACCAGGGCTATTGATTGTCTGGCTCCGAAGCGCCCTCTCCGATTGCATGGAGCCCGGACAGCCCCGTGGTTTTCTTCGGAGCTGAGGGCGATGAAACAATCGCTGAGACGGCTAGAGCGTCGGTGGCAGAAAACTCACTCCGAATCTGACCGGATACAGGTTAGAGCTCAACGTCGAGCCTACCAAGTGGCGATAGCGACGGTGAAGAAGACTTTCTTCACCGCCTCTATTGCATCTGCAGAAAATAGTAGCAGGAGACTCTTTCAGGTGGTCCGCAATTTAACGGAACCACCTTTACCACTGGGGCCTTGTAAAGACCCCAAGATCTCCTGCAACGATTTTGCGAAGTTTTTTGCAGATAAAATCGCTCATATTCGGAAGGAGCTAGACACCACCGTGGGAGCAGGGCTGGGGCGGGAGAGTGCTAGAGCCCTGTCTGGTCAAGTTGCATGGAATCAATTTCAATCCGTTACCCCCGAGGATGTGGACAGGCTGCTTGGACGCGTGAAACCAACCACCTGTCTCCTTGATCCCTGCCCATCCTGGCTAATAAAAGCAAGCCGGGAAGGGCTGGGCGATGGGCTCTGCGGGGTGGTGAATGCTTCCCTCTGTGAGGGAACATTCCCAAATCCGCTGAAAGAGGCGGTCGTTAAACCGCTTCTTAAAAAAACATCTTTAGACCCGGCCAGTATGGCCAACTATCGCCCAGTCTCAAATCTTCCATTCTTGGGCAAGGTGATTGAGCGTGTGGTTGCTGAACAACTCCAGGCACGCCTGGAGGATGTGGACCATTTGGATCCCTTCCAATCGGGGTTCAGGCCTCATCATGGGACTGAAACTGCCTTGGTCGCACTGGTTGATGATCTCCGGCAAGCTAGGGACAAAGGTGAGAGTTGTTTCCTAGTTCTGCTGGATCTCTCAGCGGCCTTTGATACAATCGACCATAACATCCTTCTGGACTGTCTAGAGGGGTTGGGAGCTGGGGGCACTGTTATACAGTGGTTTCGCTCCTTCCTCCTGGGCCGTGTTCAGAAAGTGGTGGTGGGGGATGAGTGTTCAGACCCTTGGGCCCTCACTTGTGGGGTACCTCAGGGTTCCATCCTCTCCCCCATGCTTTTTAACATCTATATGAAGCCGCTGGGAGAGATCATCAGGCGGTTTGGACTGGGTGTCCATCAATATGCAGATGATACCCAGCTCTACCTCTCTTTCAAATCAGAACCAGTGAAGGCGGTGAAGGTCCTGTGTGAGTGCCTGGAGGCGGTTGGAGGATGGATGGTGGCTAATGGATTGAAGCTGAATCCTGACAAGACAGAAGTACTGTTTTTGGGGGACAGGAGGCGGGCAGGTGTGGAGGATTCCCTGGTCCTGAATGGGGTAACTGTGCCCCTGAAGGACCAGGTGCGCAGCCTGGGAGTCATTTTGGACTCACAGCTGTCCATGGAGGCACAGGTCAAATCTGTATCCAGGGCAGCTGTCTACCAACTCCACCTGGTACGCAGGCTGAGACCCTACCTGCCCGCGGACTGTCTCGCCAGAGTGGTGCAGGCTCTAGTTATCTCCCGCTTGGACTACTGCAATGCGCTCTACGTGGGGCTACCTTTGAAGGTGACTCGGAAACTACAGCTAATCCAGAATGCAGCAGCTAGACTGGTGACTGGGGGCGGCCGCCGAGACCACATAACACCGGTCTTGAAAGACCTACATTGGCTCCCAGTATGTTTCCGAGCACAATTCAAAGTGTTGGTGTTGACCTTTAAAGCCCTAAACGGCCTCGGCCCAGTATACCTGAAGGAGCATCTCCACGCCCATCGTTCTGCCCGGACGCTGAGGTCCAGCGCCGAGGGCCTTCTGGTGGTTCCCTCATTGCGAGAAGCAAAGCTACAGGGAACCAGGCAGAGGGCCTTTTCGGTAGTGGCGCCCGCCCTGTGGAACGCCCTCCCATCAGATGTCAAAACGATAAACAACTACCTGACATTCAGAAGACATCTCAAGGCAGCCCTGTTCAGGGAAGTTTTTAATGTATGATATTTTAGTGTTTTCTGGTTTCTATGGAAGCCGCCCAGAATGGCTGGGGAAACCCAGCCGGATGGGCGGGGTACAAATAATAAATTATTATTATTATTATTATTATTATTATTATTATTATTGTGAGAGAAGCAAAAATTTGGATTGTTTCGTTATGTTTCCTCCAAAAACAAAGGATGACAATGGTCAGGTGAGTTCACAGCTGGATAGGGCCACAGCTGGGTGTGACAGAGCAGTGGCGTTAATGCCACATTCTCAACTCTCATTCCTTGCACTGACCCGGCTGGGACTGAAGATGGGAGGAGAGAGGGAAATCAGCCAGAGCAGGGTTTTTCCAAAGGGACAAATTCCCTGCCAGCCAGCTTGCATAAAAAAGTAACACCGAAACCAAGCAGGTAGGGCTGAGAGAGACTCCCTTTCTGAAACCCTGGAGAGCTGCTGCCAGCCAGTGTAGACAGCATGGAGCTAGGTGGACCCCCACTGTCTGATTCAGTATAAGGTAGATCCCTTTGAACACAAAATGTTCTTTGCCCCTCGCTTTTACCCTGTATTAGTGGCATTTTCTGCACGGGAATCAATGGTTCTTATTCACTACGCAGTGGCAAATTGTTTGGGAACTTGCCTTAGTTCAGGAATGAGCAGGTGCAAAACTAGGAGTACGTTGAACGTATTTACAAGGATGCAATGAAGCATTACCTGCCGAAGGACGAATGAGAAGAAGAGGTTGTTCCATGCAAAAAGAGTAAGGTGTTTTAATAGGGTCTGGGCGGTTAAGTATGGAAACTGAGCACACTCTGTCCTTATATAAATTGTCACTCAGGCCCTAACTAGAGCCAGCGTGGTGTAGTGGTTAAGAGCGGTAGACTCGTAATCTGGTGAACCGGGTTCGCGTCCCTGCTCCTTCACATGCAGCTGCTGGGTGACCTTGGGCTAGTCACACTTTTCTGAAGTCTCTCAGCCCCACTCACCTTCCAGAGTGTTTGTTGTGGGGGAGGAAGGGAAAGGAGATTATTGGCCGCTTTGAGACTCCTTAGGGTAGTGATAAAGCGGGATATCAAATTCTTCTTCTTCTTCTTCTTCTTCTTCTTCTTCTTCTTCTTCTTCTTCTTCTTCTTCTTCTTCTTCTAACTAATGCAGAATTCTGCAGCCTTTCAGAACTGATTCTGCAAGTGGCTATAGGTTGGTCAGGATATATTTTGTTTCAGGATCATGAAACTTGAAACAGAGTATAGCTTAATGCCCAGAACAGGACAAACTGGCTCTGGGAGAGGAATACATAGAAGCATATGTCTAATTCCAAATGCACAGAGCTTGCATGTATCAGTGGAAATACATAGGTAAATGCAGAAGAGCGCCTAATATTTGCCTGCTTAGCAGCTTTGGTAACACTATATACATGAAGGTTTCATTTAGCCATTGATACTGAGAAGATCTGCTTGGCCTCTGCCACATTCCATTCAAGAAGAGAAAAGAAACCTAATCTTTGGCTGCATTGTGGCAAGATCCTTCAGAGCCCATTCAACAACTTTACTTATTAATGCTTTTGGCTACAGCGAAGAAGCAGTAACCGAGGAAGCCTGAGTCATGCAAGCTGGTTCCTCGTACAGTGGTACCTCGGGTTAAGTACTTAATTCGTTCCGAAGGTCCGTACTTAACCTGAAACTGTTCTTAACCTGAAGCACCACTTTAGCTAATGGGGCCTCCTGCTGCCGCCGCCGTGCTGCTGGAGCACGATTTCAGTTCTTATCCTGAAGCAAAGTTCTTAACCTGAAGCACTATTTCTGGGTTAGCGGAGTCCGTAACCTGAAGCGTCTGTAACCTGCAGCGTATGTAACCTGAGGTACCACTGTACATGCTTCCTGTGGAATGTGCAAAGTGGGAACCCGCACCCACCTCCCCCTGGTTTAGAAGCGTAGTTCCAAGTGCATGAGGGGCTGTGGGTATTGAATGTCTGGGACACAGGCAAAGTCCAGGCACTCCCAACCACTGCTGGACCAGCACTCATGAGCACTTTTGTCTTGAGGGATCAGAGCCCAGGTGCATGGGATGGAGCAGACAGCCACTGCCCACAACAGTGTTTTGCTACAGGGGGAAGGGTGATCATGGGCATTGCTGCGAGAGTCCGAGACATGAGCGGCCAATTGGTGCCAAAGAAGGATAGAGCTTTCTTTATGTATGCAACAACAGCAGCAAGAATACTCATCGCAAAGTATTGGAAGACACAAGATTTACTTACCCGGGAAGAATGGCAGATGAAGTTGATGGACTACATGGAACTGGCAGAAATGACTGGCAGAATCCGAGACCAGGGAGAAGAGTCGGTAGAAGAAGAATGGAAGAAATTTAAAGACTATTTACAGAAACATTGTAAAATTAAGGAATGTTAGAAGGATGCTGGAATGAAGATAGGTGGTCATAGCAGTAATGTTACAGAATTAAGTAAAATTGGATTATGAATAGGTGAGAATGTAAAGATACAATATATTAAGATAAATTATTAAGATAAAAGTAAAAATGGAAAGGATTTGCTGAAACAATTAACTGAATTAGAATACAAAAAAGGGAGGTGTGAGGTGGTCAGGGAAACAAGCAAATGAAAGATAAGATATGAAAAGATCGATTTCTTTTTAATTGTTTTTATTTTTATTTTTATTTGTATTTTGTATTTTCTGTCTTTTTTCTTTACTCATATTTTTGAAACTAATAAATATTATTTTTTTTAAAAAAGAGAGTCCAAGACATGAGAAATAGCTGAGCATCCAGGTCGCACTGCTGGGTGGTATCCAGCTTCCTCATTCCATCAGTGCAAGGATTTCTGATTGACTGCTTCAAGCCCAGACCATGTGCTCAGAAATATTTTTCTATATTTTGTAAACACAAGATTTTTACCTGTGTTCTTATTGCTGCTGCATGGAATAACACATGTATCTGACCTTTGGGGTGTGTAAGTAAAACATTTAAACTTGTTAATGGTGTGGTCTGTTCATTGTGAGAGGGGTAGAGAGGTGAAGCATTGTAAGCGGATTAAATGGGATATTTAAAAGGTCTAGCAGCCTGTGTTCCTCACACTTCACTGTGCTGCATGATTCTTTGATTTTGAACTCTGCTGAGGGCTCTCTTGCAGGAGAGTGTGTTTAGCCCCATGTTTTGGATATAGGGATCCAGCCTGTTCTTTTATTAATTATCCCACACGGGATATCGATCTAGATCAAGTTTTCTCCCCACACAATATGAGCCCGAGTGATCAAGGCTATTCAGTGGGTCACAGGTGGAGAACAGGAACAAGCAAGGTACACTAGGCCAGAGGTGCCTTTATGATACACTGAGCAGATGTGCCCCCAGATGGCTCTTTGGTTAGGACAGACATCTTCAGGCAGAAGAATTGTCAAAGGAATGCATCTCAGGAGGCACCTTCAGCCAGACTTGGCAACCTCTGCAGCATCACAGGGACAAAGGGAGAAGCACTCTTGTTAATAAGCGACACACAATCGTTAAGTGTTAACCTGGGAAAACTACGGAATAAACTCTTTTTCACACCATACCTTAAAGCACAAGACTTCCCTGCACAATTTCTGGGAACTGTAGTTTACCCCCCCATGGCGCTTTACTTTCCAGGAGCCTTAAGCTATAGTTCCCAGGATTCTTGGGGGAGGGAATCCATGTGCTTCCAGGCTGTGGATGTTGACAAGCTTTAATAACTTTTACTGTTGATTTTACTGTTGAAATGGTGTTTAAATGAACCAGTTGGACCAATTATTTTTATTGATTATTTTAAATGGTGTTTAACTGAACCAGTTAGACCAATTATTTTTATTTTTATTTATTAAATATGTGTGCAGGTCTCAGGGCAGTTCACATCATAAACCTGCAATATAAAAACCACAAAAATACATAGTAAAAACAACAACAACAAATCAATAACCCCCCCACCTTCCACAACACATTTACAGTGGGGGGGATAAATAAATAAATAAATAAATTTTATTTGTATCCCGCTCTCCCCAGCCAAAGCCGGGCTCAGAGCGGCTAACGTCATATAAATAAGACAATATGCATAATGCAATATACAATATACAAATAAAATAACATTCAACATTCATTAAAACAATATAGAATAATATTTAATACCAGCATTTCGAAATTAAACAGAAATCCACTCAACAGTTACAGTAAGTAATTTCTAAACTCCAATCAATAAAACAACAGCAAACCACAGTGCACAACATAATACAATACAAAATGAGAAGCAGAGACTGGAGGGTGGGGCAAGGCAAGTGGAAGGAGGCCTTGCCTGATGGAGTCTCTCCCCTCACAGTTCTTCCTCCAGGAACAGCTTCCTTATGAAGAATCCTAGGGCCGGGGGTGGGGCAAGGCAAGTGGAAGGAGGCCTTGCCTGATGGAAACTCTCCCCTCACCGTATTTGATCCCCTGCTAAATTTGCCCTCTGATGAAGAAAGGACCAGTACATAATTTTAATGGTAGGTTTATTGTAGCTATGTCAGACAGAATAACAACAGGAAACACCCCCCCCAGAAACCCAGAAGACAAAAGTCAGAGATTGATGTGCATTATAATGAGTGAAATAAGTAAAAGATGCAAAAGATGACTTAGTACTTGGTAGCAAAACCCTTGTTGGCAATTATAGAGGCCAGACGTTTCTTGTAGGTGGCCACCAGGTTTGCACACATCTCAGGAGGTATTTTGTCCCACTCTTCTTTGCAGATCCTCTCCAAGTCAGTAAGATTTCGAGGCTGGTGTGTACAATAAATGTGCATTGGATGTCCATCAGCCAAAGGCCGGGTTGAATAGGAGCATTTTTGCCTGGTGCTAAAAGGTGTCGGGTGAGGCTTCCTGGGGAGATCATTCCACAAGTGGGGAGCAACTACAGAAAAGACCTGTTGCCACCCTCCAGACCCCTCATGGAGGAGGCACACAAAGAAGGGCCTCAGAAGATGATCTCAGGGTCCAGGTAGGTTCATATGGAAAGAGGTGGTCCTTGAGGTATTGCAGTTCTGAGCCATTTAAGGTCCACATCAGTGAAAGTTGGCTTCCTATGTTTATAAAACAGGCATACCAGAAGCCCTTCTTATAACAGCAATCATCTCTGCCACCAAACAGCAATGATAAGCTATTCATTTGTGGAGGAAAAAATTAATATAAGATTACCCATAGATTATATGGGAGGTAACAAATGGGGATAATCGAAGGAGAATTTAATTGGTTTGAAGAACAAGCTGTTGGGAAAATTAATGGGTGGTAAATGGAAGAGGATTTGGGATAATCTGGGATTATTGATTGTTTATTGAGTATTATGACATATTCTTAATGAATAAGCTAACCTAAACTGTTTATCTGTGGTGGCTTGGATAGGAAAATCACTTGGCTTGCATTCTACGACATTTAAATCCTGTGTACGAATATATGCATATAGCATATATTTAAAGCTTATGGAAATGTGTGTCTATGAACCCTTGTCCTAAATATTCTAATTTCCAGTGACAACCCCTTTTTTGAATGTTGGAAGGAGCAGTCAAAAGGTCTCGTGCTTCAGGCCTCAGGTGCATGTTTACAACATACAAAAGTAAAGGCACCTTCTCAACCTGTCTATAGAGTCAGACTGTGGGCTGATTTTGCCCAATACTCTGACTGGCAGCCCCATTTCAATGTCTTAGGCAAAGTTTTTTCCAGGTGTTGCTAAATCCTTCAAACTACAGCTCTCAGGCACTGACCTTGGAACCTCATGCATTCAAACCATTTCCTGTACCGCTCAGCTCTCATGATGTGTTCCTGGATGAGGAGGGCCTGACTGCCTGTGACCACTTGGCATGAGCAGCAAGGCTTGGCTGGCATCGTTGCTCCTTGCCAAGCCATGAGATTTGTCCGGTGCGGCAGAGGAACTTTAACACCCCAATGTCCCGAGTGCAAATTGACCCCGGTCCATTTGAACTGCAGCGCTCTTTTGCCCTTGGTGATTTGGAGAGCAAAAGGCAGGAGGAGGGAGGGCCTTGTCCCGGCAGTGGTTCAGCCATGCCTTGTGGAGTTCTGCAGCATCGACAGGACTCCCGAGGCTGATTCAAAGTCCCAGCCTCCTCCTGCCGGCTCTCGGTTACATATGCCTTGAAGCCGGTGCTCCTAACTTCAGCCTATTGCTCATCCCCACTACAGATCCATCCAGGAGGGCCTCTCCTTCCTGGAAAGACGGAGCCTGTCTGCTTTCCTGCACCAAGGCTGAAGCATTTTTAATCGGGACAAGCAAAGGCAGCTGGCTCCCCTCCGCGCAGATGGATTTCATCGCTGGAGCCATTGGAGGTAATAAATAAATAAACTACCCAGCAGCCCGCTGATGAAGAGAGACAGCTGTGTTTCCTTGCTGTTAACTTTCAGGCAGGTCCCCCACGCTGGAGGGAGAGGGCGAATGACCTTAAGAGCCCCCAAGGCGGAAGTTTTAGTGGACGCGAGTTCAGCGTGCGTAGGGGCACTTAGTGGAACTCAAAGCTGGCGGCGTCATTAATTCCAGGAACAATTGCAAATCAGATATTCTTTCCGTACGATTGCATATAGTGGTGAGCCCATAGAGAAACGCGAAGACGAGGAATCAGTTGCAGCCGCAGGTGTGAATCAAAAGAGACTGATGGGGGAATTGAAGCAGAATCTCAAAGGGGCAGGAACTTAAACGTAGACTTGTGTTAATGTCTAGAGTGCCATCTTATGCATGAGGCCATTTGCGCAGAACCTGTATGACAGGTCCCTGCCCCTAGGGGCTTACAATGTAAATGAGATACACAAGGAAACAACAAAGGAGGTGGGAAATGGAAGCAAGGAACTAGGGCAGGGGAGACGACATGGTCATTTCAAATACATGTACTAGGGCAGGATGAAGGCTATGGAGTAGGATTGGGATCCCCAACATAGTGCCCATGAGCACCATGGCACTCTCTGATAGTCTCCTTGGTGCCAGTCAAGGTTGCTGCCCCTTCAGATATTTTAACCCTGTTTCTGTCTTTTGGGAGGGCTATTTAGTTGTGGGGGAATGCCTGTTTTGTGTTTTATTTGTTTTGGGTGTTTATAGGTGTTTTGCAATTTGGTGGGGGTTTTTTGGGGTGGAGTTTCTCAGCAACTCCAGATTTCTTCTGTGCAATGGGTATTTTGTGGTGCCCATGCCAGTTTCTTAGGTTTCCAAATGTGCCCTGGGACATATGGACTAGGGGGATGAAGGAGAAGCAATTCCAGAGAGAAAAGGAGAAGGGAAGCAAGGGAGCTGGTGATGGTGGGTCAAAGATGAGGAATTAGATTAGTTTACACTGGCGAACAGCAGCTGTCCAGGATTTCGGGCTGGATTTATTCCCACATCCACCTGGAGATGCTGGGAACTGAACCAGGGACCTTCTGCTTGACGCTATACCAGTGAGCTACAGCTCTTCACAGATGGACCATCTCATAATAGATTAAGGTTACCATACGTCCCTGTTTCCCAGGGACAGTCCCCGGATTTATAAACCAGCCCCCATACAAAATCCATGGAAGTTGAAAAGTGTCCCCGGATTCATTGAAAAATCTGGTAACCTTACAATAGATGTCCCATGCATACAAGTTGCAGGGATCCACAGTGCCAAAACATTATGCAGTGAGAACATCCCGGGGTTCCCTAAGGCGTGTTGCCCATTAGTCTCTTGTTTTGTCTTCTCCCACCCCAACTTTAACATCAGCTCCAAAGGAGGGCCCAGGCAACAACCGAAACCCCATAATTTCCGTGCACCCTTGGCAAAAGACAAAGGCCATCTGGTCAGGTCTGGCATGTGCACTCTGAAATGGGGCACGCCATTCCAAAGAAGGAAACCTGTAGATATTTGCTACACACCAGGTTTTACTATGTTTAGTAATGCCACACAGATGTGCATTCAGCAAACACATATTGCTGAGATTTGTTCTGGCTTGTCCTGGTGAAGTCTGGCTCTGATATAAGCAGTTTGGCAAGAGGCCAGGGCCTGATCTTGTTACTTGTAAGATTGCACAAGGCAAAAAAAAAGTGTTCGGTGACTGTGATTCTGAAGAACTAGTGAAATGTGCGCGCGTCATTTTTACTAGAGAGGGTTAGATGAGCAAGGCATATGGCTGTAGACTGAGTGCATTATTGATTTACCTGTGCCAGTTCCTGATCTAAATTTTGGCAGCTGCCCTTAGCTATTTGCTCCAGGTGGTTATTTCTGTCCATTGAGAGATTATGGATTCAGAGTTGATTGACACCCATGTCCTGAAGGATCACACAGGGCGGTGCTCCTGGGATGGTGCCATTCAGAATACAGGAAGGGAATTAAGGGCACCTATTTGCATGACATGGCTTTCCCCAGCCCAGTGCCCTCCAAACATTTCAGACTACAACACCCATCATCTCCAGTCAGCCTGACCAAAAGTCAAGGATGATGGGAGTTGCAATCCAAACCTTCTGGCATGCAACAGGTTTGAGAAGAATACCGTAGGGAAAGCCTAAATTGCCTTCAGGACTCATTTGTGCTATTTATGGTAGTACAGAATACTGTATCTTTTACAATGCAGTTGAATCCAGAGCTGCCTTTAAAAAAAACCCAGCAGTAAAAATAAAAACCCCAACCTAATGCTAAGTCTGAAAACAGCCTAACAGTTCTGCATTTAGATAGCAAGAATAGCAATTTTTTTAAAAGGGAATTCAAGCAGAAATCTGGCAAACTGAAGTTAAGATTGGAAGAGACTGAGAAAGTGAGAGAAACCAAAATTGACAGATCTCAGACCCTCCCAAGTGTCCCTATTTTCCAGGGACAGTCCCGGATTCACACAAGCTGTCCTGGTTTCTGATTTGATCCTGGAATGTCCCACTTTTCTTTAGGTCATGGGTAGGCAAACTAAGGCCCAGGGGCTGGATCCGGCCCAGTTGCCTTCTAAATCCGGCCCGCGGATGGTCCAGGAATCGGCGTGTTTTTACATGAGTAGAGTGTGTCCTTTTATTTAAAATGCATCTCTGGGTTATTTGTGGGGCATAGGAAGTGGTTCATTTCCCCAAAAAAATATAGCCCCCCTCGCAAGGTCTGAGGAACAGTGGACCAGCCCCCTACTGAAAAAGTTTGCTGACCCTCCTTTAGGTCATCCCTATTTTCATCAGAGAAATGTTGGAGGGTATGCGTAAGTTATGCAACCTCCGAACCAAGGAGATAAGCAGCTATACAACCTTTGGATGGCCATCTGTCATGGATGCTTTAGCTGAGTTTCCTGCATTGCAGGGGGCTCGACTAGATGATCCTTGGGGTCCCTTCCAACTCTACAAATCTACAATTCTTTGATCTGGCCCTCTTGTATTCAGGAAGCACTTGAAGATCTGGATGGTTTTTATTCTTATTCTTTCCTGTTTCCAGACATGGTATACAAGCCAATATCCCTAAGTTCCCAGATCCTAGGACTAGACGCATGCCTCCACAGACTAACTCGCAGGGATGTTGTGATAATAATGAGATTAGGATATGAATTATAATACATCCCGAGCTTTTGATGAAGGTGTAAAGCCAGTCTTAGGTAATTAGAGAAGCTCTATGCATGAACATGCTCTTCCTTGTTGGGACACTGAACATAGTTTAAAGAATGGGAGGAGGCCCAATGAGTGTGAGAACCTCCTCTGTAACTTACTTTGTGTAATGATTAATGCACCTGCAGGCTTCCATCCAAATTGAGAAAAAAGAACAACCTAGCTGCGGTTTAAACCAGCAACTTGGGTGGAAGCTGGTTTTGCGGAAAACACATCAAAATGTGGTGCTTCATTTTTTTAAAAAAGTGCAAGATACATGCAGAGCAGACATCAGACTTTGTCTAAAATTATGCGGCAACTCACTAGATACAGAATACTGTAAATAGGAGGGTGTACACAGTCAAAATAAAATTACCCAAATAGCAAATAATTTTGACTGCACCACAGGCAGGGTAGGGGTGATTACATGACTCTACCCTAAACCAGACACATTTTTTGCTTAACGTTGTGATTTATTATAGATAAAATGTTTCTTGTACATTGGGGAGCAGTAGAAACTAGTGAGAATCTGGTGCTGCCTGATAAGCTGTTGGTCAATGTTATAGGAAAAAAACGGCTCCTTTTCTCTTATGGGGCACCCAAGAGCCCGTATAGAGTCCTTATGTAGGTTCTCTATTGTTGTTGCTGTTGTTTAGTCATTTAGTTGTGTCCGACTCTTCGTGACCCCATGGACCAGAGCACACCAGGCACTCCTGTCTTCCACTGCCTCCCACAGTTTGGTCAAACTCATGTTGGTAGCTTCAAGAACACTGTCCAACCATCTCATCCTCTGTCGTCCCCTTCTTGTGCCCTCAATCTTTCCCAACATCAGGGTCTTTTCCAGGGAGTCTTCTCTTCTCATGAGGTGGCCAAAGTATTGGAGTCTCAGCTTCAGGATCTGTCCTTCCAGTGAGCACTCTGGGCTGGTTTCCTTCAGAATGGATATGTTTGATCTTCTTGCAGTCCATGGGACTCTCAAGAGTCTCCTCCAACACCATAATTCAAAAGCATCAATTCTTTGGCGATTGGTAGGAGAAAATAAAAAGAGGCCAACCAGAGAATATTGAGAAGCAAAGCCCAATCTTTATTAAACTGTTGCAACAGGGTGCTCACCCCCACACACTGGAGGGAGGAGAAACCCACAACAATGGTGTGCAAGCCCTTATATAGACTTTTGAAATTGCTACCCTATAGCTCAAGACCATCCCCCAATACATCATACATACATCACAGAAGGGGTGGTCTACAACAGAATCCTGTCTGGCAGGAAACCTGTTGATGGGTTTACCTGGAGAGCCTGACCATTCTTTTGTGATGATAAATACTTAATTCCTGAGTCTAGGTCACAGGCTCACCCTATTCATACACAAATGTGCCCTTAAGGCAAGATTTGTGAGCACAGAGACAATGGGGAGGCTTTTCCCATTTCCATCCAAACTGCAGAGGAATATTCGAGGTCACTGAAATTGTCAAAATGGCTTTAGGACTGTTTTCCTGTACTGTTTCAGACATGTGGTTTATATATGTATGTGTTTGCCTGGGGCATTTATGAACATTTATTTTATATCTTAGACCTTAAAATTCTCCTAACACCAAGAACAGCTGAGAACAGACCAAAGGAACCTTGGAAAACCATCCCAAGCTCTTAATTTGACCTAACCATTAGCTTCTATTGATGGCAGCCAAGAGCTGCATGCCTGAATGATGCCTTTCTGTAGATTCTCCCTTCTCTGTGTGGTGTATTCAGTATTTTGCTTGTGTAGGTTGGGCTGTCCAAACAGCACAAGAGACTGGCTCAAGCAGTTGCTGTCTCAGCTCTGCTTACAGACTGTGTGGGTATCCAGAGACTCACTTTGGAGGGGAGGAGGAGCACAGCGGAGCGGGGAGGTTGGCGCAGTTCAGGTGCGCTGGTGGAGTCCTGCCACTGCAGCCACACTGTGCTGGCCTCCCCATTACCTCACCTCTCCTGGTAAGCAGCAACGACACTGGTGCTGAGAACTTAGCACTGCACCTCCATCCCTCATTGGCCAAGCTGCATCCGACTCATGTCAGAGAAGAGGATCAGGGACACATACTTGATTGTGTGTTGCAGTTTTGAAAATTGTGTTGCTCTCCCCTCCTGGGTAGAATAGAGAGCCATTATTCATTCTCCTTTCCCAAGAATGCAGTGTGTTCTGTAATATGACATAGATGCAATAATAGGGAGATAGTGGTGGATTTAGGTAAGGTAAAGGTAAAGGACTCCTGTACGGTTAAGTCCAGTCAAAGGCGACCATGGGATGCGGTGCTCATCTCACTTTCAGGCCGAGGGAGCCAGCGTTTGTCCACAGCTAGCTTTCCAGGTCATGTGGCCATAATGACTAAACCGCCTCTGGTGCAACGGGACACTGTGACAGAAGCCAGAACGCACGGAAACGCTGTTTACCTTCCCACCACAGCGGTATCTATTTTTCTACTTGCACTGGCATGCTTTCAAACTGCTAGGTTGGCAGAAGCCAGGACAGAGCAACGGGAGCTCACCCTGTCCCGAGGATTTAAACCGCCAACCTTCTGATCTGCAAGCCCAAGAGGCTCAGTGTTTTAGACGCATCATTCCCCTTTATTAGCTGTTGTGTGGCACTTCCCCAGTGTTGCTGCATTATTGCCGTCAGGAGGGACATTCTTGCACTGTACCACAACATTTGTGGGGCAATAAAATAAAATACCCCAGAACAAGTTGCAGGATTTTAGCAGGAAGTTACGGGGCTGGATTGGAAACAAAGCAGTATACCCACCCTGAAACTTTTGCCGGTGGTGCAAACAACGTTGGTGACTGCTCTGCTTCTTGAGGCTTGAGACCTCTGCCCCAATATCACCTTGAGTTCAAATCATCATGGCACCATGAGTAATAGAGCCAAGTGGAGAGACCGGGACAGGAAATGAGGGAGAGGACCACGCCTGTGCTCTCCCTACAGCTTACCCAGAGCAGACTGGCATGTGAGCCCACACAGAACTCAATAAAGATCTTAGTTCTAATCTAAAGCCTGCAAGTGCTTTGTCTTAGTGAAACAATCATGAATGCACAATGAACAGAACGTCCGGAAGGGCCCCATGTAAGACTTGCTTCAGAGTAAACACGCTTAGGTTCATGCTGTAAATAGAATTCCTTCTGAGCAGTGGAGAAGTTTCATTCATTGGGGCTGAGGAAGGCCTGGCTGAGGAAGGGCTGCCAGCCTCCCATTGTGCCTGTTTGTTTTGCTTCTCCAGCTGTAGCAGCAGCTTTCAACTTCCATCTCCCCAAGACTATTTTAGGCCCTAGACGCGTCTATGGGTTGCTATATCTGGAGTGTGGAAATCCCTGGAGAATGCTAAATCCATGTTTTTACTGCTGCTCTTGGAGCACTCGCAAAGGTCAGTTGGTGTCCAGAAGAGCTCTGTTGATGAGTCTGGCTTGGCAGATTATTCCTCAGCATCAACAGTGTCACACTGGGACTGTGTTCTCTCTGTCTCTCTAAGAGCAAACTCCGTGCTGCTGCTGCGTTGACAGGGCTGGACCCGAAAGAAGGCCACTGTTAAGGGAAGAGAGAGGTAAGTATCAACACATTTGGATGAATCCCAAGATATGCAGAAGTAGGTAGGAAGCAGCCAAGGGGACAACTCCACCCCACAAACAGCCCAATGAGGATTGAGCATGTTCAGTGGTCACCTAGGAACAACTAGGGTGGAAGCAGGCGTTGCATTACTTTAGCAAGATCCTAATACCTTATAGTTCTGGCCCGTGGACTGGGTAGAGCCCTGAACAGCTTCAGGCACCTACCTTTGGTGACCCAAGAATGTATGCAAAGTACCACAAAGCACATGAGTGTGGACTGTGCATTTGGAAGTGCAGGTTAATGTGAACTGCAAGCACTATGTTGAATGTCGCCCCAATCTCCGAGTGGTGGGAGATTCCAGGGGTTCCTGGTGTTCACCTTGGGTTCATTTTTCTTTTTGGAAATGAGGCACAGTGGAGACTGTGGTGTCTTTTTGATATATGCTTTATTTACACATAGATACCTGTACAGCCTGAGCCTACAGTGCAGGGGTTCACAGCATTAACACCCCAAGAGAGTTTTGATTCACCCATACAGCTTTAGATTCAAACAGAAATAACCCATTGTGCTCTGATCTTGTCTTCAGCTTGCTGTATTTACTCTTAAGTTCTACCTCAAGCTTTGTCTTTGTCTTCTATCTTAGAGCTGAAGTAGGGGCCCCACCCATTTGCCTCCTCTCCTTCGCTTTCTTAACGGCTTATTACCTTTCCTTTGTTTTCTCAATGGCCCATCTCCCAGGTGATCTCCTGAACATGGGAAGCTGGGTCCAGGAATTAGAAGTCTGGCATCCAGGTTAACTCCCCAAGCCTTGATTAAATACTAACACCTACTCGACCCAGGAATTTAGGGGAGGCGGGCACCCGCAAACTCATAACAATAAACCGGTTGTAGAGTAAAATGTGGGTACAGATGTCTGGATGAAAAGCAGCTTGCAAAAACCTAACCACATGAGAAGCATAACCACATCTGAGGTTTGTATTTACATTATAATTACCCCTATGGTCCTTCACAATTTTCTCAGATTGTGGTACAGCGACATTCTCTTCTCTGTAAGAACAGTAGTCAGTTTATTAACTTTGCCTCTTTCCACATAAACAAGCCTATTAGGAAAGCTGTTGTATTTTTGTCCAGCTTTTTTTGCCTTGTCAGTGCTGTAGTCTTCACTATATCAGGAGGCTATAATATGCAGCAAAATGTACAGGGAGAAATCAATAAATACCAGCCACAATTGCTGTGGCAGAGACGGTATGCTTCTGAATTGCTGGGAATCACACGTAGAGTGTTATGGTCGTCAGGTCCTGCTTTCAGGCTTCATATAGGCATATGGTTGGTCACTGTGAGAATGGGATGCTTTCACTAGACCTGCCTGATCCAGTAGTTGCAAAACTAAGTTTCTCTTTCCTCTCCTCTTTCCTGTAGCTCTTTCTCTAAAGCTCCCTCAATCTGCTCTTGAAGGTTGGGGGAGTCACCTGGAACAAATTTTGCTGTGTGTGTGTGTGTGTGTGTGTGTGTGTGTGTGGAGAGAAGAGAAATGAGAAACAGGGCCGGCCCACGCATGAGGCAAGGTGAGGCAACCACCTCAGGTGGCAGGACCGACAGGCAGCAGATCCCAGTGTAGATCTTTATTCTCTCCCCCCCCCCCTTGTCCCTAATGTAGATCTTCACTCACTCCTTCCCTGGGGGGGAGGCAGGTGCCATTTTGTGGTTCGCCTCAGGTGTAAAAATGTCTTGGGCCAGCCCTGACTGGAAGTCGAATTGTGCAAGTGAATGGATTTCAATTGCGCAATTGGGTAGACCATCACTGGATACCACCCATAATAATTCCTCTTTTGTACAATGATCGGTTTGGTTCCCTCCTCCAAGTAAACATATGTAATATTTTACACACCCCTCCCTTTATTTATGTATAGTTCTCTTTAAATTGGTATGTATTTGAATCTTTGAATGTTTTATGTGGAAAGGCAATTTCCCACCAAACAACCACATAAACACCTTTGTATTCTTGTAAATATATATAGCGATAGCATTTGTTGCTAAGGAAGTACAAAGAATGTGTACTGTTACCATTCTTTATTTGTGCCAATCAACCTTATCCCCTCCCTGACCCATTTCAATGCTATAAGCTATGAGCTTAGTAGACACAATTCTCAAAACCTGGCTATACCAGTTTATGGGTTGAAAGACTGCACACCAACACACCCTTTATTGTACTTGCGGTGTTTGTTGTACAACATGAACCATGCATATTGTGGTGTGGTGGAGAGACCTGAATGCCCAGGCCCTCATTCAGCAGCCTTCCCCAACCCGGTGCCCCCAGATGTTTTGTACGATAATTCCCACCAGTCCCAGCCAGCATGGCCAGTGATCAGGGATGCTGACCTACAACCCCCAATTTCGGAGTATATTTTTTGTTTTGTTTTGGAGGTGGGGTAGAATTACAAGGGTGGACCATGTGCGGAATTGTTTGACAAGGTTAATGGTAAGGTTACCAGATTTTTTTCAATGAATCCGGGGATGCTTTTCAACTTCAATGGATTTTGTATGGGGACTGATTTGTAAATCCGGGGACTGTCCCTGGGAAACGGGGATGCCTGGTAAACTTAATTAATGGAGCAATTCTATACTTTGCAAGGTGCTACTTGCAAGTAAGGATATGTTCACATTAGCAGCTTAAAATGCCATGAGGTTATCTCCCCCATTGTGTTTTAAGTCACATCTCCATGGTCCCACCAGAGAGGGAGTGGAGATGTCTTCACCCAATGCACTTTTTGGTTCTCCTCCTTCAGCCCTGCCAGAACTCCTGTTCATGACGTTGCCATCTGTGCATATGTGCTCATTTTGCGCACGTGCAACAGCTGTCTCTCACCTGGCTTAAGTGCAAAGCGAATGTGGCTTAAGTTTTCGGGTCTTACTGAAGTTGGTTCTCTGTGAGGTGAATGTATCGCTTCTGAAACAATTAAACTTACAGACTCAGGTAGGTAGCCATGTTGGTGTGACGCAGTCGAAATAAAGGGTAGTGCCCTTCAGCTCTCTATATTGGCCAAACAGGCCAAACCCTACGCAAAAGGATAAATGGACATAAATCCGATATCAGGAATCACAAGACAGACAAGCCAGTAGGAGAACACTTCAGTCTCCCAGGACATTCAGGATCTCAACGCAGCTGTCTTATTACAAAAGAATTTCAGAAATAGACTTGAAAGAGAAGTTGCTGAATTACAACTTATTACTAAATAACTTATTACTATGGAGAGACCTGGTCTGAATAGAGACATTGGATTCTTGTCTCATTACATATGCTAAAGCTATTTTTGGTCATCTGCATGCTATCCCTTGCTTTTTCCTGTGGGACTAATTGCAGTTGTTAACAGTCGTCAACAAGTTTACCATATCCATTGAGTCAATCACCCATCTCCTACTACCCTTCTGAGAAAAACCCCACCTCACCCTCCCACTAAAAATAAGGGTCTGGTGACTTCTGTTTCAGTGTATCTGAAGAAGTATGCATGCACACAAAAGCTTATACCCAGAATAAGCTCAGCTGGTCTCTAAGGTGCACTTTTTAAATTTTTTAAATTTAATTTACAATTTAACTGTTTCAGGTGGCGTTAGTGCTGCAGTCGGATATCCATTGGACACAATCAAGGTATTTCAAAGTTTAGTTTTCTTAACTACAATCAAATCTCCCAAGTCCCAAGGTAAAATGGAGAGAACTCTTCTCCACCCCGTTTCAGAGCTGAAAGCAGCTAGGATGAGTATGTGGGGCGGTTCTCACCACTGCCCAACAGTGGTTTCGCTACCCAACAGCTAATAAACTATGGTTTGCCAGGAGGAATTCCAGGACTCCTCCATATTCTGCGTCCCCAGCTTTTCCCAATCCTTTCACTATACTCTCAGGACCAAGCTAGAAATTACATTGTGAGATCTGTAGGTGCCTCCAATCTTGTCCCTCTTTTGTGGAAGAGATTCAAGCACATACTATAAATTCAGTGTTAGAGGTATAGGTTGGTTCCTTGACATTCAGCTTTGTGCAATGGATTAAAGCATTCTGTCACTCTAATGCAATAAATTCACTTTTCATGCTAATTTGATGCCTTACCCACTTGCAAAATTACCAATGAAATGTTTCTTTTCCCCAAGATGAAATGAATGACGGATTGTCCCATTTAACAGGTGAGGATTCAGACTCAGACAAGTTATCGTGGAATATGGCACTGTATCAGAGACACATACAGAACTGAAAAAGTACGTATGGTAAAATTCCTGTTGATGAAGGGTAGATTTGCTTCATCATGTCTGCTTGACTTGGGGCGGATCCACACCATACATTTAAAACATATTTAATGCACATTTAAAGCAAATGACTTCCTCCAAAGAAACCTGGGAGCTGTGGTTTGTTAAGGGTGCTGGGAGTTGTAGGTTGATGTGGCAAACTACAGTTCTTAAGAGAAAAACCCAGTGTCTGTCCAACATTAAGGAATGGCTTTATTACAGTGACTCTGGGACAGAGCTATTGTGGCCTAACACTGCATATTTCACACAGTTGTGTGAATGGCTGAATAATAGTTAATTGCAGACATGGGTTGGGTGGAAAATGAGGGGAGGGATTTTTAACACTTTGCTCTCTACAGCAGTCCTGAAGCAGATTGCTCCCCACACATCTATTCCAGCAAATGAGAGCTTTCCACCTGCCACCAATGCAAATAAGAGACTTTCAGTCCAATTCAGGGATGTAGCATGGGGGGAGGTCAAGAGGTTAAAAATCCGTTTCCCACACCAATGTTTCAATCTGGATTTGGTCCCCAAGCCTGAATTCTAAAAACCCCTTTGTGCAATTGCTAACTGCATCGAGGGTTAGGGTTTGGCCCTAAGGCGAAGGTTGGTTGTGTTTAAGAATACCTGTGAACAAGAACCTGATTTTGGGTGCATTGGGCCTAGTAAGCACCTAGAACAGGGCTGGGAATCCTGGTATCCTCCAGATGTTGCTGCACTACCACTCCCATCATGGCTGGAATTGATGGGATTTGGAGTCCAACAATATCTGAAGGGCCACAGGTTACATATCCCTGACCTAGAGGTTTCATAGAATCATAGAACTGTAGAGTTGGAAGGGACCATGAGGATCTAGTCCAGTGTTTCCCAAACTTGGGACTCCAGCTGATTTTGGACTACAGTTCCCATCATCCCTGATCACTGGTCCTGCTAGCCAGGGATGATGGGAGTTGTAGTCCAAAAACAGCTGGAGACCCAAGTTTGGGAAACTCTGATCTAGTCCAACCCGCTACAATACAGGAATCTTTCACCCAACGTGGGGTTTGAACCCACAACCCACAGATTAAGAGACTAATTCTCTACCGACAGAACTATCACCTTCTCCTTTTCCTCGATTAGTACCAAACCTGAAGACAAACTGTGAGGTGTCCTTTATTCTATTATTATTAATTATTACTAGAAAGCCAAAGAAAAAAACCAGCTGCTGTGACTTTCATATTATGGAGACTTGGGAAGGTTAGGTAAGATTAGCTTGGCTAACACTTTCTTCTCACTTTTCTATGCAAACCAGGTGCTGGGTTTCTACCGAGGGGTGTCGATGACTGTCATAACTGCATCGTTTATTACATCGTTATCTTTTGGCATCTACAAAAACATCCTTTATAACATCTGCAGATTTCGATATGGCTCTGCAGACAGAAAGCCGTCAAAGGCAGACGTGTCTTTTGCGGCAGCTGCTACTGGTGCAATCCGGGTAGGTTACGAGTAAAATAATGTTTTGTTTTGTTTTTAACTGCAAGGAATGAAAGTTTATGCACAAATCCAATCTGGTTGGGAGAAGGCCAAAGCCACACTATAAACGTAAAGCTAGGGCTGCCATACATTATTGAGATTTCAAAGGCAGAATTGATGTCCGGCGGGAACGTCAAAGGCAGTGCTTTGTCCTAGATCAGGGGCCAGCAAACTTTTTCAGCAGGGGGCTGGTCCACTGTACCTCAGACCTTGTGGGGGGCAGACTATATTTGGGGGGGAAGATATAGTCCCAGAAATAACCCAGAGATGCATTTTAAATAAAAGCACACATTCCACTCATGTAAAAAACACCAGGCAGGCCCCACAAATAATCCAGAGATGCATTTCAAATAAAAGGACACATTCCACTCATGTAAAAAACACCAGGCAGGCCCCACAAATAACCCAGAGGTGCATTTTAAATAAAAGGGCACATTCTATTCATGTAAAAACATGCTGATACCCAGACCATCCGCGGGCTGGATTTAAAAGGCGATTGGGCTGGATCCGACCCCCGGGCCTTAGTTTGCCTACCCACGTCCTAGATCAAGTCAATCAATTAATTTTGGCGTTTTTCTTCGGGGATTTATTGAATGGGATGAGGGATTTATTGAAATACAGACAGGTAGACTTTAATTAGAAATAATGAACTGTTGTGAAGTTGGTGGAAGTCCACAATAAGTGTGTTTCTTTTTTTGAAATGTCTGAGTTTATTGAAGAATGAACTAATGTTGTTTTATGTATGCGCCCTTTTTTCTTTTTCTTTTCTTTTTAAGATTTAAATGTACTTACAAAAGGCATATATTTATATCCCTTACTTCTTTCTTCCTTTCTGGAGTTTCTGCTTTTATTCTTTTCTTTTTTGCTCTCTCTACATAAGCTTTTGTATTTTCTTTTTTTTTTTAAAAAAAGTTTGTGCATTTTGATTTATGTATATGTGCAATATAATCAATTTAAGAAAAAGGCAAGTCAATCAATTAATTTTGGCGTTTTTGGCCTTCGGGGTGTCCTGGTAAAGCACTCTTATTCCACTTTAACTACACTACAAACTACAGTTCCCAGGATTGTTTGGGAGGAAATCATAAAGGTTAAAGTGGAATAAGGTTGGCACCTATCTGTCCTGGGAGACAATGGAGGAGTGCGCCTTTGGGGATGAAGTCAAACCATTGGTGTGGCTGTAGAGACAGATATGGGAGAGGCATGTTTTGCTGTAGATTCTGCTATGTAGAAGTAGCTAAAGTGGTGCCTTCTGGTTATCGAGCACCAACCAGTATGGCCAGTGCTCACAGATGAGGGGAATGCTAGTCCAACAACATTTGAAGAGCACTAGTGTTCCGACGTGGTTGCTCGAGAGCGAACAGTCAAGACCCCCACTGGTCTTTTCAAGGCTTTATTATTGGCACAAAAACATTCACAGTGCAGAAGTACTCACTTCTGCTCAGTCACTAGCAGAATCTGCGCAGAGAGGGCATGGGCAAAGGGGGACCTGCCTCCCCCACCGCTTTGCTCAGGCTCTCCCTTGCATTCTCCGAGCCCTGCATCCCTTCGCCACTGGAGGCGTGGCTTCCTTCCTCCCCGGAAGAAGAGGTAACTGCCCTTCCACCTCTCACCTCTGAGCTGATGGCAGTCCCCTGACAACTAGATTTGGCTTCTTCTGGTACAGACCAGTAATGGTGTTCATGTAACGTGTTATACTTAAAGCACTGAAGTTTCTTGATTATCGAAAGTGATCCCTGTGGAAAACATCCGTGTTATATCATCTGTCCCTCCTCATTTTGTTGTTGTTATGTACTTTTGTGTTTTCATTGTGTATTTTAATGTTGCAAACCGTCCTGTGATCTTCGAAGGGTGGCATATAAATTTTATAAATAATAACAACAAGAAGGGCAACAAGATTGTATTACTCGTGTAATTAGTTTCCAGAAGACTATGCATGTTAGGCTCTTGCAGTGAAACCTCTGATCTATATACACTAAGGCAGGCACGTCCAAAGTCCGTTTCAGGGTCTAATATGGCCTGGCGGTTGATTTAATCCAGCCCCCCTGGCAGTATATGTCCTGAGGTAAAATCCCCCAAAAAGTTCAGCATTGTAAAAAAAAGCTCAACAACTTCAATCCTAAAAAAATCTCAACAGCTTGTTCACAGCCCTCACACATGTTCACTTCATCAAATCTGGCCCTCTTTGAAAAAAGTTTGGGCACCCCATAATACATGAGTTTGGACCCTAGGCTCTGTATCTTCATGGTCTGGTCTGGGGATGTGTGGGTGATGAGCTTCTACAGGAAACATCTCTTTCTAGACCACTAATTCCTAATTACACCCTTCAGGTTGTGCTAATGTCACCTGCAGAGTTGGCCAAAGTGAGACTACAGATCCAGAAAGATCCCTTGGCTATTCCACCCCACGTCCTGATCTCCAAGCCTAAGTACCAAGGAGCTGTGCACTGCCTGCGGACTGTCGTGAAGGAGGAAGGTTTCAGGGGTCTATACAAGGGGTCTTTGGCTCTGATGTGGAGAGACTGCTGCTCATCTGTCGTCTATTTCCTCACCTACAATGTCCTGTGCGACTGGCTTACTCCAGCGGGCAAAGACAGAGCAGGTGTGTGCATTAAATGAGAAGCGCTTGTTTCAGGAGTTTTGAAAAACCTCTCTTCATCGCATCTTCCTTGGAGTCACCACAATTCTGCAACTTTCATATAGAGGGTTTGTCCCCGGCGCTGAGTTATCATGGCTAGCGGCCATTGATGGCTGCCTGCTCCGTGAATTTGCCCAATGCTCTTTTAAATATTTTGTGGGAGAAAGCTCTTTATTTTGTCTGCCCTGAATCTCCCAGCCTATAGCTTCTTTGGATGTCCCCAAGTTCTAGTGTCAAGTCCTCTCTCTACCGTTCTGTAACCCCTTGGGGTTTGCATGCCTACAGCAAACAGGGGAAGCTGGATGTTGACACCTCCCTCTTGCACTTAGGTGCTGCTGCTGCTGTTTTGGCTACGTAAACAGCGGCACTCAAACCGGAAAATAGATGGGAATGATTAGAACAGAGTATTATCATTGGCACAATTTGCTCCAGTTGTGTAATATGCTCGGAGCGCCTGTTATGAAATTCTATTTGAGCTTCTCTTGTGTAACTGGTTAACTCAGAGGCCGCGTCCTCTGATGTCATCCAAGAACTCTTCCTCTCCAACTTCCCCCTCGAATGCTTATTAACTGCAGTCATGCCGGCTAACTGCACCTTTTAAATGCATCGCTAAAGCCTATACAGCTCGGGTGTAGGGGCACCTTCTAAATGATGAAATGGATTTTATTTTTAGCTCTTCACTAATCCCAGAAGCATGATAGCCTGTCTCATGCAACGTGTTGGGAAGGAGGAAGGGAGAGGAGAGGCCAGCGACCCTGGAAGCATTTTCACAGGTGCCTGGGGGCCAGAGCATGACAAATGTCTCAAGTATTTCAGGCACATTTTTACATCTTATTAAATGGGGAAATAATAAAGCTATAAGCGATCTCCGTCAATATTGCTGCAATGAGTTGAATCACAATCAGTCAGGTGGACCTGACTTTAGGAAAAAGAAACTGAAGAATTAGCAATTGTGCGAAGCAAAAATACAGAACATGTTCAGAACATCAGTCAGCGTCCCTCCCCACACAAATAATCCCTGTGGGGTGGGGGGTGGAGTTCCATTCTCTTTGTGTTCCTCCCACAATTTATACAGTCTATCTAGGAGGTTAGCCTGAGGAAATAGGATAGCCTGTTCATGCAAATGGGTTTTTATTTTATAATATAAAGGTAGAATATTTGTGCTGACACATGGAACAGGAAGAATGCATAGCTACAAACAGAGGGAGGAATTCAAGGTTGCACTGCTACAAATGATCAGTTTCTGTTTGCCTGGTGGAACAATCTCTCCTCTCCCTGTGTACTAGTCCAGGGGATCTCCAGAACAAGTGGTTTTTTTTGCGGGGGAGGCAGGGTGTGAGGAAGGAGTGGCAAGCCCCATTGTGCAAGGGAAAGTCATTGCGGATTCATTGTGTCCCACCCAAATTTCCTGCCTCATTGGGAAGCAGTGGCAGCTGATGCTTCTAGGAACAATGGTTCTGGTTCTCACTGTAACAACGTCATGCTAAGTGACACACTTTAAACCAGGGCTTTTCTTCTAGAAAGAAAAGGTGCCAGTTCTGTGTACCCTTGAGTACCCCCAGAAAAAAGCACCGGTAATAACAAACAAAATAATAACCCCACCGCCCCAGTTTAAAAGGCCATAGATTGCTTTAGGTAAAGGGACCCCTGACCATTAGGTCCGGTCGTGACTGACTCTGGGGTTGCAGCGCTCATCTCGCTTTATTGGCCAAGGGAGCCAGCGTACAACTTCCGGGTCATGTGGCCAGCATGACTAAGCCGCTTCTGGCGAACCAGAGCAGCGCACGGAAACACTGTTTACCTTCCCGCTGGAGCGGTACCTATTTATCTACTTGCACTTTGATGTGCTTTTGAACTGCTAGGTTGGCAAGAGCAGGGACTGAGCAATGGGAGCTCACCCCGTCAGGGGGATTCGAACCGCCGACCTTCAGATCGGCAAGCCCTAGTCTCTGTGGTTTAACCCACAGTGCCACACACGTCCCACTCACGTTAATCAATGGGACTTGATTTTGAGTCTGGCTCTCACATGGAGATTCCCGTAATGTTGTGTATGGATTGCACAACCGGCTGATTTAATCACGTAACCTGGTTTAACCAAGCCGTAGAGACCAAGGCTGTGTACACACCATACATTTAAAGCAATGCAGTTTGTAAAGGGTGGTGGGAATGGTAGCTCTGTGAGGGGTAAACTACAGTTTCCAGGAAGCTCTGGGAGAAGCCATGTGCTTTAAATATATGGAGTGTAGTCAGCCTTCGATGTGGGAAAGCTGAAGGGATGTAAACGTATTTGGAACCTTTCAGCAGCCAGCTCGATGACCCCTCAATCAAATTTAATTAGGATTTGTAGAGAAAGGGAATCCACTTGTCCCGGATGCCGGAGAAGGGGGAAGCTTCAGAAAGCAGAGCCTCTTAAGAAAGGCCTGCCTGATGTTTCACAGAAGGTATGTCAAGAATCTTGTGCATGGACTACAGAGTGCAGGTCAAAGAGGCAGCAAGACATTTAATTCCAACAGGGGATATCTGCTCTCGAAGCTCATTAGTTCTGTGTGCTTAATCCCAATATGAGATACTTGCAAAGTATCTTCTTACAGTCTTCCTTCCATAGTTCAGAGCTGATTGGAAGCAACTGCCCTGCATAAATTAGGCCTCTCTCATGGCCATCAACCTCTCTGCCTATTACTCCACAGTAGTGCCTTATCATCTTATCTGCTGCTTGTGGGAACTAGCCTTAGGTAGGACTTGAGTTAGGATAAGGAACTTGGCCAGGGGCAGCAGAAAGTGGATTAGCCACTATTTAGCATCTGGTTCAAGCTGGTAGACCTTGAGATTCTGGGGGGTGAAAAGAGTAGACCTCACAAGACTTAAGTCTGCCCATTGCTGATCTGGAAGATAATAATACTACCACTACTTAAGAGGGCATAGCTAGCTAAGTTATACTCAAGAGTAGACCCATTGAAATTAGCATGTCTATTAGCAGCTGCAGTCCCAAGGGCAAGCTAGGGAGTTTCTCCCACCCACAATTAGTTTTAATGTATCTACTGTATGTGGGTTTTTTGTTTGTAAGTTACTTTGGGTTGCCACAGGCAAGATAAAGCGGCTAAGAAATTTAATAAGTGATAATAATAAATAAAAACTATTTCAAATGTCCAAAAAATAATAATCAAAATCAACAAAACGCATGTCAACATTCTGCATTCTAATTAAAGAGCAATGCCCGTTTCTCCTCTGCAAACCTATCTCGCTGTCAGTTTAACGCTGCTTATAATTACGTTTTGCAGACCTATGGGCTGTGCTGCTTTCTGGAGGCTGTGCTGGAGTCCTGGCCTGGGGCACGGCCACCCCGATGGATGTCATCAAATCCCGGATGCAGGTGGATGGCGAGGGCCTGCGCAGATACTCTGGATTAGTACACTGCGTGAGGGACAGCGTAAGAGAAGAGGGGGTGAGAGTCCTCTTCAAAGGCCTCGGACTAAACTCCATCCGCGCTTTCCCTGCAAATATGATGGTGTTCTTTACTTACGAAGGTGTGCTCAGGCTAGGCGAACGCTGGATGAAATAAAGGGGGCATTGCAGCCTTCGCTAGCTGGCATCCTTGAGAGCTGGGCCGGGGAGCCTTTGCCATCAAAGGGCCACGTACAAACAGGGGTGGGACAACAAATGCTAAATTCATCTTTGTACAGTAGGGTAGTTTCTGCACACAGTTGTGCACCCCTCTCTATCCTCCATCTGGGCATTCAAGGGGCATTATTATAATTGAAGGACACATTCCAGCCAGGCAAAAACACTCAAGGACCAGTGAGGGGTGTGGCCTAGGGAAAGGGGGTGTGACCAGAGAGGGGCGTGGTCTAGAAAGAGTCCCAAGGGCCAAACAGAGAGGTCTGGAGGGCCAAAGTTGCACCCTGTGTTGGAGGCTCCCCCATCCCTGCATCTGGAGGATACCAGGCTGCCGAAGGCTGCTTCACTGCAATATCATCTCTCCAAAGCAGTCTTTTCCTTTCGGAATACTCAACCGAATTTCATTCCAGAAAGCCGTCTGTGCACTGAGAAATTATTGTTATTTATTCGATTTGCATTGCACTTGCTACATAGAGAGTCCCTAAGCAACTGACATACAGTATGACATATTCTCTGAAAAAAAGAACATCATATTGCAATAAAAATCATACAAAGACCCATGGAACAGACCCAGCAAAACAGCAGCAGCAAAAAAAAAAAAGTCAGAAGCAAGACGTATCATCGAGCAACATGACAATCCTTCAGATTGCCTGGGAGAGGAGAGATTTTACTTTTCATCTGGTGTGGAAAGGATGCTGGCACCAGGCTTGGGAAGGCATTCCACAGATAGGAAGCCACAACTGAAAAGGCCCTGCCCTTGTTGTCACTTGCTGAACGTTATTTGGAGGGGCACCTGAGGACCCAGGTAAGCCGCCCTGTGGTACCTTGATGAAGGGCGGTGTATAAATTTAATAATAACTTAATATTCATTGCACACATACGCTGCTCTGCTCACCTTTGCTTCTGACCCAACCCATCACTGGCCACTGGCCTTTACGAGGTTGCTCAGAAAGGAATGTGGTCCTCGCGCTGAAAAAAGGTTCTCCATCCCTGATTTAATTCTGGGTTCATCTGTTTTCCATATCCAGACATGGACGCCTCACTTTAGAAACAGATGCACATGACTATCGCTGCCTGAAGTTGCTTAAAGCTGAAAATTTGCAAGTGTAAAGACAGAAGGAAAAATGAACACAAACAGAGATCTGGATTTGCCAGTGATGGGCAATGGAAGAGTTTGATGTTCTAAACATTTCATTGACCCCAAATTACTCGTTACTGAACAAACAATAGAGCTGTTCACCAGAGATGCACGAAAAGCTCAAGGCCACCGGCAGAAACAAGACACCACATGTAACATTCCATGTCCAAGAATTGCTTTGCTGGAAAACTGCAGCTTGCAGTGGGGAGGCACATGTTGCATAAAAGGCTATTAATGGCCTTCCATTTACAACATGCTTTGCTTGACAAGGAAAAGTCAGCACTTTTAATTCTGCTCTCCCATTTATGCCATTGCAATCTCATTCATTCCCAGACAAGTGCTTTTTTACAAGCTCTGCAAGGGGAACTGGCTTGTGTGAGCACTAAGGGAATTTGGAATGCTGGATTAGAGCATCATGGCATGCTCAGGCAATTGGAACTACCCTTAGGCAAACCTTTGCAAAAACCGTGCTAGGTGGTTCACATTAAATTATGTGAAACTGTCGCTCTCTACCCTGCTCTCTCCAATTTTCATTAGGGAAGCTGTATTTGTCTGCTGCAGGCGTGAGCTTTCGTGGACTAGAGTCCTGTATCATCAGATACAGGAAGTGTTATCTTAAGTTGGCAGGTAGATATACCTGGTTTTGTGTGTGTGTGTGTGTGTGTGTGTGAGAGAGAGAGAGAGAGAGAGAGAGAGAGATTGTAAACAGTGAATTTAGAGTGTAATTTTATTTTGTTAAAGCTCAAATATATTAAAATCTTACAATGACAATTCTTAAAGGAGTGCTGAGAACAACACTGGGAAACTAACCCACATTTTAGGGTAAAAACCCATTATTTTCTTTCAGTACACAGGTGATAGAACTGAATTTCTTGATTCAGCCATGTGATCTGGTTTCACTGCTCATTTCCTGTTGAGATTCCTTTCCTGTGCAGCAGTGGCTTTCAGGCTGTACACTGGGAATTCCTGGAGCTACTCAGAAGGTCATGAAAAGTTTTTTGATGAATAACAGCAAATAGCTTTCCTGAAAAAGACAGCAGGGGCACCGCTACCGAGCTTCCCTGATATGCACTGCTCCAGCTTTGGGGCCCCAGACCTTGCTGGGCTCAGACCCCATATACCCCCAGCTAGCCTGGCCAATGACCTGGGGACCTAAGGTTGTTTGAGGTCATGCTCTCAGTTCACAATGGCCAAAGATGTAGCCCAATTGTGCCCCCCGTGTGAACTGAGGGCGCACCCTTGAACGGGTAGCTCATTGGAAAGTGTTTCCAGCAGTTTAATGAACCGCTGTACTATACAATTAGAAAGTGTACAGTCCTTAACAAGAACATGCAAGTCCATCTGGCCCATGAGTTTGCGGTGACCTGGGACTATTGCAAGAGCTAGCAAATATTGCTGCATATAGCGTCTGCTCCACAAACAGCTCTCTACAAGTTTTGTTGTTCTGTATGGGACAATGACAATAAAGATTATCGTATCGTATTATCGTATTATAAGTGTCCCCTAAGCAAATTTAAAGTGATTTCCACTAGCCTATATTTATGTGCAACATCTGATAATAGTTGCATCTTCTGAGTGTTCACACACAAAAATGCACAAGGCTACACACCAGGTAATAACGGCAAAAACAGCCTTTGTTCTGCAAGATCTCCCTGTTTTTATTGCGTATGGTTTCAGTTTGTACAGTTGCTATGCATGATTAATAAACAATTCCCTTTACACCAGCATTCGTAAGCTGCTGTGCAAGATGTCTGAGCAGGGCTGGATTTACCGTCGCCCTTCTTAGCGCTTTTCAAAAACAAACTTTGATTAGCTGCACCATTGTTAACAAAAACGAAACAAAAGACAAAAGCTCATGAACCAGACACACCAACATGATCTGCTACAAGAACGCATGGCAGGTCACAATGCTCCAGTTGCAATTTCTCCTCCACACTCACCTCTTGTGGCACCTCAGCCTTCAACTAGTTTGATTGTATCTAGCAAAGACATACTAGGTTGGCGCAGTGTGCTTTCAGTGCATGGTATACAGGTCCGATGCATATAACCCACACAGCAGATCTCTACTGATGCAGAGTTTCATTGAACTGTGGATTCATGCCGTATTTAATGCTCACTACTTAAAAAAGACAAAAATGGAAACAAGAAGCTTTGTTTCTGCTTGCATCACAAACCTGAGAACCTGTTGTGTAGGAAATACTCAATGAGGGTTATAGTTTGTGGACTAATTCATGCTGAAAGATTATATGAACAACAGAGAGACACACACAAAGAGAGAGACAGAGATAACCAGCTCTTAATCTCAACAATATAAACACAGAAACAAAGATGTCCTTTGTCTTGCAGCCACATTGCTGATGTCACAGCATCGCTTGGCGATTTTTAACTTCCCAGTTATCAGAAAGGTTTGGTTTTTTTGCCCGTTGTATACACTGTCTCTACTGTGATAATCTCTTAGCAGTCCATGCTGCCCCTGAGAAATAATAGCTATTATTATTATTAGTTTCCCTTGCTTTGCAGGGCAAAAACGAGCAACAATTTGCTTGCTGGGCTTGACAAAACCCCCAAAAGTCCAGTATAGACAACTTATAGATACCAGCCAGGTATCATTTGCAGAAAGACTCATCAACCAACTATCATATGTTCTTAGAACCACTGAAATATAAGTGACTGCCCAAATGAAACTTGCCAGGCTGTTAGAAACACAGAAGGTCTTTAGTTCACACACTACTCGCTTGTGGAGGGCAAGTGTGTTGAAAAGGGGCTCAGGGCTGCACCTTTAGCTATGAAATAAAAGTTTCTTCCTCCTGCTTCCACCATCACCACTGATTGTGTGCAGTAGAATGTCTGAAGGGGTGAGGCTGCCTGTGCAATTTGCAACCATGACTCCAAGTTGCACCGGGAGCCTCCACTCACAGGAAAGAGGTTCCTGCTGCAGAGATCATGCTGGTCAGAATGGTGAAGGCAGAAGGAGCAGCTTGACTTGAATGAGATGGTCCCAAGCTCCCTCTCAACCGGCTTGTAACAAGTGGACAGCGCTTTTGATAAGGCCAAATTGCAATCATGTCCACTGTAACTAAACAACCGAAAAAGGAAAAACAAAGACAAATGTATATTCTGGATGGAAGAGTTTAGTTTATCTTTGAAACAGGCACAGCTCCTAGATGTAAAAACATGCCTAACACAGCTCTCACGGTAGCAGAATCTGGCATTGACCACCTTTGTAATCAGTGTTTTTCTTAATATTGCGTTCCGTGAAATAGGGTCCTCTTGTTGACAAAGCAACTCTTTTCCAGGTAATTGGGTTATCTTGCTAACCCGTAATTAGTCAAATGAAGTCCTAGGCCAAGGTCTGTTTTTTCCAAACACAAACTACGTATTCCCAAAGTCACTGGTGACAACGGAGGGCAACTTTGAAAGTAACTTGCTAGAAGCAGAGAGGTACGTTGTTAGGGAGAGGCGGCAGACGAGAGGCTAGGGCAACACCAATCAAGTGTGCTCTATGTGTACTGATAAATCAACATGCACTTCTGTAATTAGTAATCAAACGCCAGCTTCCGCGGAGTCATAAATTCCTTCACTATTTCATCGGTGATCTGCTTTCGCCTTTGCTGGTGAGCAGCGATCAAGGGCTGCAGTGTTTCAATCAACGCCTTCTTGAGTTCTCCTGTCAGCAGTGCTCCACTTGTATAGGCCTGCCAAGAGAATACCAGGGTCATATCTGGTAACATCTGGGGAAAGAACCCTCCTGCAAGTCTCCTGGAAGGAACAGCTGCTGGCAAGCAAAGCAATCTGTTTGTCTTAATTACATACATCATTCCCTCTGACGTATCTCTCGAGCTGCCATAGAAAGGGAAATTTTTAGGCACAGAGGATCCTGGTTTAAGGCCTAGAAGTTTGAGCCGATGACTCAGTGAGGACTTTTTTTATTATTACTCCTAAGGGCACTTACTGAGGAACACTTTGCAGAGATTAGCTGCCTCTTACTTTAAGCCACTGCGTTGTGTTCAGAGCATAGAGGAAGAAGGATGGGGTTGCATTCAATGTAGCACAAAGGTGAATACTGTGTCAGTGTGAGGATTTCTTTGTGCGTGATGGAAAGTTCTCCTCTCCGCCCCCCATGCATGCCCCAAATCTCTTCCAGGTTTCTCCCCAACCCTCTGGAGCAGATTTGGTGATGGTGTGCATGGAGGGAGGGAGGGGTATCCATTTGCATTAGGGCTAATTCTTGCACTAGTACAAAACGTTGCATACCTTTTGTGGACTTTCCTATCCTTTTAAATCAGGAGTGAAGGATGGGTTCTGATGCCTCAACAATCCGCCATGATGAAAAGCCTGCAATTTTTTTCCCTGGGTGATTTGTATACTGATTGTACATTCTTCTTTCATGGGAAATTTACAGAGCATAGAAGGAAGCGTCAACTCGCTGCCAACACAGCTAAATGGAGGCCCTAAAAATGTTTCAACTGCATGCACAAACAGGATCAAATAAGAGCAGAACATAATTGGGTCTTCCTGATCCTCAGCCTATGCCTGGCAACTGCAGTGAGTGCAGTCTGCCATCAAAGCTGGGTGAAGATGTGAAGTCTAGCCTGAGTATGACTAACACAGGCTCTCTCCCACTGTGTAGGAATAATAGACATTCTCTGAGACAGATGATAGCTACTGCCTCTGCTACCATCGTTTTCAGAGTGCTTATGTGGCTTCCATTCTTACACACACAACGAAGCCCGCACCCAGAACTTGCCAGTCAATTTGGACCCAGGAGAGGAAGATATAGAGGAGTGCCAGGAAGGGGGAATAAAATCTGTTGAGCCGCTATTGCAAAATCATGATTGCCTATGTGCTTTTATCTGGGTAGTGAGGCATCTCACTGAGGGAGGGGGGAGAGAGATAAGAATTACCTGCTTGATTTGTTCTAATTTGTCGTCATCTTCGAGGAAGAAGGTGAGGTACATGTAGGACACATCCACATCACAGTTACCTCCATATTTCCGGTGCTCTTCCACTGTGTCTTTGCCACCAGAGAAGGCATGTTTATTGATCTGGAACAGAGATCCAAGGACTTCAGCAGGCTATCTCTGGTCTACAATCTGAGCTACTTTTAGCTATATATAAAGAAATTCTGGAAAACCAGTCAGAAGGGATTATCATGGAGCAACTCCAAGAATCATAATGCTTGAAAAGTCCAGAGGTCATCAAGTCCATGTAGAGGTTGTCAACACATCATTCTTCAGCTCACTCAAATAATCCAGACATAGTATACCACCATGGCCTAGTTTATTATACCATGGCTGTTATGTGTTGCTCCTGCTCAGAAGCTTAGGCATGGCTTGCTTAGCGCCAACAAATCTTGATGTGAAGTCTTTTTTGCTTTACAAACCTTGTTGTGTTTTAACTATGATTTAACTGTGATCTCAGTACCTTTCCTTAACTATGGTTTATTTGACCACACTACCCTAGATGCTTACCAAACTACAAAAGACAAGCAGCTGGAAAACAAGCTAAACATTCCAGAAACAAGCCATGGTTTTTTGATCATCTGTGGGACAACTTATGTTAAGTGGCAGGCCAGAACGACTAAAAGTGTGTGTGTGTGTACACACACACACAGACACACACACACACACACACGGGTTTATATAATGGTTTTTAGGGGGCTTTTATTTTGAGATTAATTTTTTCAATTTGTTGAATATAAACTTTTTGCAGGGTGTAATGAAAGCTGGGAAATAAATGAATACAATACAGTAAAATGAGTAAGCATATGGCGTTATGCCAAAGGGTATGCGTATGTATGCACACACACACACACACACACACACACACACACACAGCCTCATAAATACTGGAACTCTGCATAAGAGATTCATGCAACACACTGGATTCTCATGTCACAAAATAAGGGAAGCCCTACCTAATGCCAAAGCAAAACTCCTACCTCTATCCGTTATTAAACAGCTGAATGATAAAAAAATTATTTGTCATGAGATGGCAATCTGAAACTGACTGACAAGTTTGCTCTTAAATTCTCTGGGAGGATATAGCTGGCATTTGGGCAACGGCATGTGAAGTAAGCTGAAGGTATTTCAGAAAAAAGCCAAGAAATCATGTTTTGTCCTGTTAAACCTTTGTTTTGTCTTGTTAAACTTTTGTTTTGTGCTTAATTCTTTATCCATGTACCACACTGCAACACACCCAGTGCACTTCCCTGGCAAAGAGTCATGCCTTCAGGGGTCTGCAGACTTCATGTTGGAACACACTAAATGAACCATGTTTCAAGAGCAGAGTTGACTTGTCCATTCAGAGCCAGGCGGTCTGTGATTACAAACCACAGCAGCTTCAACACAGATTGATGCATTAAGCTTGGCTTGCCTAGCAACAGCCACCTTGTAGCAAGTGATTTCTGGTGCCTAGGACAAAACGAGTTCTGGTAGCTTGATTTACATCACAAGGTGTCAATCTTTTAAAAGCATGTATTATTATTTTTTAAATAGTGACACCACCAGGTGAACATTGACGTCAGCCCCAGGCCTGTGCCAGATGAGCAAACAGGATGTTTAGTACATTAAATATTACATCTAGTTTATCTGAGAGTGCAAGGAGCTCACTGTGTGTGTGATCCAGCCAGCTTCAGAATATTGATTAGCTTCAGATATTTGTTATGGTACAAACTGTGCAAGGAAACAAAGAAATTTGGTAAGCGGTTTGTAAAAGTAAGATGGTGCACTGGAACCCAGGTGTGATGAAAAATAATTGTATACACTGCCGACTTTTGTTTTCTTACCTTTGTTTTTATTTGCTTGGGTGTGTCAGTGAGAAAAATAGAGGAGTTGGGGTCACTAGAGCTCATTTTTGTTTGTGCACCTTGCAAGGCTGGAAAGAAGACAGAATGCAGCAACGCTGGCTTGGAAAAGCCGAGCCGAGGGGCCACGTCTCTCGTCATTCTGAAGTAGGGATCCTGGAAAACAACAAGCAGGAACAGGCTTGTGTGCGAAGCGGAAAACCAATGATTCACAGTTGTTTGCTGTGTGAGTTCAAGTGATGCAAAATACTACATAGCAAAGAGAAAGCCTCTTTCAGGATCTAAGGCACAATAGATAAGCTGAACCTGGCGAAGCTCTGAATTGATGATTTGCTGTTGGGAACAGAGAACGACGTCTTGTTATTTGTTAAATCGTAAGAGGAGCCCCCTGGATAAGGCCACTGGCTCATCTAGTCCAGCCTCCTGTTTTCACAGTGGCTGAACGGTTTGCCTGTGGGAAACCAGCAAGCAGGGTTTGAGCACAAGAACATTCTCCCCTACAATGGTTTCCACCAACTGATATAATAAATAACAACAACAACAATTTATTATTTATACCCTGCCCATCTGGCTGGGTTATCCCAGCCACTCTGGGTGGCTTCCAACAGAATATTAAAATACAATACAGTGGTACCTCAGGTTAAGTACTTAATTCATTCCGGAGGTCCGTACTTAACCTGAAACTGTTCTTAACCTGAGGCACCACTTTAGCTAATGGGGCCTCCCGCTGCTGCCACACCACCGGAGCACGATTTCTGTTCTCATCCTGAAGCAAAGTTCTTAACCCAAGGTACTATTTCTGGGTTAGCGGAGTCTGTAACCTGAAGCGTATGTAACCCGAGGTACCACTGTAGTCTATTAAATATTAAAAGCTTCCCTAAACAGGGCTGCCTTCAGATGTCTTCTAAAAGTCTGGTGGTTTTTTCTCTCTTTGACATCTGGTGGGAGGGCGTTCCACAGGGCGGGTGCCACTACCGAGAAGGCCCTCTGCCTGGTTCCTTGTAACTTGGCTTCTCGTAGTGAGGGAACCGCCAGAAGGCCCTCAAAGCTGGACCTCAGTGTCTGGACAGAACGATGGGGGTGGAGACGCTCCTTCAGGTATACTGGACCGAGGCTGTTTAAGGCTTTAAAGGTCAGCACCAACACTTTGAATTGTGCTCAGAAGCATTGCTGTGTCCAACAGAGGCAGCAGAGCACAGCCACCATGGCTAGTAGCCATCAGTAACCCTATTCTCCATGAATTTGTATAATCCTCTTTTGAAGCCATCCCAATTGGTGGTCCTCATGACTGCCTGTGGGAGCAACTGCCACAGTTTAACTATGTGTTGTGTGAAGAAGTGCTTTTTTAAGCATTACTGAACCTTGCAAGAGGAAAGGGAAGCATTCGTTCCATGGACTTCTTTAAGTTATCTTACGATCCAAAGCTATATAATTATAGGATGCAATTAAGAGATACACAGAACTCATCGAGCTCCGGTAATTACACAGCTTTTTGGCCATTTAGATTTAATGGAAGTGTTTTAAAAGATTTTAAAAAGAAGAGTTTCCTACCTGGTCAATTGCGCATGGGATCAGACACGGAATGTTGCTCTTGTTGTTGAAGATCTGTGGAAATGATGAGCTGAAGGATGGAGCTGCTTGAATAGCAGGAAAACTGATTTTACCTGGAAGGGAACAAATCACACACATTTGTGAGTTTGCTTTCAGCAGCAAGCTAATGGCTTTAGACTTCATTTTGTGAGTCGCTCTGAGGCAGCTGACAAAAGCGCACCTAGGACTGGAGTGCCAGCACCAGCTATTCCACAATTTAACAAGGACAAAATTCTTTCCAGTATGTTTACTGATGGAATTTTAATCTTGTGCTTCCTTCAAGGGGTTCAGGATGATTGACAAGGTTTTCCACGCTTCATTTTATCACAACAACCTTGGTTAGGCTGAGAGTGACCCTGATGCTTTGATATAGTTGCTGAACAACTCCCACTGGATTTTTGCTTCTATTCATGAATTGCTAGAAACCTGTTGGGAACTCACCTATACAGTCACTGTCTGTAAAACCGAAGATTCCTTTCACTTGGTTGAATGTCACATGCTTTTGGATTTTAACAATATTCCTATAGAATCCTGGGCTCATCCTGAGAAAGAAGGGGAGTCAAAACTAAAAATTTAGACAAGGAAAATAATGCCTTCTGGAGAATATTCACAGGCCAGCACCACAATCTATTCTACCTTTTTTTTGTTTTGTTTACATACTTTATGCAGAACTACAGATACAAATTATTTGTACTTAAAGAACATTTACAAAGGAATATTTTGATTATTCCCCCGCCCCAAAAAGGTGTTGACAAAGATCACTATGACACTAAGATAGTACAGTCGTATCTTGCAAGTTGAACAGAATCCATTCCAGAAGTCCATTCGACTTCCAAAACCAAAGCACAGCTTCTGATTGGCAGCAAGAAGCTCCTGCAGCCAATCGAAAGTTGCGGAAGCCCCGCTAGACGTTCGGCTTCCAAAAATAGTTCGCAAACCAGAACAGTCACTTCCGGGTTTGTGGCATTCGGGAGTTAAAACGTTCAGGAACTAAGCTGTTCGAAAATCAAGGTACAACTATAGTAAGTTATCTTTGCTCCGATTCAGTACTTTCTCAGCAATCTTTTGTTTTTCCCCCAAGTAAAAATAATGCATAATTACTGCAATTGTCTTGGGATGCCCCTTTCAGACCAGGCTATTTGTAGGCTTGTCACCGTAAACCAAGTAACGAACAGAACATAATTAAAAGATTTAATTATAAACAGAGCAATGGTCACCCTATGGAGGGCCATAGGCTAACCGCTCCCGGTTAAGATGTTTGTATGTAAGAAAGTATACCATGTTTCTCTGACCAAAAATGTATGGAAAAATATTCTAGGTCACTTTGAACTGCTGCCTAAAAGGAATATTTGTAAATGATAGGGACCAACTTTTGCAGTCAATGTGCTTCCAAGCCAAGAGAGAGACAACATATGCAGTACACGTAAAGCTTATTTGTGCAACGCCTTCTGCTTCTATGATCGGAACCCAGGGAGCTGCCTGAGGACGATGGAGATGACTGGCCTGTCTTGCTTAGCCTTGTCTCTGGCAGTAGCTCTACAGTAGGGGTCGGCAAGCTTTTTCAGCAGGGGGCCGGTCCACTGTCCCTCAGACTTTGTGGTGGGCCGGATTATATTTTGGGGAAAAAAATGATGCAAGAGCATCACGAGCCCCAGTGGCTGCTTACCTGGCGGCGGCGGGACGATGAGCGGCACGAGAAAGGGCTCCGGAAAGGGGCTGCTTAAAATGGTGGCCGCTCAAGTGCTACTGCTGCTGTCACCAACAAAGCCCAGCCCCCTTCCTCCTCTAGGCAGGGCGGGGAGAAGCCAGGAGAAGGGAGGGAGGAAGTTCCGCTGCTGCCATGTGAGGGAGGGAGGGAAAGAATGTGTGCGCTGGTGATCCATTCGACGATTCCTGGACTGTCTGCGGGACTGTCCCGTGGACCTTAGTTTGCCTAGCCATGTTCAATGGGATTTCAGGCAGCAGTCTTCCCCTGCCCTACCTGGAAAAGCTGGGGATTTAGCGCTGCTTTACCACTGACCTATGGCCGTTCCCATATCTCAGGTGCTGTTTTACAGTGGGCGTCTGTAAATAAAGATTTTTTTATTTTCAGTCCCTCTCCCTGGCTATAATTAAGATGAAACCAAGAAAAGGCAGTGACTGCGGTGATTATGATCTCCAACCAGACTAGTGTACTTAAAAAAAGGGAAAAAAAAGGAGTGGTGCCAGATTGACTCAAAAGTTTTACATTTTACAGTCCTCAGGTCTGCAATCCCCGGAATATTAAAACTCTACGGAAAACTACAGGCAGCTTCCTTGCTGGCCCGCCAAACAATCAAGTGCAACTCAGTTGAAGATCTGGTTTCCTTTTGATAAATTCCTATTTCCTCTGAAGCTGAAACGACCTCGAGGGGTTGCAGAAGCACTGCGCCCCCTACTGGCACTTAATATGATAACCATATCCATGACCTAACACTCTGGGATTCTTTCTTAAGGCTCGAGGGCGTGATAAAGACACACTGGGTTAACTGGTGTTTAATGGAATCCAAAGAAAAATGCATTTACTTATTGAAATTTTTTAAACCGCTTAATCAAATCTCCCTCTACTACTACTACTACTACATATGAAGGCAGCCCTGTTTAGGGAAGCTTTTAATGTTTGATGTATTACAGTATTTTAATATTTTTTGGGAAGCCGCCCAGAGTGGCTGGGGAAGCACAACCAGATGGGCGGGGTATAAATAATAAATTTATTATTGTTGTTGTTATTGTTATTATTATTATTACTACATAATAATAATTAGTAAAAACACAAATAAAATCAGTAAGATGTTTAAAATGAATGTAGGCGGTTTAATTATGTTTCTGGGAAGGCTTGCTGAAATAGGTTTTCGGCAGGTGCGTATGAGAATATACCAAGGTCTACATACAGGGAGTTCCCAAGCACAGATGCTGCCACGTCGAGACAGACTCCTTGCAAATTGAACATTATACGTCATTTCTAAAAGTGCAAGTTCCGCAGATAGAAGTGATCAAATAGGCATTGCTATTTCCTTCTTTAGTAGGAGCATTACTTTTCAGTAATATTCCCTTTCTTCTTACTGAACAAAGCTTATTTTACATCTGAAGGCAGCCCTGTATAGGGAAGTTTTTAAATGTTTAATGCTTTATTATGCTTTCATATATGCTGGAAGCTGCCCAGAGTGTCTGGGGCAACCTAGTCAGATGGGTGGGGTACAATTATTATTATTATTATTATTATTATTATTATTATTATTATTATGTGTCATGCCTTGCCATGGACTGCATCTTGTTATCTTGGGCAAAATGGTTCATCTCCCCCTGCCACCCCAGCTAAATTTGATAGAAAGTTTGAGATCACAGAAAACAACAGAAGACTTTTGATCATGCAAAGTTTCAAAGAATACTTAGAAATGTACCCCAAATATTCCAGATCAGAAAAGATGAAGGTTTTATTTATGTCAAATCCGCAGGCTATAATGTCCTTGATGTTTTCTATAGCACACTGATAAGCCTTCTCAAGTGTCATATCCTTCCACAGGTACTTCTCATCATCGGTTATCTGTATGACTAGGGGAACATTAAATACTTCCTGTAACCACCTGGTTAAAAAAAATGAAACAGATTTAGCTTTAGGGTGGGTCCTAGTTAAATCATTAGCCAACATGGTAATCTTTATACAATAGTGCAATCTGGGTTGAAATTAAATTTATTCAGATTCCTTTGACAGACTTTACAGAATCGTTTTCTCAGCTGCAAAGACTCTCCTAAATCGATTTATTTTAAAGATGTGGTTATGCACACTATGGGTATGCAATGTCCAATTTGAACCTCAATTTGGCACTTTGGAAAACAACTAGCCTCAATCTGAAGTGATTCAGAAGAGATCAAATCCATGCTGGGGAAAAGCGGCTTTGTTTCTATTCCATGTTGGAAAACAGCTATAATTTCCCCCCATTTGGCAGAAGTGGATGAAATTTGCAGGCAGAGTAGCTCCTCCAGACTGGATCAAGCCTGCCAAATTATCTGGATACTAAATGCTGCAATTGTGTCATGCAATCACAGAAATGGGTAAAGCGCATTTCCTTTCACTGCTACTTTGACGAAATCTTGGTTGTGCAAACAGCAAGAAAAATATTTTAAATCTGCATTCAAACAGAGGTGTCAAAGTTGAGAATCAGAGAGAAAGGAAGGGATTCACATTTGGCAGCTGTTTCATTGCCCAGCCTATTCATGAGTTACAGTAGCAATTGCAGCCCTATTTCTGCTTACAAAAGGTGCCTCTGCCGGGTTGTGTGTGTGTGTGTGTGTGTGTGTGTGTGTGTGTGTTTTGCAAACTCCCCCTAAATGCCCACCCCTGTGCATCATTCCATGGTCTTCAAGAGGACCCCCTCCCCAAAATCACCAGGTTCATTTGAATAGGCAAAAGGGGAAAGAAGAACTCATCCATAAATTTCCTTCCATTCATGGATCTGAGCCCCAATTCTTTGAATCACAGGTTCTTATTGTCTAGTGCTTTGTATGTTGTCTTAAACGAGTAGCAAATATATAATATGAAATGTTATATACTTCCAGAGTTACTTACTTTGTGAAAGTAAATGGGATAAGGTGACCAACATGCATTGCCTCGGCTGAGGGACCTCTGCCGGTGTATAGGTAGAATGGCTTCTTATTTTCATAGGCATCAAGAATTTGGTTCATATCTCTGGAGAAAAGTAAAGATACAGAGTTTGACCTTTTAAAAGATGAGCTTGACAAAATGAAAAAAGCATGAGAAGTGCCAAAGAAGGCAACATGTCATTTTTGTGACTACAATTTGTATTTTAAGGAAAATATTGTAATTTAAATAGTGCAACTGGGGCTTGCATGCAGTGGAAAAACCTGACACCCCAGCTATGCAATTTAAAGAATTATGCAAGACTCCTTTACCATTCACCCCACAAGAAAGTTGGCTTTTGCTTTCTCTAGCAGAGATGTGTGTGAAATAGTACATGGTACAACTGTACAAAGTGTAAAAAAGAGGCTGACAAACCAGCAATTAAACCTACTTACCTATGAGAAAAGAAGATTCCTCTGCGTAGGAAGTGGTGTGGTTTATGCCCAGTAACTCTTTCTATCCGGTTGATGAGGTCTTTATCAATTTTGCTGCTGCCAAATCGAACTGAAGCAACCAAAATGGGCAATAAATATTATTATTATTATTATTATTATTATTATTATTATTATTATTATTATTATTATTATTTAGTTGCTTGTTACACAAAAAGGTCTTCAAGTGACTTAGAGCATATTCACATACTACAGTACAGTCATACCTCGGGTTACAGACGCTTCGGGTTGTGTGTTTTCAGGCTGCGCACCATGCCGAACCCGGAAGTACTAGACTAGGTTACTTCTGGGTTTCAGCACTTTGCACATGCGCAGAATCGCAACCCATACGTGCACAGTCGTGGTGCTGCAGGTTGCGAACGCTGCGGGTTGCGAACGTGCCTCCCACATGGATCATGTTTGCAACCCGAGCGTACACTGTATAGGTAAAAATACAATATAATATTATAGACGCATTCAGCAGTGATATACTGCTATCTAAATCACCACTGAATTAGCAATACAGCATAGCAACGTGATCCCACCACTCCAAATAAAAACAGGGGAATTGTTAAATATTTTGGCTTACCATTACCCTTAAATGTCTACAAAAATGTACAAAACTACATCTACACTCTTCTTTAATCAGATTCCTGATCCCCTTTTCAAACTGAGCTACTTCATTCTCAGTAAAAACCGTCAGAGTTATAGTGCAACCTTTAGAAAGTTTATTCAGAGGTAAGTGCCATCAGATTCAATGGTTCATATTCTCTAGTTAGTGTGCTTTTGACTGCTGCCCTAGAAGCACAAATCACCCTCTGAAATTTCTCATTATTTCATTCTTTCCTTAAGGCAATGCTGAACATAAGACTAGATTGATCAAGTCTGAGGAATATCTAGTTCAGCCTTCTGCTTCTGACTGTGGCTTGTGAGAAACCTCCAGGAAACCCACAAGAAGGGTTTGAAGACAAATGGTGTTAGGCAGCAATACTGCCTCTCAAAAACTGGAAATAGAAAGGGCCGCTTGAGCACAATGGAAAACTTGGTTAATCTGAGCACTTCATGACAAAAACGCAGCAGACAGAGTATGTTATATTATAGATTTTTAAAATCTTTTAAAAATGGACAGAACACCACGTACCTATAAGTTTATCATAATCCACTCCCTTTGCATTGGATGTCTGTACTGTCCAAGGGTCTACAAAATCATTATCTTCTGTGTCTCCTGGACCATTACTGACCGGAGTGAAGTCTGTTGGAGGGGAACCTGGTTTATATTCCTCACCTGTCGCTGTTTTATAGCTCAGTTTTAATGAAAGTAACAACTTAACTGCTGTATCAATTTCATCCTGGGGTGAAAGAAGAAAACACACACAAGGCAGTGTTCAGGTTAATAAAATGCAGAAAGCTGTGGCCTTGCAGCTACATTATACAGAATAGGAAATGTTCTATATGCATGAAGTCATATGTGTGTTTGTGTGGTTTTTTCTTGCGTGTGTACATACATACATATATGAATGAGAGAATGAATAACAGGTTGAAGACGAAAGTGGATGGGGCAGAGAGATGAAGCAGCTGGCTCTCCAAACTCCATGTAAACAAACCAAATGACCTGCTTGTCTAACCTTGAGCAACGTCACTCAAGGTCTCCATTTCACTTTTCCACTTGCAAAACTAATACAAATATTTACTTACCTTGTAGGGGCTCTGTAGGACTTGAAAGAGTTCTTAAATGTGCAGAGAAGCTAATATTTCCTTTACAGACTTACCCTAACCACCCCTATCTGCTGCTATCAAATCCCACCTGAAAACTCAACTTTTCCACTGTTTCCCATTGGATTAGCCCTTTGTTCAACACTCAACTGCATTCTTACCCATGTCTCTAACCTATCGCTAATCTAAAATGCCCTGAAAATACAACCAGGTAACTAATTAGCCTATCAAATACATTACTAAAACATGGGCCACAAAGAACAAGTTTTATAAAAAAAAAACACACCAGGCACGTTCATAGAAGGTGGGCTTATTAATGGACATTAGCCATGAGGAGTCAAATGAAACATCCTGATTCAGAGCTCTTACTGCTGGACATGTAGGGCTGGGGTGGAAACAGCATGGCAGGACTACTGCACTGTTATCCCAATATATCTGGATAAACACCATAGAAAAAATGATCCTGGACTAGAGAGACCCTTTGTTGGATTCAGAAGGCAATTTTAAATGATTTTGGACTCAGACACAGGACACTCCCGCTGGCAAAAAGAGTAGGTGGGAAGAGAATATATTTTTGCCAAGCCCACCTTCCCCTCGCAGTCTGAAAAGTGTTCCAGAGGGTTGAAGGACCCCCTAGAACAGTATGGGGGTAATGGAGGAGGCAGAAGGGGGAAACTGAGGCAAAAAGCCTCTCCCCGTTTTCCTCCAGTAGGCATGCCCACTGGATCTCAATCCTTTCACCAACCAGAAGGAGCTCTTCTGCTTCTGGAAGGGACACTCTAGATCAATCCCT
Source organism: Podarcis melisellensis (assembly GCF_964234715.1). NCBI lineage: Eukaryota > Metazoa > Chordata > Lepidosauria > Squamata > Lacertidae > Podarcis > Podarcis melisellensis. The sequence goes on along the minus strand of NC_138528.1, from coordinate 16,724,726 downwards.
TATATATTAAAAGTCTCAACCAAGGAACTTAGAAATTACTGTTTTTGTGAGATAGCTACCTTTTTTAAAAAACAAACACCCCTCCTTTTTAAAGGAGCTTGTAGATGTAGAAATTCAGTTTTATTAAAAGTCTGTCTATCTATCTATCTATCTATCTATCTATCTATCTATCTATCTATCTATCTATCATCTATCTATCTAAGTTGCATAACTAGATTCTACTAAAATAAAATTCTAACTGGAAAACTAATATTGCTAAGAGTTCAGTTAATGAAATACAATTTTACCTTTGGTGCTTTCTCAGCTTTTAGCGATCTGACTTTTTCTCCTTGTGCAGTCACTTGTTCAAACAGTTCAAGAGGATTAAGAGAGCAAAAGTCACAATTCTGAAGGTCTGCCATTTTCAGGAGTGTGAAGGATCTTTTCTGTTTATAGTTTAAAGTGCAACTTGCAGCTTCTTTTTATCCAGAAACTTCAAAACAGCCTGGAGGAGTCTAGAAGATAAAAGACAATGTATGCTTTAATCTTTGGTAGCTAGTTTTATAAATGTTGCATAGGTCAAGCATTATTTTTATGTACAAACACACAAAATAGGATTCAAGTTTTTCAAACACATTTATTTTTAAATCTAAGAATACTGTACATGAATACATTGATTTAATATTTAGCACCCACCTGGTAGGCCCAACAGAGCTTTATTACTGGAAAACAAACCTCATTCCAAAATCAAAGTCAGAGGCTTTCCTGAAGCAATTAGGCATGGCATTTACAGAGAAGCTTGCTCAAGCCAAGTCAGTTTACAAACGTGTTTGTCATCAAGGGCAAAGGTTCCTTAGCCTTCCTCCCATCTTTTTGATCTGATGCTATTCTGGGCATCATTTAGCACTTAAACAGCTCAGTCCTATATGTGCATTATCATTCTGCTGCTCTTCACCCTATGGTCCCAGAGTGGGCCACAACAATTTAAAGTACAATAAAAACAGTTTTAAAACTTAAAATTAATATATGTACTCACAAAAAGGGTGGGTTTTGAAAAGATACATCTCAGGTGTCAAAGGCCAGGGTAAAGAGGTGTGCTTTCAGCATTCGCTCAAAGCTGTTTAATAAAGTTGCCAGGCTCTCCTCTGTGGGGAGGACGTTTTGCAATTTAGGAGCTGCCATAGAGAATCTTTGGCCCTCCAGATGTTTTGGACTACAATTCCCATCATCCCTGACCACTGTTCCCGTTGGCTAGGGATCATGGGAGTTGTAGGCTAAAACATCTGGAGGGCCGAAGGTTGTCTATGCCTGCCATAGAGAATGAATGCCCTCTCCTTGGTGCTGTAGCTGGGAATGAATGCCCTCAACAGGTGCTGTAGCTGGGAAAAGGCATGCCTAGCCACCTAGGCCACCTGAGCCTCCAGTGATAGCACCCCAAGGTGTGGACCTGCTCCTTCCAGGGGAGTGCAATGCCATCCAGGAAGGTTGTCTCCCCACCTCCTGTACATGAAAACTGGGGACACATATCATCTCTGTCTTTTCAGGATTCAACTTCAATTTCTTGGCCCCTATCCAGCACATTACTGCTTGCAAGCACCACTCTAACATTGCATCTGCCTCTCCAGATTCAGAAGAAGAGAAGAAGAGTTTGGATTTGATATCCCGCTTTATCACTACCCTAAGGAGTCTCAAAGCGGCTAGCATTCTCCTTTCCCTTCCTCCCCCACAACAAACACTCTGTGAGGTGAGTGGGGCTGAGATACTTCAAAGAAGTGTGACTGGCCCAACCAAGGTCACCCAGCAGCTGCATGTGGAGGAGCAGGGACGCGAACCCGGTTCACCAGATTACGAGTCTACCGCTCTTAACCACTACACCCCACTAGAACAGAGAGATAAGAGTTGGGTGTCATCCAAATGTTGATGGCACTTCATTCCAATGGCAGCTCCCAAAGGCTTCCTATAGATGTTAAATAGCATGGGGAACAAGGTGGAACCCTGCGGGACCCCACAGAACAACTCTCATGGTGCTGAACAGTAGCTTCCCAAGCTACTTTCTGGAAACAGAAAGAGGAAAGAGGAACTGTTGAACCACAGTGTCCCCAATCTCCATATCCTAGAGATGCTCCAGAAGGACACCATGATCAGCAATATTAAAAGCTGCAAGGGATCAAGGAGAATGAGCAGGTTCATACTCCTCTATCTCTCTCCTGACAAATGTCTTCAACCAAGATGGTTTCAGTGCCATGGTCAGGCATGAAACCAGAATGGAATAGACTTGGAAGTTAAGTCCCGCAATATTCATGGGGCTTACTTCCAAAGTGCTGTTGTAGCCTTCAAAAGGAAGCCACAAGTCCCAGTGTGTAAGCATATCCTTTCACAGCTTTGAATTTTCAGCAATTTCTCCACAATTCTCCAATTTCCATAAATCCCAATACAGCAATATCCCTTTTCACTGCAATACTCCTCCATTTGCTTGATTGCATCTCAAATATCACTTCTGGAACAAACACACCATACAATGAATCGAACTAAAGCCAATCAGTGTTTTAACTTGCTGAGTAAACCATTATTCTTGGAACTTGACTTGGGAAATGAATATCTGCTTTAGATTTATTAATTACACTTCTGCCTAGCTCCTCGGCTATGTGTATCATTGCTACTTTTTCCTCAACACTTAAAAAACAGGGTTTCATAGTATGCTTTGAGAATTCTATTCCACTCATCTACATGCCCTTATTACGATGCCAAATGCTTTGCCTTAGTCAATTACGCTTAAGCAAAAAATTACATGTAATAACTCTTCCATCTCCACTTCTCCACTCAAAAAATCTATTCCCATGGGATCTAATTTCAGTCTCAATTTTTCTTAGAAATTTTCTGCCAATCATTTTTAATGCATTTTACTTATTCAACAAATAAGTGAAATGGCAAACTTATACAATGTCTGCTTTTGAAATGAGGAAAAGACAGGGTATATTTACAATTTTCAGCCTTCAGTTTGTTTTTCAGATGAGCTCCCCAAAACTGATGCAAATTCTGGTAAGCTCTATCACTATCATTTCCCCAAAACACAGACAAAATGCCACCAGCTTCTGGACACCCTATGCACATCCTGCGTCATGCCATGCTCAAGAGGATTGGGAGAACCCTCAGAACATTCACCTTAATACAACGTTGACAATAGCCTTATGGAAATTACAATGGTCACAGTCCTGAAAAGAACCAAACCCGGATTTCCTTTGTAAATGCTGTTCTATAACACTGGGTAAATGTTTGCTTATTTATCGCCCTCACCCTGCCCAACTCAGAAGAAAATGGTAGCGATGCTGAGTGTACCTCAATTATGGATCACAACCCCGGCCAACAGATTTTCAAGAGCTACATCCCACCGAATGGCAAGATAGAGCACACAACTAAATTTGAAATATCATTAGACAATACTTAGTCAACCATTCCTTAAGAAACGTACAAGACCGGCGGTTCTTTACTCTCCCCAGGCAGGTTGTTCCATTCCTGAACTGCTCACACAAATGCAAACTTTAGACCCCAGAAGGCAGAAAGCCTATCAGTTAAGGAAGTATTAAAACCCCACAGGTGCTCACTTTCCCTGGCTCCTGCTTAAACAGGACAGTATCCCTGCCTTCTCTGTACAGTGGTACCTCTGGTTACGTACTTAATTCATTCCAGAGGTCTGTTCTTACCTGAAACTGTTCTTAACGTGAAGCACCACTTTAGCTAATGGGGCCTCCCTGCTGCTGCGCCGCCGGCGGAGAACGATTTCTGTTCTCGTCCTGAAGCAAAGTTCTTAACCTGAAGCACTATTTCTGTGTTAGCGGAGTCTGTAACCTGAAGCGTATGTAACCTGAAGTGTATGTAAGCCGAGGTACCACTGTATAGCACAAGGGAACACTGCATTTTAATTGCCCTTTTAAGGTTATAATACAGGGGCCAGCAAACTTTTTTAGGAGGGGGGCGGTCCACTGTCCTTCAGACCTTGGGGGGGGACTGGACCCACTGCCTCCTGAAAGCACCCCCCTCCCGAAAGGCCCCCCTGCCTATGCCAATCACACCGCAGCCACCGACGCTGCCTTGTCATCGGCAGCGTCGGCATCCTCTGTCTCGGTGGGGCACAGAGCCCAAGCTGCTGGCCTGGGCGGAGGGGGCAGCCTCCACGCAGCTGTTACTTTCCTTCCCGCTTGGCTGCTTCCTTCCGCCTGGCCACCTTAGCGGGAAGGAAGAGGCGGTACCCAAATGCCGCTGGCCTGGGTGGTGGAGGCAGCCTCTGTGCTGCTGCCGCTTCCTTCTCGCTTGGCTGCCTCCTCCCGGTCAGACGCCTCAGCAGGAAGGAAGGGGCGGCGCCCAGAGGCGTCCACGGCTTCTGACTGGCTGCAGGAGCTTCCTGCAGCCAATCAGAAGCCGTGCCGCGGATGTCAGTCTCCGTGCAGCGAGGCCTCTGTGCCGCGCCTGTTTAGTGCAGGGATTGACCGAGCGGGCGGCAGGGTCTGCAAGGTTCACAGGCCAGATTAACGAGCTTGGTGGGCCGTATCCGGCCCGCGGGCCTTAGTTTGACAACCTCTGCTATAATATATAAGAAGATTTACATTAATGTTCTTTGCTCACTCCATTACAAAATCAATAAATATTAACGTGTCAAAGTGTACGATTAACAGTGTATTTTTAAATCACTAGCATAAGCAAAAATGCCCCAATCTTTCAGAATGAAGCAAGAGAGTACAGATTTTCAGGCAATGTACCCAGGAGCCCTGGAATTCCTTGGAAGCTTAGCAGAGCCTCCTCCATCTGAAAATCAGTAATGGTTGTCAAGCTTTTCTGCAAGGCAGTTTCCCTCCCCGTTTCCACCACCTGCAATGTGCAATAAAGTGCATATTGGGAGTATTCTAGGGCATATTCTCAATGTGTGTGAGTCCATAAGCCCAGCTGTTATATGTGAACCCTAAGATAACTCCCAAAACCCTCTGCAAGACACAAGAGGTTCCATGGCAAATACACAAGTTGTGTACAATATTCCTTATCAGGGAAATAGTTGTTGAAAGGCCTCCCAGAAGGTAGAAAATGTGAAAACCAGAGCAGTAACACACTCATGCGGATGGTCAGCCACAGTGCCCCTTCAAATGTTTGTTTGGAGGGCAGGGGGAAAGGTGACTGGGAGGCAACTTCAATCACTAACAATGGTCTGTCAGAAAATAGCAAGCAGTTCAGCCTTCTTCCAAGTGTCTAAGTATACAGTGGAAGCTCGGGTTGCGAACATGATTCATGTGGGATGCATGTTCACAACCCGCAGTGTCTGCAATCCGCAGCAGCGCATCTGTGCATGTGGGGTTGTGATTCGGCACATCTGCGCATGCACAAAGTTCAATTTAGTGCTTCTGCGACCCCCAAAATCCGGAAGTAACCTGTTCCGGTATTTCCGGGTTTTGGCGGTCTGCAACCCGAAAAAATGCAACCTGAAGCGTCTGTAACCCGAGGTATGATTGCACACAGCTCTCAATTTGGGCTCTTACTGCACACTCTGCTAACTGACTGCATTTTGGTGGGAGGTCTCTGCCCAAAAAATAATGTTTTATGTTGCCTTTTATTAATGCTTTAAATTATTATCTTGTGTTTTAATATTGCAGTTTACTCTGTGCCCTGTAAATGGTAGAAGAAGAAGAAGAGTTTGGATTTGATATCCCGCCTTTCACTCCCTTTAAGGAGTCTCAAAGCGGCTAACATTCTCCTTTCCCTTCCTCCCCCACAACAAACACTCTGTGAGATGAGTGGGGCTGAGAGACTTCAAAGAAGCGTGACTGGCCCAAGGTCACCCAGCAGCTGCATGTGGAGGAGCAGAGACGCGAACCCGGTTCCCCAGATTATGAGACTACCGCTCTTAACCACTACACCACACTGGCTCTCTGGTACCTATCTGGTACACTGGTACCGGGAACATGTGCTTATTGGTAGCTTTAAAAATATAGCAATAAATAGTAATTAACTTTTTTAAAAAAATAGCTTGTAGCACTGTCTGGTGAATAGTAAGAAAGGCTTGGAACTATTAGCACTCAGTACTTTAAGTGTTCAAAGCACTTATCTTACGTTATCTCAGTAGATCAATATTAACATATTCTGTGGAAGAGGCAAGCTTTGAACCTAAGATTTTGGGGTTGACAGCTTAGTCTCCATAGGCAGCTCAACACTCTTTTTGACAGACATGATTGCTAGGTGCATGTTATTATTTCCTTCAATAATCATGGAAAGTCTGCATGACATATACACGCCTTAAAAAGACCTGTGCAGGGAATGCTGCGAACCCTAATTGGGACAATGCTGATGACTCTCAGCCTGCTCAACTCACAAGTTCAGAGTCAGCCTTGAAAGCAAAGCTATTTCTCAATCGGATTACCCCACTTTTTGGAATAGGGCCAGGAGAGACAACCGCCATGAGATGCCATGACAGACCAGTGATTCACTGGTTTCCTCTGGATTGCAGCAGCTTTCCAGGCTCTCAGAAAGAAGTCTCTTTGCTAGCCTGGCTACAGGAGATGTGACCACTAGGGAGCATGGAGAGAGACTGTAGCTCATTAATCCAGGGCATGCTATGTAGGCAGAAAGTCCCAGTTTCAATACTCCACATTACCTTTAAAAGAGGGATCAAATAGCAGCTGACAGGAAAGATCTTTGCCAAAGACCCTGGGAAACTGCTGAGCTAGATGAACAAAAGTCTGACCTTGTGTAAGGAAGCTTCCTATGTTCTCCAAATCCACCTGCAACTCCTTCTGGCCCCACTCCTGGGTGAACAACTTTCTTAAATAAAATAAAAAAGCCCTTCCTAAAAGATGTAAGGGGAGACCAAATCCAAATGTGGAAGAATGGTTATGAATTGTGAAGCCTCTGGTATGAATTTTGCCTCTGCCAAGAACTCACCAGCTGACCTTAGGCAAGCCATTCTTATCTCTGTCTCAGTTCCCCCTCTGCCGTAGCAGAGGTATAATAACGATGACTTACCTTGCAGTGTTGGTGTAAGGATGATAGTACATGTGATATATAGTACATGTGAACTTCAAGCATGTAAAGTGTTTTTAAAACACTGGCAAGGACTATACAAATGCCAAGTATCATCATATTTTGGTTAAGGTGATCTAAGAAACTCAGTGCCCGGTCTCAGGATGGACAAAAAGGTCACATACAATGTTTGCCATTCGGCAAAGAAAGTGGTGACAGTGGGAGTGGAAGCAGAGATCATGCCTCCTCAAGATGGTCCAGACACACCAGTCTTCTTTCCTTCAGAAAGGGACTCCAACCAAGCAATTCCCCTATGAGGTAATGCTACATTTGGGGCATGATAGAGGTATATAAGATTACACATGGTGCAGAGGAAGTGGATAGGGAGACTGACTGACTGGTTGATTTCTCTCTGTCTCTCATAATAGCAGAATCTAAGGCCACTCAGTGAATGTTGGAAGATTCAGGACAATCAAAAATTATTTTTTTTCCATAAAAATTATATACTGCTTGATTGCAGAAAAAACCTCAAAGCAGCTTGTACAAGAAAAACAAGACAATAAAATTTTCACTAAAGATTCACAACCATAATTTAAAACACAGAGGAAGTTAAAACCACAATAGAATAGACCAAAACAAATTAAAATTCCTACAAACTTTCTAAACATCTGAGTAAAGGTAAAGGTAACCCGACTGTTAGGTCCAGTCATGGATGACTCTGGGGTTGTACGCTCATCTCGCTATATAGGCGGAGGGAGCCGGCGTTTGTCCGCAGACAGCTTCCGGGTCATGTGGCCAGCATGACTAAGCCACTTCTGGTGAACCAGAGCAGCGCACGGAAACGCCGTGTACCTTCCTGCCAGAGCGGTACCTATTTATCTACTTGCACTTTTATCTACTTGCACTTTCAAACTGCTAGGTTGGCAGGAGCTGGGACCAAGCAATGGGAGCTCACCCCATTGTGGGGATTTGAACCGCCAACCTTCTGATTGGCAAGCCCAAGAGGCTCAGTGGTTTAGACCACAGCGCCACCTGCGTCCCAAACATCTGAGTAGGCTTGCCTAAATAAGAAACATCTTCAGCAGGCACTGAAAATAATATAATGAAGATATCTGCCTGATATCAAAAGGCAGGGAGTTTAAAGATGTTGGTGCCGCCACACTAAATGACAGAGTTCTTACAGATGCAGTCCAGGTATTATGTGGCACCTGTAAAAGTGCCAATTCTGCTGATAGAAGTGGTTGAGTGGGCACATATGGGGTGAGGAGATCTCGTAGTCAGCTAAACAGATCCCAAGATGTTAAAGGCTTTATAGTACCTTTCCCACACAGGGAACACTGCTGAACTATGGCATTTGTTCCTACAAGATATAGCCAGTCCTACTTTTCTAGAAAAAAGAGACGCTGGAACTCACCACAAACGCCTCCCTTGTTCTCTTATAACAGCAATGGCGCCCACCTGAGAGGTGCCAGAACTTAGTTCTGGTGAGTTCCAGCTGGGAAAAAAGCCCTGTAATTAGTGATGAACAAGTATGGTACCCACTAAGGAAGAGCAGCAGTTTAAAATGCTTGAATATGCTGAACTGGAAGGTATAACGAATAGGATAAGAGAAAAGGATGATAAGGAGGATTGGAAAATGTTTATTGAATATTTTGGGATCCGGTATAAACAAGTAAACAACCTAGCAGGTCTTCAGTAAATCCCGCAGAATAGGAGCTAATACAAATCAACAGAGGAAGGAATTAGAAGATTACAAATGTAGAATACGTGATTTAATAGGAAAAATAAAGAAACCAGGAAAAGGGTGGAAGGGAAGTCACCAGGTATACAGCTGTAAGTCCAGATTGGTATGAAAGTTGTACAACTGGGGGGTGGTGGAGGGAAGGGGATGTGGGCTGTGCTGTTTTTCTTTTCTGTCTCTGTATTAAAAATGCAAATAATTTTTTTAAAAAAGGAGACAAGGTGAGGCAACTGCCTCAGGCCACAGGATCCACAGGGGGAGCAGATCCAGATGTAGATCTCCCCCCCTTGCTCCTGATGTAGTTCTTCCCTCGCCCCTTCTTCCCTGGTGGGGAGGCGTGTGTGTGTTGGCATTTGGGGAGGGCGGTCTGACTCAGGCAGGGCCGGGTTTAGGTTTGATGAGGCCCTAGGTTGCATTTTAATATTTCAATATTTCAATGTTGTATTTAATGTTGTATTTTAATCTTGTTTTTAAGTTGTATTCATTCAACTTGTTTTTATTATTGCTTGATGGCTGGGGAGGGCGGGGTATAAATAAAAATTATTATTATTATTAGGTTTGATGGGGCTTTTTATAAGTCCAGCTCTCGGACTTAACAGGTATCTAAAGCCATTTGAACATAACAAATAGGAGCCTACACAACCATAGCTGTCAACTTTCCCCTTTTCTTGCAAGGAATCCTATTCGGAATTAGGGAATTTCCCTTAAAAAGAGGGAAACGTTGACAGCTATGTACACAACACAAACCACTACTGCTGTATGTAGGTTTTATTTTATTTTATTAATCTTATATTTTGGATATGTACATCCAGGGATTTTTTTTTCCTTTAATTTTTTTTGGGGGGGCCCCAAGAGAGTGGGGCCCTGTCTTTTTTGGGGGGGAACTACATGAGAGGAGAAGAATGGGTCAGTTGGGCGACGGGTCGGACCCCCACGGTCTTCTTCCCCCGCCCAAAGGCCTCCCACTCAAAGGGTGGGCTGCAGGGGCGCCTCTCCCCCGACTACTCGCCTCTCCCCCCCCCTCCAGCTCCTCACCTGCCTAAGGAGACAGCCGCTTCTCTCAGCGCCTCTGGAAGAAGCCGCGATTCCCCTTTGCATCAGCCAAGTGCGTCGCTCATCGTCGTCCGGGCGGGAAACACGCACCTGAGCCCGGAACCACCGGTGAAGAGGAGCGAAAGAGGACAGCTAGGCCCATGCCCAGAACTGAGGAAGGGAGGAGGCGAGGTCTTCGGTGAGAGCCGCTCCGTAAGCCGAAGGGGGCGAGCAAACAAACAAAAACACAGAACGAAGGACGCCGGTGAAGGGGGTACCGGGGGGGCCCGGACCGTTCGATGCCGGGTCGAGTTTCCTGAGGGAACCGTTTCAGCGGGAAGCACCTGCCCACGCTGCGAAGCCGAGCGGCAAGCAGCGCGGTGGGAGGCTGCGTGAGGGCGGTGTTACCGTGAAAGGGGTCCCCCCGTGCATGGAAACCGGTCCTGGTCCCTTTTTGGCAGACGTTGGCTGCAGGCAGTACCGGCGGAGCTGCTTCGCGTGGCACTCGGGCCGCTTTGAAGCGGGGGAAAGGAGGTTTTTTATGCAAAGTACGTGCTGAAAGCGCCCCTGTTTCACAACTCTTGTTACTGTAGCTAAGCTTAATATAGTTGTAGAAAGCCTTCCTATATGGCTACCTTGTAATACAGGCGTACAATCCCCTCCCCCAAAGTCTATGTATGTTTATTTGTGTTTTTTGGGGTCTACTGGCAAACACAGGTTTTGATATAGATCTAACAATTCTGCTAGTTTTATACATTCCGGGGTCGGGTAGGGGAAAGGTATTTGCATGCCACACTCAGGTTTTCCTTCTTCATGGTGGTGGCATATTGATAACAGAATTATCTACAGTCTTTAGGTAACAGGAAAACGTGCGCTTTGAAAGCTAAGCTTTCCACAACATTTTAGAGAATGTGCCAGTTCCACAGAAGTGGTTTTTTTGACCCTTGGATGCTGCTGTTTTGCAGTTGTTGTTTTTTAAAGTGTCCCTGGCTCCAACATATACATATTTCTTGTCATAATTCAGTTTCATTTAGTGTTTATGCATGGAATTGTTAAGAGCTGCCCTTGTAAAAAATAAGAACGTGCTTCAGCAGGGTGCTGCGCTAATTTTAGCAGCAGCACACTTATCTGTTCATAATTGATACATTATTAATGATAAGTTAAAAAACAAATGGTCACACATAGTCTTGAGCCCACTGCCAATTCATTAAGCAAAGAGACAATTAAATGCATCTGTTTATTTATTTATCCATCTGTTTTATTATTTTCCAGTGATGGTTGTTCCCTGCACTTGCTTTTTCAGAAAACCAAATGTAGTGGGGAGCACACATACATTCCCTTGCTCGTTATGATACAGGTTTGCTGCTGGGACAAGCCATTTGAACACTAAAGCTAGCTGGCTCTCTGATTCAGCACTTTCTCATTAAATGTTTGCAGTTTTCTTTTGAGTAAAAATATTCAAATTACTGGAATTGTCTTGGGATGGCCATAGTTATTTTCAGGCTGTTAATGCAAACTGGAATGTGTTAACTTAATTAAATATTTAATTATGAACATAGTTATGTGGAGAGTCACGAACCACCCTGGTTTGTAAGTATGAAAGTATTCTATGTTTCTTTGACTGAAAAATGAGTTATTTAAAGTGAATTTCCTTAAATTTGTAGATTTTCATCGCAGAAGCTTTTCACTGTTTATGAAGATCTAAAGGGAAAATTTAGAGGATTCTGTTGCAGCCGACTTGATGAACCCCTCACTTGTTGCTTACGAAGATTCAGACTCTGAGACAGAGGATAGGGAATCTGAAGATGCCACTGCCAGTGGAATAAATGTTACAAATTCTGCTATGATTGCTGCTCAGCCTTGTGATGGGACAGTCAAAATTTCTGATAGCACATTCCAACCTGTGGAATACATTGGCAGTTCAAGGAGTAACATGTTTCATGAAGATACTCTTCTCCGGCACCTAAAACCTAATAAAAACTATATGGCAACCACACTTCTTAAGAAATTACAGCCTGATACACCTAGACTATTTTCTGCAAATGAGAGTTGCTCTCAGAAGAGGTCCTGCGATTACAGCGAAGTTACTCTACAAGGGCTGAGACCATATATCCCTAAAAGACTGCGGCAGGAAAAAAATCCGCTTCTTTGTGAAGCTGAAGACAGTGGCCAGAGCACAAGTTGTGCAGCCAAACATGATACAGCAGGAGAACAGATGTCCTTTAATACTTCCCAATATATTATGCCATACATAGGTTCCAAGTATGGGATAACTGAAATTCCTAGGAACCTGGTATTTCAGATGTCTGATCACAGCGGTCCAGTTAATGTGGTCCAGTGGTGCCCTGTGCAGAAGTGGAGCCACATGTTGCTCTCTGCATCTATGGATAAAACTGTCAAGGTAATATGTTGCAGAGTGAATGTGTTTGTGTCTTTTGGATGGAAAATTAGCATTTATTCCCCATAGGAAAAGAGGTGGGAATATAATCAATTTTAAAAGTCTCTAGTGTGTCCCTGTGAGCCTTTTTTCTGCGGAACTGGCAGATTCATGTAGAATTGTGTAGGCACCTGTCTGTTATGCAGTGCAGTCTGCATTTTACTCTGACAGAGGTTATGTACTGATGGAAATTATGGATTTCTGTACTGTCTGTGAAATTGGATTTCTGCAAGTTGAGGGGGTGGGAAAAAGTGCAGACTCTGCTGAACTCTGACACTAGTTCGAGTAAGTCAGAGAGAAACTGTAGATGGAGCTGGTGCATTGTTCCTTAAAAAAACTAGAGGATTCCCCCCCCCCTTTCTACCTTCTTAGTTGTGGGGAAATGGGAGCAGCAGAATTCTCAGTGCTCTTGCAGGAGACCAAGGAGATCTATATTTAGATTCAAAGGAATCTAAATATAGCACCTGTGACGCTGCTGATGTCAGCAGGCGCAGCATGGCACACTAAAGTCCCTCCTTGCCCTCTGATCTGGCCTCTGGTTGGCTATATGAGGGCACCTTCAAATACTTATTTCCCCAGGTATGGTAGTGGCTAATTGGCAGGTGGTAATGGTAGACCGGAACACCCACACAAGAGGAGCCAGCTTGTGTGTGTAGTAGACGGTGCCCCATTCCTTGCAAAAAATAAAATAAATAAATCCAAAGCTGTCATTTGCTCTTTGAGACCGGGGGAATCCAGGTGCATGTGTTTCTAACTGCCACCTGCAAGGAAATAGTAGGTTGAAGAGGCAAGGGTTTCTATGTCCCTGTACTGGTTCTCCCAAGTAAAGTGGAGCCACTTGCTGTAATTGCACTGTTTACTGCTAGGAAAGGACTGAGGAATGAAAAAATGAAGGATAACCTCAGCTCTCCCAATAACATTTTAATATGTGCTGCAGGAGAAATGAAGGAAATCCTATAAGGAGAAATCAACAGGTGATAATTTTAGGAATTTTCCATTACGGAATTTCCGGGTAATCAATTTTGTGGCTTAAATTACCTTGTCTGGCAACCTGGTGCAAGAGAGAGCATAAGCTGAAATAGCTAAGACTGCAATATATATTTTTAGGCAAGTGGAGTAGAGCCAGTGATGGGATCTTGAGGCTTCCCTGGAGTTTAGGTTTATCACTACTGATTAATACAAGAAAAAGAGCACAGGCATAGGATATGATTTTACCTAAAGAGCCTGCTGTATTAAGCCAAAGACCCCTAATCAAACATTCAGTACTCACAGATAACAACCAGATGCCCACAGGCAGGACATGAGTGCAATAGTACACTCCCCACTTACGACTCTTAGCAGTTGGTATTCATAGACATACTATCTCTGACGCTGCCCGTAATGTACTGTACGGCTATCAAGGCAAGTAGCTGTTGATAACCTGATTCCATGTATTTGTCTAGTCCTCCTTTTAAGCCTCGCAAGTTGGTGGCCATTACTACATCTTGTGATAGCAAATTCCACGATTTAACTATGCACTGTGTGAAGAAGCTCTTCCTTTTGCCTGGTCTGAATTTGAATTTGTAGGGACATGATTCCCAAGCGCTGCAGCTGTCATGTCTACTGTCAGACATCCAGCCCAGTAATGTCTGCTCTGATTTGGCATCAATTCTCCAAGGTCTTAAGTTGACATCTTTTTCATACGGTTCATCTGTTCCATCCCTGATATCTGAGATCCTTTAATTATAAATGTCCTGGTTTAGTTCTTAACATGCTGCATGCAAACCATCCTGAGAGGCTATCCTGAATTGCTCCCCATAACTGTTCCCTTTCCACAGATCTCACTGTACAAAGTTGGCTAGAACAGTTGTTGTTCATTGCTCCCACCTGCAGCCAACGTTCCACTTGCTATTTCAGTGGCTTTTTCCAGAATCCATATCCCTGTACTGTACCCATAGAAGTAAGCATAGCCAGCTGTAACAACTCCTCCATCCACTTTTGTGTTGAAACAACTGAGCCTCAAATCCTAGAACAAAACGAATTATTAAAGAAGAGGTGAGCCCCCCTGTGTCATACAAAATTTCTAATTTGCCTCTGACTTCCTGAGACTTATTCCGAGACTTATAATTTTCCTAAAAACTCCTTTCTTTGAATGGATACAAATGACTACTCATGTCAGCCATATAATTAAAGTGCTTAGATGTTTCTTAGGTTTGCTGTAATGACGCTTGCTTTGCATTATAACGTTTTAGTGGAAAGCTTATGTGATGTCCTCCTGCTGCTAATTCTAGCTCTTTACATCAGCGGGTGAATAATCTATGTTTTGCTGTCCTTAATGCCTCATTTCTAGCTTTTGCAAAAGTACTTAGGTTGTCACAAAGGGATATATGTACGCACCACTTTTTCTTTGACTGACGTGAGACTTTGCTTTCTTGCACTGCTTTTCAATTAACTGGAGGAGATAATAGTGAGACTAGAAACCATGAGCACCATCTACTTGGTATAAACACAGAAGCATTTATTTTATTGTATGGATTGGGTCCAGGCTACCTGAAGGACTGTGCCAGTGTGGTGTAGTGGTTAGGAGCGATAGACTCGTAATCTGGTGAACCGGGTTCGATTCCCTGCTCCTCCACATGCAGCTGCTAGGTGACCTTGGGCTAGTCACACTTCTCTGAAGTCTCTCAGCCTCACTCACCTCACAGAGTGTTTGTTGTGGGGGAGGAAGGGAAAGGAGAATGTTAGCCGCTTTGAGCCTCCTTAGGGTAGTGATAAAGCGGGATATCAAATCCAAACTCTTCTTCTCTTCTTCTCTTCTTCTCTTACCTGTGAGCCTGCCTGGGCTTTGAGATCTTCTGGGGGAGACCTTTCTCTTGGCCCTACCACCTCGCAAGCACATTTGGTAAGGATGCAAGATAGGGAATTCTTGGTGGCTGCTGCCAGATTGTGGAACTCATTCCAGTGGGAGGCTAAGTTGGCCTCCTCTCTGCTATACCTTTTGTCAGTAGGTAAATACTTTTTTGTTCCGACTTATTGGCTGTTGTGGCAGGGTCTTCTGAGGGTGGATGTTCTACTTTGTGTGTGTGCAAAAGGTAAAGGTACCCCTGACCATCAGGTCCAGTTGCGGACGACTCTGGGGTTGTGGCGCTCATCTTGCTCTATAGGCCAAGGGAGCCAGCGTTTGTCTGCAGTCAGCTTCTGGGTCATGTGGCCAGCATGACTAAGCCACTTCTGGCAAACCAGAGCAGCGCACGGAAACGCCGTTTATCTTCCCGCCAGAGGGTACCTATTTATCTACTTGCACTTGGCGTGCTTTCGAACTGCTAGGTAGGAAGGAGCTGGGACTGAACAACGGGAGCTCACCCCATCACGGGGATTCAAACCACCGACCTTCTGATTGACAAGCCCTAGGCTCTGTGATTTAGACCACAACACCCCTCTGTGTGTGTGTGTGTGTGTGTGTGTATGCGCTTATAAATGTTTAAATTCATTTGCTGTATTTTTATGCCACTCTTCTGAGTTATTGTCCCCTGAGTTGGCTACCATCAGTGACAGAGAGAGACACGTTCTGCAGTCAGGCTTGCAAGCTAAAAAGACAAGGCATGCAAGGGAAGAAGAATCGTATTAAGGTTCTGGAGCCCATTCAGGTGATTTGCACCAGTTGTCCTTTAAAAGCCGGTGGTCTGTTGGTAATGTAGTTTTGATTTGGCAATGTCGTTCACTGTGGTCTCTACAGTTTCCTCCTAGCAGTTAGGCAGCACATCCTTGGCTGTCCAGCCCCTCTCTGAAATCGGAAGTGCAAAGTCAGCGGCAGCAAAGTCATTCTCATTGTATCAAGGGTGTGGCCACTTCTTGCATCACAGCCTGTGGACTACAAACATCCTAATCACAGTTGCCCCAAAGTGCAATTTCTAGACCAGAAAGAGCTTAATAATATGTCAAACGTACCAGGCAGTGATTTGCAGCGACGCTGTTTCATTTCAAAGCTGCACTAAAGTGCTCTCTTGAACTGGTCCTCAGCCTCCTCTTTTAAAATGCAGATTGGTAAGTTCAGATGAATAGAACATTCATTTTATTTTAGTGTGTTCCAAGGAGAGGCCGGCACTCACAATTAATCTCCTGCTGAGGAGGCAGAGAATGGGAATTATTGGCTAAAACGAATAAGCTCAAGTGGCAACCAGTGTTTATGGTATTGTAGAGTTTAAAAAATCCGTAGTCAGTAGAGCTTTGAGTCCTATTGTATGCTAAACAGTCCTTGAGAGCTATTTCATTGTTTGGACGAATAATCACATGTATTTTTCTTTTTAGCTATTAGTTCCTGCCCTCTTCGGAGTTCTTTTCAGGCCAGTAGAGGGCACAGTTAGATTAAAGATGAACACTGCAAGGGCGGGATACCAACTGCAGTTAACTTCTCTGTTTGGTCATTCATTGCAGAAAGGATGCTTTGCAATACAGATAGTAGCAAACAGCTTAAGACAGAGTTTATAATTACCTCTAACGTCTTTTGGGGCAGGGATGGTGCTCCCAATGTTAAACCTGCTCCCAATATTAAACTGTGCTTCATTTTACTTATTTATATTTAGAAAAGCATTTATAGACTGCCCCTCATACAGAACACCAGGGTACTGTACATCAAGATCCACAGAAAGCATGCAGAAGAATAATAAAAATGACTGTCTAATCTAAATAGTTTAAACAGCTGAATAGGCCTTAAAAATCCCTCAATAAGTATTTGCGATATTAGTGTACTGCTGAATTCCTCCCAAGGAGCAAGGATGCATGCCTTATCTCTGCTGGGAGAGTATTCCACAGTATGGGACCAGTGACACTAAGTGCCCAACCTCTAGTTAAAGCTAGTTGGGCTTCTGATACCCAGGGAACAACGAGCAGTGCTGTTCCAGAGGATCTCAGTGATTGAGCTGGAATAGAAGGGCCCAGGTGGTCCTTGCATTGTCTGGGACCCAAGTTGCTCAGGGCCTTGTATATTAATGCAAGAACCTTGAACCTGATGCTGTCACCCATCTGCCTTCATCAGTAGTCTGGGTGCTGCATTCTGCACTTGTTGGAGCTTCCAGGTCAGGTCCATGAGCACCTCCAGATAGCAAACATTGCAGTAGTCCATCCTTGTTATCACTACTTCATGGACCACAGTGCCCAGGCTTTCCTGATCCAGATACAGCCATAGCTGGTATACCAGATGGAGCTGGTAGAAGGCACTACTAGCCACAGAGGTCACTTGCTTATCCAGGAGTACCCCCAAGTTATGTACCTGCTTCTTCAGAGGGTATGCAACTCCTTCCAGAACAGGCAGTTGGCTAGTTTTATGGACACAGGAACCACCTATCCACAAAGCCTTCATCTTCCAATAATTCAGTCCTGACTTGTTCACTAACCATAGTTTAAAACAGCTAAAACTTCCTCCAGTATTGATGCAGATACTTCCAACCTCCTCCTTGCTGCTGCACCAGAGACAAGACAAGGGAGGGCTGAAGAGCCCAAGGCTCTCCTCTTCTTGATCATCTAATGCTAGATCATATTGTACCTCCTTGGGAATATGATTGAAGAGTAGTATAAAAATACTTACAATAAACAAACTTAGTGTTACATCCAAAGCGGGCCATTACTTTCTTACCACTTTGGACAGCACTTTCAATCTGCCTGTTTGCAACATGGCAAAACAAAATCTCCACCCCCATCACTCAGCCCAGACACTGAGGGTCTTCTGCTGGTTCCCTCACTGCAAGAAGTGAAGTTGCAGGGAACCAGGCAGAGGGCCTTCTTGGTAGTGGCTCCCTCCCTTTGGAACATGCTCCCTTTAGATGTCAAGGAAATAAAAAACTATCTGACTTTTAGAAGACATCTGAAGGCAGCTCTGTTTAGGGAAGTTTTTAAGGACTGATGTTTTTATTATGTTTGATGATGATGATGATGATAATTTATTACTTATACCCCGCCCATCTGGCTGGGTTTCCTCAGCCACTCTGGGCAGCTTCCAACAAGAAATTAAAAATACATTAAAACATCAGTCATTAAAAACTTCCCTAAACAGGGTTGCCTTCAGATGTCTTCTAAACGTCAGATAGTTTATTTCTTTGACATCTGAAGGGAGCATGTTCCACAGGGTGGGTGCCACTATCGAGAAGGCCCTCTGCCTGGTTCCCTGTAACTTTGCTTCTCGCAGTGAGGGAACCGCCAGAAGGCCCTCGGCACTGGACCTCAGTTGTATGATATGTTGTAAGCCTCCCAGAGTGGCAGGGGAAACCCAGCCAGATGGGCAGGGTATAAATAAAATAATGATTATCATCATTTTCGACTTACAATTTAAATATTTTCATTTCTCTCATTGATGGATTCGAAGGTGGTTGAGAAAATATCAGAGAACCCCATGAAAACAATAAGGCTGTCACACATGACACATTTGCTATCTTTCAGACTAACCTTTCTTTGAAGGGTTATTTTGAAGATAAAAGGCCATTTATGCCGCACTAGACTCTTTGGAAGAATGAGATAAAAAAATATATAATAAAGAAAATTAAAAACGAAATGAAATAAGACTAGATTTAAAATAAAAACTATTGTTACTATTTAATACTACTATCTTTGGCTTTGGCGATTATTTCTTCTGCTGGAGCACCGTTATCTTTTAAAGACATGGAAAAAGAGCATTTCTATATACCGTATTTTTTGCTCTATAAGACTCACTTTTTCCCTCCTAAAAAGTAAGGGGAAATGTGTGTGCGTCTTATTGAGCGACTGCAGGCTGCGCAGCTATCCCAGAAGCCAGAACAGCAAGAGGGATTGCTGCTTTTGCTGAGCAGTGATCCCTCTTGTTGTTCTGGCTTCTGAGATTCAGAATATTTTTTTTTCTTGTTTTCCTCCTCCAAAAACTAGATGCGTCTTATGGTCTGGTGCGTCTTATAGAGCGAAAAATACGGTAAGTTTCTGGCTTTCATTTGCATTTTTTGGAAATGGAACCTGGGCTGTCAAGGAGTATGCAGGCTCTGTTTGGAAGGATTGTGTGCAGAGGGGGGGACGGGACCACACACTCTCCTCTGCATGAAATAAATTGACTGAATAACTGTGCTCCAAATGGGAGCTTTTTCCAAGAAGACCTCCCTCCCGCCACCACTCTAAGAAATTACAGTGGTGCCTCGCAAGACGAAATTAATTCGTTCCGCAAGTCTCTTCGTCTTGCGAGTTTTTCGTCTTGCGATGCACGGTTTTCCATAGGAATGCATTGAAAATCAATTAATGCGTTCCTATGGAAACCGCCTTCCCCCGACCTCTTCTGGCGGGCGGCATTTTAAAATCGCCCGGGACAGCGGAGGACTTCTCCGCTGTCCGGGGCGATTTAAAAGCCCCTGGGAAGGCAGGCAGGGGGGACAAAGGCTTTCCCGCCCCGCCGCCGGGCTTCGGGACATCGTTCTGAAGCCGGGCGGCGGGGGGAGGCTTTCCCGCCCGGCCGCCCGGCTTCGGGACATCGTTCCGATGCCGGGCGGCGGGGGGAGGCGTTCCTGCCCCACCGCCCGGCATCGGGACGATGCCCCGAAGCCGGGCGGCTGGGGGAGGCGTTCCTGCCCCACCGCCCGGCATCGGGACGATGCCCCGAAGCCGGGCGGCTGGGGGAGGCGTTCCTGCCCCACCGCCCGGCATCGGGACGATGCCCCGAAGCCGGGCGGCGGGGGGAGGCTTTCCCGCCCGGCCGCCTGGCTTCGGGACATCGTTCCGATGCCGGGCAGCGGGGGGAGGCGTTCCTGCCCCACCGCCCGGCATCGGGACGATGCCCTGAAGCCGGGCGGCTGGGGGAGGCGTTCCTGCCCCACCGCCCGGCATCGGGACGATGCCCTGAAGCCGGGCGGCTGGGGGAGGCGTTCCTGCCCCACCGCCCGGCATCGGGACGATGCCCCGAAGCCGGGCGGCTGGGGGAGGCGTTCCTGCCCCACCGCCCGGCATCGGGACGATGCCCCGAAGCCGGGCGGCGGGGGGAGGCTTTCCCGCCCGGCCGCCTGGCTTCGGGACATCGTTCCGATGCCGGGCGGCGGGGGGAGGCGTTCCTGCCCCACCGCCCGGCATCAGGACGATGCCCCGAAGCCGGGCGGCTGGGGGAGGCGTTCCTGCCCCACCGCCCGGCATCGGGACGATGCCCCGAAGCCGGGCGGCGGGGGGAGGCTTTCCCGCCCGGCCGCCCGGCTTCGGGACATTGTTCCGATGCCGGGCGGCAGGGGGAGGCTTTCCTGCCCCGCCGCCGGGCTTCGGGACATCGTTCCGATGCCGGGCGGGGGGGGGGAGGCGTTCCTGCCCTGCCGCCCGGCATCGGGACGATGCCCCGAAGCCGGGCGGCGGGGGGAGGCTTCAAAAGCCGTCCGGGGGCTTTTAAATCGCCCCAGACAGTCCCGGGGCGATTTAAAAGCCCCCGGTTAGGCAGGCAGGGGGGGCAAAAGTCTTTGCCCCCCCTGCCTGCCTTCAAAAGCCGTCCGGGATAGCGGGAAGCGCTTCCCTGCTATCCCGGACCGCTTTTAAAATGCTGGCGGTGGGGAGCAAAGCCTTTCGCCCCCGCCGGCCTTCCTGGACCTCTTCTGAAGTCCGGAGGGGGGGGGGGAAAGGCTTTGCTCCCCACCGCCAGCATTTAAAAAAAGGTCCCCGAGATTTCCCTATGGGCTTTCGTCTTGCGATGCAAGCCCATAGGGAAAATCGTCTAGCGAAGCGTCGCAAAAACCGAAAAACCCTTTCGTCTTGCGGGTTTTTCGTCTTGCGAGGCATTCGTCTTGCGGGGCACCACTGTAAATTGAGCCTCATGGTGAAAAAGTACACTCTTTTACTAATCCATTCTATTCCTGCTTTATAGCTCATTCCCTGCATCGCCACCACATTGTTCCCAATATTTATTTTTTCATTAGAAAAGAGTTGGCCTGACGCTTTTTCAGAGCACATTCCCTTAGAAATCCCTAGGTTTTCTTGTTCTGTGTAAGCCAGTCTGAGGAGAAAGTACATGTGTGATTGAAATCTAGTAGTAAGCCATGATTTATGAATGAGCTACTTACTATAAAACACTTTGCACACCAAAAAAGTGCTAGGAAAGGGATGAATAATGCATGGATAGCTCCAGGGTTGCAGTTCTTTGTTTTACCATCCACCTTCTTCACCAGGAGGTGAGTCTCTTCAGCACCTCGGAGAGTTGACTATGAAGAATCTCTCGTCTCTTAAAAGAAGGCATACAACAGTTGGTCCATTTTATGGTGAAGAAAAGAAACCCTCTCCATTTTTAAAAATGCTGTGTGCAATCAAATGGTGAAGCATGGCTCAGAAAAGCCTTCAGGGAAAAATAATAGGCTTACGAGGATGTGATGGGAGGAACACCACAGAGGAATAATTGTTTCAAATCTGTGCATAATGAAAAGGACCAGCCTTTGACACTCTGGGTGAAAACTGAAACGGTACTGCTTTCCAGATTCTTGCAGGGTCTTCTTGCCTACATCTCAGCATCCTGTGGCTTACTGAGCTGCATCAAAACTTTCTACACGCCCCCTGCTTCATTCCTGCCCTATGGCTGCACTTGTCAACCATTCTCTTCTTGGGACCACAAGCTCACACCTGCTGGTCTTCTAGGGGTTTTTAGGAGGTCTGCATGGACTGCCACACCTATTTCAAACATGTCTTGAGTTCTGGTCAGTGTTTTCTCTCTTTTCCCTGGTCCTTTCTTGTATCTGCTTTTACTAAGCCCCTGTTGTGTGCAAGCAACAGAAGCATGCCCAGTGAGCTGAGGCAAGGAAGATTTCCTCCCATTGCCTTCTGTAGCAACGCTGTTGGTCCTGATAGAATGATACCCTTGGGAAACTCCTAGGGTTGTCTAACAGGGTTGTCTAATAGCCTTGTGCAAGTTCCTTTTAAGTACTGTACTCCTCAGCAATGGGCTTTTCTTTCTTTTAGTTATCATTTTCAGAATGAATATTCCGTGCTGTTCTTACAGTCACAGAGTGTGCAGGCTTTTAGCAGCAAAGAAAAACTAAGAGGAACAAGACAAATTGGAATGCAGGAGTCAGAGAACCAGAGAAAACTGAATATTTTTGCAGATTAGCTTCTGAATCTGCAAAGATCCTGACTTGCTGTAAACGAGGGTTTCATAAGTAAATGCCCATTGAGTCTTAAAAAAACAAAAAAACACCTCTATGGGTTGAATCCAGTCTAACCATGGGCAGAATTCCAACTATGGGATATCCCTGTCACAACCGATCACAGACTGTGCCTCAGGGCGCAAGCCTACTGAGCAGAGGCTGAGCCACATCCAAGAAGATAGGGCCTTGAGAGGGAAGAGAAGTGCTTTCAGTACCCTGGATAGCACCCTGTGGAAGATGCTCTCAGGAGGAGGGGTGTTGTCTCAGCAGAATGCAGAGGCCTCACAAGGTCTGACAGGATGGGTCCTGTCATGGACCCACCTTCCCTGCGAAGCTGTAGGTGCTGTGAAAAAACTGCTGTCTGGTTCTGTAGTCATTGGCTCCTATGGCATGGGGGCTGCACTGAAACAGTGTCTTCTGAGTCTGTCAAAGCAATACCCTCTGGTATGGAAGCTGGGGAACGTTGCTTCCCTGAGTGGTGCTCTTCCCTGTCTTCATCTTCCTTCCAGGCTTGAAGGAGGGTTGAGGCTGGAGAACATGACTTCCCCCACAGCAGGAAAGGGGTTACTTTCAGCAAATTCCCCCTCTCCCCCCGCCGTGGATACTTTGTGAGCTCTTATCCCTTGTGCTGTACTTATATCCTTCCATTGAGAGTTCCTCACAGCTTTTCGTCTTTTAGTGCTACTGGCAAGAGCTGAGCAAGTTATTATACCGCGATGACACGGCGTAAATAACAGGGCATAGGAATTCGTCTTAATTATCCCCTCCTGCCCCAATACCTAGGACAGTGGTACCTCGGGTTAAGTACTTAATTCGTTCTGGAGGTTTGTTCTTAACCTGAAACTGTTCTTAACCTGAAGCACCACTTTAGCTAATGGGGCCTTCTGCTGCCACTGCGCCGCTGGAGCACGATTTCTGTTTTCATCCTGAAGCAAAGTTCTTAACCTGAGGTACTATTTCTGGGATAGCAGAGTCTGTTACTACAAAAGCAAAGGGGGACAGGTAGGGGAAAGGAAAGCAAGAAGATTTGAGTACCAGAGCTGCTATATAACCTGAAGCTATATAACCTGAAGCGTCTGTAACCTGAGGTACCACTGTATTTTGAAATATTTTGTCAACCAAAGATTTGACTTGAAGCAGCTGCAATTTGGGTCCTTCCTTTCCTGAACCCTCTTATATAGCAGCTCTGGTACTCTGGTACTTCTTGCTTTCCTTTCCCCTCCCGCTCCCCCTTTGTTTTTGTTGCATCTCCATCATACTGTTGGTCATTTTAAGCTGTGAACTGCCTTGAGTACTCTGCCAGAAAGACAGTATATAAACGTAGTAAACTGGTCGTATTGGGGCAAGAGAGAAGCTGGAGGTGGCAACCACAGGAGATTACATGCCTTGTTCTTACCCAGGTAACTAAGAACGTAAGAACACAAGAAGAGCC
The DNA here is from genome assembly GCF_964234715.1 of Podarcis melisellensis. Taxonomy (NCBI): domain Eukaryota; kingdom Metazoa; phylum Chordata; class Lepidosauria; order Squamata; family Lacertidae; genus Podarcis; species Podarcis melisellensis. The sequence goes on along the minus strand of NC_138528.1, from coordinate 16,701,015 downwards.
TGCTGAATTGGGCCAGAGGCCCATTTAGTCCAGCATCCTGTTTGCACTGTGTCCAGCCAGATGCCTGCAGGAAACCATGGAGCAGAACATGAGCGCATGAGCACTCTTCCTCTTCTGTGGCTTCCAGCAACTGGTATTCAAACCTAGGATATTGCTAGCCCAATATGGATTGTTAAAGGTAAAGGTACCCCTGCCCGTACGGGCCAGTCTTGACAGACTCTAGGGTTGTGCGCCCATCTCACTCAAGAGGCCGGGGGCCAGCGCTGTCCGGAGACACTTCCGGGTCACGTGGCCAGCGTGACAAAGCTGCATCTGGCGAGCCAGCGCAGCACACGGAAACGCCGTTTACCTTCCCGCCAGTAAGCGGTCCCTATTTATCTACTTGCACTTGGGGGTGCTTTCGAACTGCTAGGTTGGCAGGCGCTGGGACCGAGCAACGGGAGTGCACCCCGCCGTGGGGATTCGAACCGCCGACCTTTCGACCGGCAAGCCCTAGGCGCTGAGGCTTTTACCCACAGCGCCACCCTCGTCCCTCACTGGATTGTTACATAGCTATAATCACCCAGCGAAGTGTCGTTTCTGAAACCAGATGCCTTGGGCTGCAATCATGTTCCCATTGAACTCCTGAGCAGACGCATATAAGATTGTGTTGTTAAGCTGCTGTTTTATTTGCCTAAAGCTTGTGCATCATCCCACTTGGAGAAGACGTAGCTGAATTTAGATTTACCAAATTGCCCTGTGAGGATACACATGTAGTATTATTTTTCCAGATTTATTTTTCTTGCATAATCTTTGGCAGTAAGTAGATTTCAGGCTGCTTAAGATGTTCCTTTGGTGCACATATTTTGTAGGTATTTTCAGAATTGACAGTTAGAAGCTTGGGAGGCAATGTTGTGTTGAAAACAATCAGCCGAACAAATTTTTTTCCCCATGGAGGTACCATTGAAATCAATAGGAGTGGTGTAGAAGCAACTCTCGGTCATATTTCTTATGAAGTGTTTTAAACATTTTGTTTCCAGGCATGCTGTTTCCAAGGAAACTGAAAGTAGTCCTTGCAAAGTGTAGTTCTATATTTTTTAGTGTCCCTCGGTGGAACAGATTTTTTTTGTAACAGTATTTATCGTAGTACTGGGTATTAATGATCTTCCCTTAATTTTTTTTCCTTACCAAAAAAAGCTTGTAAGCTTGCATAATATCTAGCACCATCTGATTGTTACCCAGAAGATCAGCGGCCAGTTGAAAGAGGTTTCCACACCCATGTTATACTGTACAGAACATAGATTCGGTCCTTGGCATATCTATGCCTGTCTTATTTGTGCTACGATATTTTAATTAGTTTTGAGACAGAAATAGCATGCATAGTGTCAGTTTCCCACTGAGGATTCTGGGGCAAAGTCTTAGGTCCCAGTGAGAAAAGATGCTTTGTAACTATGTGCTTAAGCTGTGCTAGTAGCTTGCTAATGTGCTGTTTGAGAGTTGGGTCTTGCAAGACACTCATTGGAATGGACAACACGTTTTATAGTTGTGTGGATCAGGGCAGCCCTGTAACAGCCCAACACAGGTAGCTGTTTTCGGCCTAAGCGAAAAGACCTTTGTGTTATGCTCAAAGGAACAATCCCTTCATTTCGGACTTTTTAAACCATGACCTGTATTCTTTCAGCTCTATCTGAGTTTTTGGCACTATAGTCCAATGGGGCCCCCTCTTCTTATGCAAAGCACTGAAAGTTTATTACAAAGAAATTTAGAAAGCCTTTGCACATTACAGTGGTACCTCTGGTTACATACTTAATTCGTTCCAGAGGTCCGTTCTTAACCTGAAACTGTTCTTAACCTGAAGCACCACTTTAGCTAATGGGGTCTCCCGCTGCTGCTGCGCCGCCACCGCGTGATTTCTGCTCTCTCTCTCTCTCTCTCTCTCTCTCTCTCTCTCTCATTGAAAGTTTTACAGTGAATTAAAGCAAAAAGAAAAAAATCAAAAGGAAGGGGGGGGGGAGAAACAAAAGAAAACAGGATTACAGCAATAACAGAGTAACATTAAAATGTACCTAGGGCTATGTTATATATATGTAAACAGACGACTTATCTCCCTCATGTATACGTCGGTTCACTATTCACTATGATTTCGTTAAATACTTTCCAAATATGATTAAATTGGTCCATACATAATCTTGGTCTGAAAGTGATCCATTCAAAGGTTGCAAGCATCGTCACGTTGTCTGTCCATTGATCAAAGGAGGCCATTTATTTTTATCCTTCCAATGTATCAATATCAATATTCTTGCAGATGGTAAGGCCAGGAGAATCCATTTATGTTGACTGATTTTCAAGCCCCATAAATTAGATACGTAGTTGAAAATGATGTTATCTTCTGAAATTTTTAATTCTTTCCCCACAATTGTATTAATACATCCTAGTATACCACCCCCTGCCAAATAAATAAATGCTAACACCAAACACTGTATAAACATATGTTTCAAAGAAGCATTTTCCTTATTGCACTTTTGTTTCCTGACAACAAAATTGAGGGTCGGCCAGTGCATTATGCCAGCAAAGTAAAGGCTGGTGGAAACATTTGTCCCTGGTGGCAATGCAGAGGCTCTTCGCGTTGAACAAGAGATGTGTGCCATGAGCCAGACACTGTGCACATTAAGTGGTTCCCATGGGGAAGTTGCTTTCATTCCGTCTCTGAATCTTGGCATAAAGTAGAGCCTAATTTTAAGAAACGTAGCAGGAAAAAAGGTATCAAGTATTATGTGAGGTTGGAACAGCCATTTCCCAACGTACTTTATTGGCAGAGCATTTTTTTTGTTAATTAGGTGACTTGATTGTATTACTTAGTTTCTTTTCTGCATGATCTGGCTTTTCGTTAAGTTGTGGGCGAACATATCAGACGACACAGCGATTCTTCCAAAGCAGCTCTTTATTTGTAAGCTGGAACTAAGCTGAGTTACGTGGTGGGAGTTGAGTTGCCTTTTGGACACTCTGGGTACCAGTCTTTTGATGGTGCTCCAAGATACGATGGACAGGGCAGATCCGGTGTCGATCTCCATGTCACATGGAGCTCCTTCAATGAGCACTGTGACGTTCAGCTTGCGTCGCGTAGGCGAGTCGGTTTGGCCAATTGTGGTTCCAGACAGGCAGCGGCAGTTGGTGAGAGCGAAACAGCTTTCCTTGGCAGACTGGAGTGAAGACTTGGACTTGCGAGTCGATGAAGGGGGGTGTCAGACGGAGCCGATCGGCAGACCTTAGCGATGTGGCCCCTTCTGGAACATGTCCAACAGATGGCGTCCCTGAATCGACACTTGGCACGGGAATGGTTGCCTCCGCAGCCGGCACATTCCGGTTGGCCCTTGGACTTCTGTTGGACCTTCCTGCGCTCCCGCTTTGTCTGGTGCACGTCATCGTCTTCACTGGAGGATGCCTCATCACTGCTGGCCTCTTCATGATCCACTGGAACTGGCTTCCTAGCAAGGTGCGGGCTGCTGGACTTGCGGATCTCCTGGGCGGAGCGTTCAGCAGCTAACGAGGCCACGGCCTCCTCAATGGCTTTCTATAGCATGAGGTCTGCCTTGGCGAGGAGATGCCGTTGCAGATGGATGTCCCGGACCCCGCAGATGATTCGATCCATCAGGGCATTGTCTAAGTCTCGGAACTTGCAGTGCATTGCAGCCTGTCGCAGGGCGGTGGTGTAGTTGTTGATTGACTCCCCGTCTGCCTGGTTCCGGTGGTAGAACGCATGGCGGGCAGCAATCTTGGACAGCTTTGGCGCGTAGTGGTTACGGAGCTTCTCTTGGATCGTGTCCCATGGTGTTGCCTGGACTGCTTCAGGTGCAACCAATGCTTGGGCCATCTCAAACACCTCAGGCCCACAGAGGCTGAGGAATAGGCCCCGCTTCCATTCCTTTGATACTGCGGTCAGCTCGTTGGCTTGGAGGTAGCAGTAGAACCGAGCGAGGTAGGAGTCCCATGATTCAGAGGCTGGCACAAACGGCGGTAGAGGCACAAGTGAAGCCATGATTCCGATGCCGGCGTGGAGGGCGATGGATGAAACACAGTGCTCTAGCCAGAACAGTCAGCTCTGAATTGGTTCTGTCCAGTGATTTCGCTTAGTGATTCAGCTCAGTTCAGAGGATGGCCGCATCTGGCTGTGCTCTGATGTCCATCGATCCCATCCTCGTCGCCAGTGTTAAGTTGTGGGCAAACATATCAGACGACACAGCGATTCTTCCAAAGCAGCTCTTTATTTGTAAGCTGGAACAGAACTAAGCTGAGGAGCTCAGTCAGCCTGCTTATATAGAGCTCCAGAACAATGTAACTGTTGCCATTTTCTAAAACTATCCAATCACTGAACGTCACTTTTCGATCCTTCATTTGCATAACTATCTACAGTATCCTCCTGCTGGCCCAGGGTGAGAACTTCAGTACATAACACTTTTTTTGTGTGAGATGGTTCTAGTCTAGTCTTACAAGGTTGGCTGCTTTTGTACGGGTGTGTGTGTGTGTGTGTTACTATATTCGTATTATAAAACAAATAAGTTGAGAATCCGAATCATGAGAAGCAAGCTGTCAACTTTCTAGTTCATAAGCCTACGATCAACGTTATCTTTGGCTTGCATACATGCAAACATGGCCAATTTCCTTTCAGCTAACCAGTGGTATCTCAATTTGATTTCCCCTTGCTGAAGAACCTGATACAGTGGTACCTCGGGTTACATACGCTTCAGGTTACATACGCTTCAGGTTACACACTCCGCTAACCCAGAAATACAGCTTCAGGTTAAATACTTTGCTTCAGGATAAGAACAGAAATCGGGCTCCGGCGGCACGGCAGCAGCAGGAGGCCCCATTAGCTAAAGTGGTGCTTCAGGTTAAGAACAGTTTCAGGTTAAGAACGGACCTCCGGAACGAATTAAGTACTTAACCCGAGGTACCACTGTACAGGGCTGCCTTCAGATGTCTTCTGAAAGCCCTATAGTTGTTTTATTTCCTTGACATCTGATGGGAGGGCGTTCTACAGGGTGGGCGCCACCACCAAGAAGGCCCTCTGCCTGTTTCTCTGTAGCCTCACTTGTCACAATGAGGGAACCCCCAGAAGGCCCCCCAGAAGTGTTCGGGTTGTTGGTGGAGACGCTCCTTCAGGTATACAGTCTGACTGGGCAGCTACTAGGGTTGAATGTTTAGTAGAGACAGTATTTCTCCTCCTTTAGCTGCGTGTCCATAAAATTCTGTTAAAGTTAAACAGCTCTTAAGAGAAACAGGAACAAGCTTTTAAATAACCTGTGCTAAATATTTTCCTCCCCATTAATCAGGGGGTCAATTCATTTGTCTGTCTATCACAAACCTATTACGACAACCACTGAATTTCATTTTAGATGGGGTGGGGGACAGAGGAAAGAAAAATACAAATAGGAAGGGCTTTCACTGATATATTTTTTTTTGGGGGGGGCGCTTAGCTACATCATGAACGTCCTAGTCAAAATTGATCATAGGTTTTAAACTAGCCCTGGGAATTTAAGTGAAGTATTTTAAGCTCTTAAAAAGCATCATATAAACTATAGATGATACCATTAACATAGGCTCAGTCACATTTCAGTAGGACTATTTTGAATTAAGTTCAGCAAGGGTAGTCAATAATTTTATTTGTCTGTGGACTAATATGCAGATCTGAACGCTTCATTTGTTTTTCATTTGTTTTTGCTTTTCTGAATTTTGTGATATGGTTTGTGGCTCAAACATTTACCAGATTTGTGCAAAAATGCATGCATTAGATTCATAGCTGTCAAGTGTCCCTTATTTGAAGGGACAGTCCCTTATTCCAGTGCCATGTCCCGCTGCTGTCCCTTACTGATGGATGTCCCTTAAATGTCCCTTAAATTTCAAAGGAAGCAGCTCTGCCGGCCAGGGAGGAGGGAGGCTCCAACTGTGTTGCTTGGCTGTGTTGCTCACCCAATAAGGAATCTAAGAACGACTGGGGGGCGGAGCTTGCATGCCTTGTGTGTGGCTAGTTAATGCAAGCTGAGAGGGGTTTTGAATGCTGGACGTCATATTGTTGCACGTGCTGCTGCAAACTTTGCAGTGCAAAGCCAGGCCGGGGAGCCATCTTAAGTTGGGGCTGCATAGGCCTTGTGGTGCATGTGATTCAGATTCTATTCAGTTGAACCTCTGGTTACAAAGTTGGTTGGACAGTGTTTGACCAGCATGAGCTTGACCAGACTGCAGGAGGATAGGAAGACTGGAGTGCCTGGAACAGGTGAGGCTGCAGGTGCCTTATTTTCAAGGCTGCTGGTCTCTTATTTTCAAATCTGTAAGTTGACAGCTATGATTAGATTTAAAGTTTTTCTCCTTCCTCTCTGCATATCCCCCAAAATGGGTCTGGAGAGGGGATCAGGGCAACCCCTGGAACAGCATGCAGTCCGAGGAGAGTAGGGAATTGTTCTGTCTGGTAAGCCAAAATGCCTGCCCTGCTGGAACAATCCCTGCAGTGTAACATTGCATTCTTCCCACCATTAAAATGAATGAGGATCTTCCCAAGTGGGCAAGAGGTCAGTGCACATAGTGATTTCTGAATTGGGTTGCTTGTCTAGAGAAAGCACTAAAGGGCTACTGCCTTGTAAAGAACATGGCTAATAAATAATAATAGGGTTTTTGAAGCTTGCCTTGGCAGAAGTGATGCATTGAAGCAGGATTCTTGTTTCTCTTGATGATCTTGCAGCGTGATAATGGGCCGCTGCTTTTCTTTTAAAGGATTTTTCAAAAATAATAATAATGCAGAGGATAAAATTGCATCATGTACCCTTATAGTGAATCTGATTGTCTGTGTGTCTGTCCTTCCATATCCAGAACAGCACCATCCATGCACAAGAGGGAGGAATCCACATGCTTTGGGAAACCCAAAGAGGTAGAAGAACTTGTTAGGAAAAAAATAAATCTGGTAAGTTGGGAACCCAAAAACAGCCCAGTGAGGACTGAGTATGCTCAGTGGACATTAAGCATTGACTGACTATTGTGGGGAAGGAAGGAAGTATGGAATGGAGTTCCCTGGAGGGGGACAAGACTGGCTGGAACTATGAACAGAAGAAGAAGAAGAGTTTGGATTTGATATCCCGCTTTATCGCTACCCGAAGGAGTCTCAAAGTGGCTGTAATGGGAATTGGGGTTGCTTGTGCGTAAGCCACCAACTGCTCCATGCTGGTTGTATGGCTAAACCTTTCCCTGGCTTGACAGCCATTAAAACTCGACTGTCTCAGTCACTGGCAGAATCCGTCAGTGGGCGTTTCCTAAACTTTTTCCAACATAGAAATTCCTTGACTCCCAGTCTCCTCCTAGCTTCTCTGCGCGGAAGCTTTCTGCGCAGCGTCGGCGTGCCAAGCGGAGGTCCTGTGCTCTCCCCGCTGATCTCACTGGAAGAGTCTTGGAGCCTTCCCTCCGAAGTACTCTCAGCCTCCCCTTTCTTCCTGTTGTCACCTTGATTTCCTTCCCCAGCGGAAGCTCTCCCTCTCTCCTTGCTAGTTCCCTCTCCGGCATCATTGGGGAGCCTTACCTCTCCTCTTGGCTCCGATGGCAGTTCCCTGACAGCGGCTAACATTCTCCTTGCCCTTCCTCCCCCACAACAAACACTCTGTGAGGTGAGTGGGGCTGAGAGACTTCAAAGAAGTGTGACTGGCCCAAGGTCACCCAGCAGCTGCATGTGGAGGAGCAGAGACGCGAACCCGGTTCCCCAGATTACGAGTCCACCGCTCTTAACCACTACACCACACTGGCTCTTAACCACTACACCACACATGCTGCAACATTTTGTTATAGGCCACATGTTGTATAGTCATAGGTTTTCCAAGCATGGGGGAAATTTATATGGTGTACGAACCCTCATGGCAAGGCAAAATCAGTCCAATTCTCCAGCGTGCAACTGTTCGGAATGGGGGTGTTTAAGATAGCAGCTTTCTTTTCCATGCTTAGGAAGACGTGCAGCAGATATAATAATGCATTCTGCACAGGCAAAATGGTATACAAATGCCAGATGGTGCTGACGTAAATGAAGCTAGTATAGAAATGCTTCTACAAAACCCACCAGTATTTTTTTTCCTTTACTTAAAAGGCTGACATTCTTTTACCTTTTGTGATCCGTCACTGCCGTTGTCAAGGCAATCTGAATCTTTGAGAAGCTTTGCTCTCCTTTTTCGGGTATTCTCTAGCTCACCTTAATGTTTAGCCAAGCAAGCAGGCCTTCCTGCGTTTCTGTAGTTTCTGTTATTGAAAATAAGTTCATCTTCCTAATTAATGTTTTGTTTGGTGTTAGCTGCACACACACACACACACACGACAGTTCTGTTGCAAATGGTAGTTTGGGCTTGGAGTCAAAACATTTTGTGCCGGAGGGTTGGGAAAGCTTAAAGATACTTGGCGGGGAGGGGAATAAGTGCAAAACACTTAACTCCACTCTAAATACAAGCTGTCCAATGTGCTTAAAATTATTCCACAGTGTCAAATATGAATAAAACAAAATGTGCTTTGATAAAAATTTAAAATAAGCACATAAAATGGTGGATCTAGTCTAAGTTAGTTGACCTTAGTTCCGCTGAAGTTAGTGATCACTGAAGTCCCATTGATTCCAGTGGCAGCCAAACTGAACTGATGTGACAAAGGTGTGCAGGATAGGACTGACATGTACAGGGCGCATGATGAAATGAGTATCCCAACATTAAAACCCAGCATTCCAGCCCCTGCCCTATAAGCAATGTGAGAAATGCCCTCATTAGGCCTGGCATCCCTGTGCAGATCCTGTTTTTCTGATAAAGAGTTAACTTCACTTGGTCTGTGTGATTTACTGCTAGCTCACTCCTGACAATTTCAATGAACACATGGGTGCAATAAATCTGTAAATGCAAGAAATCTGCTGAAATTATGGTGGAAAAGGTGGTGGTGGGTTTGAATGAAACAAGCCCTGCTCCCCTTGCCACCCCATTTTAGGGGGGAAAAATGTAAAGCAGTAGTTAATGGATCAGCTCTCTTTCTGGCTCCTCTGCCACTGGAGCACTGGTTCAATTTCTTTTTTGGGTAGGGATGCAGTGGCATCGCTATGTTTGCACAGCGCCGAAACGACCCTACTTTGCCAGAGAGATAGATAAACAACCATCAAAACAGATTGCCCCTGTTGGAATGTTTGTCCCCAAAGAATCCTACCTTTTCCAGTGTTTCTTGCCAATGAACAACAATTTCCATGCCCTGAAAATGCATAATTGTGTGAGTAGAATAGCCGTCGGAAGCAAAGTCTAGGTTTCTAACCATAATTGGTAGGTGAAGTCAGTTCCTCTGCTTTTAAGTGTTCCTCCGAATGACATTGTGCCATAATTGTATGCACGGGAGGGAGCCTGCTGGTGCCATTGCTGCCAGTTGGGATGTTAAAGGTGTGATGCCAAAGCCAGGTCCATTTTGTGTGCGTGGCCATAACTGCTTCCTCTTTCAGCAAGTGGGTTTGATTGAAAATTGGAAGGTTAATTGCCACTTGGTTGACTTAGTGTATTGTGTAAAAATGCTGCCCAGTGAGTTACTGTACTAGAGCTGATGACGGCTAAATGCATGGCAAGCCAGCACAGCTTGCTGTCGTTTGTGTGTATGTGCAGCGTTCCCATGTGGTCTCTGGGTTGCCAACATTTGCTCATAATTTTCTCTGTTATACTTTCATTGAATAATAAGCGGGCAGCCTCAAAAAAGCTCCTAAGGCTCCAAGCTGTTTGTTTGTTTGTACTCTGTACCTTCCTGGCAGGTCATATATTAATGTTTCTGCTAGAGCTTTAGCAGTCAAATTGGATAATAACTGGTGCTGAGACTTGTATCTTTGGGCTTGGGAGTCCTTGGGAGGCTTTTAAGGCTTGCTTCAAATATGAGGTGCACATTATGATCTTGGATCATAACTTGTGGCTGAGTAAGATTGTCTTCCACGAACACGGTCTTAATGGTGTGTCTGTAGGTGACTGTGGAGGCCAATTCTGAGTTCTCACATCCTACCACAGTGGGGACATCAGTTTCCGGGTGGGAGTTGATCATGGTGAGGGTTTGTCAAACGTGCCTTCCTCTTAGCACATTTCTCCCTTTCATCCTGAGTTCGTGTTTCTTCATGGTGCCTTTGAAGTGCTCGCAGGCCAGTGTTTCCCAGTTGTCGGTGTTTATACAACATTTTTAAAGATTTGCCTTGATAGCGTCTTTAAACCTCTTTTGTTGTCCCACCAGCATTGTGCTTTCCATTCTTAAGTTGGGAATACAGTAGTTCCTTTGGAAGACGATAATCAGGCATCTGAACAACGTGGCCAGTCGAGCGAAGTTGATGTTGAAGAATCATTGCTTTGACACTGGTGATCTTTGCTTCTTCTAGTACACTGACATTAGTTTGCCTGTCTTCCCAAGTGATATGTAAAAATTTTCAGAGTACCACCATATCCTTCGCACGTGCTCTTATATAACTGGTCAGGCTGTTAGCAAATTCGTTTTCTTGTATTCGTGTAATGCTCAGTGATGGAGAAACTACCATTCTTTTGAAAATCATTCATAGTAACAAGCTGGTGATCGATAACCCTCCAGATACTCATGTAAAAATTACACCAAATTCTCCTTACCAAAACCCCAGCTTTCTACAGATTTTGACGGTGTAATGAATAACAAAGATGTATCACCTCAAAATACTTCAGTCTTTTTGCAGGAATGTCATAAGTGGAGCTAAAGCGGACTGAGATTCCCTGCTTTTTTTTCTGAACAAAAGCTTTTTTTCTGAACAAAAGCTTGGACTCAATGAACTTTGGTACACTGTTCATTCGAGTAAGCCTTGGGTGAGTAGCCGTTTCGTCACACATTTAGCTTTCAAAGAGGTTGGTTATCTGGAGCCTCACTGAAAATTTGAGCTCACATTCCTGTGGTTTTTTTTGTTGGTTTTTTCAGGTAAGCAAGCATGCCTAATTTTCTAGAGCAAGAAAATACTTGATTACAGCTTTAATGATAGCTTAAGTAGTGTTTTCAGATGTTCAGGAATCAAGGTCTTACAGCAGATGAGCCGAATTATCCCTGTGACTGTTCACGATCACATTAATGTGCTTTAAATGTCACATTTGGAAATGCTGCCATATTGCTAGTTAATTAACAGTAATTACTGAAGACTGTACTTACGTTTTTGATGTTTCTTACCTACTGGGTTTCAGCAAGCGTGCGTGTGTGTTTAAGTTTAACCCTTTCTCACAATTGGTGTGGTTCCATTGGCCGGGACTATTTGTTTGGTGGCAAAAATGTGCAAAGTTTGTGATAAGTAAGGAGAATTTTCTGCATAGAAGAGATGGGTCAGTATGAAGAGCTGAGTCAATATCCATTTTATTTATGCACCATTTTTCAATATATATGATGCCCAAGGCAATTTATATCAAGCTTGACAGATATGTAGCAACAATACAAACATCAACAAGAAAATTAATAAATCCACAGTATGTATGGAACATTCCACCAAACAAATTAATAAAGCAAGTATATAAACACTGGAACACTGAATAATAGCAACCTGGTAAACAATGTACAACTATGTATGAGAGCAGTAAAGTCAATCAGATAACATCAGATCAATATAAATTACGTGCGTTTCAAAACTAGCAAATCATTTAGAAGCCTAAAACAAAATCAATTGAACACAATAATCACATAGTAATCAGGGTTCAAAATCAGTAGGGCGCCAGGCACATTTTGCAACTAATGATTCTCCGTTTCTGAGCACCTCTGGAGATGCCCCTTGCGACTTGTCTCCTTAGTGCTGCTGGGCCTCGGAGGTGATCAGAAAACTATCTGTGTTCCATGTGTAATCTCATCAAGCCCTTGCCCCTCCCCGGGGGGCAGGTTTAGTGCTGAGCACAAGTTTTAGCTAGGTACCAAAGCCAGCTAAAAAGGTTGACCACTGAAGGGGTGGGGTCATGCCTGCTGGACTCTCACAGCTCCTCTAGGATGGATGTCAGCTGAGAAGTCTGAGATCACAGGGGACTTTGGATTGAAGACGTCCCCAGGTGATTGGCAGTCACAATCTGTTGGGTTACCTTGGGCTTGGCGGGTCTCGTGTTGTGTGCAGGCTTGACATAAATTAGAAGAACGAAATCGATATTGCGCATTAGGGCTAGGCGATATATTGATACATCGTCCAAAACAGGTTTGAAGTCCATATTGTGATACCAGCTTCATAATTTTTGACCTGGTTATGTATTGCATATCATGATGTGTGGGTGGGTGTGTTTTGCAAAAATCAGAATGTGGGAAAAACTGTGAAGCCAGTCAATGCTTCTCTTGATTCTTGCAGTCCCTGTTAACTCTGCTGGTTCAGCAATCCCCTGCCTCCTGCAGGCTGCAGCAAATCACATGATTTCAGATGTCATGATATATCAGTATATCGCGATGTTTAGCTGGGGGTGATGTATCACGGTGTTGGAACCAGATATCGCCCAGCCCAATTCCGCATGCAAAATAAATGCAGCAGGATGGTGTTCCCCCCAATATCTCACATGTCTGTGATGAGAAAACAGGGGCACTGGTTCCATCTTGGTGTTTTCATGTTTCCCTTTTTACCTTCATAATGACATTTTCATAAAGGCATTTGGGAGAAAAAGAAAAGAAGTGGGTATGTAACTAAATAACTTGTAGAAGGTTGCATTCAAAGATGGATGCATGGGGAGATATCAAACATTAGTCATATTCTGACTTAGCTGGATATCACCCACAGCAATGAATCATGTTCAGCCAGAAGGAAGTAACAATTATAAGTAGACAGGGCATGCAATCCCTTGGTAAGAGACTGGAACATATTCATCAAATGTGCAAATAGGGCAGGGTCCCCTCCATATATCCTTCTTATTTATGCATTCATGGTGATTTGTGTTCATGATTATATTAGGGTAGTTAAACACAATCCTACTGTCAATACTATTTGTGCCTGCAAAAGTTTTGGAGTGGCCATACTGCTTCATTTCCAATCAGTGCTTGTGTGCCCTGTAACTTCCTGCTGAAATCCTGTATTTTTTTATACCACAAATGTTCCATTGTGTGTGTGTCCCACTTTGTTGTGCTGTAGTACAAAAATGCCCCTTCAAATGGCACTAATGAAATAACACCAGAGAAGCATCACAGAACAACTAATAAAGCGGAATGGAGATGGTCCAGTTTAAACCCACCACTAATGCACTATTTTTGCATCAGTGACAAATTTCAGAATACACCTGCCAGCTCCCCACAGACAGGTCTGTGCTACCTGTCCTGCTTTCATACGTTTGATAGAATAATATCCATTTACTTGTCTTTCGTCTTTGATTTTGAGAAGTTGTTTTCTGCGTTATTTCTGGAAACCTTGCTTGGAAAATGTGTTTGCAGGTTCACTAAATCCCAATCTTATGTTTGATAAATAAGTGTAATGCTGGGGGAATTGCTGCTAAAAGACTTAGGGGGGAAGGAGCAGTAAAGGCATTTTATCACCCAGTCTGCTTTGCTATGAAAGTAGCTCAGGAAGAAGTTTCATAACAGGCAGGGGAACATGAATATATTCTATTTAACCCCCGAGTCTAATAGCTACCATAACCCTTAGGCTGCAGTCCTGCAAAAATTCATAGAGATTCCCAGAAATATTTTTCTATGTTTATTCCATCTCCTCTTGATAGCAGCCTGGGCTCCCTTTCCAAAGCATAGGTCAGGCCTTTTATTCTCTTATTCTTTTCTCTCTCCCCATGTTCTTGTTGCCAGAGACAAGCTCCCTTAATGACTATTCTGAAGCAGTGACTCCTGTCTCCCTTCCATTCTTGTTCCTTGGCTGCCTGTTCTTCCAGACTGCCAGACTCCCTGTGCAACGTCCACAGTGTCAGTTTAATCACAGCACGCCAAAGCTGCAATAAACATCCTCAGAATTTTGCTGGGTCAGGGTAAAGCTCCAGTTCAGGGGTGGTGGATCTCCAGCTTGTGTGGTTTATTAGGCATACCAGGCCTTCCCATTTTGCCTGTGAGGCCATTTCATGTATGACCTCAGGTGCAGGTTAGGTAAAAACCCGACTAGGCCAAAAGGGGGGTTGCAGGCACCACTGATCAGAAAGCATTGAACAGGATAATGCTTTTCTTGGGAATCTGAGGTGAGATGACCACACAGTGAAAGTTGCCCCTAGTTCCAGTCACAACACACAGAGAGTTTAAGGTCCAAAATACCAGTTCACTGCTGCAGAATGTTAGGCTTCAGTAATACAGTTCTGGACGTTGAAATATACATATAGCTTGTAGGCTTTACAGATACAGATATAAATACAGGTACAGGTAGATACCTTCTGCCCACCTAGCAGTTCAAAAGCACGTCAAAGTACAAGTAGATAAATAGGTACCGCTCTGGTGGGAAGGTAAACGACGTTTCCATGCGCTGCTCTGGTTCGCCAGAAGCGGCTTTGTCATGCTGGCCACATGACCCAGAAGCTGTACGCCGGCTCCCTCAGCCAATAAAGTGAGATGAGCACCACAACCCCAGAGTCGGCCATGACTGGACCTAATTGTCAGGGGTCCCTTTACCTTTACCTTTTACAGGTAGATACAGATACTGATACTCAGAAAGTATTTCTGTTGCTCCAGCATTTCAAGACACAGACTTTGGCTCACGGACAGACTGTCATACTGACATACCTTAATCACTTATATACTCAGCATATAGTCAGCCATTATTACCTTATCAATGGGCTTGGCTGACCTTGCACCTGCAGCTTATCTCATACATAGGGTGATTTGTGCCCATGAAAACAATCAACCCCTTCCTTCATGTTCAGTTCCTCCAACAGCTCTGAGTGTTAGAATTCTAGCCCGTTCAGAGGTATGTGCCTATCTGTTCAGGCACCGGCTGAATTCCTTAGACCTCCCTCTGGCGACTCCCGGCAGGAAACAACATACTCGAGGTCCGTTCCGGCGATTTTCCCCAGGCTGTGAGGAAAACACACCAACTGCTTCTCCTCCTTCTCCTCCTCCCTGCATATCCCCAGGGAGGGGAATCAGACACAGACAGAAATGTATCTACATGTCTTTATTTGTGTCTTTAGCAGTCATACAGTAAAGATGTCTGCTCTCTTCAACAAACAGAGAGAAACTCTAAACATGTACTTCCAGTACAGGTCATATGACAAACCCACTGAGCTAACATCCGGTGCTCAGTACAGAATGGACTGCCCCTTTGTTCCCATGGCAACAGTCACAAACTTCCTGTTTGGCTTTCCAGCCACAAGCAGCAGACTTGGCTGCTATAGCCTTTGCTTGCTGCAGCATTGGTGCTTTAGAATAACATACTCCCCCCTAAAGTATCAATGCGTGCTGCGAGCAAAGCGTCATCCAGAGAAGAAAACAAACAGTTGTTATACTTATAACATTCCCCTGTTGTTTCAGTTCCACCCTTGGAACTACCCGCCACTGGTTTTACCAATGTACCTCTCTGGTTGTGTGACTTCCAAGGAATGAGTGCTTCTGCATTACCTTGGTTAGCAACTCTCTGTTGTGCCTTTGTCTCTGACTCAGACACAGCTTCAATTTGACCTTGGTCGTTTACAACAGCAACAGCTAAGTTAGCAAACTCTTGTGAATACCTCTTGGGTGGTACACCCTTCGTTGCTCTCTCAGACCTACGTAAGAGGTGCTGCTCTTCTCTACTTTCTGGTTCAGCCTTTGGACTCTCTGGAGAACCAGTACTAAGCTTAATCAGTGGTTCATCCTCCTCTTCTGAGGGTCTAGTCAATGTGTGCGATTTCCTCTCAATGACTGTGACAACTGAGCTGTCTGAGCTATCGCTGTCATCTTCAGTACTACTGAACTCAATAAGATCAAAATCATCATCATCAGAATCATCATCAACTCCTGTGGGAAATGTTTGAACAATCTCTCTCTCGTGTTCAGGAGCACTCTCTAGAAATTTTGTGAGAATCACTTGACCAGATTCAGACAAAATTACTCTGTAGAGACCCTTTTCATAACCCACAAAAATGCCTCTGGCATACTTTACTCCACCTGGAGCTTCTGTTCTCACATGAGACCCAAAAACCTTGAAATGGGCAACAGAAGGTTTTCTGTGGAACAGTTTCTCAAAAGGAGAACATCCCAACTCTTTTGAAAACTTTCTCAACCACGTGTAACAATATGACATTAGCGATTCAGCCCAGTACTCATGTGACAGATGTGAACTAAGCAATTGCGCTTCCATTCCCTTTTGCAATTCTTTGTTCACCCTAACACAAACACATTTGTTCCAAGCTTCTTCGGAACTAGCAATTTTGTGTCTTATCCCTTTCTTCTTCAGGAACCTCTGGAACACCTGTAAAAGAAAAATTGGCTTCTCATCTGTGCAAAGACAATCTATGTCAGCATCATGCATGTTTTTAACTTTGTCACAAAACTCTTTAAACCTTTCTAAGGCTTCTTTCGGTCTCTCCAAAAGATAAATCCAGACAAAACCTGTAAAAGAATCAACACATATTAGGTAATACTTTGCATTGCCTCTAGATGGTGCTAAAGGACCAATCACATCAGCATACACCCGCTGAAATGCCTTGTCGACCCTCGAGGTGACCTGCTTGGCGTTTTCCTTGGCTACACCTGTAAAAGAGATCATGTTAGAATCACTAGAATTACATTTCATGTAATCACTTTGATCAAAAGTCAACAAATACAGTCCATCTTTCTCTTTGGCAGAAAGATACAACTCTCCATCTTTGTAGATCTCGCAGTTCTCATCATCATAGGACAGTTTTAGTCCCCTCTTGGCAATCTGCGAAACGCTGAGCAGATTGTACTTCAACTCTGGAACCAAATAAACATTGTTTATAGTCAAGTTCAGACTTTTAAGATACACAGTCCCAATTCCGGTCGCTTCCAGCTTTTGACCGTTGGCTAGTTGCACAGCGAAGCTTTGCTTCTCAAACGTAGAAAATAGTCCTCTGTGTCCTGTCATGTGAACCGTCGCGCCCGTGTCTAGGACAAAGAAGTTTCCCACCTCTGGTGTGGCTTTTAGCGACATCAAAGCTTTTGCAGTCTTTGCCTTTGGCTTGGTGTGACTTTTGTCTGACGCCTCAGACTTTGCGGAGCTCGCCTTAGCTCCTCTGTTCTTACGTGGCTTCTTGCAGTACCGCTGAAGATGCCCAGTCTGGTCACAATTGTAGCATCGGACAACGTTCAAAGCTACGGCGTCTCCTCCAGTAGCAACAGCAGTGGGGGCGTTAGAACTCCGTTCTTGGCTCCCCCTGTCCTTGACTTCCAGGGCGGCAAGTCTTGTCATGTTCATTCAGCACGACGGCAAAGACCCTGTCCGACGTGAGATCCGCTGCTGGGAGAGACCCCAGCTGACTGGCAACCGTTTTGTAAGTCCGATTCAGGCTGTTGATCACCATGAAGCAAAACACTTCCTCCTGCAGACGGAAATTGCGTTCCACCATCTGTTGACGCAGAAATTTCATTTCCGCCAGGTGCGCTTGAACATCTCCATCAGGCGCAAGCCTCAGGTTGGTCAGCTTCTCAAAATACAGCAACGCTGAAGAACCTGCATCTCTCTGATGTGTCCTTCTCAGCGTGTCCCAAACATCTTTCGCGTGGTCTAAATCTTGTATGTGGATCAGCTGCGAATCTGACACGCACAGAATTATAGCCGTTCTGGCCTTCACATCCTGTGACTCCCAAGCACGCGTTGGTGCTGCTGGAATGGGGTTCTCAATCACCCCAAACAGTCTCTGATTCTGCAGCAGGGCCTTCATCTTAATAGACCAAGATGCATAATTGTCACTGGTCAGAAGGGGCGGAGAAGGCAAAGCTCCCTTCTTTGCATCCATCTTGAGTCCTTGCATTGACTCTCAAACACAAGCCTCTAAAATCCAATAGCTGGCTTGTTTACACTCTGTGCACCTGGCAGCTCTCAACGCTGGCTGCTTTGGAAAGTCCCGTTCCAACAGTTTGTTTGCTTGGGCCTAAGTCATAACAAAACCTTGTTTTTGCCTCTCCGAGGCAAAAGCCTGACTTGTCCAGCCCTCTCATGAAACTGGCCTTCGTTGCTAAGCAACAACATTCCTTCCCTTGAACAGGAAACCACAGGAATGTTTGGAATGCAGAGCTCTTGTCTCTTGGAGCTGTTTTTCCCAAACGTTGCTCCCACGAAGCAGAGAATGAATCAATCTGCATTCACACTTTTAAGCCCGAAAATCTCATACCTGGGCTCCGTTGCTTTGGCTGTCAGCTTCTTCTGGTCAGCTTCTGGCTGCAGAGAATCAGCCTTCTCACCTCAGGCTTCCATGGAGGCCACTTCTTGATGCAGAGGTCGATGAAAACAGCAACCATCCTCTGCTACCAATGTTAGAATTCTAGCCCGTTCAGAGGTATGTGCCTATCTGTTCAGGCACCGGCTGAATTCCTTAGACCTCCCTCCGGCGACTCCCGGCAGGAAACAACATACTCGAGGTCCGTTCCGGCGATTTTTCCCAGGCTGTGAGGAAAACACACCAACTGCTTCTCCTCCTTCTCCTCCTCCCTGCATATCCCCAGGGAGGGGAATCAGACACAGACAGAAACGTATCTACATGTCTTTATTTGTGTCTTTAGCAGTCATACAGTAAAGATGTCTGCTCTCTTCAACAAACAGAGAGAAACTCTAAACATGTACTTCCAGTACAGGTCATATGACAAACCCACTGAGCTAACATCCGGTGCTCAGTACAGAATGGACTGCCCCTTTGTTCCCATGGCAACAGTCACAAACTTCCTGTTTGGCTTTCCAGCCACAAGCAGCAGACTTGGCTGCTATAGCCTTTGCTTGCTGCAGCATTGGTGCTTTAGAATAACACTGAGAGGGGCTTTGGCATGAATTTGTCCAGTTCTCAGCCATATACTGGCTATCACCACATCTTGTGGCAGCATTCAGTAGGGGTGGAATCCGGTTGGCATTTCTTGTGCTTTTGTTCCAGGGGTTTGTATGATTTTTGCCAACTTGCCCTTCCCCCTGCAGTTACCCATGCCACCTTTCACCCTGCTGTGGAGGACCCCCCCCCCAAGCTCCCAGAGCAGATTTTTTGGGTGTGGGTGTGTGGCAGGGGATACAATGAGAGAGGGAAATTGTCAAAAAAGTGCTTTCCCCATGGGATCAAAAGCCCTTCCACGAGTGAGAGGGCCCCAGATACTACCCAGTCGGCTGCATGAAGAGTACTTTGCTTGGTCCATCTCCAATCTATTATCTACCCCAATCAATTCCATTTGGTTGACTCCCACATTCTAGTATTATGGGGGAAGGAGGAAGAAACCTACCCTTTCTGCAAATGATACATAGGTTTATAAACCTTGATCATGTCTCAATCCCTTAATTATCTCCCTCCCCACCAATTTAAAAAAGAAGAACCCCCAAACAGGCTTCCTCTTGAACTCATTGACTCTTCAAAACAAACAGGTAATGCAGTAAGCTTCTGCATAGAGACTTTGCAAGTGGGTCGAGTGCTATTGTGCTCAGGTTCTGCTTTTGGGCTTCCCACCAGCATCTGGTTGGCCACTGTGAGAACAGGATACTGGGCTAGATGGGCCATTGGCATGATCCATCAGGTCCTTCTTATGATCTAAGGTCGTTATAAGAGTTTGGATTTGATATCCCGCTTTATCACTACCCGAAGGAGTCTCAAAGCGGCTAACAATCTCCTTTCCCTTCCTCTCCCACAACAAACACTTTGTGACGTGAGTGAGGCTGAGAGACTTCAGAGAAGTGTGACTAGCCCAAGGTCACCCAGCAGCTGCATGTGGAGGAGCGGAGACGCGAACCCGGTTCACCAGATTACGAGTCTACCGCTCTTAACCACTACACCACACTGGCTCTTATGGTTTATGTTTATTTATATGCTGCCTTTGTACCAAAAAAAACACACACAAAAAAAAGGCTGGCAAAGGATGCAACACGCAAACTCAAGTCTAAAAGATACAAATAATAATAATAATCCCTAGCCATTTCAAAAAAATCTTTAAAACCAACCACATTCACGCTCCTCTTAAGCAGAGCTGGAAGCAATCAATGGGGCTGGCTGCTATAACCACTCACCTTGGGAGGCATAGGCTAATACTGAATCTATAAGTGAACTGAAGTTTTCTGGAATGATTGAGCTGAAGGGCACGGAGGAATAAAAAACTTCTAGCAAGGAGCACATTTGAGTTAAAATAAGGCAGCTGAGAAACACACCGTCTGGCACTCTACTTCCTATCTGGATTAATAGACGTTTAAAAAGAAAAAGCTGTGAAGAGGAAAGGAGTCTAGGAGGAGAGGGGAGTTCAGGAAGGAATATGTGCTCTATCACCCGGCAATTGCCTGCGCCTTTCATTTTCAAGGCAAGCTTGAAAGTTGTACACTGTGTGAGAATCATGGGGTGTGTGTGTGTTTAAGCATGCATGCATGCATTCTTAAATTTTAAAAGGAACATTGCAGTTAAATGACTTTGTGCAGAAATCTGAAAAGAGATTTTGCCACTGCAGTGCTAGGTGCTGTTTCGGTTCCAATTATGTCCCATCTTACGCCTTTCCCCGGCGAAAGCTCTAATGTATTCCCATTAAAAAAGGAAATGTCAAAATCCTCCTGCACTCCTTACCACAAAGAATACGGAGGACGTTTTTAGTGGAAAGCGAGAGGCTGGAAGTCAGAGTACCTTTAGCCCTAATGCAACTAGACGTGATAGGCATGAAAGTCGTTTTATAATAAGCTGTGTTTAATATGTAGAGAGCTGCCTTATCTTAAGTGGAAAAATACAATGACCTTTGAATATGTAAAGTAGCTATTTTTGAGAACAATCTTCCACGTTAAAGAAATCCCTCCAGAAGAAACAACTGAGATAATTTTAAGGTACTTGGAAATGAATGTCGTTTGGGTGAAGCAGCAGCCATCCAATAGCTTTGGGTTGTGCTGAAAGCCTTGAATTAAAAGTAGCTTAGGTAAAGAGGTGAATGCTGGCAATCAACAGAAGCATTTAGAACAGAGGGCTGTATCCAACATTAGTCATACCTAACAAGTTCATTGATTTCATTGGCTCTGCTTTGAATATGACTTAAGGCTCATCCCCACTTCCTTTTGTGCCACACTTTCTAAACACAGGGATTTCTAGGTCTGTGTCTGAGCGCTTTCTGCCTTCCTTCCTTCCTTCCTTCCTTCCTTCCTTCCTTCCTTCCTCCCTCTCTCTCTCTCTCTCTCCGACTGCTTTTCCCGGAAAAATCCATCCACCCTGACCAACAGGCGCTCTCCAAGGATCCAGGCAAGGATCTTTGGCAACCCTGCTATCTCAGATCATTTAACTTGTTGGCCTTCAAGTTAGAGATGGATGAATCAAACCATTATATTCTGTCACTTTCACATGTGGTCACCCATAAGACCATTCTATCCCATTTCTCCATTAATCTGCAAATCTCTCCCCCTCTCTTAAAGCTAAAGCTAAAGGGACCCCTGACCATTAGGTCCAGTCGTGACCAACTCTGGGGTTGTGGCACTCATCTCGCTTTATTGGCCAAGGGAGCCTGCATACAGCTTCTGGGTCATGTGGCCAGCATGACTAAGCCACTTCTGGCGAACCAGAGCAGCACACGGAAATGCCGTTTACCTTCCCGCCGGAGTGGTACCTATTTATCTACTTGGACTTTGACATGCTCTCGAACTGCTAGGTTGGCAGGAGCAGGGACCAAGCAACGGGAGCTCATCCATTTGAACCGCCGACCTTCTGATCGGCAAGTCCTAGTCTCTGTGGTTTAACCCACAGCTCCACCCGCGTCGCTTTCCCCCTCTCTTAAGTCTACCCAAAAAACTGCATCTAAATATCATTTTTTATTTATTTTATAGAATCATAGAATCATAGAATCATAGAGTTGGAAGAGACCACAAGGGCCATCGAGTCCAACCCCCTGCCAAGCAGGAAACACAATCAGAGCACTCCTGACATATGGTTGTCAAGCCTCTGCTTAAAGACCTCCAAAGAAGGAGACTCCACCACACTCCTTGGCAGCAAATTCCACTGTCGAACAGCTCTTACTGTCAGGAAGTTCTTCCTAATGTTTAGGTGGAATCTTCTTTCTTGTAGTTTGGATCCATTGCTCCGTGTCCGCTTCTCTGGAGCAGCAGAAAACAACCTTTCTCCCTCCTCTATGTGACATCCTTTTATATATTGGAACATGGCTATCATATCACCCCTTAACCTCCTCTTCTCCAGGCTAAACATGCCCAGCTAACCACTAAGTTCTGGTCTCTACATTCGCCTGGGAGGTGGAGATCAGGTCAGTTCATATTGGCATAAACAAAGATTCATCATGTGTCCCTACTTCAAGTGGGTTGCATCATGACCTAATGTTGATCACAGCCACGAAACGACAACAGTTTGTTCTTTGGTTTTGTTTTTAAAGAGAAATATGAAGTGGTGGTTGTTGGAGGCCAAAGACAGAAGTCCTCCTGTACTTTTAAATATTTGGGTAGAAGAGGGAATTTCAGCAAGCAAAGCTTTTCTCACCTCACTGCATGACAAGCGAGAACTACCAAAATTCTATCTGACATGTAGCTATTAAAAGCGTAGGAGTCTTACTCCCCCCTCCCCACCTTATATTTGGTCCCTTTGAGAAAGAAGCAGGGAGATGGACTTGCATAGTTGCAAAGAGAGAGAGAGAGAGAGAAAGAGAGAGATGGGTCTCATGTTTCAGCCTGTAGTTAAAGGTGGGTCCCTGGTCTGAAAGGGGCAATTTAACTTGCAATGAAACCTTGTGCATGCAAAAAATGTACTGCTCTGCTACTAAGCTATGGTTTGCAGAGTGGGTGGGGGCTTGAATGCCTCTTCTAACAGTGGCAACCTTCGCAAGAAACTCAACAGAGAGAAAAAAGCCTGTCCCCTTGCTACCTCCTTTGGAGAGACCATTGTGATAGTATGCCTCCCAGTTTGCTTTGTTCCGATTGCGTGTGTTCACTGTAAAGAGAGAAAATCTGGGGTTGTCTACACAGTTGGAGTTTCCAGTAACAAAAAGGAAGCCACAATTCTCTACAGTTCCATCTGGTACACAGGCTGAGACCCTACCTGCCCACAGACTGTCTTGCCAGAGTGGTGCATGCTCTAGTTATCTCCCGCTTGGACTACTGCAATGTGCTCTACGTGGGGCTACCTTTGAAGGTGACCCAGAAACTGCAATTAATCCAGAATGTGGCAGCTAGACTGGTGACTGGGAGTGGCCGCCGAGACCATATAACACCAGTCTTGAAAGACCTACATTGGCTCCCAGCACGTTTCCGAGCACAATTCAAAGTGTTGGTCCTGACCTTTAAAGCCCTAAATGGCCTCGGCCCAGTATACCTGAAGGAGCATCTCCACCCCCATCATTCAGCTCGGACACTGAGGTCCACCGCCGAGGGCCTTCTGGCGGTTCACCTCACCGCAAAAAGTGAAGCTACAGGGAACCAAGTAGAGGGCCTTCTCGGTAGTGGCACCCTCCCTGTGGAATGCCTTCCCATCAGATGTCAAGGAAATAAACAACTATTTGACTTTTAGAAGGCAGCCCTGTTTAGGAAAGTTTTTAATGTTTGATGTTTTATTGTGTTTTTAATATTCTGTTGGGAGCCTCCCAGAGTGGCTAGGGAAACCCAGCCAGATTGGGAGGGGGGTATAAATAATAAATTATTATTATTATGGTGGTGGTGTCCATTTCGTCCCTTTACATCTCTGTGACGAAACTTCTAAATACACTGCAATCAAAACCAGAGTGACAACTTAGCACTCGGTTTAATAGGTGCTAATAAAGAGAGCGGTGGAACTCTGCCCCCTTGGTGCTCGCACTGCCATTAGGTTCTGATATCTGAAGATCCCTATTATCAAGATCAGGACCCATCAACAGAATGGAATCTGAAAGCTTCTGCAGTGCCACGATCTCTTCCTGTTAGAGAATCAGATTCTGTGGCTTGATCTGTTGTGATTTTGGGACTGATGGGTTTTTCCTGTTCTAATGAGGGTTGTTGAACTGGATTGATCCCTGACTCTTTATATGCAGTTTCTCTACATTTCCCCCCAAGCTAAGAGCTAAGAGAATCTCACCTTCTGGCATTTCCCTTAAGATAGTGATGCCTTACTGAGAAGGCAGGGATAAAGCATTCCCTGGCTGCTAAAGGCTACCGTATTTTCAGCTGAGCAAAGGGCCATTGAGGGGGCGACTGCTTCGCCTTCTGCCAGTGTGACAACAATTGCAATTCTAGGTGATCTGATGAGTGATATTGGGTGATGGGGAGAAAGGGTGATTATCTCTTTCTCTTTCTCCATTAAGCTGCTCACAATTTTAGCATTAGTAGGATATAGTGTATCTATGAGATCCCAAATTAGCAATTGTTTAAACTATTTAATCACCCTAGAAACTTTTTCCTACGAACATTAGAGACAGAAATATAAGTACCTTATTAATTGCAGGCAGTTTCCATTCCAGTCTTTAAATGGTGGTGGTGGTGGTGGTGGGGTTTTTTTTTTTTTTTTTAATATAATTTTTATTAGGTTTGTAATATTCAAAATTCAAATTGCAAATACATGTTTCCATAAATCTAATGGACTCCCCCCATCTTCCGATCACTGCATTCTCTGTAAATCCAAAACCTCAGCAATTTGTTGACTTATTTTAAACATAATAATATATCTTCCATTTTATCGTGATATCTGGTCTCTAAACATTTCAATCCAAATCCATTAATTTTTAGTTTCAACACAATAAAATTATTTCATTACACCACTTCTGTCTTGTTGTGCCTTATTTACCAATTCAAAAATTTACCGATACTGAAGCTGTACTTTCCTAGAAAGGAGCATTTTTTAACATTCATACAACTTATAATGCTTTTTCAAATAGTCCTTAAATTTTTCCCAAACTTCCTCCGTTTCTTCTTCTCCCGAGTCTCGAATTCTGCCAGTCATTTCAGCCAGTTCCATATAGTCCATCAGCTGCGTCTGCCATTCTTCCAGTGTGGGTAGATTTTGTGTCTTCCAGTGCTTTGCCATCAAGATCCTTGCTGCTGTAGTAGCGTACATAAAGAAAGTTCTATCTTTCTTGGCCACCCTCTGGTCTACCATGCCCAGGAGGAAGGCCTCCGGTTTCTTGGGTACGGTAAATCTAAGCACCTTTTTTAGTTCATTATGTATCATCTCCCAGAAGGCCTTCACCTTCGGGCAGGTCCACCAGAGGTGTAGAAATGTCCCTTCCTCTTCTTTACATTTCCAACATTTATTATCAGACAGGTGATATATCTTTGCAAGCTTGACTGGGGTCATGTACCACCGGTATGTCATTTTCATAATATTTTCCTTCAAGGCACTACATGCCGTGAATTTCATTCCGGTGTTCCATAACCTTTCCCAGTCTTCAAACATAATGTTATGCCCCAAGTCCTGCGCCCACTTTATCATGGAGGATTTAACAATCTCATCCTGTGTATTCCATTTAAGCAGCAAGTTGTACATTCTCGAAATTAGCTTAGATTTTGGCTCAAGCAACTCTGTCTCTAGTTTCGATTTTTCCTCCTGGAAACCCACTTTTTTGTCCGCTTTAAAAACTTCCTGAATTTGAGCATAATGCAACCAATCTCGCACCTTGTTTTTTAACTTTTCCATACTCTGCAACCTCCATTTATCTCCAATTTTTTCAATTATTTCCCAATATTTAGGCCAGTGGGCCTCCATATTGAGTCTTTTACGTGCTTTGGCCTCCATCGGTGAGAGCCACCTCGGAGTTTTACTCTCCAATAAGTCTTTATATTTTGACCAGACCATAAAAATTGCCCTTCTGACAATATGGTTTTTGAACAATTTATGAACTTTAACCTTGTCGTACCACAAATATGCATGCCACCCAAAAGCATTATCAAATCCCTCCAGGTCGAGGACATCGGTGTTCTCCAACAAAATCCAATCCTTCAACCAGCAGAGGGCTGCAGATTCATAATATAACTTCAAGTCCGGCAGGGCAAACCCCCCTCTTTCTTTCGCATCTGTTAGTATTTTAAACTTTATTCGGGGCTTTTTGCCCTGCCAGACAAATTTAGATATATCCCTCTGCCATTTTCCAAAACATTCCACCTTATCCACGATCTGGAGGGCCTGAAACAAAAATAGCATTTTCGGCAATACATTCATCTTTATAGCAGCTATTCTGCCCAACAAGGAAAGTTTCAGTCTTGACCATGTTTCCAAGTCTCTTTTGATCTCTGACCAACATTTCTCATAATTGTCCTTAAACAAATTCAAATTTTTGGAGGTCAGGTACACCCCTAAGTACTTTACTTTTTTAACCACATTTAGTTCTGTTTCTTTTCTGAACTCCTCTATTTCAGTAGTTGTCAAGTTTTTTGCTAAAACTTTAGTTTTTTGTTTATTCAGCTTGAATCCCGCCACCCGACCAAAGTCAGAAATTAATTCTAACGCTCTTTTAGTACTAGAGGCTGGCTCCTGTAATGTTAATACCAAGTCATCTGCAAATGCTTTCAGTTTATATTGTTTCTCTCCTACCACAATTCCCTGTGCCAACCGGTCATTTCTAATCATGTTCAATAGCACCTCCAGGACTGAAATAAACAGCAGAGGAGATAGAGGGCACCCCTGTCGTGTCCCTTTTTCAATTTTGAACTCCTCTGTCACCACGTTGTTTACTATCAATTTAGCTTTTTGTTCTGAATAAATTGCTTCTATTCCATTTTCAAACCCCCGCCCTACTCCCATCCTTTCCAAATTTTTCTTCATAAACATCCAAGAAATGTTGTCAAAGGCTTTCTCCGCATCAATAAAGATCAACACCGCTCTTGTATTTGAGTTAGTCTGTAAAAATTCCAAAATGTCAATGATGTTTCTTGTGTTGTCAAATAAATGTCTGCCAGGGAGAAAGCCTGCTTGGTCCTTATGAATCACTTCGTTTAATACTTTCTTAAACCTGCTTGCCAAAATGTCTGCAAAGATTTTGTAATCCACATTTAGGAGTGAGATAGGACGGTAGTTTTTAAGTTGAGTTTTTTCAGTTTCTGATTTTGGTATCAACGTGATGAAAGCTTCTTTCCACGTTTCCGGTGCCTTCCTCCCCTCCATAATCTGGTTACAAACTTCCAACAATGGTTGTATCAATGAATCCTTCAATGCCTTGTAATATTTGGAAGTAAGTCCATCAGGTCCCGGAGACTTGCCCAGTTGGAGGTTCTGAATGGCGCATTCAATTTCTTGGATTGTAATATTACAGTTCAGGGTTGCTCTCATTTCCTGGGGTATTTTTTGCAATCCATTAGTTGTGACAAATTGGTCCACCTCCGAGCCTTTTTGTGGCCTTTGTGAATAAAGTTCTTTGAAATATCTCTGGAAACACTTTCTAATTTCCTCGGGTTTCTGAACCATTCTCCCTTCAATCTCTAGATTTGTAACTGTGTTAAGCTTTTGTCTCTTTTTCAACTGCCAAGCCAACAACTTCCCGCACTTATTAGCAGATTCAAAGGATCTTTGTTTCATTTGTTTAATTTTCCATTCCACCTCTTGATTTATCAGTTTCGAATATTGTGCCTGGAAAAACTTCACTTCTCTCAATACTTCCTTTGATTTAGGCCTGGATCTCAGTTTTTTCTCTCCTTCTCTTATTTTCTCCAAAATCTTCTCCTTCTTTTCATTCCAGAGCCTTTTTTTAATCGTGTTCTGCTGTATTAGAAACCCTCTCATAACTGCTTTACTTGCGTCCCAGATTGTTCTTTTTTCCACATTTGTCTTTAAGTTTATTTCAAAATAATCCTTTAAAACTTTTTGGGCCTTCTTAACAATCTCCTGATCTCTTAACAAAGCGTCGTTCATTCTCCATCTGAAAGATCCGGTTGTATTTAATCTCAATTCCATTCTCAAAGCGTTGTGGTCGGAGCAGGTTTTTGGGCAGATTTCCACTTTTCTGGTCTTAGGTGCCAGCCCTCTAGTTATCCATATTTGGTCGATTCGCGTCCATGTCATGTGGGCCTCAGAAAAGAAAGTTCCTTCTTTCCCTAGAGGGTTCTTGATCCTCCATATATCAATCAAATCCAAATTGTCAGTCATTTCGAAAAAGGTTTTTGGTAGTCTGCCGTCTTTCGTTATATTAGCACTTTGCGACTTATCCATATTCACTGAGGCGACGCCGTTCATATCTCCCAACATGATAATGTTGTTGTAATCCAAATAGTCCAGCATAGTCTCATGCAGCTTCTTGAAAAATTCCGATTTTCCATCATTTGGGGCGTATATTCCTAGAATTAAAAACTTTTCTCCTTGTGTCTGAATTTCAATTGCCAAAATTCTACCCTGTTCATCTTTGAATACGAATTTTGGTGACAAGTTCTCCTTTGCATATATCACCACTCCTCTTTTCTTAACTTTGTCCGATGAGATAAATTCTTGGCCTAGCCTTTTGTTAATTAACACTTTTCTGTGGAGTCTTGTCACATGTGTTTCTTGCAGGCAAATAATGTCCAATTGTTCTTTTTTCAAAATATGAAATACTTTTCTCCGTTTTTCTGGAGAATTCCCGCCATTTATGTTCCAGCTAAGAAGCTGTAGAGACATCCTGGTCTACTTCTTAGATATCACAGTTGGGTATCTAATTTGTCCTCCGTTCCCGAAGGCTGTGGTGCCGGTCCGCCTCCAGATGGTACGGGTCTTGGTGGTGATCCCGGTGGTGGAGGCCAAGAATCTGCAGCTCTCTTTTGGAGGTCCTCCTCGTTGTCGTGTAGGAACTTCTGGTAGTCCTCTGGTGTTTTAATTCTTACCTTCTTTCCTTTATAGGTGAATGATAGACCTTGAGGAAATTCCCACCTGTAAGGGATTGCGTTGTACCTTAACAATTTGGCCAAGTCTGTATATGAGGCTCTAAGGTCCAACAGATATTTAGGAATGTCTCTATAAATTTCTGCCCTTTTGCCTTCAGCTTCCAGAGATTTTTTAAAATGTTGGCCTAGTATCTTGTCTCTTTCCTCTCTTGTTCTCAAACAAACCAAACAGTCTCTGGACTTGTCTTTCTTAACCGATCTTCCCAATCTGAAGGCCGTCACAATTTTGAAGTCTTTATCTTCCTCAACCCCCCAAAATTTAGAAAACAACTGCGTCAAAAATTCCTCTAGGTTGCCCTGCTCCAGCTCTGGGACGGCCCTCAGCCTAAGATTACATTCCTTACTTTTCAGTTCCACCATTGACAGGTAGGCTTGCTGTTCTCCTACCTGTCTTTTCAGAGGTCTTACTTCCCCTTTGATCTCCTCCACCTTTTTGCACGCTTGCTCAGCTTTTTGATTGGCTTCCGCAGCTAATTTGTAGTTCTCCGCCGTAGCTCCTTGCAGTTTCTCAATAGCCTGAGTATGCTGGGAAACCTGATCTGTTAACTTACTGATAGTAGATGTAGCTCTGTCAATTTTAGATGACTGATCGTCCACCTTCTTATTCAAAAGTGCCAGTTGTTCCAAAATTTGTTTCAAGACTGGATCAGTTCCTCCAGTTGCCATATCTTCTGTTGCAAGCGTTTCAACTTCTTCCTCCTGCGCCGTCAGCACAGTTGGTACCGAGGATCTGCGTTGATGAGTCAACGTTGTTTGAACAAGCTGCCCAGCTCTCTTATCTTTTTTCTTTTCTTTAGCTTCCTCAGCTAAAGCTTCCTTAGCTTTAGATGCTCTTGTTTTCCCTGGGCCACTCATTCCCCAGCTGCCTCTGTTCAAGGTCAAATAGTCTTTCAATCCATGAGAAAGGCAAGTCCAGAATGTAAACAATTAAACCACAAAAAATCCCAATAAGGTACAGTTCCCAGACCTCTATGCCTCCGCAAATCCACTAGGGGGGGTTTTCATAAGAAAGAAAGTTTCTTTTCCACCATCAAAGTTCCTATTTCAACTTTTATAGTCCCCAAGTTCAAAAAGGAGGCTTTCAGATAGTTCTGTTTCAAAATAGTGCCACAAGGTAACGGAAAGGTTCCAATATCAGTATTAAAGCGATAGTGTATCCGTCAATGCAACAATTTGTACTTAAGAAAAAGTTTCAGCAGCCTGACAGTACTCCTTTGCAACACTGGCAGTCCGATAGCTCGGTTATCCCCTTCAATTCCACGTCACTTCACAATAGGGGGAAGATTCCTTAGCGCAATGAACCAACAGATTTAATCCTTCAATCTTTTTAATTTCTAGAAGAACACAGTCTGTTAATGCCCCTTCATACTAATTTCAAAGTCTCTTTTGAGCGCTTCAGCCCACATCGGGCTCTTTGCTTTGCTCTGATTAGCAGGACCGGAAGGCGGACTTCCTGTTACTCGCCTCCCGTTTTCAGCCGAATTAAACGAATTTAAATCAATCTTTAGTCAATCTTTAGTACCCCTTACTCACGGGTAAATTGCAGCCAATTCCGATGATTTTCAAGAAGAAAGGTCGACGCTCATCAGCAACAGCAGCGCGGCTTCACTTCCGCGAAAAGAGCGATGAACTCACAGCGCCGCTCCCCCGTTCACGTTCCGGAGCCTCTTACGAGGTCCCTTCCTCGTTTCTGGGGGGGCTTCTGGCACCCGCCGAGTCCCACGGCCGCAGGCTCGCTCTGCCTACGGTTTGTCTTAATGGGTCTCCGCTTTGCCGCAGCGGACGACCCTTTTTCGCGGAGCCCCTCTTCACACGGTAAAGAGGACCGCCATTGCCGTTTTGCGCCGCCTCCGGAAGTCTCCGGTGGTGGGGGTTTTGAAACCCTCCATTATTAGCTTTACTTTTAAATCAAATTAAAAGTAATATAAACTGAATAAGAGCAGCAGAGGGATTATTTATTAAAGTGCCTTGTTCATTTTATGTATTAGCAGCTATTCCCTAAGGCTTGAATTACTTAGGGATGGAATAGTTTGTAGCCACTTGCAGCATAATGAAATAGAGCATTTAAATTCAGTGCAGAGCTTCCTTCATTGCACACAGAGTCCCGGGTTTTGCTTTAGTGACCTTGGTTTTTAATTTTCTTTCTTTTGTTTTCTCTCTCTCCCCACACCCCCAGTTGATGCTTATGCCTCTTGTCTTGCATCCTCTATTATAGTTAAGAGGATATTCTGTACTTCTTCACTGAATTGTCAGATTTGCTCATTGTTTGGGGGAAAAGGAAAGCAAGTTAGATATGGTTCAGCTTCCTTATTTAAGTTTAAATGAACTTGCCAGAGCAGGCTTTTCTTCTTCTTTTTTTAATCTGCTGAAAACACATGGGCCAGCCTTTCCTGACATTTCTCTTAAGGCAGTGTTGGGGGACACACTGACTAATATTGTTTTGCTGGGCTTACACAGCTTCCAAGCACGCTTGCGGAAATGTTAGCTCATCATAAACTTAGCAGAATTAAAGTTAATTATTTTGTGGTTCTGAAGCAATTGTTATCTTCTGGAAAAAGGATTTATAGAAGTGTCATAGCAAGCAAAGAAAATTGGGAAGAATTGCATATGACAACCCCATATTTTTCAGTGTATTTCTTTAAGGAAAGAGAACATGGAAAAAGCTACACCAAGGTAATTGTACCCCGAATGCAAACAATTTACCTAAAAACACACATGCAAGATTTAAAAAAACCAAACATTTTATAGGTATGATCTTCTTATGCTTCATAAATCGTTTAAACCAGTGTTTCCTAAACTTGGGTCTCCAGCTGTTTTTGGACTACAGTCCCCAGCATCTCTGACCACTGGTCTTGCTAGCTAGGGACAATGGGAGTGGTAGTCCAAAAACAGCTGGAGACCCAAGTTTGGGAAACACAGGTTTAAACCAATAAGCCATTCCAGCTGTTTCTGTGAGACTCAAAGGTCTTGCCCATCTTGACACTCTAGAGCAGGGGTAGCCAATGTAGTACCTTCTAGATAATTGTTGGACTACAGCTCTCATCATCCCTGACTATTGGCCATTTTAGCTGTGTTTGATGGGAGCTGGAGTCCAGCCACATCTGGAAGGCATTCTGTTGGATGCCGTGCTCTAGAACCTCTCAAAGATTCATAGAAATTTGCCTTCCACGAGGTCAGACTATTATGTATTCTGAGCTCTCCAAGGTCTCCTATAACCTGCTACTTGAGCCTTTTATATTGGGAGCTAGGAGGGACTGAGTAAGGGGACTCAGGTGGTGCTGTGGTCTAAAGCACTGAGCCCCTTGGTATTGCCGATCAGAAGGTCGGTGGTTCGAATCCCTGCAACGGGGTGAGCTCCTGTTGCTTGGTCCCAGCTCCTGCCAACCTAGCAGTTGGAAAGCACGCCAAAAAAGTGCAAGTAGATAAATAGGTACCACTCCAGCGGGAAGGTAAAATGCCGTTTCCGTGCGCTGCTCTGGTCTCAGCGTTCTGTTGCGCCAGAAGTGGTTTAGTCATGCTGGCCACATGACCTGGAAAAACTGTCTGCGGACAAATGCCGGCTCCCTTGGCCTGTAAAGCGAGATGAGCACCGCAACCCCAAGTCGTCTGCAACTGGACTTAACTGTCAGGGGTCCTTTACCTTTACCTTTAGGAGGGGCTGAAACTACTTTTTATGCAGAGGAAAACCTGCTCCTTGATCTTAGGAACCATCATTGCAAACATTAGTTTGTGGCATCTTAAGAAGTGTCTGAATGCATAGTGAACAAACAGCTTTTCAAAAGATGTAGAACAATTTGTTCCATAACTGTGAATGGTATTTTCCCCAGTCTACCACCATGTAAAATAATTGTTATTTTCACGATTTGACATATGGCACCTTGTATCAGGCCTTCACTTCTCTGCCCTGCTAAGTCATCAATAAATCACCAGTTACATAGACTTGCTTCCTAAGTGGTAGGTGCCTGCCTCCCTCCCCCCCATTGTCCAATGCATGCATCTCTCAGAGGAATATTCTTGGCAGATATGATGGCTGGGGTATTGAATGTAAATTGAATGTCAATTTATGTTAAGCAGTCATGATAAATATATAGAACCTCCTGAGATGGCTCAGTTTGCAGTTGCAGCAGAAAAAGCTGAATTGCGCATTTTCTGCAAGCAAATGTGGTGAACTGCCAAGAGGATTTGCTGTCTTAACAGTCTGTGTATAAGCTTCCTATTTTAAGGATTGTATTAGTAGTTCGGTTTGCTCTTTTAGCAGCCCAGAATGATTACTGTAATGACTTTTGTTTGAGTGGCAAGCTATTTATTGGAAGGAAGGAAGGGGGATATGGGGCAAGGGTCCACAAATCCACTAGCTGTGCTTATCATGATGAGAGTTAATCACTCTCCACTAGCAAGTCGTGGGAGGAGCCACCGCCTTCCTCTCATTCATGGAGCTAGAGAGAGAGAAGATTCTCATCCTTGCAGCTGTACAGTGGTGCCTCAGGTTACATACGCTTCAGGTTACAGACTCTGCTAACCCAGAAATAATTCCTCGGGTTAAGAACTTTGCTTCAGGATGAGAACAGAAATTGTGCAGCGGTGGGAGGCCCCATTAGCTAAAGTGGTGCTTCAGGTTAAGAACAGTTTCAGGTTAAGAACTGACCTCCTGAATGAATTAAGTTCGTAACCAGAGGTACCACTGTATTGTCCTCCCTATGTTTTCCAAGTGCCTTGGAAACGCGGTGAGACCAGCCAAAACCTAGCCTTTTTCTTGAGCTCGGGAGCTGGAGACTGGTCATTCCAGAAGTTCTGTTGCTGTTAATCTGCAGGTATAGCAGAACTGTGGGGATGATAAGCTCAGCAGAAGGGAGATAGAGTTGTGGACTGTTTTCACAGGAGTGCATGTCTAGTTTCTCCAGGCAAATGCCCTCTCTGCCCCAGGTTTGAAAGAGGGATTTCAAAGCACGTTCTTTGCCAAGTTAGTGTGTCGTTGGGTGTAAGCCCCACAGAACCTGGTGAAATTTAATTCTGAGTAAACGTGTATTGGGTCAAGCTTCCTTAGAATTTCTTTCAAAGGCATTGTTCATCTTGTAGTGAGGTACCTTTCGCCACTGGAATTATAATGTTGGCTTTTTCAAAGTTCACCAGCTTCTTGCAACGGTTT
This sequence comes from Podarcis melisellensis, assembly GCF_964234715.1. Classification (NCBI taxonomy): domain Eukaryota; kingdom Metazoa; phylum Chordata; class Lepidosauria; order Squamata; family Lacertidae; genus Podarcis; species Podarcis melisellensis. The sequence continues at coordinate 16,667,035 of NC_138528.1, read as the reverse complement.
GGCTGTAGCTTCGGTTAGTCACTACTGTCCTATTCTTGTGAAGCAGCAACAAGTACCAATTTCTTGCTTGTTTCTAGAATAGCGGCTTCATTTTATTTAGTCCCTGGGCTTGTTGTTCCAGCAATGGAAATGGTGCCGTGCAGCTGGGGGACAGCACAGCAATTTGTTTTGGTGCCCTTAGCTGTAGGGCAGCAGCTTGAGAAAAGGAAGCGGAGCTGGCTTTGCCATTTCCAATTTTTGTAAGCTTCATTCTACCAGAGTTTCCACGCCCCGTATTCCAGCAGATCCTGCATGACTCCTGCTATAACTACCGCTATAGTGTTGTTGTTGAAATCTCTGTTTAGTGCACAGTGTTCTCCAGTTTGTAATGCTCAACTTTATTACCGTTTGAGTTCCATTTCCCTGAAGTGCTTCTCCTGCTCAGAATGGCAAATGAGATTATTTTTACTTCAATAACATTGCAAAAACGTGACCCTTATTTTCTGTTCCCTGTACAGAACCCCTGCCTGGTTATTTTTCATTTTGACCAATGCAGTCTGCTTCTCTCTGGTCTCCTAATGTCTCGCCGCTCATGTCCATCTTGTGCTGTGCTGTCAAAATTATTCACCTGATTCATTGCTCTGACCATATGGCACCCCCTCCTTAAATCCCTGCACTGCTTCCTGTCCACTGTTGGATCCTGCAGAAGCTTCTTGTCTTTAACTTCAAAACTTTCCTTGGCTTTCCTCACCCATCCATTAGTTCTTGGACCTTATATCCCGATATAGATGACACTATTTCACTATTAATTATTTTGAGCTTGCACGATCTGCATTCAGTAGACTACGTGCCCAAAGTCAGCTTCCTTCCAAATGCATGCTCAGATGTTCCTCAGTGTTAACCCCTAATTTCCATTGCAACGTTTTAGGACCACCAGTACATAAACGGTAACATTATGAAAAGGAAGAGAACTCATGGAAACCAGAGAAGCCTTTTCTGAATCATCACTGAAAACGGAATGATCACATTTTCTGAATTAGCATTTTTCAGAAGTGACATAGGCTCGGCTTAGAAAACTTAACATTTTAAGATATGGGCAAGACAGGGTGGTGTGGTAAGTGTAGGGTTCAGAGTACGTGGGCAGATAATGGGCACTAGAGGAACAGGTAATGTGGGGCTCAGGTGATTTAGGGAAATAATAATAATAATAATTAATAATTAATAATAATAATAATAATAATAATAATAATAATAATAATAATAATAATTTATTATTTATACCCCGCCCATCTGGCTGAGTTTCCCCAGCCACTCTGGGCGGCTCCCAATCAGTGTTAAAAACAGTACAGCATAACATATTAAAAACTTCCCTGAACAGGGCTGCCTTAAGATGTTTTCTGAATGTCAGGTAATTCTTTATCTCTTTGACATCTGATGGGAGGGCGTTCCACAGGGCGGGCGCCACTACCGAGAAGGCCCTCTGTCTGGTTCCCTGTAGCCTCACTTCTCGCAATGAGGGAACCGCCAGAAGGCCCTCGGCGCTGGATCTCAGTGTCCGGGCTGAACGATGGGGGTGGAGACGCTCCTTCAGGTATACAGGACCGAGGCCGTTTAGGGCTTTAAAGGTCAGCACCAACACTTTGAATCGTTCTCGGAAACATACTGGGAGCCAGTGCAGATCTCTCAGAACCGGTGTTATGTGGTCCCGGCGGCCACTCCCAGTCACCAGTCTAGCTGCCGCATTCTGGATTAATTGCAGTTTCCGGGTCACCTTCAAAGGTAGCCCCACGTAGAGCGCGTTGCAGTAGTCCAAGCGTGAGATAACTAGAGCATGCACCACTCTGGCGAGACAGTCCGCGGGGAGGTAGGGTCTTAGCCTGCGTACCAGGTGGAGCTGGTAGACAGCTGCCCTGGACACAGAGTTAACCTGCGCCTCCATGGACAGCTGTGAGTCCAAAATGACTCCCAGGCTGCACACCTGGTCCTTCAGGGGCACAGTTACCCCATTCAGGACCAGGGAATCCTCCACACCTGCCCGCCTCCTGTCCCCCAAAAACAGTACTTCTGTCTTGTCAGGATTCAACCTCAATCTGTTAGCCGCCATCCAACCTCCAACCGCCTCCAGGCACTCACACAGGACCTTCACCGCCTTCACTGGTTCTGATTTAAAGGAGAGGTAGAGCTGGGTGTCATCTGCATACTGATGAACACCCAGTCCAAACCCCCTGATGATCTCTCCCAGCGGCTTCATATAGATATTAAAAAGCATGGGGGAGAGGACAGAACCCTGAGGCACCCCACAAGTGAGAGCCCAGGGGTCTGAACACTCACCCCCCACACCACTTTCTGGACACGGCCCAGGAGGAAGGAGCGGAACCACTGTATGACAGTGCCCCCAGCTCCCAGCCCCTCTAGACGGTCCAGAAGGATGTTATGGTCGATGGTGTCAAAGGCCGCTGAGAGATCCAGCAGAACAAGGAAACAGCTCTCACCTTTGTCCCTAGCCCGCCGGAAATCATCAACCAAGGCAGTTTCAGTCCCATGGTGAGGCCTGAATCCCGATTGGAAGGGATCCAAATGGTCCGTTTCCTCCAGGCGTGCTTGGAGTTGTTCAGCAACCACCCGCTCAATCACCTTGCCCAAGAATGGCAGATTTGAGACTGGGCGATAGTTGGCCAAATTGGCCGGGTCTAAAGATGTTTTTTTAAGAAGCGGTTTAATGACCGCCTCTTTCAGCGGGTCTGGGAAGGCTCCCTCACAGAGGGAAGCATTCAGCTCCCCGCAGAGCCCATCGCCCAGCGCTTCCCGGCTCGCTTTTATCAGCCAGGATGGGCAAGGATCAAGGAGACAGGTGGTCGGTTTCACTCGTCCAAGCAGCTTGTCCACATCCTCGGAGGTAACAGATTGGAATTGATCCCATATAACAGGACCAGATAGAACTCTAGCACTCTCCCGCCTTGGCCCTGCTCCCACGGTGGAGTCTACCTCCTTCTGAATCTGAGCGATTTTATCTGCAAAAAACTTTGCAAAAGCATTGCAGGAGATCTTGGGGTCCCTACCAGGCCCCGGTGGTACAGGTGGTTCCGATAAACTGCGAACCACCTGAAAAAGTCTCCTGCTGCTGTTTTCTGCAGATGCAATGGAGGCGGCGAAGAAGGCCCTCTTCGCCGTCGCCATTGCCACTTGGTAGGCTCGACGTTGAGCTCTAACCCGTGTCCGGTCTGATTCAGAATGAGTTTTCCGCCACCGGCGCTCTAGCCGTCTCAACGATTGTTTCATCACCCTCAGCTCCGGGGAAAACCACGGGGCTGTCCGGGCTCCATGCAATCGGAGAGGGCGCTTCGGAGCCAGACAGTCAATTGCCCTGGTTAGCTCCGCATTCCAGCGTGCCACCAGGGAATCAGCTGAAAGGCCATTAACTTGGGATAAAGCATCCCCTACCACTCTCTGGAAGCCAATTGGATCCATTAAGTGGCGGGGGCGGACCATCCGAATCAGTCCCACCTCCCTGCGGAGGGGAAGGGTTGCGGAGAAGTCCAGTTGCACCAGGAAGTGATCTGACCATGGCACTTCTTTTGTTTCGCTTTTAGTTAATGTCAGATCACCAACATCCGTAGAGGTAAACACCAAGTCTAAGGCATGTCCGTGGCTATGAGTTGGGCCAGACTTATTCAGGGACAGCCCCATGGAGGCCATGCTTTCCACGAAGTCCCGAGCGGCCCCTTGTAAGGTCGTGTCAGCATGGATGTTAAAATCCCCCAGGACAACCAAGCTAGGTGTCTCCAGGAGCATATCCGCCACGACCTGAAGCAGCTCGGGCAGGGAATCCTTGGTGCAGCGGGGAGGTCGGTACACCAGTAGGAATCCTGTACTGCCCCTATTGCCCAACTTCCAGAGGTAAAGCTATGCCTGACTGTTAGGTCCAGTCATGGACGACTCTGGGGTTGCGGTGCTCATCTCACTTTATTGGCCGAGGGAGCCAGCGTACAGCTTCCCTGTGGCAGGGTCTTCTGAGGGTGGATGTAAAAGGTGTGTGTGTAAAAGGTAAAGGTGAAGGTACCCCTGATCATCAGGTCCAGTCGTGGACGACTTTGGGGTTGTGGCGCTCATCTCGCTTTATAGGCCGAGGGAGCTGGCGCTTGTCCGCAGACAGCTTCCAGGTCATGTGGCCATCATGACTAAGCCGCTTCTGGCAAACCAGAGCAGCGCACGGAAATGCTGTTTACCTTCCTGATGGAGTGGTACCTATTTATCTACTTGCACTTTGACATGCTTTCTGCTAGGTTGGCAGGAGCTGGGACTGAGCAATGGGAGCTTACCCCATCACGGGAATTCAAAGCGCTGACCTTCTGATCGGCAAGCCCAAGAGGCTTTGTGGTTTAGACCACAGCACCACCCGCGTCAGGTGATTTAGAAATTGGCAAATGTAAGATAACTTTGGTTCAGGGGGAGTAGTGACTGGTGTTTTTTTGGTTTTTTTATGAAAAAGACTGAAACAGTCACCAGGGAAGAGTAAAATGGTCCTTTTACCTTTGTTGTGGTGGTTTAGTCGTTTAGTCGTGTCTGACTCTTCGTGACCCCATGGACCACAGCACGCCAGGCACTCCTGTCTTCCACTGCCTCCTGCAGTTTGGTCAAACTCATGCTGGTAGCTTTGAGAACACTGCCCAACCATCTCGTCCTCTGCCGTCCCCTTCTCCTTGTGCTCTCGATCTTTCCCAACATCAGGGTCTTTCCCAGGGAGTCTTCTCTTCTCATGAGTTGGCCAAAATATTGGAGCCTCAGCTTCAGGATCTGTCCTTCCAGTGAGCATTCAGGGCTGATTTCCTTAAGAATGGATCGGTTTGATCTTCTTGCAGTCCATGGGACTCTCAAGAGTCTCCTCCAGCACCATAATTCAAAAGCATCAATTCTTTGGCGATCAGCCTTCTTTATGGTCCAACTCTCACTTCCATACATCAATACTGGGAAAACCATAGCTTTAACTATATGGACCTTTGTTGGCAAGGTGATGTCTCTACTTTTTAAGATGCTGTCTAGGTTTGTCATTGCTTTTCTCCCAAGAAGCAGGCGTCTTTTAATTTCATGACTGCTGTCACCATCTGCAGTGATCATGGAGCCCAAGAAAGTAAAATCTTTCACTGCCTCTATTTCTTCCCCTTCTATTTGCCAGGGGTTGATGGGCCTAGTGGCCATGATCTTTGTTTTTTTGATGTTGAGCTTCAGACCATATTTTGCGTTCTCCTCTTTCACCCTCATTCACCTTTTACCTTACCTGTTGCCAAATCAATTGGTTTATGCAGACAATTGGTGCTTTGCCGAATGGCCTTATGTGTGACAATTTGCACCAATGCTAACCTGTACCAGTGGATAAGTAGCAGCACTAAGCTTTAAAGAAGGCTCAGTTATAAGTTCTGTTACGCACCAATGCATCCAATTTAGGTCAGGTTGGGAACTTTCCAACCTGGTGTCAAAGCTCAAACTTTGCTAGCCTAGACTTGCTGTTTAGTCATGCTATACAAGACAAGGCTGCTCATCCCTCTCCTTCCAGTATCCATGGCGATTGCCTTCTGGACTCATTTCACATTTGTGATGATAACACCCGGCATCCCCAAGAGATGGACTCAATCCTTATACAGTCTTTAAGATTGGCCTGGGATGCTTCCCCTTGATTTCCAACCAAGTCAGAACCTGTGTGACTTTCAGAAGAAGTACAAGGCTGAAAATGAATAATTAGGACAATCAGCACATTGTTAAGCTAAGGGTACCCTTCCAATTAAGTACATAAATTGCAAATGTTTTCATAGGTGTTGGTGGGCGGTGGTATTGTTTTGTTTGTTACTATGTTATGCATTTTTTTGTTTTTATATTGTACACCACCCTGTGATCCTCTGATGAAGGGGTGGTATAAAAATATAATAATGATGATGATGATAATGATAATAATAATAATAATAATAATAATAATAATAATAATAATAATAATTGTGCTTGGAGCACTTGGAGTTCTTTGGCTGCAATATCCTTTTTTCAAAAACGCTCCCACCGCAAAATGATTCTGGACAAAGCCATACCTGCAGAGTAGATTTATTGTGTTTGGAATTACCTTGGTATTTCTTCTGAAAGCAATCCATTGCGCTTTGTTAACAGGTAACACAGCTTTCCGTTTGAGGAAGGCCAAACTTAACAAATACTTATATGTACCAGCTGAAACCTAATCTATATTAGAAATCTCTATATAAGATTTCAGTCTTTTCTCTGTAATGTTGCCCACTGCCTAGATGTCTGAAACGGGTTGTGGGGGGTGGGAATCACTGAAGCTGAATGTTCTGTGCTTCAGCTGAGACAAACAAATGGTATAAATATATATGTGTGTGTGTGTATGTGGTGCCACTGATGCATTATGATGTGGTAATGATTTTTAGTGGCAGAAAGACTGCTGGCTCTGTACATTTGAAGTTGATTTGTGCTTTCAATTTAAGTTTGCTGAGAGATTTTTCTCTTTGTTGAGTTTCAGGTTAGGTTAAGACTGATGAATTATTAGATACTTTAGTTTCCCAGAACAGATGGCCAACAGCAAGCATTTTAAGTTTAATAGTTATATTAATTAAAGCTTCACTCCAAACACTGCAGTTGTCACATGAATCAGGAAGTATGGTTTGTCCTGTACTGGAGATCCTTATGAAATCCTTGTTTGTTTGGTATTTAGACTTAAAGATGTGGAGCCTTTTTGCTCGTGAAGTTTTATATGAATGAATTCCTTCCCTTTAAAGAGCAGCACAGCTCCATTTCGGGATTTGGAAAACAGCTTTATTCTGCTGAATTAAATTGGGCTTCCGAACAAGTGTGGTTCAGAGTTGTTTAATCAGTAAGCCACTTAGAGACCTGAGTGATCCTTGAACACTTGGAGGTTGGGGATGGGGTCAGTGGTTGCAGCCCCAACCACCCATTCCTTAGTCCGTTTACACCCAAATAAAATTTGAAGATTTTACTTCCTGATGCGTCAGCTTAAAAAGCAAGAGAAAAGAAAAGGAAAAAACCTAGGATTTTCCCTTGTCTCCTTCTGTTATTATGTATTAAATGTCAGAAGCACACCCTACTCTTGAGTAGGACCCTGGCAGAGACACATGCCCGACTGGCATGTTCCCTCCCTCCTGGTTGATCGTTTGGGAGCTTCAAAAGATTTCTTCTGCCCGAACATCACAGCGACCGATGCCAACAGACATCGGCACACTTAGGGATCCGCAGAGTTGGCGCATCATGCGTAACAGACCTCAGCAACTCAGCATTTTGGCTAATCTGCTTTATTTACATATAAACACACACACAGCACTGCAACAGGGCTCCCTCTCTCTCTAGCATCAGACAGCAAAGAGAGTAAACAAAGGACAATAGTCCCACTTCACGGAACACAGTAACGCAAACATCCTGTCTCCGTCACTTCCCACTCTGTGGAGTCAAAACATATACCGTCATGTGAAAGACAACAATCCCATGACTGCAATCATGGAGCAGGGAATTCTAACATTAAACCCCTGATATCCATGCTTTATTGCTTGATGTAGTTCTCACATTTTCTTTCCGCAGGGTTTACTTTTCAGTCCAACACCGGCGATCTTGAAGTCTTGCCAAAACAAAAGTGTTGGGAATTGCGAAAAGCTTAAATTAAGTAAACCTAGAGCCTACAAATCTTGTTGGTGTAAAACCAAAGGTGGGAGAGCTGCTGTACTTTGGGATGGATGCACCCCAAGGGCACCCCTCCACATCCCACCCTTCCTCTGCTGCAGCTCACCTTGGGGGGAAAAGCATTCTGTTTGAGGTAACCGAAGGCTTTTCTCAAGCCTGAAGGCAGCCTAGGATGTGTTGGGCAGAGGGGAGAATTTACATTCAGAGAGGGAAGGTTAACCTAATAGCTGTTGTAGGAGGTAACACTGTCTGTGTTTATCTGGATCGTATCCCTCCGTAGGTCTGCGTAGATAGATAGATAGATAGATAGATAGACAGATAGACAGATAGACAGATAGACAGACAGATAGATAAATAAACACTTAAACAGATTAGAGATCGATAGACAGACAGATAGATAGATGGGAAGCTTTACCAAGAAATCAAGGTAAAAGTCAGATCCATTAGAATTAATTTGAGCCTTGAAAAGCTGAAAGAGGAAGTGGGAAAGAGTGTCACGCTTCTAGCTTTCTCCTTCAGCTTCATGTACTTTTCATAACCAAGGGGCAGGGAGTGGAGAGAGCTTGAAGTCTTTGTGGGCACCAGGGGAAGACCTCAGGGGCACCATTGCACTCACGGGCACCGCCTTGGTGACCCCTGGACTACATTTAGGGGTGACTTATCCATTAAGCCCAGATTGGTTCGGCTGAGCAAAAAACTATGCAGAAAATAAACACCACAAGATTGTATTGTGAGCACTTCATTAAAAACGACAACTACTCTCTTTTCTGTATGCTTGCTTCCGCGGTAGCCTCACACTCGCTCCAGTGCTGGGAAAATAGGGAGATGTTTGTAACACCCCAATTCTCACAGCAAGGGAAAGCACCTGAGCTTGTTCTCTACCTTGCTACTGCACATTCCGGAAGGTTTCTCTCCTTGCGCCCCCACTGCCCACTTGCACTTGTTTATCTTGCCTAAATATCATTTAGCCTATCCTATAACAATTTAGGAATTTAGGAATTTATCATCTGCTTCTGCTTCATTGACTAGGCAAAAGCCTTTGACTGTGTCGACCACAGCATACTATGGCAAGTTCTTAAAGAAATGGGAGTGCCTGATCATCTCATCTGTCTCCTGAGAAATCTCTATGTGGGACAAGAAGCTACAGTTAGAACTGGATATGGAACAACTGATTGGTTCAAAATTGGGAAAGGAGTATGACAAGGCTGTACATTGTCTCCCTGCTTATTTAACTTATATGCAGAATTCAGCATGAGAAAGGCTGGGCTGGATGAATCCCAAACCGGAATTAAGATTGCCGGAAGAAATATCAACAACCTCAGATATGCAGATGACACAACCTTGATGGCAGAAAGTGAGGAGGAATTAAAGAACCTTTTAATGAGGGTGAAAGAGGTGAACGCAAAATATGGTCTGAAGCTCAACATCAAAAAAACAAAGATCATGGCCACTGGGTCCATCACCTCCTGGTAAATAGAAGGGGAAGAAATGGAGGCAGTGAGAGATTTTACTTTCTTGGTCTCCATGATCACTGCAGATGGTGACAGCAGCCACAAAATTAAAAGACACCTGCTTCTTGGGAGAAAAGCAATGACAAACCTAGACAGCATCTTAAAAAGCAGAAGCCTTCACCTTGCCAACAAAGGTCCATATAGTAAAAGCCATGGTTTTCCCAGTAGTGATGTATGGAAGAGAAAGCTGGACCATAAAGAAAGCTGATCGCCAAAGAACTGATGCTTTTGAATTATGGTGCTGGAGGAGACTCTTGAGAGACCCATGGACTGCAAGAAGATCAAACCTCTCCATTTTGAAGGAAATCAGCCCTGAGTGCTCACTGGAAGGACAGATCCTGAAGCTGAGGCTCCAATACTTTGGCCACCTCATGAGAAGAGAAGACTCCCTGGAAAAGACCCTGATGTTGGGAAAGATGGAGGGCACAAGGAGAAGCGGACGACAGAGGACGAGATGGTTGGATAGTGTTCTCGAGGCTACCAGCATGAGTTTGACCAAACTGTGGGAGGCAGTGGAAGACAGGAGTGCCTGGCGTGCTCTGGTCCTTGGGGTCACGAACAGTCGGACAAGACTAAACGACTAAACAACAATGTAACAATTTAGAGTATAAGAGAATGTTTGCTGCTGTTGCTGCGCACTATGTTTACAGTAGTTTGTAGGGCATGAAATGGTGGCTGCATGGTACCCTAGTGTTTGTGTGCAAGCATGCAGATGATTTTACATAGATCGCCAACATGGTGCCCACAGGTGCACATGAACTCTCAGAGCTGCTTTCCTTCACCCCTGCAGGCTTCCCCCCCTTCCCTCCACTGAAGGAGGGCATCCTTAGCCAACAGACTTTCCCCCAAGCCTACTTGTGATATAGGAGACTATTTTGGGCAAGCTACAGTTGTGGTGTTCACAACAGTTTCTCAGTTTCTCAGCTTATGCTCACAGGCCCCAAAAGGTTAGCAACATGAATCTGAGATTTCTAATCCCTGCAGTATAAATAAGGTTGCTTTCCTAAATTTCACTTGTTCAGAAGTTTTTGCTTCAAAGTTCTAGTTACCAAAGTCATACATTCCCATCTCAAGAATGAGCACCTTCAGTATTTCCTTTAACCTGCTCTGTTGGAGTTTCTTTATTCGCTAACATTTTAGTATATTCAGTTTTGATCATAGAAATATCCCACTAACTTTTATTTTGTCTCTGGGCCATTGAATTATCCCACTATAATATCCTGTATGTGCTTTGCTTTTAACTGATTTGACCCATTTAATGTTCTTCACTGCATGGATAAAATTGAGTGCATGGAGGTTTTTCCTTTTTCTTTTTTTAACTCTCTTAGCCTTTCGCAGCACACTGTGAGGGAAGCAACTTCTGAAATAACGTGCATTATTGTTGCCTTAAACAAAAAGTACTGTTGAAAAATTAAACAACTGTTTGCAATTGCAAATGTTAACTGTTTCTTTTCCTGTAAAAATGATCATTCAGTTGGCAGCCTGAAATGCATATATTTTAAGCTGTTAACTTTATCCAATCTGGGTTTTCAGAGAATAAAAAGGCAAGCCAAGTTGTTTTTAAAACTAGCAAAAAACTAGTCTTGAATTTTTTTTTTATATATGCAACTTTGGAATTCTAGGACGTATTGTATGATATGACAAGGTTTGTTCTATGGCTTGTCAGAGAGAGCTAAAACACAACCACTGGTCTGGACTACACACAAAGTCTACACACATGGCTTAGCTCAGTGCAGCAATAAAGTGACAGAAGGTCTCTGCAGGAGCTCAAACATTTGCTTGTTGCCACTGTGCCATGGGCTGGCTAAGTGTTACTTGTGAACAAGGACATTGTGTAGATGAAAACAGTGTATGTATGCAAGTATTGCAGGCACTTCCAACTCACAAGAGAATGTGATCTGCTCCTAGTATAAAAGAAAATGCAGTGATCTACCGATTGTCATTGGAGGGAGATGAGCGTGCCTTTTTGTCGGGGGTGTGTGTGTGTGTGCCAAGAGTTGAGCTTTTTTTTTAGGGGGGAGTACCCTGAGTTTTTGAGCTTTTTGGAGTGAAAATCCTTAAGTTGATGAGCTTTTTTGGGGGGGTCCCTTAAGTTGTTGAGCTTTTATGGAGCGGGGATGACAACAAAACAATCTCCTGAAAGTACAGCGCTGACAATGGCACACAGCGCTAAGGCCAACATTGCTTCCGCTTGCCACCTTGACCTGCGCTCAATGCTACTGCACAGCCGGTGGAAGAAACTAGGGGCTGGCAACATTACTTGCCGACGAACGACCGCGATCGACCAAGATCACCCGGCAATCTACAGTATCTGTCGATTGCGGTCGACCAGTTGGACATGTCTGCAGTACCTTGGGTACCTTGGGTTACATACGCTTGGGTACCAGTGGTACCTTGGGTTACATACGCTTCAGGTTACATACACTTCAGGTTACAGACTCTGCTAACCCAGAAATAGTACCTCAGGTTAAGAACTTTGCTTCAGGATGAGAACAGAAATCGTTCTCCGGCAGTGCGGCAGCAGCAGGAGGCCCCATTAGCTAAAGTGGTGCTTCAGGTTAAGAACAATTTCAGGTTAAGAACGGACCTCTGGAACGAATTAAGTACTTAACCTGAGGTACCACTGTATAGTGAATCTTATCCTATCCTAGGCTTTCTGTCTCCTTCCTTATCATGTATATTTTTCAGACCTGCAGCCACACAAAAGTCCACAGATGTGCCCTCACGCGTCTCCTTCCAGGCGAGCAAGATGCATTTTCAGGGTTTCCAGCCAGGAAAAAGGGCACAACGCAGAGGCCAGTGGCCTGGGGAGTGAGGGCCGGAGAGTGGGAGCTGGATGGTCATGTTTGAATTCAGACATGAGGCTCCCTACCCTTTGCCTGCCATGAGCTGGCTATCATAAAAGTTTTTGCTAAGGCACTGCACTTAAAACCTGTCCCCAGGTGGTAGATTTCACTGAGATTTGTTGCATGTGCCTCACTCAGCAGTCACAGATAATTTTCTGTTGCCGACAGTTATTAAAGCGCTCGCATCCTGCATTCCAGTTCCGCAAGGTGGCTACCACTATTATTAAAACTACAAATCTAGAAACAATAAAAAATTCAGAACGGCAACTAACATGATTTGATCAGCGGCACCAAAAACCCCCATCAGGAATTTTTTTTAAAAAAGACTTTAAAATGCTTTCCTTGTGATCAGACGCATTTGTTGGTTTACAGCTGATATGTGGAGAAGGAATTGAAGTTTGTTTGAATTAGCTTACGGAAAGTCAGGCATGACGGACGGCTGAGCCAGACCAGAGTCTGGTGATGCAGTTCCTCCTGAAATTCCACCAGAGTGCCCGGGCCTCTCTCTGATTGGCTACAAAGTCAGCTCGTCACAGAAGGGGGAGGAGCAGCACCTTGGGAGGGAGAATAAAAGGAGCAGTTTCTGAGGGAGAGAGTTAGAGAGGGCTAAGGTTCAGGTTATGAGATGGGGCTTGATTTAAGAGGAGAGATGGGGCTGGATTTGAGAAGATGGATAGGGCTTGTTTTGAGATGGGAGTTAAGGAGTGAGGTAGGGAGTAGGATAGGATCTGACTGAGGGAGAACTGGTTCTGAGTTCAGTTAAACATCCAAACTGAGGTGAATATTCATAGCGAGAGGACAGAGACTTGCAGCTTAGATAGGGAGACCGGGTTCAGGGTCTGGGAAACGTAGACAGACAGTCCCCCGGGTCTGTTATGAAATTTTGGAATACCTCAGGAGTGAGATTGTGAAGTGAGTGGGTAACTGGGGGAAAGTGCCCCTCGCTCATGAACCAGGGTAATAAATCTGTGAAGGAAGCTGTGCTGCAATAAAGATATTTAATGGAGCCACCTGTCATAGCTAAGTAACAGAAACTGATTTAAGCATCTTACCAACTGATTAATAGTGACTGGAGTTTAAGAAGAGCTGTGCCTATACTAGTGTATTTAAGCCCGTGACATCTTTTTTGCCCACTTCTAGTAATAACTAGAATAAGTTCTCTTTGCCCACTTCTAGTAATAAACTAGAATAAGTTCTCTTTGTTGAAAACACTTTTCTTGTTTGTTTGATCAACTCCTGCCTGGGACTCTAAATCATTCAATTTTCCCTCACACAAGTCCCCCCCCCCCCCCAGACATCCCGTGGTAAATTTGCAAAACTTCCTATTAATTGGTGGACAATGAGGATTGTGCGCTGTATTTAATAGGGGGCAGTTAGCGGGGCAAATCTGCCGCATTATTAATTGGTGATAGGTGGTTGGATCCGCTACATCAGGCACCCTTTGGTTTTAAATAGAATATGAGCTTGCAGGTGCTGGAAATACAAATGGAAAGCAGCAGGGCTGGGGGGGGGAAGGGACAAGTGATGGCAATCTCTGATCTGTCTCAACAGACTAGAACACATTCATTAATTGCCTTTATATCCTGCCTTTACTCCAAGGAGCTCAAGGTAGTGTACATGGTTCTCTCACATTTTATCCTCACTGCAGCCTTCTGCGGTAGGCTGTGCGGAGCCCAAGGTAGTTCTCTCCCCCCCCCCCCAGATGATCTTTATTGAATTTTTAGTTACATACTGTACATACACATACATTATATTTCACATTTGTTCTTGCTCTCCTGAGCTGACTTCCCTCCTTCCTTCTTCTTGCTTTTTTGTGTCCTCTTTAACTTTTCGCATTGTCTTTGTCCATTTTCCACAAGATTGTTCTTCTTTATTTTTTCCATTAAATGTCCGTAAACAAATAAATCTTTCTATATATTCTTGCTGTCTGTCTATATTCATTTACAAATATTGTTCAATAATAATCCTAATATACATTTTTAATTCATTTTGATATTATTATCCAGTAAATTTCTTGAATTTTCCCGTTATGAGATATTATTTTAATTCTACTGGTTTCCTTATTTCACATCATCTTCTCTATATATAACATAAATTTTCCCCATTCTTTTTGATATGTTTCATCCCCCTGATGTCAAATTTTTGCTGTTAATTTGGCTATTTCTGCATACTCCATAACCCTAATAGAAGAATGGCAGTACAAGGTTACAAGAGCCCAAGGTAGTTCAGTGAGCTTCATGTCTGAATAAGATTTTGAACCCGGGTCTTCCCATTCCTGTTGCTGATGCCATAACTACTGCACCAGTTTCATCTCAAGATACAGTCTTGCATGTGTTTCAGCCTGTGCCAGTCATTATCCGACTCCTGTTTAGCACAGGAACCTCTGGTGTGGTTTCTTGGCAAGTGTGAATCTTGTTTAGACTCTGACCCTGAGCACCGCGCTGGCCTCTTGGCGTCCCCTTGCCGATCAGCAGATTACCCTTATGTGTATCTTTTGCTACATACCCTTTATCATTATAATAGGCTTCTGAAGGGTCTATTTCATCTAATCTCTTTGACAATCGCAAACACCATTGATTATCTTTAAGTCTGAAGAAAAAGAGAACTTGCCTTTTATTGCTCAGTTGCCTCTGAGGCCAACACAGGGCAAGCTCTTTTAAGAGTATGGAGTAAATATACTGGTGTCAGACCAATTACGGTAAATGAGACTTCTGCAACCTGGGGCCCTCCAGATGCCCCAGCCAGCCTGGCCAACATTCAGGGGTGATGGGAGTTGTAGTCTAACAATATCTGGAGGGCACCAGGTTGTGGGTGGGCAGTTTAAAGCCTTGTCTATTGGGGCCCAGAGACAAACAGTGTTGTGAAAGCCAGCCAGCTCAACCAGCATCTGCTCTGCATGCAGAAGGTTCAGTCCTCGGCATCTCCAAGTAGAGCCAGAAACCCTGGGGAGCCACTGCCAGTCAGTGCAGACAGTACTGAGCTAGTTCTACCAGTGGCCTGACTCTGTATAAGGTAACTGTTGGGAAATTGTATACGTGCAGCTACTCACACAATTAAGGTTTTGCAGACATCCAGAAGGTCATGTCTTCCTGGTGATAACAGAGACATTGAGACAGCTCCCTGATTTGTCAAGCTCTCTCAAGGGAGTGATAATTAATGGCCTACTAACTGGAATGTGTTGGTTCGTAGTTCAGAGTTCAGTAGTTCAGATGTTCTGTGTCAGTGTAGGAGTTGTGAATCGTGTATGAGAGAGCTAGCTAAAGATCTGTGTTCTGTTCCTGTAAATAGTCCACTGTATATAATAAACACCTGACTACAAGTTCCTGGTTCCTGCTTTGTCTATCCTGTCTGCAGCCAAGTTGCCAATTGCTTCTGTGGATTCTGCGTGTACTCTGCTAGGTCTGGCTAAGGTCCTGCAACTAGTCGGAAAGTTGCGAAACACCAAGTAGGTTTTGCCAATAGTAACTTCTTATGCTCCTATGAAATTATATCTTCCTCCTGTGTCAGCGGCACCGACTCACTGGCTTCAAAAAAGAGAGGAAGGCAGCCGAGTGAAGAGGAGAGGTTTGTTGTGCAGAGAGAGCTATCAGAGCAGACAGATGATTCATAAGCAGGATTGGGCCTTCTGACAGATAGTGGAGCCCATCCCTTCACAGAGGAGAAGCGATTAGGTCTTGAGGAGTGAGAAAATGAGCATGGTCTGAATCTTATGTGCTCTGTAGAGAATATCTCATGCAGTCTTGGTATCTCATTAGAAAAAACACTTGCTTACAAGTTGGGGTGCTGGGTGTAAAATACTGAACTTTGTGACTTTCTTATATGGTCAGTCTTTAATGGGATATTTGTTTGTCTACTTTGACAGAACAGAGAAAAGTGTGCAGCACAGCCTCCCCCCTCTCTTACACACACACACACACACACACACACACACACACAAATACACTTCTTGCGAAAATTGCCTTTTTATAGTTAATCGTTTAAGTACACCAAATACCTTCTAAGTAATTTACAGCCTGTCTTTTCAACTTTACTCAACCGCCAGCTCTCTCAAAAACTCCCCTTTTCCAGATTCCACCTGGGTATGATTTACTCTTTATTAGTCTAGTAAAATGTGACAGGATCATCAAGTCTTTCTGAAGAGTTATTTCCAACAGCATTTTTTAACACTTCTCCGCAAATAGGGCAAAATAAACTATATTGACAGCGTGACTTGCCTTGAATCTATTCTCAAAGACTTTGCAATACCTGATTGCTCAATATAGCATCTTTTTGAAGGTACAGAAATAGAGCAAAGGCCCATCAGTTGCCATGTCAAAGAATGATTTTTGTGCCCTAAGAAAGAATTAAGTTGCACCATGGGGAGCCCAAATTGAAGTTGTGTTGATTCATTGAGACAGCATGCAGTCAGGGTCTGGTTCATGCAGTTTCCTGCTCAGCACATACCCTCTTAGCATTCCCCAGAGATGTGCATGTGTGATAAAAAATAAGGCATGATTCAGACATTCAGAGATTTGATGGGGACTAACTTCTATGGTTGGGACGCAGGTGGCGCTGTGGGTTAAAGCCTCAGCGCCTAGGACTTGCCGATCGAAAGGTCGGCGGTTCGAATCCCTGCAGCGGGGTGCGCTCCCGCTGCTCGGTCCCAGCGCCTGCCAACCTAGCAGTTCGAAAGCACCTCCGGGTGCAAGTAGATAAATAGGGACCGCTTACCAGCGGGAAGGTAAACGGCGTTTCCGTGTGCGGCTCTGGCTCGCCAGAGCAGCGATGTCACGCTGGCCACGTGACCCGGAAGTGTCTCCGGACAGCGCTGGCCCCTGGCCTCTTAAGTGAGATGGGCGCACAACCCCAGAGTCTGTCAAGACTGGCCCGTACGGGCAGGGGTACCTTTACCTTTACCTTTAACTTCTATGGTTATTTGCCAACCCCCCAAGCTACTGGATCACAGAAAATTACTCTTGGCCAATACACTTTGGTGTTTGGATTATATGGTATGTTTGTCCATGACAGCCTCTCCCAACCCTATGCTGAGTGTTGTGTATGTGCCACAGAAGTTCAGTCAAGCGCTTAAGTTCACCACAGGAAACAACTGTGTAGCAGAGATAGCTTTTACTTAGCATACACACACACTATAGACGCACACTACAGTTGCTGCAAGAAGTCTTCACTCTCTGAGCCCAGAGAGGGTTCCAGCTTGTAAAATTCTTGCTGGGACAAAGTCTACACGGCAAGCACAAAACCCAGTTGCTAACAAAGTCCTGCAACTGCTAAAATTCTCTCAGTCCAGAAATCTTGCAGGTTGTACAACTTTTCTCAGATAAGCTCTTCTCAAAGTCTTCCACACTTTCACAAGATTCTCCAAAAGATTCTCCTGTACTTCCCAACAATGGATGCTGTAACTTGAGCCTTGTCTACCCAATGCTACATGCTAGTTTGCTCAGCAACTCAGATAAGACAGTCACAAGACACCTGTAGTTATACTTTTCTTAACGCCCCATTCCTTTCAGATGTTTTAGACTACAACTCCCACCATCCCAGCCAGCAAGCTGGTGTAGACTGGTTCTCTCCAATTCAGGAATTTGAACACTAATTTATTAGGTATGCTAACTCTGATAGTAAGTTTAAGGTGACCTGAAAAACCAATTGTACTACGCAGCTTGAAAGCTAAATAGCCAAAAAGTGATCAAAAACCAAGTAGAAGATAGTAATCCTGCATGTTAATCCAACATTTTTATTGCCATGGGATATTAGCATTACGCTCTTAATACAAAACAGTAAATCAACATAATGTCTCGTAAAGAGAGCCATTAGCATGTTAGCTGGGTGTTACTGTTCTGATAAACTTTAAAGATATATTTGTTATTAAAATGTGCTAAAAATAATGACTATAAAGCTGATAACTTTTGATTAATGGGATATCTTGATTATCCTGAAACCCAAAGTATAATTACAAGCTGTAATTCCCACCGTCTTTCAAATGTTGTGGAAATTAAATGTCTTATTATTTCCAACCTTTATTACAATGATTTGTTATTGTTGTCTTATATGAACTAGCCAGAGAGGGGGAACCTGTGGCTCTACAGATTTCCCCATCAACCACAGCCAAAATGGCAATGGTCAATGGACTTTCCATACCTCTAAGGAGGGATGGATCAGTCTATTTGTGCTCTGTGTCACTTTTGCATGTGTTGATTCGTAATTCTCTTCCATACCCTTTCCACATTCATTTGCAGTTTATAAAAAATATGCATGAAGGTTTACAAAGTATTTCTTATCAAAATTAAAATAGGCATTTCTAAATGTATTTTATCGAAGCAAGCATTTCTAAATGTATTTTATCTCAAAGTATGCATTTTAAAACATACTCCTGCTTTTTGTTGAGCTGAGAACTACACTGCAACATTTGCTGAAGTGCGATATCCGATGGGCAGCACTGTTGTGATCTGTGCACCATTGTGAAATGTACAGATCAAGTCAGTTCTTATTGAAGTTTGCAAAGGTCTGTTTCCTCCAGCCTTCCTATATGCTTCCGATAGCAATTCACTTCATGGGAGCCTGTCTTAATTCTTGAACACTGGTTTGCAAACCATCACTTGGATTCAGACCTACGCAGACTGATTGTGACCATCTGATTTTCACTAAAGTAAAGCTAGGCTGAGATTTAAACCAAACGGATACGTGGTTTAGGAGCAAGGGGCACCCTGTAAATTAAAGATGTCCTCTAAAAACTCTGCTGGGTTCACCGATAGCCATATATACGGTATATAAAACTAATTCCTTGCTATGTGTGAATATGTAGAATCTTACTTCCAATTTCACTCCACAGAGTCACCGTCATAATTCCATAGCAAAGTTATTTAATAGGAAGGGCATCAGGCAACTACTAAAGCTGCATTGCTTTTGTGGAGATGAAATATAAAGTATAGCTGGCTGATAGGTGATAAGATTGTTTCTTGAACTAGCCAAGGATGATAAATGTGGCAACAGAAATCTTTCATGATCAGTTCCAGCGTTTTCAGGAAATTTTCAGGAAATTGTGCCTGCCACACACTAATTTATTGCCTTTAATATAGTTTCAGAATTCAAGGTTCTCTCCTTTTTACTTTAAATCCAGTCTTGCAAGCTAGTCTGGATGAGATGTTTGGAGCACTTAGCCTGTCCAGATGTGAAATACAAGTTTAAACTGCTGTTTCCCAAGGAAGATGACAAGGTGCTTGGAGGCCTGAGGCCAATTATTTGGATTCCTTTGACTCTTGCCCCTTGTGCTCTTCAGAACTTACATGGAGGGCACCATATTGGTGAACCCTGCTCTGCACTGGTTCTGTATGATGGGCTGCTTCCTGAAGTGCGGAAGGAAATGTTATTTCATCCATATTCTGAAATATTTGAATAATTGCAGGTTGGTCTCAAATTAGCCACTCCCTCTTTATTTATTTATTTATTTTTTTAAAAAGCAAGGTGAATAAGTTGGCTGTGGTGTGACTGCTTAATGAATTCCAGTGTGAGACTTCCTGGAACATGCCAGCTGGGCTTTAGGGAAGGTGTCAGTACAGAGACAGCATTGCTTTACCTCTTTGGCGATCTGCATCTAGAGACGGACAGAGGGCATGTAACCGTGTGCAATCTTTTCAATCTCAGCATTTGACATGCTTTGCCACCTAATCCTTCTGAACTGTGTGGGATTGATGGGAAATGGGGACGCCACTAATAATATACTACCTGGGATCCTAACTAGTGCTCCATGGATGAAGGACTCCTTTTGTACACGAAGGAACCTGGAGTCCAGTGGAGGCACTTTTCACTGACCCACCCTTCCCCATGCAGACCCCCACATTGCCCCTCAGTATCCTCAAGACCCTGGAACAGATTTCAAGGGGGCAAAGGGGGAAGGGGAGAGGGGTGAAAAATGCCCCCCCCTTCTGCTGGTCTGGTTTGTGGAATTACACCCATGGGATGCAGCCACCAGTGGAACCTTAGTTAGGATCTAAGCCATAGTTCTGTCAAAATGTGCACCCGTGTGTCACAATGTGTATGTTCTCATGTATTTCTTTTTATATTTATATGCCACCTTTGCAACAAGGAGGCCAAGGTGGCGTACATAGTTCTCCCCATTTTATCCTCACAACAACCCAGTGAGGTAGGTTCGGCTAAGAGACAGTAAGTGGTCCAGGGTCACCCAGTGAGCTTTGTTGCTGAGCGGGGATTGGAACCCTGGTCCCTTCGGGTCTGAGCCCAGCACTCGAACCACTGCACCCCACATGCGCTCCCTTGTGTTTGGGTGCAGGCAAACACAGGGCTGCACAAAAGGCTCTTTCATGAATACTGCTGAATATGTATATTGTTGTTGTTTAGTCGTGTCCGACTCTTCGTGACCCCATGGACTGGAGCACGCCAGGCACTCCTGTCTTCCACTGCCTCCCGCAGTTTGGTCAGACTCATGCTGGTAGCTTCATGAACACTGTCCAATCATCTCGTCCTCTGTCGTCCCCTTCTCCTTGTGCCCTCCATCTTTCCCAGCATCAGGATCTTTTCCAGGGAGTCTTCTCTTCTCATGAGGTGGCCAAAGTATTGGAGCCTCAGCTTCAGGATCTGTCCTTCCAGTGAGCACTCAGGGCTGATTTCCTTAAGAATGGATAGGTTTGATCTTCTTGCAGTCCATGGGACTCTCAAGAGTCTCCTCCAGCACCATAATCCAAAACCGAATAAGAGCTGTTCGACAGTGGAGTCGTCTCCCTTGGGAGGTTGTGGATGCTCTTTCCTTGGAGGTTTCTAAGCAGAGGCTGGAAGGCCATATGTCATGGATACTTTAGCTGAGATTTTCTGTATTGCAGGGGGTTGGATGAGTTGACCAGGGGGGTCTCTTACAACTCTACAATGCTATGACTCTAAGACCTGTTTCTAGTGCTAATTGAATGTGGTTATCTACCCCTTTTATGTATGCCCTCCAGATAGGAACTACATCTAGCTTTGTCATCCTCATATGTTTTGTGCAGTTGTAGCCCAGGAGAGGATCTTCTCTGTATAGAATTTCCTCCTCAAAGAGACTCATCCGGCACATTCATTCCTGTATTGCAGGGGGTTGGACCAGATGGCCCTTGCTGTCCCTTCCAAATCTATGATTTTGTTGCTATTGTTGTTGATAGACTTCCTTCTGCAGATTAGCCCCCTGCCCTCCTGGTTGCCAGATATTCTATG
This sequence comes from Podarcis melisellensis, assembly GCF_964234715.1. Lineage (NCBI taxonomy): Eukaryota > Metazoa > Chordata > Lepidosauria > Squamata > Lacertidae > Podarcis > Podarcis melisellensis. The sequence continues at coordinate 16,645,821 of NC_138528.1, read as the reverse complement.
GCTCTGAATAACGTTCCATCTTGAATGGTGTGTGGAGGCCATTTCCCACTTCCCGTTATAAGCACAGCTAATGTGGCTGCTTCACTTCTGAGCAGTTTCTTCATTTTATGTGTTTGCATTCCATTAGGATGCAAAAGTGTTGCTTCCTAAAGATACTCTCAAAGAGTTCTTAAAGTGACCGATCAGAAGCTACTGCTATTCCCTGTTGGCCCTAGCTGCAGTTGGTCGGCTCATCTTTTTTAAAGTTCATTATATTTTCCTTTTAGGTTTGGGATGCTGTGGATTGGGGCCGTTGCTTGAAAACATACCTTTGCCACACCTGTGCCGTTCGAGCTGCCCAGTGGACCCCCTGTGGGAGAGGTGTTCTCAGCGGAGGGTTTGATTCTATGCTTCATTTAACCGATATTGAAACAGGTAAATTTTAATATAGGCATGTGTTTTGGCTTGCATGTGAAATAATATTTTCATACTACATGGAACATTGTGGGGCTTAAAATGTTATTTTAAAAGGTATTCAGGTCCTTAGAAAGTTCAGTTAATTTTAGTCAGTTTTAGTGTTTTAACTTTTGTATGTTTTGTATGTTTTAAAGTAGGGTCGCCAACCTTTCTTGATTTTACTGTTTTATCTTCGATAAACTGCTTTCAGGTTTTTTAAAATGAAGTGGTGAATAAATTTTTGAATGAATAAGTAAATAAACACGGGGGAAAGGGCCAAACTACACATGGCAGTAGTAAATGCATATTTGCACCTAAGGTGAAGCTTTTAAAAAATGCAAATTGAATCAGCTTTTTATTGGCTGGGTGGGGGGGCAAGGTGAAATGTTAATTAATTGGATCAGAACAGTTTTGAAAGGGAAATTTCACCATTTTCTTCAGTGCTTCGTTCCAAAGAAATCCCCTCCTCTGAAGCTAGCTGCATTGGGTGGTAATCTCCCTTAAGCACTAGTGAGTGTCCTCTGCCTTCAGAGCAAATTCCAGCTTCAGAAGACAAAATTTCTTTGAGACATTAGCAAGAGAGGAAAGAGTTAAATTCCCTCTCCACATGCTTTGATTCTTTTAATTATCAGGCCCCCACCCCACCTCAGCTGCTGCAATCTGCATTTTTTTCCTAACACCCCCCCCCCCTTTTGGATGCTAAGACACATTTACTGCTGTGTCTAGTTTGGCCCTAAGTTGTACTGAAATCAATAGGTCTTGCTTCCAAACAAGACTGTTAAGGACGGCCATTTAAGCGTTTAATTACTTCATCAATCTGTTTTTCTAGGAGGCCTTTTCTAACTTTCTGTTGTTTGTTTGTTTAGTTACTTCCAGTGGTTTTTAAACTAATTCCTCCCATGCAAGCTTGACTGTTACATTAATGCTGGAGTTGCTCTGTCCCAACTCCTAGCAGTTCAAAAGCACGCCTGTGCGCAAGTAGATAAATAGGTACCACTGTGGCGGGAAGGTTTCCGTTTGCTCAGGTTTCCGTCACGGTGTTCCCATTGCACCATAAGTGGTTTAGTCATGCTGGCCACATGACCTGGTAAGCTGTCTGTGGACAAACGCCGGCTGCCTTGACCTGAAAGTGAGATGAGTGCCACACCCCATAGTCGCCTTTGACTGGACTTAACCATCCAGGGGTCCTGTACCTTTTTAATGCTGGAGGGCAGGGGCATGGTGGCAATTCAAACTAAAGGATGGCTAGCAACCCCTTTATATTACAGGGCTGTGTGTAGATGTTTGAATTTTAAAAAGGGTAGGAATTTCTCTTGATTTCTTTTGGAAACCAGCCATGAAACGAGCCAAAATGAAAATTGCCTGAACATAATTTTTCAGCGTGTGCAGTGATAATCAATTCCTTCAGTTTTGTTATGGCATGTGTTTTTAATACTTGCAGCTCCAAGGGCATTCCATACTCCGAATATAAAATCCATTAAATCTTACGTTGGAGTATTCACATTTCTGGGTTAATCAAGCTTTCATATTACCACTTACGAGTTTTATGGATCCGCTTTGCTTGTCGTTCAGTGGGAGAGCGAGTAATGTACCGAAACTTTCTTTTCAGACAAGCCCATTTCTGCATTGTGTCTTTGGGTCATTTTCCTTCTCGCAACCCCATTTCTCTGGTATTTTCTTTCTCGCCGTCATTATAGCGCAACACCAATTGTAACTGCAGCTAATGGACTGAGTTCCCCGTGCTCGGAGCAGTGTACCCAGTGGCTTCTGTTGTTAGTGGATGCTGGAGACAAAAGTAAAAAATGGGCAGCTGCTTTTCTAAGCCGTATGGCCTTTATCTGTGCGTAAAGCATCAAGTGTCATACAAATTTGTTGTTGTACATGCCCTTCAGGAAGCACAGTGCACTTTATTATGTAAGATATGAAGTCAATTTAAGGCTGTTGTTACGTGAATTAACAAGCAAATTGGCACATGTGGAGAATTAGTTCCTTGGGTGGGCTCTAGGCAGATTTTTGAGCCATCATCATCATCAAGATTATTGTTGTTATTATTATTATTATTATTAATAATAATAATATTTGCACCCCACCCATCTGACTGGGTTGCCCCAGACACTCTGAGTGGTTTCCAGCATATACAAAAACATAATAAAACATTAAACATTAAAAGCTTCCTGATACAGGACTGATACTTCCTGATTAATAATAATAATAATAATAATAATAATAATAATAATAATAATAATAATAATTTTTTATTTATATCCCGCCCATCCCAGCCGAAGCCGGGCTCAGATATAGGACAGATGAGATGTGTTCATGGGTATTCCTATCTAAAGGTTGTAAAGATAGGCCAATAATAATAATAGAATCATTAAATTATAGAGCTGGAAGGGACCCTGAGGATTATCTAATCCAACCCCCTGCAATGCTGGAATATGCAGCTGTCCCACACGGGGATTGAACCTGCAACCTTGGTGCTATCAGCACCATGCTCTAATCAACTGAGCTATCCCTTCTGACTAAAGAGAATACTTATTTGCTGCTGCCCTAAAGGTTGGGATTAGATCTAATGGGCTTAAGTTACGGGAGGGCAGATTTCAGTTGAACATTAGGAGACACTTGATAATGGTAAAAGCAGTTTGTCAGTGGAAGCAATAACTTGGGGTGGTGGCCAGGGAGGTCTTGAAGCAGAGGCTGGGCAGCCATCTCATGGGGCTGCTCTAGGTTTGGATTTTATGCATAGAAGAGGAAGTTGGACAAGCTTGCCTACAAAACTCTATCAAACTATTATCATCCTGCCTGGAAAGGGACAACTATAGCACAGTGGTAGATCACATAAAGTAGATGCACCATAAAGAAGGCTGATCGCCGAAGAATTGATGCTTTTGAATTATGGTGCTGGAGGAGACTCTTGAGAGTCCCATGGACTGCAAGAAGATCGAACCTATCCATTCTTAAGTGCTCACTGGAAGGACAGATCGTGAAGCTGAGGCTCCGATACTTTGGCCACCTGATGAGAAGAGAAGACTCCCTGGAAAAGACCCTGATGTTGGGAAAGATGGAGGGCACAAGAAGAAGGGGACAACAGAGGATGAGATGGTTGGACAGTGTTCTCGAATCTACAAACATGAGTCTGACCAAACTGTGGGAGGCAGTGGAAGACAGGAGTGCCTGGCGTTCTCTGGTCCATGGGGTCACAAAGAGTCGGACACGACTAAACGACTAAACAACAACAACAACAGATCACATGCACTGCATGCAAAATGCTCCGGGTTCAACCCCAGACAACGCCAGATAAGGCAGGGAACGACTTCTGCCTGAAACCTTGGAAGAGTTGTTGCCAGTCAGTGTTGACAATACTGAGTTAGGTAGACTAACTGACTGATTTGATCTAGGGCAGCTTTCTAAATCACTGGATAAGTAAGACTGCTCCGAGGTTCTTTAAGATAGGCAGGTGAGAATAAGTGGTGCTCGGAATCAACCCCGCCTGAAGAAGCAGCTTTCAACTTCATATTAAAATGTTTATATTTAAACAGGCATTTCAATTCATTGGCTTTTGACTGAATTTTACAAGATGCTTCTGTTTTATATAGCTTGGCAATTTTTCAGTGTATTATCATACATCTGTTATGTCTGTGTGTGTGTAAGAGAGAAAGACACACACAGAGAAGCAGGTTCAAACAACACAGCCAGTTTACTCCGAACGCCTCCCTTTTTCCTTTCTTGTTTATTGTTACTCTGCATTTCTCACCGATACGTCAGTAGCGCTTTCAGTAAAAGAAAAAAATTGGAACAAAAACAACCCAGCTTGTTACTGGAATCCAAATTGGGTGCATTCTCACTTGAAAAACATGAAGCCAACTGTACAGATTAGAGCAGCGTTATTTCACTGAACCGTTCATTCACCTCTCTCCACTGCTCTTCACCAGCGCGGAGCTTATTTCAGCATTTGATTAACTTCGCTTAGATGTCTTCCATCCACGGCTTCATGAGCAAACTTTCCTCTCTTAATTACTTTTTCCACGCAGGCTTGGAGGAATTGTTCCTTGCTCAGGCCTCCACGGCACTTCAGGCCCGTGGACTGAAGGAGTCCTTCTCCCTCTTCTGCCACTTGTGTGGAGAAGGTTGAAGTGCCTCCTTTGCTTGGAACCCTTCCATGCTTTCTGGGGACAAGTAAGGTCCTACCGTACAGGGCTGGCATCAAGGGCCACAAGGGCGTGGTTGGGCATCTGCTGAGGGCCATGCCTTGTGGTGTGGTGGGAGCACTGACAAGAACCCTCTGAACCATTTCCTCTTCCACCATTTCCTTCTCTTCTTCTTCTTCCTTTTCACCCTTGCAACCTGCTTGATGGTGGGAAGGAGGCAGAGGAGGCGATGCCATTGCCTGCTTGCCTATTGGTTCCCTGCCTGGCAAGCAAGTAAGTGGTGATTGATTGATTATTTATTTATTTAATAGAGTTGGAAGGGACCCCAAGTGTCCTCCACCCTCCAGAGCAGGAGAAAACAAGCTTGTTCCATCTTCCACTGACAACCCTTTATATATTGGAAGTTTGCTATCGTATTTCGTTGCAGTCTCCTCTTTTCCAGGCTAAACACACCCAGCCACTCCCCAGTTGGGGCAACTGGCTAAAATGTCGTAAACGGTTCTAATTTTGGTTCCTCTGTTTCATTTTTGTTGGGTTGGTGTTGGTTAAATGTTTGGTTGGGGTTGGCAGTTACTTTAATTTGGGTATAACTGTAAATGGTATTATTTTTGTTATTATTGTTGTCGTTGGTTTTTATTGATTTATTGGTTGGTTTGTTGCTTGCATAGGATACCTTGTTTTTAAATGTTTGATGATTTGTTGTGTTTTATATTATGTAAGCCACCCAGACTGGCTGGGGAAACTCAGCCTGATGGGCGGGATATAAATTAAATTATTATTGTTGTTATTTAGTCCAACCCCTTGCAATGCAGGAATCTCAACTAATGCTCCCATGGCAGCAGTGGCGGACTTTGCAGGCATCAAAGTTCAGCGTTGCCCTGTGTGACACCAAAATCCGGCATCCCTCTGCCTCTCTTGCTCCATTCTAAATGATAGTTGCGGCATCCCCTGCGGCAACCCTGCAGCTCTAGGCGCAATGCGACCAGAGTAGTCCTACTCCCCTAAAACTGCCTCTGATGACCAATGGGCATCCAACCTCTGCTTAAAAACTTTCGATGAAGTACAGTGGCCACGATCTGTTCTGGGGTGCCTTTCGCAACCCGAAAAGTCTGCAACTAGAGCGGCACTTCTGCGCAAGCGCCAAGCATGCTAGAGCATTTCTGCGCATTCGCGAAGTGCACAGAAGCATTCTGTGCATGTGCGCACACAGAGAAACATGGAAGTATACACCTCCAGGTTTGCCGCTTTCGCAACCCGAAAAGCCGCAACATGAAGCAAACGCAACAAGAGGTATGACTGTAGAGTCCACCAGCTTCCCAGGAAGCCCATTCCACTGTTGAACAGCTCTCACTGCCAGAAAGTTCCTCCTGGTTTTTAGTCCTGTAACTTGAAGCCATTGGTTCAGATCCTGCCCTCCAGAGCAGGAGAAAACAAGCTAGCTCCATCCTCCACGTGACACCCTTTTAGATATTTGAAGCAATCGTTTGCATGAAGCCTAGGTTCCGCTGTCCCAGCATGTAATTTTATATATTATTATTTAGTCATTTTTGAGCATATTGGTAACTCCTGCTGGTCACTGAAGCTCAGCAAAACCCGGCATGCTAATGTAGTTTTGAAATTTATGTTTATGTGTTGTGGCATTTGCATAACAGCAAACATTTTTAATTAAACTGCCGTCTCTTTGTCACAAAGGAAACAATGCCGTTGCACCTGCAGATTGCTGGGGCGGGGGGAATCTTGTTATTTGGAATCAAAGACTTGTAGGATTGGAAGGGATCCTGTGGGTCATGTAGCCCAACCCCCTGCCATGCAGGAATCTCAACTAGCGCATCCATGACATCTGTCCACCCAACCATGACAGATGTCCATTTGCCTGCCATGAATGCAGTGTTCTGATTATCGCAACTGAACTGCCACTCTGGAATGATTTAAAAGCACTTTCTTTGGTGCACTGCAGATTGCCTAACATTACATTACATTAGAGTTCATGAATTAAATATAAATGCATGCCCGTCATAGATTTGTTGGGTCTAGATATAAGAGGGAAATGTACATTACTTAAAGGAAAAGGTAAAGGACCCCTCACCATTAGGTCCAGTCGCGGACGACTCTGGGGTTGCGGCGCTCATCTCGCTTTACTGGCCGAGGGAGCCGGCATTTGTCCGCAGACAGTTTTTCCGGGTCATGTGGCCAGCATGACTAAGCCGCTTCTGGCGAAACCAGAGCAGTGCACAGAAATGTCGTTTACCTTCTGGCTGGAGCGGTACCTGTTTATCCACTTGCACTTTGACGTGCTTTCGAACTGTTAGGTGGGCAGGAGCAGGGACCGAGCAATGGGAGCTCACCCCGTCGCAGGGATTCGAACCACCGACCTTCTGATCGGCAAGTCCTAGGCTCTGTGGTTTAAACCACAGCGCCACCCACTTACTTACTAGGTTACTTAGAGCTTTCTTTATGACTTTGCTTCGTTTCTCCCCATTTGTATCCTGCTTCAAGTGCTGCTTTAAAACAGAGAATGCCCAGGTAAGTAAATTAGTCCAAAATCTGAAGAAGCCCTGTAGTTTTAATGATGTTCAAGGTGCAGACAGAGATTTTACTTATGCGTCCAATAATTAGGATTAAAAATGGAGCCATCCATATCACTTCCACTTCTAGAGGGCAAAGCCATACTTCTTTTCCTTCAGTGGCCCGGGGCAGGGAACTTGTGGCCCTCCAGATATTGTTGGACTAAAGCTCCCACTATCCCTGACCATTATCCCATTATCTCTGGGGCTGATGGGAGTTGTAGTTCAACAACATATGGAGAGCCATGGGTTCCCCACCCGAGCATTAAGGCACAGGGCAGCAGAACCTTCTCTGTGGTTTCCCTAGCAAATTCTGTTTAGCCACTTCATTAAAAAATAATAATAAGATGGTATTAAAACTTCTGGAGCCGCTGCATGCAAAGTGCATTCTAAACTTATGAGTTATGGCTGCTCACCATAATTTAAATGATGATTTTAATGTGTTAACTGTTAAGTTGTGTGTGAACATATCAGACGACACAGCAGTTCTTCAAACAGCTCTTGTTTATTCACAGGCCCAGAACAGAACTGGGCTGAAGGGTGCAGCCAACCTGCTTATATAGAGCTCAACTACAAAGCAAGAGTAGCAACTTTCTGTAACTATCCAATCACTGAGCGTCACTTTCAATTCCTTTTTTGCATATGTGGACCTGAGTGAAAACTATCTACAGTATCCCCCTGCTGACCCAGGTTGAGAACTTCAGTACATAACATTAACAAATGGGGATTACAGCAAACTTTTGCAGTTTGTAATGCCACTGTTCAGGATTTCAACCTATCTGTTCCATTTCCTCCACCCTGTTTCTCTCCTCCCCTCAAAACAGTCAGCATTCTGTGGAAACTAAGCTCAGGTCCTCACTTCGGCTGTTTTGGGCATCTTCGCCTCTTGTTGGGTTGTTTTTTTAAAAAATATGTTTGTATTTCTGCAAATTTTCAAGTTCCCCCAGACCTGCTCACACCTGCCTCTTGTGCACGGATGATACTGTTTGGACAAGGCAGTAATAAGAATTTGCAAGGTGGCCTCTATTATTATTAAAATACTTTCTGTCACTGCACATCACAGGAAACACTGCTTAGCCTACATCGTGTTCCATTGTTTCTGTAATTCTGGGAAGAACTATACCTTTGGGAAGAAAAGGGATTTTTATTGTGTAAAACGTGAAGAAATGTGACGGTAGTTACTCAAGCAGCCCGCATCTGGAGAAAAGCTATAAATCATCAACTAGAACATTAGGTGCACGTTAAAAGTTTAAACAGTTTTTAATAATGTAGACAGATCTGCTGTGGAGTTGCCAACATATAAATGAGACCAGGACCTGACTTTATACTAAGAAATGTTACTAAGAGTAGGGGTTGGGAAACTGTCATGAAAGGGCAGGGCTCTGAGGAAGGGGAAGAGGATCCCAGAAAGGGGTGTAGCCATGATTGGTACACACCAGGACAGCTGAAGATGGGGAAGGGAAGGTAGGGACTTAGGACAGGGGTCAGCAAACTTTTTCAGCAAGGGGCCAGTCCACTGCCCCTCAGACCTTGTGGGGGGCCGGACAATATTTTGGGAAAAAAATGAACAAATTCCTATGCCCTACAAATAACCCAGAGATGCTTTTTGAATAAAAGGACACATTCTACTCATGTAAAAACACACTGATTCCTGGACTATTTGCAGGCCGGATTGAGAAGGCGATTGGGCTGGATCCGGCCCCCTTGCCTTAGTTTGCCTACCCATGACTTAGGAGGTACTTAGCAGGCATCAGAGGACATTGAAGGGGCAGCTGACAGTTCATGAGAGCTGGGGGACACATCTCCAGAACCAGAGGTACCCCCTGTCCGCGAACATGACAGGCTCTGAGGCTCCGTGAACAGTGAGAAGTGCTCTTAAGACAGGTGAGATAAAATGGGTAAAATGCTTCATGTGGGGAGAGAGGCACAGCTACTCAGCTGGAGCAAGCTCAGGTGTGTCAAATAAGATTGGGAGGAGTAAAAAGAAGAGGAGTTTGGATTTGATATCCCGCCTTTCACTCCCCTTCAGGAGTCTCAAAGCAGCTAAGAGAGGCTGAGAGACTTCAAAGAACTGTGACTGGCCCAAGGTCACCCAGCAGCTGCATGTGGAGGAGCAGAGACGCGAACCCGGTTCACCAGATTACGAGTCTACCGCTCTTAACCACTACACCATGCTGGCTCCTCCTCCTCCTCCTCCTCCTCCTCCTCCTCCTCCTCCTCCTCCTCCTCTTCTTCTTCTTCTTCTTCTTCTTCTTCTTCTTCTTCTTCTTCTTCTGGAGCAAGCTCAGGTGTGTCAAATAAGATTGGGAGGAGTAAAAAGAGAAGAGACTCTGGGTCTGCTCAACTTTCACCATTGATGGACCACAGCGTGGCTGTTTTGGGAGCTGCACCAGGTTGCGATTTCAGAACTGCTTTTCCAACAAGTTCTTTCTTGGAGATTTTGGTCTGTTTTGGTGGAATATTGAGGTTTGGTGGTTGTTTGAGATGTGATTACTGCAGAATAAAATGGTGCGATTGTATGGGTTCTTCCTTAACTTCCTGAGGAATCCCCAGGCATGTTAAGAAAAGACAGGGAAGAGTATTCTTGGGAAGCGTTAGCTCGTTGCCATAAGTTAGGAAACACTTCTTACCTCCTCCCTCCCTCCCACAGGCATAGATTTATAGAAAAACAAGGTTTTCTTATGCATAACGCAACCCCGTGTGTGTTATTCATCAGGATATAAAAGGGAATGGAAATTGTGAAAATGCATTTGGTTTCACACCTTGGAGTGAACTGTTTATTAACATCATTAATTTGATAAGTATAATGGCAATGAACAGGAGATAAAATTCAAATCCTTGTAGCTGAATTTCCTGTGGCATTAATTTACGGCCCTGGAAAGGTTGTTTACAAAGACGATTGGTATTAAGCCACAGGATTCTGTGAAGATTACCACATACAATTAAATTTAGAAAAGAGTGTCTCCATGGGAACAGCCAGTGCCTTACTTGAGAGGATATGCAAATCCTTATTTGCTTTGAGAGTAGAATTCTGTCTCCCTCCCCTATCCTAAATCAGCAACAAAATATATTTTAATCTATTGAGGTTTCGCCAACAAAATGCATTGCGTGTTGTGCTGTTTTCTCAAAGCCCAAACAGTTGGAGAAAAGGCGACCGGGGCATTCATTCTAATGAGAGGGCTTTTCTGACTCTTGTTGGAGACATTGCTGAGATGCGTTCAGTGGTTTGCTTCATGATCATTTGTATAATTCACCCAATTTAATCATTCCAACTGGGCAGCATTTTCCCGAACTGCATTAACACAATGGATGGCAGACTTAAACCAATAATTTTCAAACTTGGGTTTCCAGCTGTTTCTGGACTACAATTCCCATGATCCCTGACCTCTGGTCCTGCTAGCTAGGGATGATGGGAATCATAGTCCAAAGACAGCTGGACACCCATGTTTGGCAAACTGGACTAAAGTATTGCCCAAGGGCAACATGAACTGCTAAACCACCATCTATGTTACACTTCCTTTGTTTCATTTGAATGCGTTCTGGTGAAAGGACAAGTAGAAATTCAGAGCTGATCATTTGTCTAATGCAGCCTCGGCCAACCTGATGCATAGCTGTCAACTTACAGATTTGAAAATAAGGGACCAGCAGCCTCGAAAATAAGGGCTCAGCAAAGGACAAAGGACAGATGGACATAGAAAGGGCCCCATTACCTTCAGTAGCTTATTTAAGCGACATCATCAATAAGGGACAACAGTGGGACATGGCGCTGGGATAAGGGACTGTCCCACCAAATAAGGGACGCTTGACAGCTATGACCTGATGCCTTGTAGTTGCTTTGAACTACAGCTCTGATCAGCCCCAGTTAGCAAAGGCTGACTTATTCCCAACTCCCATCAAACATAAAGCTCCTGTTTTTTCCATGCTCATTCTCCTTTATCTCTGCTGAGCGGTGCTGCTCTCTTCTGCTCCCCTTTACTTTGCATGCTTTTTGCTGCAGTATCTTTTGCCGCGCATGCTGCCTCTCTAGCTGCCAAATCTTTTCCAGTTTGAGAATTCTTCTACATAAAGGAACAGAACTAAGTTCTGCTGCTTTCCTACTTCCTCTTCCTCCCCACTCAGTTCTTCCAGGCTAATGACTTTTTTTAAGAGATAAATTCTCCAGGGTGTCCCGTTACAGATTATCTCATTTTCGTATTAAACTGCATTTTTGTTGCTGCTGCTGCTGCTAGGGAAATGATCCCACCCACCCTACCAAAGTAGCCTCATAACTGCAGTTTTGTATGCAATGCAGATGCACGTGCCACAACTGCTCATTGGATGGTGGCTGTGATATCATCAAAGGAAAGGGATACATTTTCTGACCCTATACCTCTGCTAATTTAATTTAATTTTTAATATTATTTCTTTATTCAAAAAAATCTCCAGTAATTGAGCCACAGCTCCGTGGTAGAGCATCTGCTTCGCATGCAGAAAGTCCCAGGTTCAGTTCTAGACAAAGAAGAAGAAGAAGAAGAAGAGTTTGGATTTGATATCCCGCCTTTCACTCCCTTTAAGGAGTCTCAAAGCGTCTAACATTCTCCTCTCCCTTCCTCCCCCACAACAAACACTCTGTGAGGTGAGTGAGGCTGAGAGACTTCAAAGAAGTGTGACTGGCCCAAGGTCACCCAGCAGCTGCGTGTGGAGGAGCAGAGACGCGAACCCGGTTCCCCAGATTACGAGACTGCCGCTCTTAACCACTACACCACACTGGCTTGGAGAAGACCCTTAATTAAAATCCTGGACAGCTGCTGGCAGTCAGTGTAGACAATTCTGAGTTCTAGAAGGGCCAGTGATCTGACTCAGCATGAAGCAGTTTTCTATTTTCCCATACTGCCCACTGACCTTAATAATTTCCTATAAGGACAAAACGATGATTGCTTAAATAGACTAACCTCAAAATGTGTCTAGTTGTATGGTTTATAAGCATTTGTTGTCTTGTTCTTCAGTTAAAAAAGGATTACCACAGCAATTTCTAATAGATTTCATGTAACAGGGCAACAGAACAGCATAAAGTTAACAGAGTCTGTTTTGTGGAGAAAATGAGGATATAAATGTTCAAAATAAATAAGCAAAATTCAGAGCTAAAATGACTGGAGAAAAGCTCTAAGTTTGGTGCCAGGCGAGCCTGATTGGGGAGAGAATTCCAGGACCAGAGTACCATAGCTGAGAAGACCCCATCCTCTGTTACCACCTGCCTCAGTTCTAGTGGTAGTTGTGACCTAGAGAAAGGCATTTGAAGATGGTCTTGATGTGCCAGAAGGTTTGTGCAGGGAAAGGTAGTCCTTGAGAACCTAGAGCCCAACTTTTTTAGGGCCTTCTGTTTTAAGACCAAGTGCGTTTACAAATGCACCCATTTGTTCTATTGTCTGGGGCCAGTCATTACCCTAGCTGTTGTATTTTGAACCGTCTGTTCGTCCCAGACAAAGTCAGCCCCAAGTTCAACATCTGTGCAGTCGAAAACAACCACATATGTCTTCCCTCCATTTCCCTCATCTTCCTCTGTTTCCCTTGAATTTCAGATTGTAAGCTCCTTGGGACAGGGACCTGTCTTGTATTCACTAAAACTGCATGCATCCCAATGGTTAATGCAGTTAATGGGGTAATTCTCCATGAGTCAACTGAGACGACTCATTCCCCACAATGCATCTGCTCTCTTAGGGCTCTCTTATCTGTGTTATTGGGCAGATTTGGCAAGTAACTGTATAAAAGGGCTCAAGTTACAGCATATAGTGAGGTAGGAGATCGCAGGAAATGTTGCAGGCTATCTGTTGGAATTCTGGATTCAAGCAAAGACTTTTTGAAAATATGGTCTGTGAAAGAAGTCTGGAAATTACCAGAACTCAGAGAACTCTATCAGTTGCAGGACTTTGCAAGCAACTGAACTAAGGATTTGGTTATGAACTTTAACAGAGCAAGGACTTTGAAGCAAAGGACCCTCTCTGGGATCAGAGAAAGAAGACTACTTGTAATTTCTGATGGCATACAGGAAAAAGTCAACAAATTTTCATTGAGCATAACTACCACATATAGTTCTGAAATAAAATTGTGAAACTGTAAATCCTTACTTCCAAAAAAAGTAACCTCCATTCTTCTTTTCTGTCACCGTTTTAGGAGCACAGACTTTTAGCAGTAGGACTGACTTTCGAATTAGCACCTTGAAGTTTCACCCTCTTGATCCGAATGTTTGTATCTGTGGAGGATTCAGTCCAGAAGTCAAGGCCTGGGATATCAGGTCTTCCAAGGTAAAAATAAAATTGAGTAAAAAAATTACTTGTATTTGCTTTTGATAAGCATCCCAGGAAGGGAAGATGCATGTGGATAGGTAATGATGCTGTTCTGGAATGAATAATTGTCATTTTCCGTTGAGGCAGCATGGGAACACAATTTTATCATTCTTGCTGTCTCTCAAAAAGGTAAACAGTCAACTGCAATCTTTGATGTGCTCTCCCTGTAAAACAAATTAAAAAGGAGACTTCCGGAGGCGGCGCAAAACGGCAATGGCGGTCCTCTTTACTCAGTGAAGAGGGGCTCCGCGAAAAAGGGTCGTCCGCTACGGCGAAGCGGAGACCCATTCAGATAAACCGCAGGCAGAGCGAGCCTGTGGCCGTGGGACTCGGCGGGTGCCAGAAGCCCCCCCAGAAGCGAGGAAGGGACCTCGTAAGAGGCTCCGGATCGTGAACGGGGGAGCGGCGCTGTGAGTTCATCGCTCTTTTCGCGGAAGTGAAGCCGCGCTGCTGTTGCTGATGAGCGCCGACCTTTCTTCTTGAAAAACATCGAAATTGGCTGCAATCTACCCGTGAGTAAGGGGTATCAAAGAACTGATTAAGGATTAATTTAAATTTGTCTATTTCGGCTGAAAACGGGAGGCGAGTAACAGGAAGTCCGCCTTCCGGTCCTGCTAATCAGAGCAAAGCAAAAGAACCCGGTGCGGGCTGAAGCGCTAAAAAGAGACTTTGAAAGAAGTAAGAAGGGGCATTAATAGACTGTGTGTTTCTAGAAATTGAAAAGAGTGAAGAAGTAAATTTTTTGGTTCATTGTGTTAGAGAATCCTCCTCCTACTGTGAAGAGATGTGGAATTGAAGGGGATAACCGAGTTATTGGACTGCCAGTGTTGTAAAGGAGTACTGTCAGGCTGCTGAAACTTTTTTCTTAACATAAACTGTTGCATTGATGGATACACTATCGCTTTAATACTGTCATTGAAACCTCTCCGTTACCTTGTGGCACTAATTTGAAACAGAACTTTCTGAAAGCCTCCTTTTTGAACTTGGGGACTTCAGTTGAAATAGGAGCTTTGATGGTGGAAAAGAAACTTTCTTTCCTATGAAAACCCCCCCTAGTGGATTTGCGGAGGCATTGAGGTCTGGGAACTGTATCCTATTGGGATTTTTTGTGGTTTAATTGTTTATACTCTGGGCTTGCCTTTCTCATGGATTGAAAGACTATTCGACCTTGAACAGCAGCTGGGGAATGAGTGGCCCAGCGAAAACAAGAGCAGCTAAAGCTAAGGAAGCTTTAGCTGAGGAAGCTAAAGAAAAGAAAAAAGATAAGAGAGCTGGGCAGCTTGTCCAAACAACCTTGATTCATCATCGTAGATCCTCGGTGCCAACTGTGCTGACGGCGCAGGAGGAAGAAGTTGAAACGCCTGCTACAGAAGAAATGGCAGCTGGAGGAACTGATCCAGTCTTGAAACAAATTTTGGAACAACTGGCACTTCTGAATAAGAAGGTGGACGATCAGTCATCTAAAATTGATAGAGCTACATCTACTATCAGCAAGTTAACAGATCAGGTTTCGCAGCACACTCAGGCTATTGAGAAACTGCAAGGAGCTACGGCGGAGAACTACAAACTAGCTGCGGAAGCCAATCAAAAAGCTGAGCAAGCGTGCAAGAAGGTGGAAGAGATCAAAGGGGAAGTAAGACCTTTGAAAAGACAGGTAGGAGAACAGCAAGCCTACCTGTCAATGGTGGAACTGAAAAGTAAGGAATGTAATCTTAGGCTGAGGGCTGTCCCAGAGTTGGAACAGGGCAACCTAGAGAAATTTTTGACGGAGTTGTTTTCTAAATTTTGGGGGGTTGAAGAAGATAAAGATTTCAGGATTGTGACGGCCTTCAGACTGGGAAGATCGGTTAAGAAAGATAAGTCCAGAGACTGTTTGGTTTGTTTGAGAACAAGAGAGGAAAGAGACAAGATATTAGGCCAACATTTTAAAAAATCCCTGGAAGTTGAAGGCAAAAGGGCAGAAATTTATAGAGACATTCCTAAATATTTGTTGGACCTTAGAGCCACATACACAGACTTGGCCAAATTGTTAAGATACAACGCAATCCCTTATAGGTGGGAATTTCCTCAAGGTCTGTCATTCACCTATAGAGGAAAGAAGGTAAGAATTAAAACACCAGAAGACCACCAGAAGTTCCTACACGACAACGAGGAGGACCTCCAAAAGAGAGCTGCAGATTCCTGGCCTCCACCACCGGGATTACCACCAGGATCCATACCATCTGGAGGCGGCCCGGCACCACAGCTTCCGGAAAAGGACGATAAATTAGATACCCAACTGTGATACCCAAGAAGTAGGCCGGGATGTCTCTACAGCTTCTTAGTTGGAATATAAATGGCGGGAATTCTCCAGAAAAACGCAGAAAAGTATTTCATATTTTGAAAAAAGAACAATTGGACATTATTTGCCTGCAAGAAACGCACGTGACAAGACTCCACAGAAAAGTGTTAATCAATAAAAGGTTAGGCCAAGAATTTATTTCATCGGATAAAGTTAAGAAAAGAGGAGTGGTGATTTATGCAAAGGAGAACTTGTCCCCAAAATTTGTATTTAAAGATGAACAGGGCAGAATTTTGGCAATTGAAATCCAGACACAAGGAGAAAAGTTTTTAATTCTAGGAATCTACGCCCCAAATGATGGAAAATCGGATTTTTTTAAGAAGCTGCACGAGATTATGCTGGACTATTTGGACTATAACAACATTATCATGTTGGGAGATATGAACGGTGTCGCCTCAGTGAATATGGATAAGTCACAAAGTGCTAATATAACGAAAGATGGCAGACTACCAAAAACCTTTTTTGAAATGACTGACAATTTGGATTTGATTGACATATGGAGGATCAAGAACCCTCTAGGGAAAGAAGGAACTTTTTTTTCTGAGGCCCATATGACATGGACGCGAATCGACCAAATATGGATAACTAGAGGGCTGGCACCTAAGACCAGAAAAGTGGAAATCTGCCCAAAAACCTGCTCCGACCACAACGCCTTGAGAATGGAATTGAGACTAAATACAACCGGATCGTTCAGATGGAGAATGAATGACGCTTTGTTAAGAGATCAGGAGATTGTTAAGAAGGCCCAAAAAGTTTTAAAGGACTATTTTGAAATAAACTTAAAGACAAATGTGGAAAAAAGAATAATCTGGGACGCAAGCAAAGCAGTTATAAGAGGGTTTCTAATACAACAGAACACGATTAAAAAAAGACTCTGGAATGAAAAGAAGGAGAAGATCTTGGAGAAAATAAGAGAAGGAGAGAGAAAACTGAGATCCAGGCCTAAATCAAAGGAAGTATTGAGAGAAGTGAAGTTTTTCCAGGCACAATATTTGAAACTGATAAATCAAGAGGTGGAATGGAAAATTAAACAAATGAAACAAAGATCCTTTGAATCTGCTAACAAATGTGGAAAATTGTTGGCTTGGCAGTTGAAAAAGAGACAAAAACTTAACACAGTTACAAATCTAGAGATTGAAGGGAGAATGGTTCAGAAACCCGACGAAATTAGAAAGTCCTTCCAGAGATATTTCAAAGAACTTTATTCTCAAAGGCCACAAAAAAGCTCAGAGGTGGACCAATTTGTTATAACTAATGGATTACAAAAAATACCCCAGGAAATGAGAGCAATCCTGAACTGTAATATTACAACTCAAGAAATTGAATGCGCCATTCAGAACCTTCAACTGGGCAAATCTCCGGGACCTGATGGGCTTACTTCCAAATATTATAAGGTACTGAAGGATTCATTGATACAACCATTGCTGGAAGTTTGCAACCAGATTATGGAGGGGAGGAAGGCACCGGAAACGTGGAAAGAAGCTTTCATCACGTTGATCCCAAAACTAGAATCTGAAAAAACTCAACTTAAAAACTACCGTCCTATCTCACTCCTAAATGTGGATTACAAAATTTTTGCAGACATTTTGGCAAGTAGGTTTAAGAAAGTCTTAAATGAAGTGATTCATAAGGACCAAGCAGGCTTTCTCCCTGGTAGGCATTTATTTGACAACACAAGAAACATCATTGACATTTTGGAGTTTTTACAGATTAATTCAAACACAAGAGCGGTGTTGATTTTTATTGATGCGGAGAAGGCCTTTGACAACATTTCTTGGCTGTTTATGAAGAAAAATTTGGAAAGGATGGGAGTAGGGCGGGGGTTTGAAAATGGAATAGAAGCAATTTATTCAGAACAAAAAGCTAAATTGATAGTAAACAACGTGGTGACAGAGGAGTTCAAAATTGAAAAAGGGACACGACAGGGGTGCCCTCTATCTCCTCTGTTGTTTATTTCAGTCCTGGAGGTGCTATTGAACATGATTAGAAATGACCGGTTGACACAGGGAATTGTGGTCGGAGAGAAACAATATAAACTGAAAGCTTTTGCAGATGACTTGGTATTAACATTACAGGAGCCAGCCTCTAGTACTAAAAGAGCGTTAGAATTAATTTCTGACTTTGGTCGGGTGGCGGGATTCAAGCTGAATAAACAAAAAACTAAAGTTTTAGCAAAAAACTTGACAACTACTGAAATAGAGGAGTTCAGAAAAGAAACAGAACTAAATGTGGTCAAAAAAGTAAAGTACCTAGGGGTCCATTTGACCTCCAAAAATTTGAATTTATTTAAGGACAACTATGAGAAATGTTGGTCAGAGATCAAAAGAGATCTGGAAATATGGTCAAGATTAAAACTTTCCTTGCTGGGCAGAATAGCTGCTATAAAGATGAATGTATTGCCGAAAATGCTATTTTTGTTTCAGGCCCTCCAGATCGTGGATAAGGTGGAATGTTTTGGAAAATGGCAGAGGGATTTATCTAAATTTGTCTGGCAGGGCAAAAAGCCCCGAATAAAGTTTAAAATACTAACAGATGCGAAAGAAAGAGGGGGGTTTGCCCTGCCGGACTTGAGGTTATATTATGAAGCTGCAGCCCTCTGCTGGTTGAAGGATTGGATTTTATTGGAGAACACCGATGTCCTTGACCTGGAGGGATTTGATAATGCTTTTGGGTGGCATGCATATTTGTGGTATGACAAGGTTAAAGTTCATAAATTGTTCAAAAACCATATTGTCAGAAGGGCAATTTTCATGGTCTGGTCAAAATATAAAGACTTATTGGAGAGTAAAACTCCGAGGTGGCTCTCACCGATGGAGGCCAAAGCACGTAAAAGACTCAACATGGAGGCCCACTGGCCTAAATATTGGGAAATAATTGAAAAAATTGGAGATAAATGGAGGTTACAGAGTATGGAAAAGTTAAAAAACAAGGTGCGAGATTGGTTGCATTATGCTCAAATCCAGGAAGTTTTTAAAGCAGACAAAAAAGTGGGTTTTCAGGAGGAAAAATCGAAACTAGAAACAGAGTTGCTTGAGCCAAAATCTAAGCTAATTTCGAGAATGTATAACTTGCTGCTTAAATGGAACACACAGGATGAGATTGTCAAATCCTCTATGATAAAGTGGGCACAGGACTTGGGGCATAACATTATGTTTGAAGACTGGGAAAGGTTATGGAACACCGGAATGAAATTCACGGCATGTACTGCCTTGAAGGAAAACATTATGAAAATGATATACCGGTGGTACATGACCCCAGTCAAGCTTGCAAAGATATATCACCTGTCCGATAATAAATGTTGGAAATGTAAGGAAGAGGAAGGGACATTTTTACACCTCTGGTGGACCTGCCCGAAAGTGAAGGCCTTCTGGGAAATGATACATAATGAACTAAAAAAGGTGCTGAGATTCACCTTACCTAAGAAACCGGAGGCCTTCCTTCTGGGCATGGTAGACCAGAGGATGGTCAAGAAAGATAGAACTTTCTTTATGTACGCTACTACAGCAGCGAGGATTTTGTTGGCAAAGCACTGGAAGACACAAAATCTACCCACATTGGAAGAATGGCAGACGCAGCTGATGGGCTATATGGAGTTGGCTGAAATGACTGGCAGAATTCGAGACTCGGGAGAAGAAGAAACGGAGGAAGTTTGGGAAAATTTTAAGGACTATTTGAAAAAGCATTATAAGTTGTATGAATGTTAAAAAATGCTCCTTTCTAGGAAGGTATAGCTTCAGTATCGGCAAATTTCTGAATTGATAAATAAGACACTATAAGACAGAAGTGAGATAATGAAATATTTTTATTGTGTGGAAATTAAAAATTAATGCAATTGTACTGAAATGTTTACATCAGATAACACGATAAAATGGAAGATATATTGTTATGTATAAAATAAGTTAACAAATTGCTGAGGTTTTGGTTACACAGGGAATGCAGTGTTCGGGAGATGGGGGGAGTCCATTGGATCTATGGAAGTATGTATTTGAAAGTGGAAATTTGTTTATTAAAAACCTAATAAAATATTTATAAAAAAAAAAAACAAATTAAAAAGAATAAAGAAAATATGAACACATCTAAAAAGTTTATTTTACATTTAGTTTTAAATATCATTTCACTTCTCTGGTAAGTCCAGGAGTTGTCTGCTATTAAAGAATACATATTCACTAGGAGACATCAGTTTGTAAATAAGCACTTGACTGCTATAATAATCAACTGTGAGGTTTTCAAAACTATCTCTGTTTTGTCTGTTCACTTGTAAGAATCTTTTTCATTTTATAAGCTCTATTCTACTAATAACTATGTCTGGATCTGACAGCAGGCAATTTTGATTTAAACCACCACCTGGGCTCCCTATGCATGCTTCCCTGGGAGCAAGTTCTATTAAGCCTATTGGAGCTTACTTGTGAGTAGGCACACATGGGATTGTTCTGCTAGGATTCCTCTTGCCTGGGAGCAGACTTCCTTGAACACAATGGGACTTACTTACAAGTCATAGCTGTCAACTTTTCCCTTTTTTAAAAGGGAGATTCCCTTATTCTGAATAGGATTCCTCGCAAGAAAAGGGAAAAGCTGACAGCTATGTTACAGGTAAATGTGCATAGGATTGCACTATTAGGATGTGGCTCAAATTTCTGCTCAGTCATGGAATATATAATGCACAAATATCAGGAAATACAGGAATTGTGCTTCTGAGAGAGACGAGGCTAATTAATTATTAACTTTGCAAATTGAGTTGTATGATAAATATAGCCGACTGCATTTTTTAAAAAACTGACTTAATTAAGAAATAATGGTAATATCTCATTGTGGTGCAAGGCAGCAATCAAATTCCCAGGATTGCAGACCAAGACTGTTGGTTTGTTATGGCAAAGGCAATTGATTAAGTAATGTAAGGTCTCTTGTGCTTTTCTATCCATAGATAGACTGTGAAAAAACTGTAAGCTTGTCTGCATATTTTGAAATTTCAGTCAGCCCTGCTTAAATCCACAATGCGTCTCTTGGAGCTGCTGTATGTGTTTTCCTTGGAAGTCTCAAAACCATTCTCATACAACTTCAGAGTTTGTTCTGTATTATCAGTATAGTTCTTTACTGGCTTTAAAACCCTTTTGTTCAAAGCCTTTTCATTCAGTGGTCTTAATGGTATTTTTTATTAAGCCCTCTTGCATCCAACTATCCGCACTAATTTTATCTTGGCTTCCACCTTCTGCACAAAGATCCATTTAAAGCTGGAATGCTTTGTGATCTCCTGCCACCCTTGGGGCCAAAGTAAATGTGATGTCAGAAAGTTCATGCATTTAAGGATGAATATGGGAAAAGTGAGGCGCTGGTGGTTAAGCTTACCTTTCAACAGCAAAATAGGTGTGTGGATGAGGAGCACAGATTTTACCCACTCCTTTTGCCTGTCGTTTACCAACCCATAGTCCCTCTTTTCAGTCCCTCTTCTGCCAAGCCAGTCATATCAGAGTGGGTTTGACTGTGGTAGTTGAACTCCATTGGGACAGTGCTGGATTAAACCTAGTGGAGGCCCCTAGGCAGTTGAAATATTTGGGGCAATGGGCCTCTCATAGATTATCTCCTAATATGCCTTTGATTTTACGCTTCTACATGGGTACTCGTAAATATTCTAGATTCTGGAGGGAACTTGTGACAGACTAACAAAGCTTCATAATAATAATAATAATAATAATAATAATAATAATAATAATAATAATAAATTTATTATTTATACCCTGCCCATCTGGCTGGGTTTCCCCAGCCACTCCGGGCAGCTTCCAACAAAGTATTAAAACAAAGTAGTAAAGTAGTAAAATACATATCTGGAGGTTTTTTATGCATGTACTCTAGTGGAATAGCATTGAACTAAGAAAGCTAGGTTGTAGTTTTGTTCCAAGATCAAAGCAATATTATTTTGATCCATTGTCATGGGGCCCCTAAAAGATGTGGGTCCCATAGACTGGTGCCTACTGTTCGTATTTGGTAATCCGGCACTACACTGGGACTTGGAAGGGAGGGGGAAAGCAGATGGAGACAGAGCCAATGTCAGTCAGAGCCAATGATAAGTGGAACTAGAGCTAATCACCGACAGATCTATGATTCCTGTATTACAGGGTGTCTCTTCCAACTCGACAATTCCGTGATTCTTTGACCACACTGAGAAGGAAGGTGAAGGAAGCTGATAGCCAGGGTCACCCCCTGGGTTGGTTTACAAGTTAAGAAGGCAGCCAAGTGGAGGCTGACCAAGGGGCTGCCTGAGATTGGCGGTTCAGTGCCCACTCGCCCTAATAGACGAGACTCCACAGGTAGTTCAGCAAAAAAAAAAAAAAAAAAAAAAGCATCCGTGTTTGGGGATCAACGAATTTGTCCATTTCAGTTATATTACGTTCCTCGTTTTCCCAGTCTTAAATCTGGTTTTCCACATTTCTGCAGCAATTTGCTGTTTTATTTTATAGCATGAAAAATCACCAACATTTTAGTGTGAATTTCACCTAATAAAGCACATTGTTTTTGCCTGCAGTTTTGACTAATGCGCAGGTGTTACACATGCCATTTGCCCCAGTGTAATGCGTTTTGTATTTTATTTTCACCGATATATGCACACTTACTCCAAGATTGGTAAATGTTGTTTGGTTGGATAGTGTGAATTTTGAAGGATGTGTTTTGGTTAGTGCATTACTTTGAGAAGTGCAAATTGGGTTGTTCCTCATTAAAATGCAGACAAAATCGAAGTTTTCCGTCATCGCTGTGTGCATTTGTAGGTATTATTATTAGCTGGGGCTGATTGGAGTTGTACTCTGTAGGGCACCAGGTTCATGAAGGCTGCTCTAGCAGATTAAGAGTTGTTGACACTTTATTATTAAATCCATTGTATACATTGGTACAGTTTTGAGATTCATCTCTTTTTCCCCCTACAGGTTTTTTTTTTTTTTTGTGTGTGTGTGTGTGTATGTGTGCGCTGCTCTCTTCACTGATTGGCTGCAAGCCTCCATTTTGGCCTAATAACACTTTTTTATATAAAAAAAAGTTGTAGGCAAGTTCCTGTTAAAGAATCCAACCAACTTTTTACACTAGTTTACCTTTAGTGTCTTTGACAGGTCATAAATCATTGGGAAGTAATTTCCAGCTTAAGGTAGTTCAGTATGGATCTACCTATTTTCTTCCATTTTCCATCTTTATATCAAGATTGTTTGTGCAAAGCGGCAAGCACAATTTCCTCTTTTTCCATTCTTGTATCCTTATGGTCACATATGAGATAAGGAGGGGAGATGTTCTGTCTGGCGTATCATAATTTTGTCTCCAGTGTGCTCAATTTATCCTTATGTTGGAAAGAGTGGGCTAGGGACTCACTTCCCAGTTGCCTTGTCATTGTGATGCATGCAAACTGCCTATCCGTAAAGCGCATGTATTTCAGACAGTGCTTTCTTCTCAGTTCATTCTTAAGATCCATGGCATTTATTCCCTCTTATATACTTGCTGCAGCTTCGATCTTATTTTGCCTTAAATTGCACTTCTAAGTCTTTCCACTTGTCATTCAGCTGAGAAGAGCAGCTGATGTGGGCGAGGCAGTTTCCCCCAACCCTCTTCCTTTCTAATTGTGGCACATGCATTGGTTATCTTTGCCAGGCCTTGGCAAAACCCATTCGCTTTATGCTAGGATCCCGCAAGAGTCATTAGCCATAGGTGTCAGTTTCATGACAATTGTCAGGTGGCAATGGTGGTTGCTCGTGAGTAACCAGGCAGGACTCTGACTTGTCTTTTACAGGTTTTATTTTGGTGCAAAACTATTTACAGTGCAGAACCACAAGTTCATGTCTGCCTCGGTCGCTAGCAGAATCCGGGAGTGGTCCTTTCGGGGTCCTTCCCCAACATAAGAACTTAGTCACCCCAGCCGTTTCCTTCCTTCTTTGCGTTTTACCCCTCTGCACAAGGTGGGCGATGGAAGAGGTGTGTTTCCCTCCTGGCCGGCTTGGCAAGGAGCGGTGCCGAGGCTCCCAGCAGCATCCTCTAGCCCTTTCTCCTCCTTTCCCCTGAAGGTGTGGCTTTCCCCACCCTCAGACTGATGAGGTACGGCGCTGGGGCCTCTCCCTCTTCCCCACTGGAGGTGTGGCTTTCCCCACCACAGGAAGAGGAACTGCTTCGCAAGATTTTTGGAGGTTCCCTGTGTCCCAACGGCCCCTCTGCCTCCCTTCCCTGTTCTGATGGCAGTCCCCTTGGCTTTTGTTTTTTTCAGACAATTAAGCGTGTTTCAAATCCCCATCCATGTGAAGATAAGCTTGAAAATAAGTGGGAAGTCCAGGAGCCACAGGGTGGTTGAGTTAGCCTAGTGGGGTTGGAGAGCTGAAAATAACGCCACCATATCTGGCAACCAATGTGCCCCTTGGGCTTCGATAGCACATGGGTTGATGAGTCTAAAAAGCTCAGGGCACAATTTTCCATGTCCCTCCAGTGGCTATGCTGACTCATTTAGCAGAAGTAAATGTATCCTCCATGCAGGAAAGCAAGCAGTAATACCATAATTCAGGGACACATTCCATCCAGACAAAAAACACACTAAAGGAAGGGGGTGGCGCTGTGGGTTAAAACACAGAGCCTAGGACTTGCCGATCAGAAGGTTGACGGTTCGTATCCCCGCAACGGGGTGAGCTCCCGTTGCTCGGTCCCTGCTCCTGCCAACTCAGCAGTTCAAAAGCATGTCAAAGTGCAAGTAGATAAATAGGTACCGCTCCGGCGGGAAGGTAAACGGCGTTTCCATGTGCTGCTCTGGTTCGCCAGAAGCGGCTTAGTCATGTTGGCCACATGACCCGGAAGCTGTCTGCGGACAAACGCCGGCTCCCTTGGCCAATAAAGCGAGATGAGCGCCGCAACCCCAGAGTCGGCCACGACTGGACCTAATGGTCAGGGGTCCCTTTACCTTTACCTTATGATCAAGGTAGAAGCATAACCTATGGAGGGTCCCAGGAGCCTGGCTTCTGACATTTGACCCCTGGGCCTGAGGCTCCCTACTTTGGGGCAGGTCACCTTTTAAACCATACTTCCCCCTCCCTTCCCTCAGTTTGCTGGTGGTGAACCATGTTTTCGCAGTGAACTTCCGAAGCATTCCAGAGTTGTATTGTGCCAGCTAAAAATACCAAGATCACAGATATTGGAGAAGTCTTGGGGATTCTGTTTTTATGGCTTGATATACCCATTGCCAGATATTTAACACTGTTGAAACCCCGGAAAGTGGATCTATATGAAATGCATGTAAATTGAGTTTTCTGCATACCAAGCTTGCATTCATAGAAGAATTCAGCAGCTATGAAAACCAACCGAGAGATTCTTCTGCCTGTATAAGAGATGGTAGCAGATAAAGAACACTTTCATTGCTTTCTTTTCTACAGCAAAGCTTCTTGAGGGTTACTTATCTTTTTGAAAAAAAGAGAGTTAAACATTTGAATGTCTTTTTTTTTTTGGCTCGTCACCAAGAACCGTTTCAGTTTATCAGAGTGGGCTTTATCACAACTGAAATCTGTATTAAATCTGCTTGGGGATTCGTAAAAGATACCTGGTGAAATTATGCACAAGGATGTGGCTGAAACTGCACCAGAGACTTTTATTGCTTCAGATAGAAGAGACGTTCCTGCCTTTCAGAGTGATGTGGCTTATGGCGCTGGACGCACCTGTCTTTCCTACCTGCAGAGCATTTTAAGAGCCAGCCTGGCTACTGGAAAGAGTGTTGTTGTTTAGTCGTTTACTTGTGTCCAACTCTTCGTGACCCCATGGACCAGAGCATGCCAGACACTCCTGACTTCCACTGCCTCCCACAGTTTAGTCAAACTCATGCTGGTAGCTTTGAGAACACTGTCCAACCATCTCGTCCTCTGTCATCCCCTACTCTTTGTGGCCTCAATTTTTCACAACATTAGGGTCTTTTCCAGGGAGTCTTCTCTTCTCATGAGGTGGCCAAAGTATTGGAGCCTCAGCTTCAGGATCTGTCCTTCCAGTGAGCACTCAGGGCTGATTTCCTTAAGAATGGATAGGTTTGATCTTCTTGCAGTCCATGGGACTCTCAAGAGTCTCCTCCAGCACCGTAATTCAAAAGCATCAATTCTTTGGCGATCAGCCTTCATTATGGTCCAGCTCTCACTTCCATACATCACTGCCGGGAAAACCATAGCTTTAACTATACGGACCTTTGTTGGCAAGGTGATGTCTCTGCTTTTTAAGATGCTGCCTAGGTTTGTCATTGCTTTTCTCCCAAGAAGCAGGCGTCTTTTAATACTGTTTATTCATTGCCTGCAAATCACCCTAAGGTCACAGGGCGGGTCACAACATTAAAACACAATATTAAAAACAATTAAAAACAGCTTACGACCACAAAAACAGGCAGGCCCTAAAAACATGCACCTCAAGTGCCAAAAGCCAGGGTAAAGAGGTGCATCTTCAGCATTTTCTGGGAGCTGTACAATGAAGGTGCCGGAGGATCTCTGTATATCCCCTGGACTACCTGCAGCTTCCAAACTGTCTCCAAAGGGAGCCCCATCTTGCGCTCTGTGGTAGTCCATGGAGCCTTTAAGTTACCAAGGCATGGATAACTGTGGCTAGACTGTCACTGTCTAGGGGTGCAGTCGGTGGATAAACCTCTACGGATAGAAGGTCCTTTAGCCTTTTGAAACTCAAGAGACAAAGACAAGTGCAACACCACTCCCTTGTTGGAAACTGGCTCCCTCGGGAAAGGCTGGCTCCTCTTCCCAGGCACTGGGGGCCTGTTGCCGATGATCTACCCTGGCTGGTTTCCAGACAGACCAGGGAGGTGTTGAATAAGCGACACCTCCCTCCTGAGAGGTGCACACTCCCTTCCCCCTTGCATAGCAGCAGGAGAAAGAAAACAGTCTGAAAAAGTAGTCTATTTCATTCTACTTTATTCCTGGACTGTACACTGCACAAAAACACGACTTCTCTCTCAGAAACCTCCGAGCAACTGACTAACTCCTCCTGTACAGGAACAACAGGAAGGTCTCATGTTACACTGAGAACACAACTCTGAGAAGAGCTTGGAACTTCCTGTCCCACGCTCAGACACATCATGTGATGTAAACATCGAGCTGCTTGTTCGCAGCTGCTGGACACTCATATTACAACATCCCTAACTGTGCACCTTATCTTGCATGGAAAGTACAGTCCCTTCTGGAGCTGATTGAAACAGCTCCCTGGACAGCTGATCAACAGAGCCGCCACCTTGTCAAGATTCTGTTTCAGTTTCTTGCCCCATATTCACTTGACTATTGCTGTGACCCCTCCTGGACAGAGCTACCCTTGTAGCAGTTATCAGTATATTTGGTTCACATTACTGCAATACCCGCTATGTGGGGCTGCCTTTGAGGATTGCCCATTAGATCTGCACGCTTATTAACAGAGACCAGACATGGAGATCATATTCCATCAGGTCTTGTGACTATACATAGGCTTCCAGCCCATTTCCAAGCAAAATTCAAGGGACTGGTTTTAACTTAAAGAGCCCTATATAACATGGGACCAAAGTATTTGAATGATTGGCTTTAGACCTCCATTAACCTGTAATTTTGAGATCAGCCACCAAGGCCTTGCTCTCGGTCCCTCTGCCATCTATGGTAAGGGGGATGGTGTTTGGAGACAGGGCCTTTTCAGCTGTGGCACCCACTTGTCAAATTCCCTCCCCAGAGATCACCTGGCATGATCTTTGTTTTCTTTTCATCTCCAGGCCTTTTAGCTTGTGTGACTTATTTTTACGCTGGTGTTTTGTTCTGCTGCGCTCTGCTCTGAACCTACTTTTCTATATTTACTGTTATATTCTTTCTATCAGTTAATTTGTAAGCCTTGCTGAGACCTTTGGCTGAAGGGCAGCAAATAAATATTACAAACAAGAACATAAATATGGGTGAGAGAGAGAGAATGAACAGAAGCGAAGTGCTCTGCATTTCTCTGTGAAAGCCTGTGGGGCAACTTCAAACTGCTGTGTGGTCAGGCTTGGTGCTTTATAGTCCGGCTACTCCTTGCTCATGCAATGAGTCCAAAGCTGCAGAAATGTGGAGTCCAGATTTGTTGCACTCATTTCTGGAGTTCACAACTGCAAATCGAAGGAGACAGTACATCAGTACAGAAACGGCTTTTGACTCCAGCTCAATGTATGCTTTTCACAGTATTAAAAGTGGACGAGTCTCTTGTGTGGCCAAATGATCTTCCTTGAAGTAAGCCTTCAGCTTCGAACTCTCTTTAAGTAAGGAAAAAATCCAGCATAATACTGGGTCGTTGTTTTTTTGTTAACATCCAACACTATTGTGCCTCTATCTGAAAGCCGTTTGTGATTGTCCGGGAATATTGAGCTTCAGTAAGCAGGCTTTCGAAAACCTGTTTGTATGTGTGAAATAAACCTGCTCATATAAAGAAGCAAAAAACCCCCACCAACAACACATTTTCCTCTTCTACCAAATGGATGAGCTTACTGAAGTATGCCAGGATTTTAAAAGTGCAGAGTTTAAATAACAGTATTTTCTTTCAGAAACCTACCAGAGCACAAATTCGGTGAAGTATCTTAGCACTAAAGCAATGTTTTCCAACATTCTTAGTTTGCTGTTTCTTGTAGGCCTGGTAGCCTTGTTTTCAAGCTTAGATTTGGAGATATGAACAGCCAACTACAGGCCTGAGGAAGCCCTGGATCTCATAGCACACACCCAGGCTTCCTGGAAGGAGAGGAAGTGCTTCTGTTGCTGTGGTGACGGATCCACACTTCCCTGCCATTTTGTTCTTCCTCTTGACTCTCCTCATCTTTGATTCTACTGCCAAGATGACTGAGGCATTGTCGTTGTTCCAGCAGGCTTTGGCATGCATCTCAGTGGGTTCTGAGTACAGCCTTTTGCAGAATTGTGAGCCCAGATCACGTTGCAAGTGGCTGATTCCTGAAATGGATATTATATGTTTTTTAAGTTGGTGTGTTCAATACTGCAAGTATAACGTGGCCCAGTTTAGGTGAGAACAATGTATTCCCATGCAGTTCCCATCTTGTTTAGGTGGTTTTGTCCCGTGTCTGAACCATGACACAGAGGTAGGTAGGTGGATTACAAACCATCTGAAGATGTTTAAGGTTCCTTGGGAAAGAGCTGGAGGTCACTGGTGCAGAGCACGTGGTTTGCATTCAGGTCCAATCCCTGGAATCTCCAGGCAGGTCTAGGAAAGACCATCTAAAACCCATTCCCAATTGAGGAATAGACGCTACGGGGCTAGACACACTGAACTACTGCAGTGTTTCTCATCAATCCTAGGTCCCCAGCTGTGGTTGGACTACAACTCACATCATCCCTGACCACTGGTCCTGCAAGCAGGGGATGATGGGAGTTGTAGTCCAACAACAGCTAAGGGCCTAAGATTGATGAGAAACACTGGACTAATGGAATGGCTCAGGGATAACAGGGATGGGTTACCTGTGGCCTTCCAGATTTTGCTGGACTACAACTCCCATCATCCCTGCTGGTTGAGGCTGAAGGGGGCTGGAGTCCAACCATATCTGGAGGGCAGCATACTCCTCATCCCTTTGATTGATAGAAAAGTGGTTTCTTACATTCCTGTGATCAGGTTCCACCTCCCCAATGGGGCCAAAATTCAACCAAGATCAAGTGAGCACAAATAGAAAGGCAAGTTGCTGTCTAGTTTCTTCCTACCTCTCTATGTTTCTTTTTAAAAAAAATTTCACAGCTCTTTTGTCTTGATGATGCAGTGTTAAGCATCTTCGAAACAAGAGGGGGAAAGATCCATGTGGCATTCCTCGGGTGCAAGTGCAATATATTTACATCCGGAGGCACATTCTGCAGGGCTTTCAAGTAAACACTGGGTTTATGAGTGCCCTAATTACGTATTTTGTTTTGTTTTGGTTTTGGAGCATCTTAATCAGAGATTAAAATGCAAATGCTTAGTCTGAGACTCCCAGCCACTGTTTTCTCTCTTCTTCTCCCTTTGCTTTCATGTCCCCCGTCTGCAACTAATTAGCTTCTGTCCCTCTGCCTGCCTGTCTAGCGCTCTCTGCACTTTTGTGCTTTCCTCCCTTCTGATCTTTCCAACTGTCAATATTAACTCCTTTCCCTTCCAAAGGGTCTTGTTGCCAGGCAACCGTTTCCTGTACTGCGTGCTTGTCGGAGCGCCCCTCCCTCTCCCACTAGAAGCCCACGCGTTCCTTGTGCAACTTTAAATAATTCAGAAATGTTGCTGCAGATTTTCCGATTGCAAGCTCTTCCCTCCCTCCCTGCCGGCCACCCCTAACCAAAATTTTCATTCTCCGGGCAGTTGCTGCTAGCGGTGGAGACCTTTTTAAAAAATATGTAAACTGTTATTTATTTTGACAGTCATTTTCCCAGCCAGTAGCTTACAAGTTCTCTTCTGGTAATGCTCCTTGACTTTCTCAGGGAGTTACCGATGTGTGATCATTTCTTTGCAGAAATAAAAATCAATTTACTATTAGCATGCAGATACCGAAAAAGAAGAAGTTTTAATTGCTTTGCGTTGCATGCGTGATCCCTTGGAAGTTGTGGTGGAATGCAGTTGTCTCATTATAATAGTATCCTGATTGAGAACCAGTATTGTTCTAGTACCGTAACTATGGGTTACACCAACTATCTCTCTTCCAAAAGCAGCATAGATTTCTCAGCTTTCACCTAAAAAGGTGACTATGCCTATGACTTCCCTCAAAGAACCATGGGAACTAGTTACTTAAGGCTATTGGGCACTGTAGGAATCATTGGGGCAAAGTCATGTGCTTTAAATGTGTAGCATATCTGCAGCCTTAACCCTGAGAGATGACAGTGTTTTGGTATGTGTGCAGAGATTAGAGAGCATGCTAAAAATGCAAAAGCCAATGTGGTCCCACCTCCATCTTGAGTTCTTCCTCTGAACTTGAATGGACTTTCTCCCTCCTCTTCTTGCGACCCACTAATGTTTTGCATTAAAATAGCCTTCTTCTGCTTGCAAAGACAATATGTCTTGAGAAGCCACCGGAACAACGGTTGTTTTATGGTTTTTAATCTTTTTTTTTTTTAACCACAGGTAATAAAAGTTTACAAAGCTGCGGTACAGCAAACCTTAGATATCATGTTCCTCCCTGAAGGGAAAGAATTTCTTACCAGCACTGATGCAGTAAGCCAAGATTCAGCTGACCGTACCATCATTGCCTGGGATTTCCACACAGCTGCAAAGATCTCCAATCAAATCTACCATGTGAGACTTTTATTTACTTTTTTATTTACTTCTACGATGGCTCAATCACTATTCGGTTAAAAAGGAAAAAAGCCCACAGCAGTTTTTCTCTGGAAACCGCTGAAACAAATTTGCTTCCCGCCAGTCAAAAGGACACTGAAGATTCTTCCTCAGAACTAGGAGCTGGGAAGATGGACTGTTTGGGATGGGATTGCAGTCCCTTGGAAGGAGCAGGTCCATAGCTTGGGGGTAGTCTTGGATCCCAGTATTGTTGCTGAAGGTTTAGGTGACCTTGGTGGCTAGGAGAACCAATTGCCAACTACGGCTGGTTTGCCAAAGTTGGACAGAGATCACTTGGCCACTGTACTCCTTGCTCTGCTAATTTCTAGACTGTGCAATACACTCTCTGTGGGGCCGGCCTTGGAAGGCAACTCGGAAACTGATCCAGAATTTTTTTAAACAGCTACACTGGTTGCCTGTTCGTTTCTGAGCCCAATTCAAGGGCTTCAAAACCCTAAACGACTCAGGCCCAAAATATATGAAAGACTCCCTCCTTCGCTACAGACCTTCTTGGGTGTTAAGATCAGCAGAGGATGCGGCGGCTCTTAGTAGTTTCACCGCTCTCAGGTATTGTGAGTGTTTTTACAGAGAGGATGGATGCCCCAGGACAGGGCCTTTTCCGTGGCAGCCCCAAAGTTGTAGAATTCCTTCCCCACAGAAATGCATCTGGTACTTTCATTGTGA
Organism: Podarcis melisellensis; assembly: GCF_964234715.1. Taxonomy (NCBI): domain Eukaryota; kingdom Metazoa; phylum Chordata; class Lepidosauria; order Squamata; family Lacertidae; genus Podarcis; species Podarcis melisellensis. The sequence goes on along the minus strand of NC_138528.1, from coordinate 16,614,068 downwards.
AGTTTCCTTTGTATGCTAAAGGTGCCTTTCTTTACCCTGACCTTTGACCCTTGTGAAAGATACATAAATATTAGGATTGATCCTATTCTTGAGGTTGTAATATATTTTAAACTGTTTTTAATACCGTACTCTGGGAACTTATGGGAAAGGACAGGCAAGAAATTGAATAATTGTTATTAGTACAGTGGTACCTCGGGTTACATACACTTCAGGTTACATACGCTTCAGGTTACAGACTTCGCTAACCCAGAAATATTACCTCAGGTTAAGAACTTTGCTTCAGGGTGAGAGCAGAATTTGTGCTCCGATGGCACGGCAGCAGCGGGAGGCCCCATTAGCTAAAGTGGTGCTTCAGGTTAAGTACAGTTTCAGGTTAAAAACGGACCTCCGGAACGAATTAAGTACTTAACCCGAGGTAGCACATTATTACTATTTCGTCCTTCATGCAACAGGACTCTGCTGCATTGTGCTGCAATCTGTAGGTGCAGGGCTCAGGAGAAACAGCAGGGCACCCTTCATTATTTTGCATGGATACTTGGAAGTAGATCTCATTAGGTTCAGTGGGATTTGCTCCCAGGTTCTTGTCATAGCACTACAATATTAATTTCTTCAAGGTGTTATTATCCTTGAATTGATAGCTTTACATCTTGAGTTCCGGATCAGCAAGCTGCTTGAAAAATGGCACCTTGCCCGGGAGTCTGCCATGGCGGAGGATTGTGACTCCAAACTATTGTTTGTGTATCTTGCTAGCTTCAGATTGTTAGGCCCAGGTAGTGCAGTCTTAGCAATGATAACAATAATCACCTTCCCACTTTCCACAGTGCCAAGTAAACTTCCCAAACTCTTGTCAGCCTGGAAAGAGCCCAGTTTCTCAAACAGCATCTTGGAGCCTTATTAAGTTAATAAAGTTCGTCTGTGCAGACCTGGTCTAAAGAGTTTTTGGTTCCATTTTGCTACGCACTGATCACATTAGCTTTACGATGGAAGGTTGCGACTGACACTACAGCCCAGCATTTCTGTACTCAAGCCATTTTCTACATTGTTTTATTTTATTTTTGTACGAAGCACATTTTAGACAATAACTATGCTTCTTTAACAGCCCTTAATTTACTCTTTGATTATAAATGTCAAACGAGCCAGAGAACTATTCATGCATTTGTTTCAAGTATATTTATATTTCATTTACTATGCATGCTCATCAGGGAGTGAACCCCCATTGAACACAGTGGGACTTGCTTCTGAAGTAAATATGCATGGTGGCGCACCGTAAGAAATGTCAACCTGGGCTGATTAGTGATGTAGCAAAGAGCTGATTCACGCATGCATGCTAATCTCTTGATTATTTAGTCCTTGATTCCTCTCACTCCGTGGGCTTCGAACCAGACAGCTCTCTGCCTGGCCGCAACCATTATTTTATGGTTGCGGTAGGATTGGAACTCGGGAACATCAGACATATCACTCTGTCCACAAGTCCCCATTAGTTCTCTAGCACATTCTTGGGTTCCAACCGGATTCCTTGCAGCTGTCAAATCATGAAACATATTATTCATCACACTGCTCAGTTTTGGGGAGAGGATGCAGAAGTTCAGTCTTCTATTCACAGGCAGGAGGAGCTGTGGGTCAGTGTTAGAGCACGTGATTTGCAGGTAGATGGTCCTAGGTTCACTCCCTGGCAAGGCGTGTTAAAGGGAATTAGGTAGCAGGTGGCAGGAAATACCTCTAACTGAGACTCTATAGTGCTATTTCCATTTAGAGTACCGTATTTTTCGCTCTATAAGACTCACCAGACCACAAGACGCACCTGGTTTTCGGAGGAGGAAAACAAGAAAAAAAATATTCTGAATCTCAGAAGCCAGAACAGCAAGAGGGATCACTGCTCAGCAAAAGCAGCAATCACTCTTGCTGTTCTGGCTTCTGGGATAGCTGCGCAGCCTGCAGTCGCTCCATAAGACGCACACACATTTCCCCTTACTTTTTAGGAAGGAAAAAGTGAGTCTTATAGAGCAAAAAATACGGTTGTCTGTACTGGGCTGGTTGGGCAAATATTTATTTATAATAAATTTTATTTTTCAGTTTTTCAAAAATATTTTGACAAAAATACAGATCCAATATTTTCCAACAAATATGTTTATTTTGACTTCCCCCACTCCTTTTGTGGTTTCTTATATTTTTTTAATTTGTAACACTGCATTTCCTTCATTATTCCAATTATTAATTACTCCCTAGTTTTCCTTTAGCATTAATTTTAACTGTCTGGTTTAAGTTAAGCCTGCTAACAAACTTACATGTGTACGGTAACATTTCAAATAATTCACAAATTTCCCCCAGTCTTTGATGAAGTTTTTTGGACAAATATTTATTTGTTAAATTTGTATGCCTCCCTATACCTGTAGATTTCAGGGCATAATAGTCTGATAAAAAGTAGGTCCCTATGTTCCTCCTAGGAAGAAATCCTCCTTATACTAAATATCTCCAAAGCCAATTCATAACTTTCCTTTGGTGTGTAGGGTCTACACACAGTGGGACACAGGAGCAAGCTTCAGGCTTGCATGGCTATCGCTATTGCGTTTAAAATTCACCTGTGGATCAGGGACTCAGGCACCTCCACTAAAAATGAGTGGACAAGGATCATAGGCGTTGTGTAGCCATATGTACCCTGGGAGTGTTGTGTTATGTATGTTGTTCCATCAGGGCAGACATTTCTGCTTGTCAGGCAAAATGATTGCCCTTCTCCTCTCCCCACGTTGTGTTATGGGGGGTTCTCCCAATCTCTGCAGGGCTATTTTTTGGGGGGGTGCACGTGGGGACAGGAGGGGGAAAGCTTCCTGTTGCAAAGGTGGAAGTCAGGCTTCCACAGATGGGAATCATTAGCTGAATCCACAGGAACGTACTCCTAGGGAACAAGGTCCCTTCACTTCCCCCATAAAATATTTGAGGAGGCAATGCCTTTCAAAGTTGATGGGCATTGTCATTCAAATGGTGTGTGTGTCTTGTGATCGATTATGGAGTTTATTCAAGATGGCGCCTCTGGCTGAATCCCGCCCTCTGCGGTACCTCGGGGGTCATTCCTGTGCACCTCTGTGGGATGAAATGTGAACCTGCTCCCAGATTTCAGTCTTGGGCTTTTGGCACAGATAGGGAAGCTGTGGCCATTGGCCTAGTATCAAATTCCAAACATTTAATCTGGCTCCTCCCACTTTGGTGTTGCTCTGGCAACTGCTGGCTGTGACCCCACCCACTATTCTCAGGTGCTCCTAACACAGGCTTCCTCAAACTCGGCCCTCCAGATGTTTTGAGACTAGCTAGGGATCATGGGAGTTGTAGGCCAAAAACATCTGTAGGGCCGAGTTTGAGGAAGCCTGCCCTAACAGATTATTCTGTGGATATGAGGCTCTTGACAGGAAAAACACATTCCCTACACCTGTTTTTTTAGAAACAGGAAGTTGTTAGATACCTCCCTGTTGTGACTTTCTTGCAACTTCCTGAAGAATGAAGCTGGCTGCTTTTAGAACTGCCATCTTGTGCAGTGTAATGATTTTGCACCATTTTTAAAAGCCGTTTCCTACATAAATCCATCCGTTTCACATATAGCAGGAAGTCTGCGGAAACTCAAGTCTCTTTTGAAAACATAAAGAATCAGGGTCAGTTTGCATCCATTTATCTCTGAAAAGAACAATTCTGTCCTTGCGGAGAGATGGAGTGGATGATTTAATAGAACTTGCCCATTCCCAACTTTCCGTGATTGCCTTTGTCCGGATTTGCAGATGCACAATCCAGTGCATAAATTGTGATAGTAGGTTAGTCATTTGCACTTCAAAAGCAATGCGCTTCAGTGAATAAGAAACTGCAGAGCACTCAGTTCTGATGTATTCAGAAGCTTAAACAAAATGATTTCCTTGGGAGTTAAAAAGGAGAGTGTTATTGAATGGGGCAGTTTACTGCGCTCTCTGGAGCTAGCGTGAAATTGAGGGTTGGTTTGGGGTTTTTTTGGTAAACAATTACCCAAAAAAATGCCTTTAGTTTCATAAATTTCCATCTCTAATCTTTCTGATGGAAGGCTGCGTACACTCCCAATACACTGAAAAGTCAATTTCCACTTTCATCGAGGGTAAACACCATTCATTGAGCCAAAACAGCTTCCATAGTTTGCCTTTCTTTCTCTGTTTTCTAAAACAGCTTACTTTTGCATCTGAGCCTCTTGTCCATTCTACACTGGAACAAATGACCTGATCTATCCTTTATATAGGACAAGGCTGTCAATGGCTACCAGCCATGAAGTCCAGATAGATAGATAGATGATATATATGGATTATTTTATTGATACACCAGAAGAAGTGGTTAATTCAATTGAAACACCAAGTGTCTGGGTTCAGATCGTTTAAGAGCTGGTATGGTAAAAACCTCAGACAAAAACAGTTCAGGTATTACATATGGAAGGAATGGCTTAGATTAAAAGTGGTGAAAATCTTTCACTGTTGCGGCTTCCTAAAAACTGGCTCCAGGGAGAAAACTGTGGGAAATAAGCGATGCTCATGTTGGTGGCCATATTTTAACTATGTGCTGTGTGAAGAAGTTACTCCTTAGACTTCTGCAAATGTCACATTACTTCTAGGTTGCTGATACCTCCCTCTTGTGCACAGGAGTCAACTCCTAGGAGCCAACCCCACCCATAAAATATTTGAGGAAGTTGATGGGCATTGCTATTCAAATGGTGTGCATGTGCTACATCATGTGATTGCTTATGCTGGGGGGGGGCTTACCTGCCTCTCCCCCAATATTTAATTCAAGTTGACACCCCTGCTCATGTGTATGGGGGCTGATCATCAGTCACAGCCTGAGCATCACAATGAGAAGGAGTGAAAATTAATGAGGAGGTCACGGAAGATCTGCAAAATATATTGAAAAGCATTGAAAGTACAGTGGTACCTTGGGTTACATACGCTTCAGGTTACATATGCTTCAGGTTACAGACTCCACTAACCCAGAAATAGTGCTTCGGGTTAAGAACTTTGCTTCAGGATGAGAACAGAAATCGCACGGCAGCAGCAGGAGGCCCCATTAGCTAAAGTGGTGCTTCAGGTTAAGAACAGTTTCAGATTAAGTACAGACCTCTGGAATGAATTAAGTACTTAACCCGAGGTACCACTGTACTCAGTTGAGGTTCTGCCCCTTCAGCAGTTCCCTCCCCCCCAAAACAAATCCTGCCCACGCCCATGGTCCTCCATGGTCATATGGATTTCCTTCCTCCACACCCCTGTTGGACAAATGCAGAGCAATTTCCACCAGATTAGCACCTGGAAAGACCTGCATTTTGTCTTTAAGCACTATCACGTGGAGAAATTGGGAAAGATGGTCACAAAAGTTGATGTCACGTTCCGCCGTGAGCAAGTGGTCAAAGGAATCGAGGCTGTCGCTGGGATGTCCTGAAAGGGCTGCTTGAGTCCTGTTTTGCAGGAGCGCAACTTTCTTTTAAGAAGCACTTCTTATTTCCTCCACCAACATTTGCTGCTTTCGTTGTTAAAAGGGAATAATTTGCAACACGTGTCCCGCAACACGATCGTCAGTCGTCCAAATTACTCCGATACGGCTTTGCAGCAAAGCGAGAAGAGCAAATTGTATGCAGGGGTGATTTTTGCTGCTGCTGTTGCTGCTAAATCATATCATAGAAATGATTTCTGATTGTTCCGACACATGTGGGATTTCTTTGTGCGTTTTCGTAGCATCAACTAAATAAATACTGCGCGGTTCATTTCTAACGTAAATTTATTACTTGTTGTAGGGTTGGATCAAATTCCTCAACTCAGTTTGTAGGTGGTGAAATCAGGGTTTGGAGGATTTTGCTCCAGCAAATACCCAGAAATTTGTCTTCTTATTTTCTGTTCAAAACTCTATTGTTCATACAAGTAGATGAAGGAAGCAGTGGGGAGGAGTAGGGCACAGATACTACTGTCACCAATATGTAAATTGGGTTGGATCCACATTTGCACCCAGGTTTTCCACTGTGTTGTCGGGTAGAAGGTGCATTTCTCCAACAGTTCAGCTGGGGGAAAGGGCAGAAAAGAAAACCCTCAGAGAGTTTGTCAGAAAATCATTTTCAGGTTTCCTTTTTCCATTTAGCTCTGCTCACGTTTATATAGTAGCCGTCGCCATGCAAAGCATTCCACAGAAGACAGGCCCCTGCCCTGAGGAGCTTACAATAGAAAATTAGATGCAGGTGAAACAGAAGAAGGGCTGGGGAAGATCCCTGCATTGCTGGGGGTTGGACTAGATGAGCCTCGGGACCCCTTTCAACTCTGCAATATCACGATTCTATGATTATGTGGTTTGTTCTGCTCAGGCTTGATTATAGGCCTGGTACAATGTTGAGACTAGAACTTGGAGCCAAGGCTTTATCCTTCTGCCGTTCTTCCCAATTCTCCACACAGGAACGTTACACCTGCCCCAGTTTTGCACCGCATCCTAAGGAGCCTGCCTTCGTTGCTCAGACAAATGGCAACTACCTGGCCTTGTTCTCGAGCCTGCGGCCCTACAGAATGAACAAAAAGAAGATATACGAAGGGCACAAGGTATCCTCCCCTCTCTGCAAACTCGTAATAGATCTTGCCCTTTTAAATGCCTGCTTATGCTTCTGATTTACAGCGGGGATAAAAATTAATCGACTTCAACCCTGTTCTCTATATTTTAGTTAATTTAGAACTAAACTGAGGAGCGAGTAGAGCTTAAAATACCTGCAAGTGTTATTAGTTGCTAATAGCCTTGTCACGTATAAACCGGCTGCCGCTAACAATGTAAAGTCCTTAATGGGGCTGTCTTAATAAACACCTAGGGAAGCAATTAGGCCATTATGGCAAAAACTGACATGTTTATTACACTATGAAATTTCGGGAGGTTATAGATCATATCCCATTTCCTTAATTAACATCTTGATTTATTTAACCTCTTTCGATTCCGGATTCTTGCAGGTTGAAGGATTTGCGATAGGCTGCGAGTTTTCCCCCGACGGAATGCTGCTCGTCACGGGGAGTTCGGAGGGCAAAGTGTTTTTCTACAACTATCGCACGGCTCGGATCATTCGCACGCTGTCCGCGCAAAGCCAGGCCTGCGTGTGTGCAACTTTCCATCCAGTCCTTCCGTCACTCCTTGCTACATGTGGCTGGGACGGAGTCATCAAGATCTGGCAATGATAATATCAGTGATCTTAAAAATCAACTATATATATATATGTGTGTGTGTGTGTCCGTCCTGTGTTTTGAAGTTTGCTTCCAAATTTACTCTAGAGCAGGGTTTCCTAAACCTGGGTTTCTAGCTGTTTTTGGACTACAATTCCCATCATCCCTGACCACTGGTCCTGATAGCTAGGGATCATGGGAGTTGTAGTCCCAAAACAGCTAGCGACCCAAGTTTGCGAAACCCTACTCTAGAATGCTGCTGGCTCAACCATACAGGTGCCCAACTTGCTTAGCTCGTTTTTTTTCATACTTTGCCTGGAGCTGTGATACTTTAGGGCAGTGGAGCACAGCCTCTCTGGTTCCATAAACTCATCCCCAATGCCCTCTACCCTACCCTACAAAGTGCATTGTTCAGAATAGTGGTTTGCATGACCTGTTAAGGGACATATTAACACAATGAAATTCGAAGCAGGAACAATGAATTGCATGTTTATTCAAAACCCTATTAAATCGATTTAATTCAACAAAATTGGTGAACTTGGATCTAATGGCGCCAGCTTTTCAAAGTCTGATAGTAACTGACACCTCCCCGCTACCCTCTTGCCTCTTAACATCCACATTTGGAGCCATTGCTCTACAGCGTCTTGATGCTCACTGAGCTGTGGTTTTCTTGCAGAATACTACTAAATCTGTACCTGTGACTAGTTTCCACCCTCTTGCTGCTATAGTTAATGAGGGAAAGAGCTTCCAAAATGAATGAGTGGCTAGCCTGCAGCCCCAAGTCTATACAGTCTAGCTGCCGTGACTCACTACAGAATGCACAAAACCTGTGACTAGAAGTGATTAAGAAAGGTTCAGAGTCAAGGTTAGGTCCCACTGGGAGCATCAAAATGTGACCCTCTTTAAACCTGGTTGAATCTACACTTTAGCCTTTGAACCTTTTCTGTCCTAGAGACTAGAGGTGATTTTCTTTCTTTCTCCTGCTTAGCTAAAGCTGAACTTCAGCCCTTTTCTCTTTAAAACAGTTCCAGCCCTTTACCGGTACATGATTTGGCCTTGCAGGAGTTTCCCTGTTTTGAGTCCTTGGCTAAGTCATGCTAACAGGCTCAGCGCTGTGGCCGATGCAACCACAGAGACTTTTCTGGCACAGGTTACGGTCATTAAGGATCTTGTGGGGAGTTCTACTTACAAATTGCGTTTGGGGCCTGTATGATTTGGATGCGAGTCGCTTCCATATGAGCAGAAGTTTCTACAGAGGAGCTGTAGCTTTCATATAAGACAGAGATTGCCATAGCAGAGCTGGCAGTAGAAAGGAAAATGGAATCAGTATTTTAAGTTCGTGATCCCTGTTTCCATGCCACTGATGTTCAATACTGGATAGGCTTCTTGCCCTAAAATGCAGTTATATTTCTGTATTTAACAAGTCTCAGCCAGTATGTTTTCATTCTGTGTGCTGAGCATCAGTGTTCTGTGCATTGTGGAAAATGTGTCTTCAGCTGTGGCATTTCTCCAGGGTCGAGACATGGCTTTATATTATTATTATTATTATTATTATTATTATTATTATTATTATTCCCCACCCACCATCTGTCTGGGTTTCCCCAGCCACTCTGATGTGAGCCATCACTGAGAGATGTCAGAGGTCAGCTTTTGTGTAGAGTGATTTGCATGAGAACCAGCGGAAATTTCATTGATCTGCCATAGATGGCGGGTAAGAACTCAGCCATTTGTACCACACACCTTTCATGCCAGACAAAAAGCGCTTGTATACATTTATTCTGTGTAAATAAGAGTGCATAGTTTTATGATGTGCTGAGGTGAAAATTGTTAAATCTTGAAATGTATAAAGGAATCGATGAAGATACTATAAAATGTCAAATAAAAACTTTTTTTTTTAAAGAAAATGGCAAAGAAGGTAAGCTAGGGCAATCCTTGCTTCCTTGTTTGTTTCCTGTGCTCATATTCATTGGCAAACCAATTTACTCTTTTTTTGTTTTTTTGCATTGACTGGGTGTGTTTATTGATCAGGTTTTTTTCTGGGCACAGCTGTGATGAAAGTTATTGACACAATAGCATTTTAGTTCTTTACATTTTGTAGGACATGGACTTCCATTGAACAGAGGTTACATTAAGGACATGGCTGACTCGGGGTGTGTCTTTCTTTCTTTCTTTCTTTCTTTCTTTCTTTCTTTCTTTCTTTCTTTCTTTCTTTCTTTCTTTCTTTCTTTCTTTCTTTCTTTCTTTCTTTGATGTTATGTTATTTTCCTGTCACATGCTTCCAAAAAGCTATCGGAGCCGCTTACAGTATATCGTAAAAACACTTAGCAGCGATAAAACGTATAAAAGCAATAAGTAAAGTGCAACAGAACCCAAGTCTAAAACAGAACAAGTCTAAAACAGTAGAGAAGCAACTTAAGAGAAACAACCAACACAATTAAAAAGCAAGTACTACCTTCTCTGCCCACCTACAAAAAAGTTTTCTGAAACAGGAAAGGAAAACCCTTGCAGTTTTCCTAAATATTAGATTAGAAATAACCTGACAAGTTGCTCTACAGAGGGAATTCTGCTTAAAAAAGGAGTAGGCAAATGAATGAGGATAAGACTTTCAGTGGCTACCAGACACGATACATATCCTGTGCCTCCACTGTCCAAGGCAGAATGCTTCTGAATATCAGTTGCTGGATTTTGCAGATGGGGCTCAGGTCCTGTTTGCAAGCTTCCCATCTGTGGAGAGCCAGTGTGGTGTAGTGGTTAAGAGCGGTAGACTCGTAATCTGGGGAACCGGGTTCGTGTCTCTGCTCCTCCACATGCAGCTGCTGGGTGACCTTGGGCTAGTCACACTTCTCTGAAGTCTCTCAGCCCCACTCACCTCACAGAGTGTTTGTTGTGGGGGAGGAAGGGAAAGGAGATTGTTAGCTGCTTTGAGACTCCTTAAAGGTAAAGGGACCCCTGACCATTAGGTCCAGTCATGACCGACTCTGGGGTTGCGACGCTCATCTCGCTTTATTGGCCGAGGGAGCCAGCGTACAGCTTCCGGGTCATGTGGCCAACATGACTAAGCCGCTTCTGGCGAACCAGAGCAGCACACGGAAACACCATTTACCTTCCCGCTGGAGCCGTACCTATTTATCTACTTGCACTTTGACGTGCTTTTGAACTGCTAGGTTGGCAGGAGCAGGGCCCGAGCAACGGGAGCTCACCCCGTTGCGGGGATTCGAACCGCCGACCTTCTGAGCGACAAGTCCTAGGCTTTGTGGTTTAACTCACAGCGCCACCCATGTCCCTTGAGACTCCTTAGGGTAGTGATAATGCAGGATATGAAATCTAAACTCCTCTTCTTCTTCATCTGGTTGGCCACTGAAAAACTTTTGTGGAGTCAGTTCCATGCTGGTTTTGACCTTTAAAGCCCTATGCAGCCTAGGACCCTTGTACTTACGGGACCACCTCTCCTGGTATGTCCCTGCAGCAGAACCCAGCACCCTTAATATCTGTACCATCATGGCAGATTGCTGGAGAAGAGACCTGCTGGCCTGCTCTATGCTGTACTACAGCACCACCCTTGCAAATGGTCAGAGGAGGTACTACAACTTCTTAAGAGGTTGGTACAACAAATCATCAGGAATCAGTAGATTATAGTCTGGCACTGCTTTGACTCTTCAGTCTGATTGGGGCGTTTCTTAGACACAGAATGAGTCCAGTCTGCTGTCCCTGGCTTGTCTCCCCACCTCCCTTACTTCAGATACGTCAGTGGGAAACAGAAGGGACGATTTCAGAAAGAAATCAATCTGATCCATTGGGTATTTCACTGACGAGCGCCTAAGCTTTCCTCCCAGGTCTTCCTCCTGTTTAGTTTTGTCTCGGAGACTCTTGTTACTCCATTGTGAGGCTTTGAATTAATTTGGTACCTTTTGTATTTGAGCGTTTTCAGGTTGGCGAAGTTTGAAAAGCACATGAGTAGCTATTTTGGCCCACCTGCGGGTTTGCAGAGTGGCAGTGTAGGTACAATCTTCATTTTAAAGCCTCATTTTCTGAATAGGTCTGCTGCTGAGCTAGGAGTGTGGGCCTGGTGAGCAAGACAGACCATGCCACTTACGTCTCATAATAGGACTTGAAGTTAGGGGGATCTAACAGTTGGGCTTGAGGCGGGAGGTAAGAATTCCTGAGGATTTACGCCTCCCTTTCTGTACTCATCCCTGTCAATTTTCTCTTAGCCAACCTTCTTCAGCCTTGAGTCCCCAATAGCTCTCCATCCCCAGCTGGCTTAGCCAATAGCAAAGGTTGATGGGATCTGTGGTCCAACAGCATCTTTGGAACCAAGGCTGAGGAATGCCGTAGTAAGCAATATTAATTTTCTTAATGAAGTTATCGTTTATCCGGTCCCTCCTACGTTGTTTCAGCCATGGACACCCTCTGTGTCATTCTTTCCATTATCAGCAAATACAGAATTATAGAGTTGGAAGCGAGCTCAAGGGCCATCTAGTCCAACCCCCTGCAATGCAGGAATTTCAACTGAAGCCTCCATGACAGCTGTCCATCCAACCTCTGCTTCAAAACCCCCAATGAAGGACAGTCCGCCACTTCCTGAGGCAATCCGTTCCACCATCGGAACAGCTCTTACCATCAGAAAGTTCTTCCTGATGTTTAGTCGGAGTATCCTTTCCTTTAACTTGGTTCAAGTCCTACCCTCTGCAGCAGCAGCAGAAGAGTAGCTTTCTCCATCTTGCATGTGACAGCCCTTTAGATATAAGATGGCTATCAGATCTCTCTCATCTCTTTTAAGAGTGAGTGGTTATCGGCAGTTGTCAGGGACTGGGTAGAGGAGGAATGGTGGAGACCTCCTCCCCAGCCTGACCCCTCCAGAGAAGAAGAAGACAATTCAGAATTACAACAGGGCTTTGAGAGAGATCACAGCTCAGAGGCAGATGAGGGGGAAATCTGGGAAATAATAGGAGAGAAGGAAGAAGAAGCACCAAAGGGAGGACAGCTGGCGGACATTCCAGAAAGCATTCCAGTCCCCCCTCCAATAACCCAATGAGCATTGAAAGTAGGAGAGCAGAGACCTCAGAGGCCGAGGACACATCTCAGCACCTGTAGTGATGACACATAATAGGAGGGGATGAAGACTCACTTGCAGCAACACCATTACTCCCAGAGGTTGCATTTCTAAGCCTCTCTCTGTGAATATTGAATAAAAAGCATTGGTAAGAACTTTCCTTGTCTTATCTGTTCCTGGCAACCTACCATGGCGGACTGGATCCTCTGACACCTGACAGACCTTTCCTGTGGCCCATGAACGCAGTCCTTTTGCAAAATAGTGAAATGTTCAGTGTTTCAAAAATGGATAGGCATCCCATTGTTGGTTGTGGCTTTATACCAGAACGGAACCTGAGATCTCATGTGCACACGTGCATCCACCAATAGCCCAAGGGGCATTGCTCAAATGAATGGTGTATCTCCCCCTGTGTATGCCCCCATCCCCAAATCTCCAGGGGGTTGAGGGGACCCTCCAGAGACACGACGGGGAAGATTGCTCCATTGTGCAAGAAGCAATCCTCGTGCTAATGGAATGATCTCAATGCTGCGCTGAATACAACCCAAGATCCCTCGCTTTCTGTGATGCAGTTGCCAAACTGGTCTTTTTGAGTCACATGAAGCAGAATGAGCTTGCAATGTTGTTCTACTGGAACATGTTGCTTCTCTCCTGTGGCACCATTTTCATTTCTGCTGCAACATTCTCTTGAGAGGAGCATGTTGTGGGATTTCAATCACTAGTGTTTGCAAAGCATTTTGAGAGCGTCTACTGGAAGGCAACAAAGGCAAGTAAAGTATCATTATTTATTAATTCATCTTATGAAGCAATAATTGACTACTTTCTCGGGATTCAAATACTTAATAGAGTTCACATTTTGACCTTTCAATAGCTCAGGTTTTTTTTATTATTAAAAAAACGTGGCTACAGTACAATGTCCTTGAAAATTGAAATAATTGCTAGGTACTTAAATTACAAAACGGGATATTTTAATGGCAGCCTGTAGATGACTCTCACCATTGAAGCACCACTAATACCCAATGCCTGGAGTTATAGAGGAATTGAAAGCAATGATTACACTGGAGCTTCACATAATAGACGTTATGACTAAGAGTCTTCGATAGCCTTAGCCTCTCTGTTTTTTTGTGTCTAGTTCCTTTTAAAAGTTGTCCAATTAGGTGACCATCCACACTTCTTGTGGTCACAATTTCCACAGTATAGCTTACACATTGTTTAAGGAAGTGTTTCCTTCCATGTGGAATTGGAGAAGGCCAACATATGTATAAAAATACCTTGCTATTCAAGCCTCTCACTTGAGTTTTTTTTCTTTTTTCTTTCATTATAAAAGTTTCTTGAATAGGTGGCGACTTTCATTATTTTCCCGTATTGCTTTTACATTTTTTTGTGTGCTGCTGTACACTGCCCTGATGCTTTGTGAGAAGCCAGAATATAAATAGAGAGATGAGAAATACTTCGATAGACACTTTGATAGAGAGAGAGATACTTGGGGTTGGGAAAGAGATGACGATGATTTTATTTATACAGTGGTACCTCTGGTTGCGAACGGCCTCCGTTCTGGAGGCCTGTTCGCAACATGAAAAGAACGCAACCCGCAGAGGCGTGTCTGCGCACACGCAGGTTGTGATTTGACGCTTCTGTGCATGCGTGTGACATCATTTTGCGCATCTGCGCATGCGTGAGTGGCGAAACCCGGAAGTAACCCTTTCCGGTACTTCCAGGTCGCCGCGGGACGTATCCTGAAAGAACGTAACATGAAACGGATGAAACATGAGGTATGACTGTTTGCTGCCCACCTGACTGGGTTGTCCTAGTCACTCTTGGCAGTTCCCAACAAAATATTAAAAACACAATAAGGCATCAACCATTCAAAACTTTCCTGAACAGGGCTGCCTTCAGATGTCTTCTAAAAGTCAAATAGTAGTTTATCTGTTTGACATCTGATGGGAGGGTGTTCCACAGGGTGGGCACCACTACTGAAGATCGTCTGCCTGGTTCACTGTAGCTTTACATCTCACAGTGAGGGAACTGCCAGAAGGCCCTCGGAGCAGGACCTCAGTATCTGGGCTGGACATTGGAGGTGAAGATGCTCCTTCAAATGTACATGGCTGAAGCCATTTAGGGCTTTAAAGGTCAGCACCAACACTTTGAATTGTGCTCGGAAATGTACTGTATGTGACAACGGCCGCCTGGATATTGTTAGCCCAACATTGGAAAGAAGAAGAAGAAGTCCCCACCAAAGGAGATTGGCAAACTAAGCTAATGGAGTGTGCTGAAATGGCTAAATTAACTGGGAAACGTAGAAATCAAGATGACAACAAATATATAAAAGAATGGAAAATGTTTATTGCACATTGACAAAAGCAATGTACACAAGTTGATATATTAGCAGGATTTTTATAAAAAAACTTGTAATATTATAGACAGTGTACAAAAATTGTAAGCAATCAGAGATAAAGACTTTATTGACATGCATGAATGAAAATATTATAAAGGAACCAGGAGAGGCGGGGGGGGGGGAGGGAAGCCAGGGGATTCAAGTAATCCTATACTGTGGATTCAATACTGATTTTGTATATAGTTCTAAATGTTTTATGGCTTTTTTTAATGAAATGTTTTTGTGAAAATTAATAAAAATATTATACAATAATAATAATAATGTTCCCCAGGCAATAGCTTATTTACCATTGCAACATTCTTGGCAACATCGACAGCCACAGAACCTGAAGCTATTCACGACAGCTTAATGTTGGAAGGTTCAGAACAGGCAAAAGACAGTATATATTCACACAACATGCAGTTAAACTGGAATCGGCTGCCGCAGGAAGTGGCAAATGTGACTCACCTGCATGGCTTATCCTCCATGGCTACTGGCCATGATGGCTATGTGCTACCTCCAGTCTCAGAGATGGCATGACTTTGAACACCAGTTTCTGGGATACGCAGCTGGAGCAGGTGCTGCCATGCTCACATCTGCTTATGGGCTTTTCATGGGCTTCTGGTTGACCACTGGGAAAGCAGGATGCTCCCCTAAATGAGCCTTGGGTTTGATACAGTAGACCAGGCATAGGCAAACTCAGCCCTCCAGATGTTTTGAGACTACAGTTCCCATCATCCCTGACCACTGGTCCTGTTAACTAAGGATGATGGGAGTTGTAGTCCCAAAACATCTGGAGGGCCGAGTTTGCCTATGCCTGCAGTAGACCAAGGTTGTTCCTCCAGCGACTCCTGGACTGCAACTTTCATCTGCTCAGATCATGCTGGCTGGGGCTGATGGGAGTTGTAGTCCCAGTAACACCTGGAAAGTACTACATTGACTTTTGCCTGATCTAACATCCTACCAGGAAGGGGCAGGACCAGCAATAAGGATTGGAGCCTCTCAGTTTGTCCTGAGCTCTTACTGAGATAAAAGCACCCTACTGAGCCCCTTTTCCCAGCTCCTGGACGTGGTTGGCAAGGTAGTTATTTCATCCAGCTACTGGACTGGTCCAGATTCATAATGTTTGTAGGAGACCTAGAAATTTCAGTCACTCTCTTGTTAGAATGCAGTCTTGGTACTTAAGGAGTGCAACAGAAGATCTCAGGATTATTAGTGAATGCTCACCTTCTCGCAAGATGTATTTTTGGAATCATCTGTTCAAGTTTTGGTAAACACTTGCTTTCTATTTGTAGTGCTTGCAGCCCTAGAAGTGTGCCTTGTTTACTGAAACAGCAGGTGTTAATGACACCATCGCAGCAGCAGCAGCAATACAGCTTTCCTTCTCTTCCCTTCCCCCAGCCTCAAAGCCTTTCAAGATAGTAAGCGCTTTCAGGTTCCCTTTAATAAAAGGAGAGTCTCGTCAAGGACAAACAGGCATGAAAACAAACAGATTGGCTAACCTGGCACCTAAGCAAGGACGCGAGTTTTTAATTATCGGTGCTAGTCACAGCTCCAACCAAAGTGTCATCTTTGGCTTTCAGCGCACCAGTCTGATGCAACAGGAAGAAAGTGTCCACAATTTTTTTTAAAAAAACAACCATCAAATGCAATTTGGGTGTGCATGTGGCATGGGTGCGAAGGATGTCCGATTCTAGGCTCGATTATTGACTCGATGAATGTCTTCATCAGCAGCGGTTTCAGTCTCTGAGACCATGTCTGGGTGCATCAAGAGTGAATGCACACATGAATGTTCATTACTCAGCTACTGTAGCATCAAGATCAAACAACACAACCAGGCTTTGATATCACCTTGTTATCCCTCCAGGATAGTTCTTCCAAGCCTACTGCCCTCCAAATGCTTTAGATGTAACATCTGTCAATCCTAACCGATAAGAAAACAAGATGAGCCTTGTCTGATCAGGCTAATGGCCCATCTAACTGTAGCTGGACCATAAAGAAGGCTGATTGCCGAAGAATTGATTCTTTTGAATTATGGACTGCAAGAAGATCAAACCTATCCATTCTTTTTTTTTTAAAAAAAATAATTTTTATTAAGGTTTTCCAAATTAAAACAAATAAAATCCAATTCATAAACTTTTTCCAATATCCAGGACTTCCCCTCCCCACCCCCTCTTGTGTTCCAAATCTTCCAAAAAAGCAATGATATTCAACAAATTCTTATTCCCAAAATACACTCATCATCAATAACTCAATTTATCCAAATTTCCATCCCCTAAGGTCGACCTATTCCCTTCCACGAGTTCCCCCCTTTCAGATATAATACAGATGAAAATAGAATAAAAACAAACAATAATTTTACAACCTTTGGATTCCAAATTTCCCTCCCCTCTTTCCCTGTTGCGTTCCCCCTATCCCTCCACTTCTAGTGTCTTCCTGATGAACCCACCTTTCACTAAACCCACATCCCTCTGGTTCTTTACCGGTCTTTTTTTTTTTAAAATGGCATATATTAAACTTCTGGCATTTTTAAAATTACAGATGTCCAATCATAGAAGGAGTCTATCAAAGGGGGCCCATTTCTTCTATCCAGATTTTTATATCCAGGAGTATAAACTCCAATTTTATATCCATAAGCTTGTCAAATCTGGATATCCCAAATGTTCCCACATTCTGTCCAGTTCTTGTTGTTTCCTTGTTCTTGTCAATCACTCTCCTCCTTTTTACTTCCCTGTTCCCTCACAGAAATGTTCTTTTTCCAAAGGCTTCTAGTGTCTCTACAGAGGCTTGTTATTCAGGAGCAAAACATTACATCATGTTCCTTTCATTTTTCAACAGATTAATCCATTGTTTCCAGTAAAGTGTAGGCCTCTGTAGACAAAATAATGTTCCATTTCTGCAGTTTCCCAGGAGATTAAAAGTTCTATCCAACTGTTCAAGTTTCCCGTCGAAAACACATGCAATGTCCCTCAGCTCCTCTAGGTGGATTACAATAACAAAGTTCCCTTCCAGATCACATCCGCCAGTCCAAATAACTTATAAATCCTTATTTGAAACAATTTATCTCCAATTTATAACAAATGTAGCCGGCAAAGTCCTCATAACAAAGTCTCAATTTCATTCTTCCGTTTTGACAGCTCTTTGACAGCTGTCAAAACCTCCGTTGTTCTTCTCCAGGCATTTTCACGAATCGCTCCAGGGATTCCGGGGGGGTTACTTTTTAATACAAATTCCACTTTTCTCCTCCAGCTCAATCTTATAAATTTCCCTCGCGAAGTTGCTAGTTCGGCAAGATAAGGTTCTTCTCGATCTTAGTTATCCAGTCCTTTGTTTTGGCTCTTCTACAATTCGGGGGGGGGGCTGACTTCCTTTTTTCCACCTCCCCCGTTCGCTCCAAATTCTAAAAATTTATCCCTCTTTTTAGTCCATATTCCAATTACTCACGGGTTCTTCTTTTGGGTCCAAATTTTCAATAGAAGAAGTCAGCGCTCTCCGCCGGATGGCATGCGGCTGCGCTCGGCAGGGATAGCAGAGGACTCAAAGCACCACGCTCCTCCCCGGCACCCGATCCGTAGCCTTTAAAAGGGCTCCTTCACGAATCGAGAGGGCGCTGACGGTGCCAGCCGAGTCTCCATGTCCACGGCCTCCGTGGCCGTGGTTTTTAAGGGTCCCCGCATCGCCGGTGCGGTAGGACCCAGCCCCTGCCGAGCAGGCTCCCTCCGGAGCTCGGAGGGAGCCCGCCATTCGGCGATGGCGCCGACCCGGAAGTGAAACCTATCCATTCTTAAGGAAGTCAGCCCTGAGTGCTCACTGGAAGGACAGATCCTGAAGCTGAGGCTCCAATACTTTGGCCACCTCATGAGAAGAGAAGACTCCCTGAAGAAGACCCTAATGTTGGGAAAGATGGAGGGCACAAGGAGAAGGGGATGACAGAGGACGAGATGGCTGGACAGTGTTCTCAAAGCTATGAACATGAGTTTGACCAAACTGCCGGAAGCAATGGAAGACAGGAGGGCCTGGCGTGCTCCAGTCCATGGGGTCACGAAGAGTCGGACACGACTAAATGACTAAACAACAACAGCAACACCTCTAGTCCAGTATGCTGCTCTCACAGTGACCAAACAGATGCCTGTAGGAAGCCAGTAAGCAGGACTGGAGCCCTCTGTCCACCTGTGATTCCCATAATTCAGAGGCATATGGTGGAACATAGCCATCATGATGAATAGCTGTTGATAGCCTCATCCTCCAGGAATGGTCTAATCCTCATTTAAAGCCATCCCAATATAAATACTGCCCGTTTCAATGGTCAAGGATGATGGGCACTGTAGTCCAAAATATCTGTAGGGCAGCAGGTTCAGGAATCCCACTCTAACCCAACATCAGTGGAAGCAGCGTGCATGTTCAGATGTAAAAGTTCAGTATATTACCTTCAGGAGACACCTGAAGGCGACCCTGTATAGGGAAGTTTTTTAAAGGTTTTACTATGTATATGCTGGAAGCCACCCAGAGTGGCTGGGGCAACCCAGTTAGATGGGCAGGGTACAAACAAACATGCTGGTGTAAGTCAGTCATCAAATATTGAGATGCGGAGTAATAATTGCCACCTTGCAGCAGTGACTGGAGGGACAGGTTTTGGGCTTTTGAATCTCTGAATCAATATGAGTGGCATCTGGCAACCCAGACAGATGGGTGGGGTACAAATAAAAAAATATTCTTCTTCTTCTTCTTCTTCTTCTTCTTCTTCTTCTTCTTCTTCTTCTTCTTCTTCTTCTTCTTTTTCTTCTTTTCTTCCTCTTCTTCTTCTTCTTCTTCTGTCTACATATCTGCTAAGGAAGCCAGCACAGGTGAGAAGTCCTCATTATCGAACTTTCACAGCACAGCCAAATGACTCCATCTCTCTGGGATATTTCTAGTGGCGTAGCGTGGGGGCTGCAGGGGGGGCCAGCCGCACCGGGCGCAACATCTGGGGGTTAGGGGGCACAAATCCACGGGTTAGGGGGCGCAAATTACTTGCCTTGCCCTGGGTGCTGACAACCCACGCTACGCCACTGGATATTTCCCCGTGCTTAAAAGTCATGGGATACTCTTAGAAGTATACAAAGATATATTTGATTAAGGTGATCCACTGTGCAAAGTCAGCCAAGACAATTGCTATGGCATGTCAGCTGGTTGGTTGGTTAGTCAGTGAGTCTGTCCATGAGTCCGAGTCTGTGTTACGTCTTGAATTGCTTGAGCAACAGAAATACTGTGTTTGTATATATCTGTATCTGTATCCGCAAAGCCTACAAGTTGTATGTATATATAAACATCCAGAACTGTGTTACTGAAGCCTAATCTTCTACAGCAGTCAACTATTTTGGACCTTTACAAAAATTCATAGGCTACAGTGCACAATCTGGAGTTGGAGAAGCTGCCCGTGAGCCATAGCTTCAGTGTGTTTTGCTTACAATTTGAGTGGCTGGGGCAGGGGGAAGGCGGCAGCAGCTGTTGCAATACATGGTTTCACTTCAGATCATTACACCTCTTCACCTATGGCTTTGTCCCCCAGCAGAAAGCCATATCTTCAGAGAGAGATTCTTCCAATTAGCCTAGCTCAGTCTTGGGGCAATTTACTTTTCAGTTCCAATGGCAAACCACGTCATTTTGAGCAAAGGCAAATGCCGTCCTCAGAGAAGGCATTGTTCCATGATATTCCTTCCCCTGCTCCCTCCATCCAAAGGTTTGTGCTTGCACAAAGAGACAAAGGCAAACTGGTGTTTGTGTTGCTAAAAGCTTTCTCTCCCAGAGACATGCCTTGAACACGATTTGAAGATCAGGGCAACATAATAAATGTTTTGACCCGAACATCTTCTTACAGTGAGGCTGTGTGCCAGCTCCCATTATCATGCCCTGGAACATGTCAGTGGGAAACAACAGACACTAAAAAAACCCTACATAATCAGGCAGGTTCGGAACAATAACTTGCAAGATCTTAGCTAAGGGAGCAATTATTTTTGGCCCTGAATGCACACTTCAAAGCAGACCAAGTGGATCAGCTAAAGGGGGAAACGGAAGAGGAATCTGTGGCATACCATGGTGAGGGATTAGGCTGGGATGGAGCACAGTCGGCTAAAACTAAGGCTGGCACCTGGTTGCATATATATTGTGGTGAATTAATTTAGGGATTAAATCAGCGTAAATTTGCATACATCCCGTAGCTTTGATGAAAAAGATGCTTAGCTGCTCTGAAGTACTCCTCACTGATTCCAGTGGTGCCCATTTATTCTGGGATACATTTTGTTGTTCAACGATTTCCCAAATATTACTTGGTTTAGTTCGTCCAGCGATGGGAACCCCCTAGCCTTCCAGGTGTTGCCGGAATCCGTCAGCTGCACCAGCACGGTCGGCGATGATCTGAGTTGCTGTTCAACAACATCTGGTGAAAAGCACTGTTTCCCCATTCTTGGATTAGTTGATTAAACACTGCAGCCCGGGTTAAACTAGTTTTAATACCGGCCATGATAGCTGTGCACCTTCTCCAGTAGTGGAGGCAGCATGCCTCTAATGAATATGAGTTGCTGGGAATGCTTATTGCACTCAGGTCCTGCTTGTGTGCTTCATATAGGCATTTGGTTGACAGTTGCACAAACAGAATACTGGGCTAGAGCAGCTTTAGTCTGATGCAGCGAAGTCTTCATAAGAGAAATGATGATAATATATTAAAAGGCTGCAAGGCTTCTTGTGAGAGCATTCACTTGTCCCTTTTATTTACCGGAAAGCATGCATGCACCATCCAGTAAAAGGTAAAGGACCCCTGGGTGGTGGTGGTTGTTTAGTCGTTTAGTCGTGTCTGACTCTTCGTGGCCCCCTGGACCAGAGCACGCCAGGTACTCCTGTCTTCCACTGCCTCCCACAGTTTGGTCAAAGTCATGCAGGTAGCTTCGACAACACTGTCCAACCATCTCGTCCTCTGTTGTCCCCTTCTCCTTGTGCCCTCCATCTTTCCCAACATTAGAGTCTTTTCCAGGGAGTCTTCTCTTCTCATGAGGTGGCCAAAGGATTGGAGCCTCAGCTTCAGGATCTGTCCTTCCAGTGAGCGCTCAGGGCTGATTTCCTTAAGAATGGAGAGGTTTGATCTTCTTGCAGTCCATGGGGCTCTCAAGAGTCTCCTCCAGAGCATAATTCAAAAGCATCAATTCTTCAGCGATCAGCCTTCTTTGTGGTCCAGCTCTCACTTCCATACATTACTACTGGGAAAACCATAGCTTTAACTATACGGACCTTTGTTGGCAAGGTGATTTCTCTGCTTTTTAAGATGCCTGGATGGTTAAGTCCAATCAAAGGCGACTATGGGGTGCAGAGCTCATCTCTCAGGCTGATGGAGTCAGCTTTTGTCCACAGACAGCTTTCCAGGTCATGACTAAACCACTTCTGGTGCGACAAAACACCATGACGGAAACCAGAGCACACAGAAATGCCGTTTACCTTCCTTCCACAGCGGCACTTATTTATCTGCTCCCACTGGCGTGCTTTCAACCTGCTAGGTTGGCAGGAGCTGGGACTGAGCAACAGGAGCTCACCCCATCATGGGGATTCGAACCACTGACCTTCTGATCAGCAAGCCCAAGAGGCTCAGGGGTTTAGACCACAGCTCCACCCTTGTCCCTACCATCCAGTACAGCATGCTGGAAGAGAAGAGTGCCTTAAAAGTTAGTATGAGATCTAACTCTTTCTCTGATGCCAGCCAGCTCTAAAAGTAGGGAAGGTTGGAAACTCACATCAACTCTGAGCCTTTCGAACCGGTTAGCACCCCTGCATGTTAGAATGCCTCTCTCCACCCATCTCAGTCTGGCTGGATAGGGAGACCCTGTGTGTGATATTGCAGTTCTTTCAATGTGATCATCTGGACCTATGCATGTTCATCCACATGGGTCTCTTGAGTCCTGTAAAACGAATTTGCTTCCTGCTTCGTTTGATTATTCTTTTGCTCGCCCTCCCATGGAAATTTCAGCAGCAGAATTGTTTGCTGTAATTATGAGGAAGTGGGGGAGAGAGTTGAGAGATATACAGTAATCCTGTGGAATGGGAGGAGTAGGCTGGAGAGATGCAGCTTCTTACTCAGAAGCAGCAAGCAAGTATGCGTAGTTGCAGCATCTCACTTCTATAATCTCCGATTTCTGCTTCATTGACACTTACCTGTGCCTCGTAGCTAGCAACAAAATCCCCAAATACATCTTCATTTAGTACATTTAGGTTGCATGCCATACATTTATCACATTGGTAATATATTGTTACACGCTCCTCCTATCTCCACCACAGTGTGAGATTTCAGGGGTGAATACCCAGGGTCCATGTTACAACTGGAAAGGAGGCACAGCGGAGACTGTGGTGTTTTTATGATATATAGTTTTATTTACACATATATACAACCTTAGTCTATATGGAGAGAGGGCAGAGCATTCACATCCCCAGAGGGTCCGTTCCTGCCCTTGCTGAAGCCTCAGATTCCTGGAGTCCCCAAACATCATGTCTGACCTTCTCTGCAGCATAAAACAGACTTTCTTCACCCCATCCTCCAGCTTGCAAAAGGGACACTTATTCCTGCTCACTTACCTCATTGCCCACTGCAATTCTGACATCTTCCCCCTCCCAACTCTGGTATTTTATTTTATTTTTTGCTAATTGGCTAAAGCTCAGAACAGGGTTTCTCCCGTCTGTGTCCGACAGAGAGTCTTTTGCCCTGTCAATGGTTTTCATTGATGGGTTAGTGACCAGCCATCGTGTTCTTTCGTCCGTACCTAGTGAGCTCTGCCAACCCGGCCTGGCTCTTTAGCATCAGTTGAGCTTGGGGATTTCTGTGTTTAGTCAAACCTTGATTACTCACTGAATCCAAGCGTTATGGGTGACTTGCACCTTCCTTATGGTAGCTTAGAAATAGCCCCCCTTAAAAATCAAATTGCCCCTCTATGGGGGGGTCCCATGTTGGGAACCATGGGTTTAGACAATGCACGCACCAGTGATCTGACTTGGCATATGTTCTGTGCTGGGCGTGGGGGTGATCCGAGAACCGCGGTCCAGGTCCAGTCCAGAATCCTTGGGTTCTGCTAGGAGTCAGTCGGACAGGGTCAAGGCAGGACACGAGGCAGGAAACCAGGCAAGGACAGGTACAGGATATCAGGCAGGGTCTGGCATACAGCAATGTTGCTCCCGCAACCTGGGGCAGGGTCCGACAGCTTTTTATCTTTGTCGGGGTAGCGGCCAGTCCTGATCCTCCGGTGACTCACCTCCCTGTTTCACCCGAAGGCAAGCACTCCTCCTGCAAGTACTCAGGTCTCTCCTCCTCTCAGACCTTAGTCTCTGCAGCTTGGGAGATGTTGGTGGGTTACTAGACCCAGGGGCCGCCTCAGCCTCCCCTGACCCAACAAGTAGTGGAGCAGCTGTAAGTGATGGCCCAGCTGAAGGCAACGAGGTAATCCCCGCATCTGGAGCCAGGGCAGGCTCAGGCCCCTGACTCGGCCCAGCTGGTGTTTGTTGCAGGGGAACCTGTGCAGACTGGGACTCTTCAGGATCAGGCCCCAGACTTGGTTCAGATGATGCCTGAGGCAAAGGATCTGGTGCAGACTGAGACTCCTGTGGTTCCGAGCCCGGGCCCGAGTCCCAGGCCATCACATGTTCATTGCAATATATCAAACAATTCATTACTGTTATTATTATTTATTAAATTGGTATAGCACCCTTCCCTTGAAGATCTCAGACTACATAGAGACTAGGACTCTTCTTCCTTGGAGGTTTTAAAGCAGAGCTTGGGCAGCCACCTGTTATGGAGGCTTTTGTTAAGATTCCTGCATTGCAGGGAGCTGGACCAGATGACACTTGGGGTACCTTCCAATTACATAATTCTATGATAGCCACCTTCAAATATCTCAAGGGCTGTCGCATGGAAGATGGAGCTTTTCTTCTCTTCTGCTGCTCCAGTGAGTAGGACTTGAACTAATGGCTTGAGCTGTTTCAGGGTGGAAAGGACTCCCTCAGGAGGTGATGGACTCTCTTTCACTGGAGGCTTTTAAGCAGAGGTTGGATGGCCACCTGTCATGGATGCTTTAGCTGAGATCCTTGCACGGCATACAGTTTGACTAGATCTTTGGGGATCCTTCCAGCTCTATGATTCTATGATTCTTTTGAGCTAGATGGTCCAGTGGTCCGGCTGAATACATGGCAGCTTCCTAAGTTCCTAGGTTGCTATGAAATATCAGTCCCTTTGAGCCATGAACATAGGAACCTTCCTTATAGAGAGTCGGATTTCTATTTGTTGACTATCTCCCTTTCTCCAGCATCCTGGGAGAGATCTTTCCCAGCCCTGCAGCCTGTGATTAATTGGGGGTTACAAGCACCATCCCTCTGGAACTTTTAAGCATGCAAAGCACACACTCTACCACTGAGTTAGGGACTATTTTGCTCATTTCCATGCATTTATTCAAGGCTGAGGAATTTTCAAGTCTCCAAGTGTTCGCTCTTGAGCTCTGAACATTTTTTTTGGAAGCCAACCAATTTAAAAAAAATGCACCAGCTTTCAGACTGGTCTCAAACTGGCCAAGCAGCAACCCTTGGGTTTAATTATAGAGGCCCTTGGATCCTTGCCTGTTTTCCTCACTGCTTTGGCTCCAGGTTGGCCCTCTGACTGATTCCATGCAAGTCAGTGGCTCCAATGGGTTTTAAATTCCAGCCATGCATGAGACGTGAAACGGTTGCTCTGGGTTTTGGATCCATGCGGAGTGCTTTCTGTGTTGCTATGAAACACCCTGTGGGGAAGATAAAACGATGCAGACAACTATTGATGCTGGAAACCGAGGAGAGTAATTAATGGAGGACCTGCTGCTGTTTCTATTTTTAGACCACAGAGCTGTTGTGAGCATTAAGCTAGGCTTTACTTGCGACAAGCGCGCACACACACATCCCGTCATCTTAGTTGCTAATTTACATCTGCTGTAGGTACAAATCAGAGGTGTGCGGTCAGCGGTCTAGAGGGGGACTAGGCTATTCCCCTAAATGTTCCCTGGCACCTCTTCCCCAAAGTCCAGGAAGTTTTTGCCCGGCTTAGGGAGGGACGTGCAATGCTCCAAACTTTTTCAGCAGGGGGCCAGTCCACTATCCCTCAGACTTTGTCGGGGGCTGGACTATATATATTTTTTTTTGGGGGGGGAGAACAAATTCCTATACCCCACAAATAACCCAGAGATGCATTTTAAATAAAATCACACATTCCACTCATGTTAAAACACCAGGCAGGCCCCACAAATAACCCAGAAATGCATTTTAAATAAAAGGACTCATGTAAAAACACACTGATTCCTGGACCATCCGTGGGCTGGAATGAGAAGGTGATTGGGTCGGATCTGGCCCCCGGACCTTAGTTTGCCTACCCATGCTCCAATGGGTCCAAGAACTCTCTTGCTACCTTTCTAAAGCCCTCCCCTCTTTGGGAAGGAGGCAGAAGGGCTGCAGCATCCTTTCAGGGGCCTGGCCCCTCCTTCCCAAAGCCCAGGAAGCTTCTACCCACCTTAGAGAGTGAGGCGTGATGCTCACCTGTGTGCATGAACTCACTCCTAGTGAAAACAACAGATGAAAGTGCATTGCTTTAGGGCGCTTTGTTTACGAAAATGTGTACATTTGTAAAAACCGCATACAAAAATGCGTCTTGGAAGAAAACCACACTAAGAACATGGATGGTTTTAATTGCATACCGCTTAGGAAATGTGGAGGAAACGAGAAATGGAAAGAACCAAAATTGGCAGGTTTTTCCATCCCCACTGGAGGGTGATGTCGATACAGTGGTACCTCGGGTTAAGTACTTAATTCGTTCCGGAGGTCCGTACTTAACCTGAAACTGTTCTTAACCTGAAGCACCACTTTATCTAATGGGGCCTCCTGCTGCCGCTGTGCCACCGCTGCACAATTTCTGTTCTCATCCTGAAGCAAAGTTCTTAACCTGAAGCACTATTTCTGGGTTAGCAGAGTATGTAACCTGAAGCGTATGTAACCCAAGGTACCACTGTAGTAGTGAAGTATGTTACCCGGCTTGTAAACTGCCTTGGCATTTTTTAATGATGGGACTTAAAAAAAATACATGTTTTGAATAAAAATAAATCAATAAACGGAGCACCTGAAAGCCGAATTCAGTTTAGCTCAAAGTTCGAGTCCATAGAAGCTGGTTTCTCCTTATGTGAATGCATCATTTATCATTTTGTTCCTTTATAAAGCACCTAAGGCAGGCACCCCCAATCTTTGGCCCTCCAGATGTTTTGGACTACAATTCCCATCATCCCTGACCACTGGTCCTGTTAGCTAGGGATCATGGGAGTTGTAGGCCAAAACCTCTGGAGGGCCGCAGGTTGGGGATGCCTGACCTAAGGTATTCTAGGGACTGTAGGAAAAGAATGAAGAACAACTTATTCCCTGGCTGTGGACTTGCAAGCTGAAACCAAACTAGACATGATGTAAATAGCCTTCCAATGACACTGGAGTGAGTCACAGTAGGGCCGGCCCACCAGCCCTCTCCATTTGACCCACATGGGTGGTTTAGGCAAGCCATTCCCACTTGTTCTAATCTTGACTGAAATACTTTATTGTCACTTGTACAACTTGTATACAGTGAGATTACACGAGCACCCCCCACTCAGCTCCCTTAGTCTTAATTCCCCTCGTTTACCTACGCACACCCACCAAACCCGAAAGTCAGTTGCCCTGTTATTATCTTTTCATTCAGCGGCCTAACAGCCCACGGATAGAAGCTGTTCTTTACCCTGTTGGTGCGACTAATCATGCTTCTTCTATATCTTCTGCCCGAGGGCAGGAGATCAAGAAAGTGCCGGCCATCGTGTGAATCATCCCTGAGAATTTCCCTCACTCTCCTGAGGCAACGTTCTTCCGCGATGTCATCCAGCAGATTCACGGGACAGCCCATAATATCTTGGGCTGTATTCACCACCCTCTGCCAGCAGAGACCCTACCTGCCAGCAGACTGTCTCGCCAGAGTGGTGCATGCTCTAGTTATCTCTCGCTTGGACTACTGCAATTTGTTCTATGTGGGGCTACCTTTGAAGGTGACCCGGAAAATACAACTAATCCAGAATGCGGCAGCTAGACTGGTGACTGGGGGCGGCCGCCGAGACCACATAACACCGGTCTTGAAAGACCTGCATTGGCTACCAGTACGTTTCCGAGCACAATTCAAAGTGTTAGTGTTGACCTTTAAAGCCCTAAACGGCCTCGGCCCACTATACCTGAAGGAGCGTCTCCACCCCCACCATTCTGCCCAGACGCTGAGGTCCAGCGCCGAGGGCCTTCTGGTGGTTCCCTCATTGCGAGAAGCAAAGCTACAGGTAGTGGCGCCCGCCCTGTGGAACGCCCTCCCATCAGATGTCAAAGCGATAAACAACTACCTGACATTCAGAAGATATTCAGGGAAGTTTTTTAATGTGTGACATTTTAGTGTATTTTTGGTCTCTGTGGAAGCTGCCCAGAGTGGTTGGGGAAACCCAGCCAGATGGGTGGGGTACAAATAATAAATTATTATTATTATTATTATTATTATTATTATTATTATTATTATTGGCTGAAAGGGCTTTTGCAGGTGCAGAGTGCTGTGCCCTAACCCTTGCTTGGTGCTTGGGAGGTGCTGAGCTCAGGGTCTGCAAATCTCATTGCTCAGTGCTCAGCAGCTAGCTGATTGGGCAGTTCCCACACACCTGACAACTAGCTGGCTGATGGGGGTTGGGGGAGTACTGCTCAAGGGACTTTGACAGGTGCCAGTCACCTGTTATTATCATGACATTTTGACATGTGGGTTGTCCAACTCACCATTCAAATGTGGCCAGTGGTAGTGGTGGTGGTGGGGAGATAAGGATCTGGCCCACCAGGCGAAAAAAAATCCCACCTCCTTCATTTGGACCAGGTTTAAATTCCTATTCAAGCAATTCCCTTGAACAGCAGACTATTTTTCAGCCTAGCCTACCTCCCAGGGTTATTGTGAGTAGAAAATGAGGCCATTCTCTGCAGGTCCTTGGGGAAAGGGCCGGATAGAAAGGCACCAAATTACCATACTCTATTTCTGGTATTCCAGCATCCAGGCAAATCAGGCTCTGCAAAGCTCTGAGATTTTACAGAAGTAAAAAGAAAAAGAAAAAAGATAAGAAGCCCCCATAAAGGGAGAAGGGAATCCAAAGCAGTTCAGCTCAGCGGACATGGAATGTTGACTGGGAGATGGAAATGGAATGGAGTTTCCTGGAAGCGGGTACGACTGTCAGACAGGAATGCTGGATAGGAGCACCCCACATTTTAACACAACGGTTGCCAACCTTATTGGACCAGTGGGCACATTTCAAAACTTCGGAGAGGATTGGGAACACCAGTCTCAAAGTAGCTGCTATGGGGTTGGGGTTGGCATAATGCAAAATGGCTGCCAGAGGAGTACAGCATAACACAAATTTAGAATTAGACAGACTACCACTCTGACATACTTATGTCTTGCAAGTTAGCTGTGTCCTGCTGCTCCTGATTGTGGCGATCGCACAATATTCTCTCTCTCTCTCTCTCTCTCTCTCTCTCTCTCTCTCTCTCTCTCTCTCTCTCACACACACACACACACACACACACACGATGTCTAACAGCAACAGGGAACATTCCTCAGTATCAGGAAAAATGCACAAACTGGCTACACCAAACTCATTTCACAGAGATAGCTTAGTACCTGCATATTTTGTTCCAATGCTTTCATTCTAGGAGGACTAGAGACTATTATTATTATTATTATTATTATTATTATTATTATTATTATTATTAAAAAAGAAAGCTCAGAGTCTGGTACATAGTAATATCAAGGATTTCAGTTTGTTGCAAGTCCCTCAATAAGATATTGATGGGAAATAGACGCCCTTTAAAGAACATTTCAAAACAAACTCTGGCAGCGCTAGCCATGTTTAAAAGATGAAATCTTGAAAAGCCAAGCTTTTGGAAGCAGCCTTTCATCGTGCAAAGACAGGCCACATTCTATATCACACTCCTTTAATTTTTCATGCTGCCTTCATCTTTCTAAAAGAAGGCCGCTTCTCGTCGTCAATCCGTGTTGCCAGCCTGCCAAGGGAAACCTGTCAACCGCATGGATGCTTTCTGAGTAGAAACCAAGGAAGTAAATGGGAAAACCCGCAAGGCATTCTGCCTGCACTAAGTGAGGACATGATGGCAAGCCTACAGCGACCCATCCGTCCTGCTCACCACCCCTGGCAGCAATGTACAAACGGTCATCATCTGAAGGCAACCTGCAAAATGTACGTGGAAATGCTTTTATCTTCCCCGGCATCAACGCAGTTGTGACATTGACTGTTCCATTAAGTGATACTGCCCCAAACTCTAACTATCTTTTGTAAACTCATGCTAGTAAGTTGTTTCAGTACAAGTGATTACCATGCCTCACCTCTTTCCAGTTCTTATGAGCAGTAGTGTAGGGTCAAATTCAGATGTGCAGGGTCCCTTCTTGACAGTCACTGCCATGCCCCTTTCTCAGATTTTATACTATCTAAGATTACATAAGAATACGAATTAGGAGTGCATTGCAACCATCAATGCAGCCCACTTCGTGTTGCCTTTCAACTTGATCTACTCTCTTCTGTGCACATAGAAACATAGCATCCCATAATTGCAGAGCTGGAAGGGACACTGAGGGTCATCTAGTCCAACCCCCTGCAATGCAGGAATCCCAATTAAAGCATCCATGAGAGATGGCCATCCATCCTCTGCTCAAAAACCTCCAAGGAAGGAGAGTCCACCATCTTCCGAGTGAGTCTGCTCAGCTCTTACTATCAGAAAGTTACATACATAGGCGAATGACTTGGAGTGCTCTAATATCTCATTTCAGAGTTGTTTCCATGAACTCCCAATGTACGTAACAGAACTTGTACATCATCCTCTTGAAACTGAAGCATCTTGTGTTTTCACTGTTCCTAAATGCTTAGCTTTGGAGCATACAGAAGAAGTCCTTCTTGGAGGTCTTCCTGCATGGCCTCTCCAGAATTACCCTAGGAGGCAATCCTCAGTGACTTGTCAGTGTTTGTAAAAAAAAAAAAAAAGAAAGAAAGAAAAAGGAAAAAGGAAAGGGTTCTGACCTCCCTTTGTCTCCTCAGCCTGGTCCTCGGACCCTTGTCGGCATAAAAGAGTCCACAAGAAAAGTGTCCTTGCAGAGTTTTATGCTTAAAAGTCTTTGTGTAAAAGCGACTGACATACATACAACAACTACCAGCTTCCACTAACCAACCAACCCAACTAACATTTCTCTCTCTATATATACAACCCGGTGCAGACCGCTGACTCATGCTGACCCAGCTTTTTAAGCATTAAAGAAACAGTGGCCATTTTAGCCGTGGCATGACTGACTGATTGGCTGTGATTGGCTTTTAGTGCAGGCTTCCTCAACCTTGGCCCTCCAGATGTTTTGAGACTACAATTCCCATCACCCCTGACCACTGGTCCTGCTAGCTAGGGATCATGCGAGGTGTAGGCCAAAAAACATCTGGAGGGCCGAGGTTGAGGAAGCCTGTTTTAGTGGCTAACCCCCCCTTTCATGCTGATTGGGCAGCTGTAGGATGATGGAGAAAGTAACCCTGTTGCAGAAATCATAATGGGCTTTTGACAAAATCCACCATCAAATAACATCAAGGCATTAGGCAGCATTCAACTCCCCCCCCCAGAGAAGATTTATTATTTGTACCCCGCCCATCTGGCTGGGTTTCCCCAACCACTCTGGGCAGCTTCCACAGAGACCAAAAATACACTAAAATGTCACACATTAAAAACTTCCCTGAACAGGGCTGCCTTAAGATGTCTTCTGAATGTCAGGTAGTTGTTTATCGCTTTGACATCTGATGGGAGGGCGTTCCACAGGGCGGGCGCCACTACTGAGAAGGCCCTCTGCCTGGTTCCCTGTAGCTTTGCTTCTCGCAGTGAGGGAACCGCCAGAAGTCCCTTGGCGCTGGACCTCAGCGTCTGGGCAGAACGATGGGGGTGGAGACGCTCCTTCAGGTATACTGGGCCGAGGCCATTTAGGGCTTTAAAGGTCAACACCAGAACTTTGAATTGTGCTTGGAAACGTATGGGAGCCAATGTAGGTCTTTCAAGAACAGTGTTACGTGGTCTCGGCATAGTTAGTCATTGATTTTAATGGGTCTACTCTGAGTTAGTGGAATACAACTTAATATATAATGTCAGGCGTAAAGGGACAGCATGTGACATGCTGTATTTGAATTAATTTGCTTGAATTTAACGCTTGATAATGGGTCAGAAAATCTTCCTCTTCCCCAGACTTAATGATCCTCCAAGTGTAATCTTGTGTGCAATATGGACAGGTTTTCTTTTTGTGAGGATGGAGTCACTATGGAAGCTGCTGATCAGATGGCCTAGGAAACTGGAGAGAAAACTTGGCATGTATGGGTAATGTATAGCTAACCTTTTGGAGACCATGAAAAGTATATTAATCTCACAGAAGTTCATTTCCCCCACCCACTTCCAATCAGATGCGTCTTAACTTCTTTGAAACTTGTTTTTTGGCATGAAATAACTTACTGCGCCGAATGACTGCTCAGAGCCCGCAGGTGGCTTGGGAATTGCAGCCAATCTGAAGATTTATTGATCTGGGAATAAAATATTGACCTAGACAAACTCAAAGTTAATTCTAATCTGTCAGGTTCTTTAAGCAGGAGGCTTTCAAAGGCAAAAAGGGCAGTTACAAACCGAATCGTAGGGAATATTGGATAAAATCCTTGGCTTGATGGAACTGCAAGTCTAGTCAAACTGTCCTCAGGAGGCTGTGCTCCTGGATTTGGCTGGTACAGGATTGATGCCGTAGGAGAAGCTGTAGCTGGAGAATCTTCGGGGTGATGTGGACACATAACCAAAGCACATTTTAAGTTCAGAGTAGCAAATTTTATATATCCTAAAGTTGTGCAAAATGGGGCCTTCCAAGTCCGTCCTTCCAGCATGAGACTGTACATACAAGGTAGATGCTCATCTGCTTTCCATTTTTTCTCCCCCAGTCCTTTTGGATTGTCCTGTCCATCTTGCACAGTGAATTCTACAGTGGTACCTCGGGTTAAGAACTTAATTCGTTCCCAAGGTCTGTTCTTAACCTGAAACTGTTCTTAACCTGAGGTACCACCTTAGCTAATGGGGCCTCCCGCTGCCGCCACACGATTTCTGTTCTCATCCTGAAGCAAAGTTCTTAACCCGAGGTACTATTTCTGGGTTAGCAGAGTCTGTAACCTGAAGCGTCTGTAACCCGAGGTACCACTTTATTTAGAGACAAAGGCAGACTTTTTTTCACTCTTTCCACACTGCCAGAACTGGGCGTATCTCTAGGCAGAGTAAGATGAATTTTTCTGGCAACAGAAGCTAGTACGGGGCAGGCAGCGAGCAGAAGTGAGGTATTGGAAGACAGGTTTTTTTTTTTGTCCCCCTAAGCTACCTTCTCCAATGGTGGTGGACGGTATCCCACTGCTGGTGTTGACCAAAGATACAGCTGCCAGTCTGAATTGGATTGGGGAGGGGGAGAGGAGGACATGCTGTCTTTCACTTTAGGCAACAGCATAGGCCACACTATCTGTCTAGCCCACTATAGTCTGCTCTGATTTCCTCGGCTTTTTTGAACACGTGAAGCCAGAGATTGAACCTAGGACTTTGTGCGTGCAAAACATGTGTTCTCTGGTGAAGTTACGTGCCCTCCCTGAAGACCAGCCAAGCACAGAAAGTCTTGTTTCAAAGTGTGAAGTGCTTCTTCTTGAAACAGACTAAGAGACAGTGGTGCATAAAATGCGCTATTGACCTAATTTATTTAGCTTATGATAACCTTATTGTGTTGGCGCCAGAACACATAGGCTGCCCTAGGATTGAGCACGCCGTAAAGAGGTAGGTGGACCAGTGGTCAGATGTAATTCGGGAAGAGCAAATGTTTCAATTCAGATTTCTCATTTGTCCACATTAAGCTGAGGTCTCCACATTTCCTCATCGCTTTGGAACTTTTTAAAAACTCAGCATTTAAGTGCAAATTTCTCTTATTTGCTCCCCGCCCAAGCAACTTTCCCATATATAATGCATTTTCGTATGCTGTTTTCATTAATACAGTTATACCTTGGAAGTCGAACGGAATCCGTTCCGGAAGTCCATTCAACTTCCAAAACATTTGGGCACTAAGGTGTGGCTTCTGATTGGCTGCAGGAAGCTCCTGCAGCCAATCAGAAGCCGCGGAAGCCCCATCAGACGTTCAGCTTCCAAAAATAGTTCACAAATCCGGAAAAGTCACTTCCGGGTTTGTGGCGTTCGGGAGTCAAAGCGTTTGAGAACTAAGCTGTTCAAAAACCAAGGTATGACTGTATATGCACTGCACACTTTACCATAGTATTTGCATTTTTATACACATTACTTGGCTGGAGAACTGTAATACAAAATTCAGAGACATGCAAATTTCTTGGGATGGCTGTTTTCAGTTCACATCTTGTTCCAGAACTTGGATAAAATATGGGGGGCAGTTAATTCCCACCCTACATAATTGATTGCTTGATGGGACACACCCAGACCATTTGAATGGCATTGCCCATCTACTTTGGAGGGGCCCAATTTTATAGGGTAAGGCAAAGGGACTTTAGCCCTAGGAGCTGGCTCCTATGTTCCGGAAAATGTGAATTAGGTCACTTCACCTTTAAAGGCAAATGGAATTGTCTCCCCCGTACCTAGTTGTGACTCCTCTTAACTGCTCATCTTGATCTGAATCTTTGGACAGAACCAAAGACAGAATGGGGGAGTCCATAGGGATAATGAATCAAACTCCTCCTCCATTGCTAGATGCAGTATTTGCAACTTCACATGACTATAAACATTACATCGGTACCAAATTGACCCTGCTGAACACAATACTCATTAACAGCATTCTCTTAGAACATCTTTTAATGACCAAAAAATAAAAAAAATCAAATAAAAAAATCAAAACATTTCCACTGGTGTCTTTTATTAAGTAATGCAAAATACAGTACTAATTATGACACTCCATGCATTTGAAACAATATAAATGCAAGCCTACAGAAAAATAAGTGACAAAGAAACCCTCAATTAATTTTGAGGTAGTACAGGGCAGAAAAGTAGAAACACAATGGGACAGACCAACCAAAATATCTGTATCATTTTGTGCATTTGTCCCCGCCCCAAATTGTTCTTACTCCGAAATACATCTGTATTAAAGAACTTAGTGGGTCATTTTTGTTTCCATTGCATTTTTAAAAATATACTTCTTTATAACATCACCATTCTTGTACATCCTGCACCACACACAACCCAAACTTTTAAAGAACCACATAGAGATTTGATTTGTCCTTGTGATAAGGATTCTCTCTTTCTCTCGCCCCCTCCCCCGCCCTCCTCTCTTTTTAAACCCTTCTCCTCCAAGAATTCAGGCACATGTGGCCTCATGCACAAAAAATAAATAAGAAACCTACTTGAAGGGGACAAAAAAGTGTCACTCGAAGCGCTTGAGAGTACTAAGGACAGTCTAATAAATACTGATTTGTTTATAAAAATATCTCAGGATATAAAAGTGGGCAAAGGGTTGGTATCCAAGATGGAAAAGTCATCGTGTGAAAAGTGCCGCGTAATTTTTTTTTTCCTTTTTAAATAATCAGATTTGGGTTTTTCCCATCCCTTTAAAACAGTACTATTGTGAATATGAATATATATTTTGTAATACTGTTGCTCAGAAGCCTACCGTATGCTAGAAGTATCAAATGTCACCTTTTGTCATTGTGATGTTTGTCTCCTTATTGCAACTTTGGAAGATGTTTAATTGAGGAGGGTTCCGTACAATTGTGCTTTCGTGAGGCTGTCCTTCCGACTCAAGCCTGTACTTCCAGTCCGTTGAAACTGCTGCTGCTTGCTATGGAGGCTCGAATGGCTTCCTTGCTCAATGGAAGACTGGTGGATCTCTGAAGCCTCCATAGAACTCTGGTTGAGGGACTCAGCTGAGCTGTTCGGACTGACGTCAACGTATTCTCTTTTCAACACCGGGCTTCCATCAATGCTTTTACTACTGCACACCTGGACTGTGATCCTTTCATTCATTTTGTCTCTCGGCTCTTTCGTTTTGTAAGAGGAGGACAGCTTGTCCTGTTTGCAGCTAGTGCTGATGTCAATGTTCAGGCCACTGTCGGTCCTCAGGAAGCAAGAATCCACAAGCCTGCTCTGACAGATGTCGTCTCCCTCTGAGAAGCTATCGCCTTTGTAACTGGCGTAAATGGGACTCGACCGGCTGTCGGCTTTCTTGATGGGGCTTCTGTAGTACTGCTCCGAGAAACTGCAGGGCGAAAGCCTGCCACTGTTCCTGTAAGAATACGCACCAATATCCTCAACGCTCAGCTGCCTCCAACGTCCCGGGAGGTCCTCTTCGGACAAGTTGGTGTTCCTGCACTCACTGTGCATCTTCTGCGATGCTAAAGCTTGTTGGGTAGTTATGGCCGAGAAATGATAAGGCTCACTTGCATAAGGCGACATAGTCCTAGTGAAGGTCGGGGAGTTGTTGTCGTCAGCCAGCTCCATGTGCTGGATGGACTTAGACTTTGCAAACCTCGGGCTCCCCTGGTGGTCATAACCTGAAGATGGCTTTCTTTCAAACATCTCATCCCGGCTGCTCAGGTAGATTGCTTGCTGAGAGGCGGTCAGCGTGCTAGCCTGGGCGTTCTCCTTCTCCTCGGACGTCACGCTGAAGCTGGAGTAGGAGCTAGAAGTTGGCAGAGAGGTAACGTATTCTGGGAAAGCTTCGTGGGAGAAGCTGGAATGGAAGCCATCTTCTTCGACGGTGCTGTCCGTGGAATTCTGGGACCTCAGGAACCCAACATCTTTGACTTGCATGTCAACACTCTGCCTCCTCTCCCTGCGTCTTTCATCAGGGCAGTAAAGAGCTGTATCGCTGCAGTAGATGTCGGACTTGTATTGAGGCCTTTGGGTAAGCTTTCCGACAGAGTCCTGGAAGGGGAGATCTCTGTTCGATGAGCTTGACAAGTGCGAAGAAAGGCTGTTGGGGTCAGGCTTTTCCAGGACCTTAGCAATGACGCAAGTCGGTATGTTGTCTGCAAAGGATGTATGACACAGAGGTACTGAGAGGCTGCATCCGTGCTTCTCCAGGTGGATGCTGACGCGTTCCTGAAATTCAGATGGCAGCTGTAATAAACAGGAGGTGGGAGGAGAAAGCTGGGTGAAATGTGGTCAAATCAGGAGCTCACTAAGGCAGCAATAGCCAGCATGGCGCTGTTCAGATGTGGAGTAGAATTCCCATCATCTCTGACCATTGGTCATGCTATCTGGGGCTAATGGGAGTTGTAGTCCACAACATATGGAGGACACCAGGTTGGCGACTACTGTCTTAAGGCATTGTTTGTGACCCAGAAGCCCTAGCTACTGAAGGCCACAAATCTGACTTCTTTTTTTAAGGAAGGATGGAAACAATATAGTTGCATTCATCAGCTAAATATTAATTCAGGCACACAAACATGGTTAATTGCACTGCCTAGTTAAGGATTTTAGCTGCTTACTGAATTATTATCAGTAATTTGCAATATTTTAACATATCTGCCCTCCCTTGCTTCCCCTCTTCTGAACTCATACACTCTGCTGAGCCTTCACTGTTGAACACAGAAATGCACTTGCAAATTGTCAACCCAGAATTGCAAGCTTCTGTTTTCACTTGTTTTCGTTGTGAATGTAAAGCTTGTAGCTCTCATGCTTTGGAACAATACCCCAAGGACACAATTGCACTCAATTTTTTATAAGTGTCGGACTCAGCACTGGCCCCGACTACGGTGTGGGGAGGGAGGCAGGGAGGATAAGCACTCACATTGCTTGTGGGTTTATGGCGTTACAGTAATGGATTTTGTGGTATCCCTGCATAACAAAATGCCGAAAGTAGCTTTCAGGAAAAGGGTTTGTTGCCATGACAAATATTTGCAAGAGAGGAGCTGTCCATGGCAGCAGGCTTTACTTTTTTAAACAGAAGTGTTTTGCAGGAGCAATGCACTGATCTTAATTTGAGTTTTAGGAAAGCACTCATCTTGCCAGGAAGCCACTGCTAGTGTTAAGTCACCAAATTCATTGCAGGGTGTGTGTTAAACTACACACAGGCTTTTCTCTCTCTCTAGTAAAACAGGTGTCGGTACTCACCATGAAGTTGTTACAGTATGTGCCATACTTTTTAACAACAACAAAAAGAGGTGTCATTACTGTGTACTATTGAGTACCCCCTGAAAAAAAAGCACTGACTACACATTAGTTTAACACTAAAGTGTGTGTGTGTTAAATCACACAATTGTGCTGGTTGCCCTTGAGTAGAAAACCTTTCTTTCACAAACAGCCAGTGTGGGTTCCCAGTCAAGATTCAGATATTGGTAAATGTGAGGTGAGAGTTTAACCATTTTCTACCAAATGCAACCCTGAGATGGGGGGGGGGGCGCACTGGCTATTTTCATGGAGGGGGGAGTTCTCAACGGGTGCTTTGCTCCCTATGCAAATAATAAATGTGAGGTGCCTGATCCAGTTTCAGACTGCAGCAGGAGACCAAGAGTTGATGCCACCATTAGCACACAGCTGTTGTCAGGATCCTGATCCATAACAGCCCCCCCATGCACAATCCTATTCAGTGAAGTATCTATAGGGTAGGACAGGTGCAATGGATCCCACCTTTGAAGGTAGTGGTGGGCTTGTGGCTACAAGACTGCCCTAGCCTTCTGCTGCCTTCTCCTCTTGTTCAGTTCCTTCCTCTGGACCAGAGCTTTCTAAACTTTCCATGTTGGGGACACACTTTTTAGTCATGCATCATTTCGCAACACAGTAACTCAGTTTTCCTAGCAAACAGGAGGTTAAACTAACCCCTTTCCAGTCCTGGGAAGGGGCATGGGGAGCGTTCGCACGACACACCTACACACCGCAGCTGACACACTCACGTGTTGCGACACACAGTTCGGAAAGCCCTGCTCTGGACCCTGACTCCTGGACCTGTGGTTGCTATTAAGCCTGTGTCACTGCTAGCTTGAATGAAGACCTTACTCTGAAGCAAGGTGCTGCTGTGTTCTGGGATGGAAGCCTGACAATAAGTACATTAGAACTGTACATGCTACATCAGACTTAAGGTCCATGGAATTCAGCACTGTGTCTCTAAACAGGCAACTAAACAGC
Organism: Podarcis melisellensis; assembly: GCF_964234715.1. NCBI lineage: Eukaryota > Metazoa > Chordata > Lepidosauria > Squamata > Lacertidae > Podarcis > Podarcis melisellensis. Next base: position 16,575,247 of record NC_138528.1, on the reverse strand, counting down.
ACCAGGAAGTTCACAAGAAAAATCATGATTACTATGGCCATCCTATTCAGGGAGAGAATGTTGGGTGGCGTTGAGCTTAATTTCTTTTGGTCCAACTAGCATCACTGGGCTTGTTGGACCCTCTTCAGTCTTCCAGTTTGGCCTTGCAGTCCTTGAGTTATGAAAAGACTTCCTTTACTTCCACCCTATCCTTGCTGCCTTGCCACTCAATAATTCCAATCCCAGGAATCCTCTTCCAATAATAATAATAATAATAATAATAATAATAATAATAATAATAATAATAATAAATTTGTACCCCGCCCATCTGGCTGGGTCTCCCCAGCCAATGTCACACATTAAAAACTTATCTGAACAGGGCTGCCTTCAGTTGTCTTCTAAATGTCAGGTAGTTGTTTATCTCTTTGACATCTGATGGGAGGGCGTTCCACAGGGCGGGTGCCACTACTGAGAAGGCCCTCTGCCTGGTTCTCTGTAGCTTTGCTTCTTGCAATGAGGGAACCACCACAATGAGGGAACCACCTTGGCATTGGACCTCAGTGTCCGGGCAGAACGATGGGGGTGGAGACGCTCCTTCAGGTATACTGGTCCGAGGCCATTTAGGGCTTTAAAGGTCAGCACCAACACTTTGAATTGTGCTCGGAAACCTACTGGGAGCCAATGCAGACCTCTCAGGACTGGTGTTATGTGGTCCCAGCGGCTGCCCCCAGTTACCAGTCTAGCTGCCGCATTCTGGATTAGTTGTAGTTTCCGGGTCACCTTCAAAGGTAGCCCCATGTAGAGCGCATCGCAGGAGTCCAAGTGGGAGATAACTAGAGCATGCACCACTCTGGTGAGACAGTCGGTGGGCAGGTAGGGTCTCAACCTGTGTACCAGATCTATGCAGGACTTTTAATGAGTGGTACACCATATCCTGTGGACTACGGTTCATATGTTACCCTCCACTGATACTGCGGTTGCCTTGCCATTCTTTGCCCCTGCCCGCCCTCTCCCTTCCATTGCTATTGAGGCGTAGAAGCAAGTAGCAGCAGCAGCTGCTTGAGTGATTTTCAGAGATGTGTTTAGTTTACATTACCTCGGAAAGCTTATGCGCCCTGTCGTAATTCTTGCTACACTGGAGCAGCTGAGCAGCTAAGTTGCAATCCTTCCTATAGAGCTCCTGTAAAAATAAAAATAAAAATGATATGGAAACAGAGATATAAACATTGAACAGCCTGATTCCTACAGCCGGCAATGAAATGTATGTATCTACAGATGTAATACCCCATGTATTAGGAAATACACTTATGGGCTTATAGTTCAATATAGTGCACATGGAATGCTAGAAAACGTTTTTCAGGAACCTTGTGGTCTGAGGATGCTTTAGAGTCCAGAGAGCTTTCGGGCTTCCCCATTTTAACCTGGCAACTGACAGACACATCCTTCCTTGTCTATGTGGGCGGGAACAAACAAGGATGACATCAAGGGGTTTATTGTCACCATGACCAAGTGCAATGGTTGCCATGGCTATCTAGTAGCCTTGTTTATTTTCGTGATTCGATGCAGTGTTGTAAAACATGCCAGCCGCCCACTATTACCATGCACAGCAATTTCCGTTTCCAAAACGAGAACGGAAAACAAAACACTATGCATTACTTTGCTACAACACTATTCAACTTATCTGATAAAGAACAACACCACACCACACAAAACAAAACAATTTGTTGTCTCCGGAGGCTCCTATTTTCCTCCTTTAATGCTTTGTTTGGGGGAAAATGAAAGCCACACTGATTGAAGGTCGTTTGGGCACACACAAGTCTGCTATCACAGAAAATAGGGGCAAACTGGGTTCATGACCACTTTCCTTTTCTCTTCTGGACCAGAAGAGGCTGGTCTGTGGCAGTGCTACAGAATCCAGCGGCTTACAAAGATGGAACTGGTGCCCGAACCTCACTAACACTCTGCAGCAAAGCAGCAAGGATGCTGCTGTTGGGAGGGTGGTTCCATGACACCGTCCCAACATGCTGGTGACTCCCCTTATGGGCAGCTCTCTCAAAATTATGAATAGGTGACAATATGGAAACGAGATAGGCTCCCATGGTAACAGGTAGTCTATAGTCTCAGCATCTATTTGGCTGGCATGGCCACCCAAACCCCTATCTCAGGGGCAGCCAACGAGGTGCCCTCCATATGCTTTGGACTACAACTCCCACGTCAGTCCCAGCCAGCCAGCATGGCTAGTGGTCAGGAATGATGCTGTTATCTCTTCTTTACTCTCCATTGCCCATCTGAATATTTTGTTAAATAAATTCCAGACACTGAATTCCAGATCTCCAGGCGCCCTAGTTGGGGGTTGAAAGAAGGTGTGATGGAGGGAATAGAAAAAATCAGGGGTGATCAAGCTATCAATCAATTCTGGTCATGAGGACTATATAGAGTGCTGCTGCATGCAAGTCTTGTTTGGGGGCTTCCCATGGTCACTGTGAGGGCAGTCTGATGGAGTAAATAGGTCTTTGGGCTGATCCAGTTGAGTTTTTCTTCTTTATTTTGCTTTTGTGTTTTAGACTCCAGTTCCCACCATTCATGACCACTGGCCATGCTGGTTGGGGCTGATGGGACTTTAAGTCCAACATCATTTGGAGGGCACAGGGTTGGGGAATGCTGTGTTAACTTCAGGAAATTCATGGCAGGAAAGTTTCCTATCTCATCCTGTCCCAGGTGATGGTGGTGCGGTGAAAGGGGGGAAAAGGGATGGGAGACTTTTCTTCCATTTTGTTCCTTAATTTAACTTACTTTTAGGACCCAGAGAGAATACAGGAGAAGCCTCAAGAACTGAACATGTTCCACGTGCCCCTCAAAGGGCAGACTGATGCTGTTTACTTCAACCAGTATAGCTGCTGGCAATCTTTCTTGAGTAACAATGAGAAGAATGATTTTGAATCGAATGAGCACATGCTTTCTGGCCTGAAGAACTGCTCTTCTATCACTTCCATCTTTCAGCTTGATTCACACATGCAATTAGAATTGTGATTGAAAATTCAGCTTGGGGACAATGGAGAGACTACCCCTCCCTCCCCCTTGTTACTAAAAACCTACTCCTTACATGGTATCCAACATAGCCAGGAGTGTTTTGTTTCAGTGAGGCTAACTGCGCTAATCACTGCAGTTTGCATAAATTCAATTGCCATCCCTGTGTAGCCCGGGTATGTATGGGTGAGGCAAGCAGCTAGCAATGGTGTGACCCAGGGGTTCCAATTTGAATAAAATATTGGGTGGGGGGCAGGTATGTCCCGCCCTACATAATCAATCACAAGATGCTGTGTACACACACCAGTTGCATGGCAATGCCCATGAACTTTGAGGGAGGACTGCCCCCCTCAAACTTTATTGGGGCCCTCAAAGGGACTTCGACCTCTAGGAGAGGACTGGCCCCCTCAAACATTTTATTGGGGCCCCCAAAGGGACTTCGACCTCTAGGAGTTGGCTCCTATGGTGAGACCACCATGCTTCGACTGGAGAATGCAGCTGGGGGTCTTTTAGGTGTCTCCACTGTGTGGTCAGTGATAGGACCACGAAAAAATATTGTACGGGGAGGGAACACACCCAGAAGAGATCAGATGCATTTCTGGGGTGGGTAAGACTTATCCCACTTGTTATATTTCCACAAGAGAAATAACAGTATAGTATATTGATTTTTTTTGGGGGGGGGATATGTTTAGATCCTATAGTAAAGATTTTCCCTGAAGCAAGTCCTCTTGATCCATCCTTAGGATTGCAGCTCAGCACTGTCCTATTTCAATTCCCAATTTATGGCTCAGTTTTTTTAATTTGCTTATGCAAAGTGACCACAAGGATCCAACAAAAGAGGTAGAGGGTTGAGAGAGGTGTGTTATATGTTGAGGAGGGCCACCTCCTTCCTCTGGGGTGGGGTGGTGGGGTGGGGTGGGTGGGGGTGAAGTAACACCTAAATTAGTCCTGGATTAGTGGGGTGGGTGGGGGTGAAGTAACACCTAAATTAGTCCTGGATTAGTTGGGTGGGTGGGGGTGGGGTGGGTGGGGGTGAAGTAACACCTAAATTAGTCCTGGATTAGTTCTGGTGATTTTCACTGCCCCATCACACACACAACAAATAGGACAGGGAAGGGGGACTTGCAGACCTCCCTATGTTGCTGTATTCCATCTCCCAGAAGCCTCAGCTAGCATGGCCAACGGTTAGTGAGTTAATTAATGAATTTATGAATCACTTCCTGCGAAGCAATTTTCAAAGCAATTTTCACGATGGACGATAAGGGCGATAAAAGCTTTGACAATGAAGCATATGTAAAATAATTTCATATATATATGAGATGATGAGTTTGGAGTCCAACAACACCTGGAGAGCCACATGTTATCCACCCCTGAACTAATAGAGAAAACTTCTTAAAGCAGCCACACTGATGCAGGTACGTGGGATAGTTGAATCTGAGTAGTTAATCCAGCAACCCACAATCTCAGATAACATATATTTCCATATGTGATCATGACAAATAGCCACTATTCAAAGTACTTACATTATCTTCTGACAATTTATCAATTGTCACCTTGGCTTCTATCAGATGGTTATTGAGGGCTATTATTTCGTGGCTTAAAGCTCTTTTTTCTTCTTCGTAATGTTGACCCTGCGTACAAAGACAATTCAATCAACGTCTTTCCCCTCACAACACGAGCTGTCAAATGCTGTTTCCCCAAGCTAAAGAGCAATTGTATGAAATGCCATTTCCACCCCCTTCTGAATATTTCTTTTCCTCTGCTGTGTTCTCTTCCTTACTAAGCAGCATATGATGGAGAACTGAAAGCACACTCGGTTTGCTTTTTAAAATAATGGAACCTTGACATGGGGCATTTTCACACATCGGTTCACTCTGATTCCAAAGTTGGACATGTGGAATTGGTCTGCAATTCATAGCTAGAACCTTCATTGACAAGAAAGTATACTGGCGACACTCAGCTTATGCCAGGTTCCCTTTCTGGGGATAGCGCATAAAGCCAAAATCGTGTATTGTCAAAACACATTGGGTTGAATGGTGGGTGGAGTTGCCAAAATATTTCCCCTCGGATGCCTGTCCCCTTTCTATTTTTTGGGGAAATATTTTTTGCCAAGTGTGTAAAGCTAAATGTGCACAAGTTAAATGCATGTAAGTTGCAACTGTACCTAATTTTTCTCCCGTTCATGGCAGACACATTACAAGCCATTATTTCAGCCTCTGATCCAAAGTTCAGTTTTATGTTCCTACAGGAAACTTGTGTACTCCGTGGAAGTTCCTAAACCACCAGAGTAAAATGCGAGTTGACCTGCACAGCTGGATTAAAAATATCCCAAGGTTCTCAGTCTATGAAACAGGTGGAAGCTGAGCCACATGACTGCTGAATCACATGAGACAGCCCTTGATTGGACTGTACCATTTCAGGCTGCGGGTAAGGGAACTGCATGTTTGGGTGTTCGTATGGTCTAACCTGCAAAGGGTTCCAGACAAGCCTTCTCCTAACACCCTAATTTTCTATGTCTAGAATTAGATGATGATGATGATGATGATAATGATAATGATAATGATAATGATAATAATAATAATAATAATAATAATAATAATAATAATAATAACAATAATAATTTATTATTCATACCCTGCCCATCTGGCTGGGCTTCCCCAGCCACTCTGGGCAGCTTCCAATAAAATATTAAGATATAGTAGTCTGTTAAACATTAAAAGCTTCCCTAAAGAGGGCTGCCTTCAGATGTCTTCTAAAAGTCTGGTAGTTATTCTACCAGAATAGGAAAGGCATTGGTAGAGGCAATAGATGGACTCCCAGTATTAGCCTGACCCAGTCAGCCACTGGCACTGTAAAAAGAGACCGAATTTGCTAAGCTGAAATTTTGATAGTATAGAATAGTTAACAAACTGGTAATTTAGTAAATAACACCTCGCTTGGTGACCACCTCTTATCAGTACATGCCATTGGGATGATCCTCAGGATGAAGAATATTCAAGCCCATTGCTTAAAGTTCCCTTTTGAATCAGTTGTCTCCCAGTCAAATAATCCATTTACACACTTTTTTTTTTAAGTGTGCAAGAGTTATTGTGAAAATAGGCTGGACTGGTTCTCTAGAGTCAGCCATTTGCAAAGTCTGGGAGCCTGCAAAGACCAAATTAGGTTATCCATTCCGCACATTTGCTTTCAATATGGATGGCTTGTTTGCTGAAATGTGCTAATTCTGCAAAGCAGGGTATTCATCTGAAGTGTCTTGGGATCTGAAATATCTATTCTGTCTGCTGACACACACATCTATATGCTCCATAATTCTCCAGAGGACACTTTCAGATTTGGGGGTGGAAGAGAAAGAAATAGAAATTGAGGGAAGAGGCACATGCAAAATTCAGCAAGGTTATAGAACGAATACGAAAAAAGAAGGGTGCATATTTAAGGCCATTTGCTGTGACCTTCTATTGCATACATTACAATGTCTATATTAGCATTAGAAGCAAATGCTCCACTCTTCCTTTTACCACCCCATTCTCTTTATTGCTATCTTCATTACTCAAAGATGCACCAAGGATACCATCCGTAATGTAAAGCAAAAGAAATAAAAGGAACTATACATTAAAAAGATAAACACAGTGGAAACACAATTCACAATCTGTTAAAACCAAAACTGGCTTGCAATGTTCACAGCACACCCAATAATCCATGTCGATTTCTGTTCTCTCGTACTTTACTGCACCAGTAGCCAATTTTTCCAAGCATCCCACCTGCTTTCTTTAAAGGAAAAGGAACTGATGCTAGTGCAAGTCTAGATAGTACAATTACTCTTCAGCATAGAAGTCCATTGAGGACAGGGGCTGAGGTCTCCATTCTGCACTGCGTTTCACATTATGGAGGTTTTTTTTTTTAAAGAAGAAGAAAAAGCCTAAATCCTCTAGGTGAGGAAACACTTTTGTTATCTCGCTAAAGAAGAATCCCCAATTGGAAGGCACACCATAATTGAAAGCCTGCTTCCCCAAGGCAGCACTGTAGGCAGAGCATTTAATTATGTAGGGCAATTTTAACCTATCTATGCCGTCCAAACTCAGAAAAAGACTTTCTCATTTCCATCTGCATGAGAGCGTCATTTTTGCAGTTGTTTCTTTCCTAACTTCCTTTCCCATTTTTTAACCTACCTCCCCCCTCCCTCAACTCTCCACATGTACTTATATTCCTACGGGCGACAACTCTGGTCTCCTCAGGGAAACGTTCCTTAAACTTTGTGAGCTCTGTGGAATTTGTAGTAATATTTACTCTTGATTAAGTATATCGGCAGTTTTATCTGAAATTCACCGGTGTCCTGTCTCCCTAGCATCCATCTGAGATAAGCATGGCTGAAGATGTGCTTTTATGTAATTGATTTATTCCATTCTTGTTGTGCCTTTCCTCCTTCTCCAAGGAGACCAAGGTAGCACACGTGTTCCCCTGACCACTGCATTTTTATCCCAACAGCCCTGTCAGATAAGTTAGTCTGAGAGATAGTCACCAGCTCAAGAGCACCCAGTGAGCTTCATGACTGAGCAGGGACATGAACCTGGGTTCTCCCACTCCTGGTCCATCACTCAGACCACTATACCATACTGGTTCTTTCCTACATGGCATAAAAGGAGAAGCCATGAATATACTGTGGGTGGTATTCATAGAATCAAGGAATTGTAGAGTTGGAAGGGACCACAAGGGTCATCTAGTCCAGCTCCCTGCAATGCAGGAACCTCAGCTAAAGCATCCATGACAAATGGCCATCCAACCTCTGCTTAATAACCTCCAAGGAAGTGTTGGGATGTTCCGTTCCACCTTAAGGAACATGCATGATTGTTGTGTGTCACATGCCTGTTTACACTCCAGCACAGCTTGCTGGGAACTTCCGTTTGTTCCTTGCTTTGGACACGAAGGAGATCAGACATGTTTCCTTTTGTCCTGATGTGTGCTGAATAAACTGCTTGTAAATATGCTCACACAGCCTCTCCTGCCACTTCTGTTGCGTAGTGTTTACTCTGCTGAGTAGCGTGCCCTAGCTTCTGAAGCTCGGGTCGCAGATTCATGCTGCACCAAGGACTGGAGTTTGCCCGGCACACCAGCCCGTGGGCTGGAGCCAGGTGGGGGCCTGCCAATTGCCCCCGTTTTGATTGCATGCCAACTGGAAGGAGAGCCCACCACCTCCCGAGGGAGTCCATTTGACTGTCAAACTGCTCTTGCCTCCATAAAGGTTTCTCCTGGTGTTTAGTCAGAATCTCCTTTCTTGTAACTTAAAGCCATTGGTTCAAGTTCTACCCTCTGGAGCAGGAGAAAACAAGCTTGCTCCATCTTCCATGCGACAGCCCTTGAGATATTTGAAGATGGCGATCATATCTCCTCTCAGTCTCCTCTTATTCAATGCCATTCTATTCAGAACAGGTCCGCTGAAGTTACTGGACATGACCGAATTAGGTTCATTTATTTCAGTGGGCCTCCTCTGACTAGGGTTTAGTTGAATATACAACCCTCTGGTTAGAAGCCCTGCCTTTGGTGGACATTTGGAGTCGAGGCACTTATTATTATTACTACATATCTATCCTAACATTGGGGACGTGGGTAGCGCTGTGGGTTAAACCACAGAGCCTAGGACTTGCCGATCAGAAGGTTGGCAGTTCGAATCCCCGCAATGGGGTGAGCTCCCGTTGCTCGGTCCCTGCTCCTGCCCACTAGCAGTTCGAAAGCACGTCAAAGTGCAAGTAGATAAAAAGGTACCGCTCTGGTGGGAAGGTAAACGGCGTTTCCGTGAGCTGCTCTGGTTCGCCAGAAGTGGCTTAGTCATGCTGGCCACATGACCCGGAAGCCATACGCCGGCTCCCTCGGCCAATAAAGCGAGATGAGCACCGCAACCCCAGAGTTGGTCAGGGGTCCCTTTACCTTTACCTAACATTCTTCCATGGGGATTAACTCCCATTTTATCTTCACAACAACCTAACCCCTGCATTTAACTTACCCAACAGGGTTGCTGAGAGGATAAAATGCTGGAGGGAGAACTATGTTTGCCAACTTGAGCATCCTCAGAGTTTAGTTAGGGCATGGATGTGATAAATAAATAAAACAATTGCCCTTTAGCAAACAACTGAGTTTGCCAAAAACCGATCGCCTCTTCAGTCTTCACTTGTGACAGTAACATTTTCATTGCCGCATGCTGACCATTCCTATTCTTTCTTTGAAGAAGCTTTCTTACTTCGAGAAGTTCAGGGCCCCACTCCCTCCAATATTTACTATTAAAATGAAACATGAAAGATTAGGTGTGATAAGCAAACCAGAGTATGCACCAGTCTTCTCCCAAACGTCTTGTATCAATATGACACAGCCCTTCCATCATCACTTTCTGTATCGCTGATAACTGACAGCGTGGGGAATTATTTGTACTGTGGGCCCTGAACAAATATCAAGGTTAATTATCTGCGTGTGTGGAACACAGGGCTATGATATAAAGGAGATTATTAAAATCGGAAAGTGGCAAACTGCTCACACTAAGCAGCTCCTGGGTGATTTCAAAGCACGTCAGAGAGTGATTTCTGCTTCCTTCCCACCTACCCGCCCACAGATTGAATTAGCTTTGTCCTGATCAACAGAAGAGGGACAATTATGGCCATGACAGGTCATGTTGCTCCAAACAAATTCATAGTATATGGATCATAAAACCCGTGATGTTAGTTCGGCTTGATATCTTCCACACACACAAAAAAGGAGACCCGGCCTTGTTTCCAAAGGGAGAAGGCAAAAGCATAGGAGTGTAATTGGCAGGTTATTAGCTCTGAGCAGACCGGCTCAGAATTCACTCTGCCTATAAAGAAGCCGTCTCAGAGTGAGCAAACAGTGGTTTCTAATGCTCCCCTGGATGTTAATTTTTGAGAGGTTATAAGATCCGGAAGCCACAAGTGAGTGCATGCAACAGATATAAAGTGGGAATGTGTATGTTAATGAGAGCTGAGGAACTGACCAAGATAAGAAGAAGAAGAAATTGGGTTTAGTGGCTTGTTCTTGGAACATAGAGGTAACTTGGACTTGGGGGAGAAATTCAGTTTGGCTCATGTATAAGCACACATCTGCCTAATCTGTGCTTCCTGAAACAATACATGAACTGATACACAGCTAGACTTAGAAATCTGCACTTTTCTGAATTTTGTAAATTCATTATTTTATTTTAGTGGTTGCATCTATAACCCACATTTTTTCTCTCTAAGGTGGCATACATGACTCTCCCCCTCCTTGTTTAATCCCCTGCCGACTGGGGATATGAACCCTACACTCTCAGGTCCTGGTCCAACACTCTAACCGGTATGCCACATTGGCTCAAATTTAGTTGTCTGCAATGTAGCTCTCCAACCAAAAATGTGCATGGCAATCCATATGTTAAAGGAAAGTATGTGTGGAAATGCCTGTACTGGTTTGGATGCAAACCCGCCAATTATATGCAATCCCTGAAACAATAGGCAAACTGTAACACAGCTATCCTAAGAAATTCACACTTCTCTGAATTTTTGTAATTTAGTTCTCCAACCAAAAATATGCAGAAAAATCCACACAGCTGTGTATAAAAGTGCCTGCAGTGGTGAAAGTAGATACAAAAAATGCATTATATTATAAATAATGTGCATATTAGGCAAAATGGGATTTTAAATGTACACTTTAGTGTGCTGACAAATTTTTACAATGACTTTTTTTGTTTTATTTTCAGCAAACTGACGTGGAAATATGGCAAACTAGGGCTGCCATACTTCAAAAAGTGAAAATCGGGACACAAAAGTTGTTGAGCTATTTTTCAGGGAATTTGTAAAAAAAACAAACAAAAAAAAAACAATGCTTCCGATGTGGGCTGTCATACGCCCGGATGCCATTTCCGGCGGGCGGATCCCAGCATACATCTGGGATGTATGGCCGCCCTAGGCAAACTGAACTTAAAATGGGAAAAATAAGAACCAGGAGAAATGAAAAGACTTGCTCATTCCTGGTCAGAACCCTCATATGAGGATGACGTGTGCTGCACCACTAGCACCACACTACACAGGTACTTACCACGAGGAAAGGCCATGGCATAAGGACCCAGGTTGAATTCCTGGCATATCAAGGTTGGAAAAGACTCCTCAACCTAGAGAGCCGCTGCCAGACAATTCTGAGCTAGATGGACCAATGGTCTGACTCAGGAGAAGGCAGCTTCCTCTGTTGTTATGATATACAGTGGTACCTCGGGTTAAGAACTTAATTTGTTCTGGAGGTCCATTCTTAACCTGAAACTGTTCTTAACCTGAAGCACCACTTTAGCTAATGGGGCCTCCCACTGCCGCCGTGCCACCAGAGCACAATTTCTGTTCTCATCCTGAAGCAAAGTTTTAAACCCGAGGTATTATTTTTGGGTTAGTGGAGTCTGTAACCTGCAGTGTATGTAACCTGAAGCGTATGTAACCCGAGGTACCACTGTACCTGAATCACAGAATTGCAGAGCTCTGATTGCATTCCCATCTATTTTGGATGCATTACAATGTGGAGAGTATTTGGTAGTTCGATAGGATGGTTTGCATCCTGTTTGTTAAAATGCCCCTAACAGTGGTAGATTGGCCGGCTAAACGGAGAGTTTGAACCTTGTGGAATAAAGATTTTGTTCCATTTGCTCATGCTGTTTAGAGACATCCTCATAAATATTTGCATAGCTTCCGTAAAATAATTGAAGATTGCTGAACAAATCCTAATCATGTTAATTTCTGTTAGCAAACACAGCAAAGCAACAAAAGCAATGTTTTCACTTTGTAGCTCTGATCTGGAATTGCTAATGTTTAGGTGTCTGTTAAGGTGCTAGAACAAGCTAAGATTTATGAAACAGAATTATAAACCCAGTCACTCATATTTCCATTTTCATTCTCTCACCTCACCCACAAAGCTTACAGGTGGTCTTAGGAACACAATTCTCTCTCTCTCTCTCTCTCTCTCTCTCTCTCTCTCTCTCTCTCTCTCTCTCTCTCACACACACACACACACACACACACACACACAGCTGCTGCCATACTGTCTATAATATGGGAAAATAACAATGACCTACCTTTCCAGTTTTTTTGCAAGGGTTACAGAGAAAATGCATGGGAAGCTCTTAAATTGAACACCTACTATATAGCAAAGCACATAGCCTCCACTTTGGCAATCAGTATTGTACAAGATCAGCAATTCAATGATGTCACTCCCAAGAACATCTTGATTTTGTCTCTGGCGAAATTATATTTTGAGACTACTAAGTACAGTAAAAGCATTCTCTCTAAGCCAAAATCCCAGAGACATCTAAAACCATTCAGAGCTTTTGCCATTACGGTTAGCTCAACACCAGTTATAACTGGGAATCCTATGGAACTCAGACAGAATCTGCTTATTAAAGCTGTACACTTAGAGACTTATGCCTACAGGTTTGGCTAAGAAAGGTAATATAATACAAGGCACTAACTTCTCTCTATTTTTTATATGCATTCCTTTAAAAGGCACATCCCACATGACAGTTGAACCTTGTGTAATTTGTATTTCTCCTTTACCTAAACTTATGATTACCCATGGAGTTTTATATGCCTGTTGTCTTTGTCCATGGAGTTTCCTTGGCAGGGATACTGGAGTGGCTTGCTGGTTCCTGCTCCAGGTGGATCACATTTATTCAAAACGCTCCACTATGACCTGTCCATCTTGGGTGGCCCTGCACGGCATAGCTCATAGCTTCTCTGAGTTGTTCAAGTCCCTTCACCACGACAAGGCAGAGATCTGTGAAGGAGCTGGACCATAAAGAAGGCTCATTGCCGAAGAATTGATGCTTTTGAATTATGGTGCTGGAGGCGACTCTTGAGAGTCCCATGGGCTGCAAGAAGATCAAACCTAGCAATTCTTAAGGAAATCAGCCCTGAGTGCTCACTAGAAGGACAGATCCTGAAGCTGAGGCTCCAATACTTTGGCCACCTTATGAGAAGAGAAGACTCCCTGGAAAAGACCCTGATGTTGGGAAAGATGGAGGGCACAAGGAGAAGGGGACGACAGAGGACGAGATGGTGGGACAGTGTTCTCGAAGCTACAAACATGAGTCTGACCAAACTGCGGGAGGCAGTGGAAGACAGGAGTGCCTGGCGTGCTCTGGTCCATGGGGTCACAAGAGTCAGACATGACTTTTTTTAAAAAAAAATGATATTTATTAGTTTCCCAACAATTTAAACACTACAAAAGAAAAAAAAATTAAACTATACAATACAATACAATACAAAAACAAAAACACTACATAACACTAACACTAACACATTAAACTAACAAAACAAAAACAATTTAAGACACATCAAACAATTTCAATATCTTATCTTTCATTCACTTGTTTCAACGACCTCCTCACACACCCCTTTTTGTATTCCACTTCTGTAAATTGTTTCAGCAATTCCTTTCCATCTTCCACTGTTTTCTGTCCTGTAATTATCTTAACATATTCTAACCTTATTTTTCCCTTTAATACACTAATAGTCTATTTGTACTTAGTTCCTTATAACATTTCTACTAAAGCCTAATAACTACATTCCAACCTTTATCTAACAAAAAAAAAAAAAAGAGTCAGACATGACTAAACGACTAAACAACAACAACATGATTACCCAAGTGATTTAAGCATCCTCCAGGCTACTTGGATAAATGGGGTCATGGTGTTCTGGCCTTTTCTCTTTATGCTAATGGAAAGATACCATGAAAGACATTCTGAAGCTTGCAAAGTGCTTCCACTGAAGCACTTAAGTGAGGAAGACATAACTTTCACAAGTAAGCTTCTTACTTGGAAGAAGACAGGAACCCTGGCACAGTCTCTGAAACCTGAAGAGCTGTGAAAGTTAAAGTTGTACAAAAGACAAACACAAGTTTTGAGGATCCATTCATCTCCTGTAATCACCTAGGTAGGGATGAATGTATCTGACAATTTCAGTTTCTTCCAGTCTCGCATTCCCCCAATTTTGAGTTCGGTTTGCCACATTTCCTTAATCAGCTTGCGATTTATTTTTTTTAAGTCCTCAAGAAAATTTGTCAGCCTTCCACAGTTTATTTCTCCTAATATACACATTTATGTATGGAATTTTGCCGAATATAAACATTTGGGCAAGCTATTTTCCCTAATATAATTAATCTTTGCTTGTTATTTTAAAAAAAAAACCAATATGTACTATATTTTAAAGCATGCTTCCCCCTATTACAAACATTTTGGGTTGGAAAACTTCCTGGAATGGAGAGAGAAAACATGTAGTGTTTGACAATAGCTAAACTAAATAAGTGAACTATCCATGCCATCCAAAATTACCCTCAATATTCAATTCAGAGCAAAAATGTTTGCATGATAGCTCAGTTGGCAGAGCATGAGACTTGTAATCTGAGGGTTGTGGGTTTGAGCTCCGTGTTGGGCAAAAGATTCCTGCATCGCAGGGGGCTGGACTAGATCAGTGGTGTCCAAACTTGTTTCAAAGAGGGCCAGATTTGATTAAGTGAAGGGCCGTGGGGGCCAACCAAGGTTGTTGACCTTTTTTTAGGATTAAAGTTGCTTTTTTTACTTTAAGGTTTGGAGTTGAGTTTTTTTTAGGATTTTACCCTAAACCAACCGGCGAGCCAAATTAGGCCCCTGAAACAGACTTTGGACATGCCTGGACTAGATGATCCCTTACGACACTACAATTCTATGATTCAACCTTCATTTTACTCAGATCCCCAATCTGTTTTTATTGTGGATTATAGTAAATAAATCTTGATATCTAAACAGTGTGCATTCACTGCCACAATCATAATGCAATCCTGTACATGCCCATACAGATGTATGCCCCACTGTGTTCAATGGGGCTTAAAAGGTAAAGGTAAAGAGTCCCCTGACCATTAGGTCCAGTCGTGACCGACTCTGGGGTTGCGGCGCTCATCTCACTTTATTGGCCAAGGGAGCCGGCGTACAGCTTCCGGGTCATGTGGCCAGCATGACTAAGCCGCTTCTGGCGAACCAGAGCAGCGCACGGAAACACCGTTTACCTTCCTGCTGGAGCAGTACCTATTTATCTACTTGCACTTTGATGTGCTTTCGAACTGCTAGGTGGGCAGGAGCAGGGACCGAGCAATGGGAGCTCACCCCATCACGGGGATTCGAACCGAAACCTTCTGATCGGCAAGTCCTAGGCTCTGTGGTTTAACCCACAGTGCCACCCGTGTCCCTCAATGGGGCTTACTCCCAGGTAAATGGATATAAGATTGCAGCCTAAAAACCAGCCCAAACCTGTGTGAACCTGAAAGGCAATGTGGTGTAGTGGTTAGAGTGTTGGAGATTAGGACTTGGGAGACTAGCCTTCAAATCCCCAAGAAGCTCGTTGGGTGACTTTGGGGCCAGTCACCACCTCTTAGGGTTGTTGTGAAGACAAAAGACGAGAGAGGGAGAACTAGGCATGTTACCTTGTGCTCCTTGGGTAGCTTGTCCCTTGTTGTTGTTAAGCTGGTTTTTAAAAAAAATATTGTGTTTTGATTGTTGCAACCCACTCTGGGACCTTACACTGAAGGGTGGGCAAATAAATATATAAATAACTTGGAAGAAAGTCATAGACTTGTCGAGCTGTAGAGTCTGAAGGGACCCGCAAAGGGCATCTAGCCCAACCCCACTGCCACGCGAGTCCCACGGAGGGAGATGAGACTCGCCCTTGTATATCTTAACGGGGAAAGTGTGTTGTAAGCTTAAACAACACAGAGATAGTTTGTAAATTAACAGCAGCTATAGACCTCATAAGCAGAAGTAGCGCTTTTACACTTGGGAGGATAACACTCTAATCTATTGTAGTCCAGTTGATTATAGCAGCTAAAATAGCCTCTTTGATGAATAGCGGTTATTTTTGTATTTTTAATTCTATAGAAGGAAGCTCTATTTTCAGTTTGACAAAATGATGGAGAGCCCTAGATTTGCTGCACGACTACTTTGCTGATTGCTCAAAGCTGGCAATTTTGTTGCAATCTCAGCTTTTAACGGTGATGGGTTAATAGAAAGCTGATAGCTCACAGGGAGATTATAACAGCAATGTAAAAACAGGTCGCTTTCCTCTTTTGTAAAGCAAGAGGGCTCATCCCCTATTTTAAGGATTGCCCCGGATTTTAAGCCTTCTGCTGTTACAGAATAGCATCCCCATAGAACATTTTTGCTTCCATTCATTTCTACATGCTCATTGGCTTATTCTATTCACCATTATTAGTTCTTTGGATGATTTATAGACTACCCTTTACACGAGCCAAATAAGATAAAAAGAGCCCATCAAATAACACCATCCTTAAAATGCACAACAACTTGTAATTGCTCACTAAATACCAGTTTACAAATAACAGCAGCTAACCCATTTATCAAAAAATAGTCCATCTCAGACATTTGCCTAAAACTATAAAGAGAAGGGACGCGGGTGGCACTGTGGGTTAAACCACAGAGCCTAGGACTTGCTGATCAGAAGATCAGCGGTTCGAATCCCACAACAGGGTGAGCTCCCGTTGCTCGGTCCCTGCTCCTGCCAACCTAGCAGTTCGAAAGCACGTCAAAGTGCGAGTAGATAAATAGGTACCGCTCCGGCGGGAAGGTAAACGGCGTTTCCGTGCACTGCTCTGGTTCGCCAGAAGCGGCTTAGTCATGCTAGCCACATGACCCGGAAGCTGTACGCCAGCTCCCTCAGCCGATAAAGTGAGATGAGCGCTGCAACCCCAGAGTCAGCCATGACTGGACCTAATGGTCAGGGGTCCCTTTACCTTTTATAAAGAGAAGAGGCCAGATGCACCGTTGCAGGTTTTAAATCAGAGATTGGATGGCCATTTGTCATGGACACCTTAGTTGAGATTCCTGTCTTGCAGTGGGTTGGACTAGATGGCCCTTGGGGTCCCTTAGAGGAAATCCTACAATTCTATTATCATCCAGGGACTCAAAGGTTCCATGGTCTTCAATATAAGCTTCACATGACCTCCAGAAAAAGAAAATATCCATGCTGGCATTTTGCGTTTGGAAAAGGCAGAAATCCAAATATCAGCTGAAGATTCCTTCTCATCTTCAGTCGTCTTTGCACAGCTATGATCTCAGCCGATCAAGAGATACCAGGAACCTGTGCTTCTTATTAGCATAACAATGCACATTCCTTGAGAATTACACCCTTGCCCAACTCCGTCTTTAAAAGATATGCATGTCTTGTGATTTTAAACTTGCTTCTTTTTATACAAATTGATTAAAGGCTACTTTCTGTAAGGAAGGCCTGACATGACTTCCAGAGACTGGAATCAAAGACCACTGTGGGCTCAGCTGCACCTTATGCTAAGTGTGTGGTTTGTAGCTTTGCCTCCTAATTATTTTCCGCTTCTAGACACGTGAGGGGTGGTGGTTTGTTGCTGCTGCGGGAGTCACAGCATGCGGTGAGGGGACGTAAGAACATGAGAGGAGCCAAAGGCCTGTCTAGTTCAGTGCTCTCTTCTCCCAGTGGCCAGTCAGCTGACCCTGGGAAGCCCCACAAGCTGTACATCCTCTCCACCTGTGAGTCCCAGCAACTGGGGTCCAAAGGCAGATTCAGTGCCGGATTTATGTATAAACTAAACAAGCTATAGCTTAGGGCCCTACTCTCTTGGCCTCCCCCCCCAAAAAAAAAATTAAAGGAAAACAAAAACTGGCTGTACATTTCCAAAATAAACAAATAAAATAAAACCGACATACAGCAACAGTGTTTTGTGTTGTGTAGGCTCCTATGATGTAAGTCATGGGCCCCGCCTGCTAGCCTGCTCCCTAAAATATCACTGCTTTGCTCTTTTCTATATATAGGGTGCCTACATTCTGCACGGACTGCAGGTTGCATGGCAACATGTAGCATGCAGCTGCAGACTGCAGTGCAGCACAGTTGAATGTAGGTCAAGCTGTTGCACCTGTTATCTCATGTTAAAATACATATTTTTCTTATGTGCAAATGGTTTTAGATACCTGTAAGGTTTACTATATAGTATATATTCAACACACAAAAAACAGCGGCAATTTGCTGTTGACAAAGGACAGCTGGACATATAAAGGGCCCCATTACTGTCAGTAGCTTAGGGCCTCATCAAACCTAAATCTGGCCCTGGGTATAATACTTCTAGCTGTGGAGCAGATAGCTATTGGGTCTAGTAGCTACTGATAACCTTACCCTCCATAAATGTGATCAGTCTAATCATGTTTAAAAGTCATCCAAGTTAGTCACCATAACTCTCACTTGCAGAAACGAATTCCTTAGTTTAACTAGGTGCTGTGTGCACTTTTTTGTCTGTCCTGAATCTCCCAGAGTTCAGCTTCTTTGGGTGGCCTCAGTTGGTAGAACATGAGTTTCTTAATCTCAGAGTCATGGGTTCAAGCCCTATGTTAGGTACAAGATTCCCGCACTGCAGAGGGTTGGACTAGATGATCCTCGTGGTCCCTTCCAACTCTACAATTCTATGATGCTATGATTTCTACAATGCCTATTGGTTGTCCCTTTCCGGACTTTGTAGGATTATGCTTCAGCTCACTGTGTGATTGCTTGTAATCCCGTTACATTTTAACAGAAAGTTAAAATAATACACAGCCTGACATTGATAAATAAAAAGAAAATTCATCTTTTTTCATAGCAATTAATACTATTCTGTATTGTACTTGTGTAGCATTTCAATAACATTTGTAGACACGGAGAAAGGCGAATTTAATTTTCATTATGTATTTTTGCATTTGACAATATTATTTAAGATCACATGAGAACTCTAAGATATTATCTGACAGCAAAAGCACTGTGCACCTCTGAACAAACCTTTATCTCCACCTTTTATATTAGCACAAGAAAAAAGAAATGGTTTCCTGAAGTTTGATGCATGACAGGTTAAGTAACTTTGGGGAATTCTGCTGGGTAAGCTAAACTCTATCTGGAACCAAATTTAGGAAACTCTCTTGTGATGTATTTATCATGGCCATCATTAGACCTTTGAAAGTTGTCTTTACCATTCCTATAAGAAGGAAGAAAACAGAATTTCATCCCTAGCCAGCTCCCCCATTCCTGCTATATGTGGTCTGCAGCTAGAAGAATACTAGCGTTTGAGCATTTTTCAGGATGTCAATATGTAGGCATCTGATCATTTGAAGTGGATATTCACTGTGGGAGAATGACAGGGGAAAGTCATCAGACGGCAACTTTTTTTTTGATTGCCAGCTGTTATTGCAGACGAGCTCTTTGTACAGTTTCTAGAGGAAGAGAGAACAAAATAACACAAGGAAGAAGTAAATGGAACGGTCTTGAACTGTTGCTCACCAGTGGACCCAGAATGTCCTTATATGGGGGTTGCAGACCAATTAGAAAGTGTTTTTCTTGACAGCTCTGTAGAGCTGACAGAAGCTGGCAGAAGCTGAAAAGGGCACCAGTATTATAAGTTTCATGCTTTTGTCAGTTACCTGCTTTTACAGCCCTTTTCCTAATTTTACAACCGAATGATTCGAGGTGCTGTGGGCACACTTGAAATTTTGAGAAAGTGCCCCAGGTGCTAGCCACAAACTGGTTGTCATGGGGGGCATGGCATAACCCTAAATGGCAGCTATTGAGGTGTGGCACAACACAACATGGTTGCCACATCTGGAATCGTAGAATTGCAGACTTGGAAGGGACACCAAGGGACATCTAGTCCAACCCCTACAATGCAGGAATCACAGCTAAAGCGTAAAGCTTGTTCAGGGTAGGAGCTGAAGAGTCAACACAAACAGGAACGGAGCATGAAGAACGAACTTGTGAGTTGAGGGCCCGCCACCCACTTAGAGATAAATAAGACACAAGGACACATGAGTTTAAGGTTAATGTGAAGGAATGGGTTTCCAAAACCCAAAACTGACTGTGCAGGCAGTTTGAAACTGCACCAAAATCCCTATTTTTCCTTAGCTAAAATCCATTAACTTGAGCTCTGAGCTCAATGCATAAACAAAAGCCCAGCTGTATAGACAAATGCTCAGAGCCCTCTCCTTTATCAGTTGTGAAGGCAATTATGGCCTTCACTGTACCAGTAGTAGAACAGAACAGAGAGAAGACACGCCTGTGCTTTATCTTATGTCCTGGACACACTCTGACACACAAACCCAGGTCCGGGAACAAACACCAGAGCGTGTTCCCGGAGATGATTACCTCTTCCCAGATAAGAGTAGGAAGAGGAAGATCCTTTTATGGTCAGAAGTACAGGAAGGAAGATCCTTTTATGGTTGAGAGTACCAGAGCAGGAACATATGTGATGTCAACCTGCGTACATAGGCTGACGTGGTTGGAAGAAGGGAGAGGGTGCCTAGAGGATATATATACTGCATGAAACTTGTCATTTCTTTGGACTTGCTGTGGACTTGATCACGCAAGTGCCTTCTGCTAGAATAAACTCTTTCTTTGAACCAACTCAGTGTCATTTGACTTCCTTCCTCCTGTCCCGGAGCAACGCAGACCCAATCGGTGAACTCCAATAAGGCTACAAATGGGCTAAAGAAGGCCACAACTTTATTGGTTACAGCATGTGAGTGGTACTGGCTTTAGGCATTGGCTCATCAATATATACATGACTCCACCCTGCTCAGCGGGGAGTCATCCGAAGGTTAACAACCAGTGGGAGGAGAGCTTCTTGATGCAAATACAACTGAAGCTTCCCCTGATGTCACCGGGGGTCATGCCATGGCCACCAGCAGGGCATCGGACAGGATCCACAACCGCCGGATTCCTTTAACGGAATACCCAACAAGGGGAGGGGTAGGTGATGGCCACACCTGCCCTCCAACACAAGACACATATTCCAATGCCTAACCGCCAATACCCAAAAAGTTGTGACAGTTGGCTATAAGGTAGGTGAAAAACCAAGAGGCTGGTTCCAATTTGCCAAATGGGTAAAAATACCTACCAGGCCCCCTGGCCAACCAGGGCAACCAACCTGAGTCCATAGCAAGGTCAGACGCATAAATATGACCTAAAGGGAGGGTGGGAGGGTGAACCGATGACGAAGTGGCGTAGAATGAGAAGATGGAGCTGCCAAGGCCGCTTGAATGTGGCTAAACCACGCCCACAAGCCAGCCCTATTGGCTGGCCTATGGGTGTGGCATGGCAGCCAGGTAAGCTGGCGCAGGGGTCCGAATACGCCCCCCTGCCGACGTGGGAACCGGCTCCCGCTCACAACTCCTCCCCTCTGTTAGGAGGAGAAGCTTTGTGGGTTTTTGAGGGCATATTTTACTGAGACCTTTTGTGGGTGCTACAGCAGGCACCAATGGGTGCACTGGCACTTCTAGGCACTCCTGCCTTATGGGGTGACGTGAGATGTATCATCAAGCAACAACTATGCTCCTTATTTCTCTGTTGCCGAGATCTTCTGATGGGGCATCTCTGGTGGTTCCTCATGTCCCTGATGTTTGGTTCACATTCACTAGAGACTGAGCCTTTAGGGTGGTAGGCCCTGCCCCACGGAACTCCCTCTGAGTAGAAGTTCAGCAGGAGCCAGAGGCGACACGTCCCGTTTCGCCACCTGAGGTGAAATGGGAAGGTGACGCCCTGGTACTACAGCCTCCCATACCCGGGCTGCAAGATCTCACTGGACCCCACTGCTGTTGCCACTGCTTCTCTGATAGCGGTGGAGGCGGTGGAGAAGAAGAAGAGTTTGGATTTGATATCCCGCTTTATCACTACCCAAAGGAGTCTCAAAGCGGCTAACATTCTCCTTTCCCTTCCTCCCCTACAGCAAACACTCTGTGTAGTGAGTGAGGCTGAGAGACTTCAGAGAAGTGTGACAATCCCAAGGTCACCCAGCAGCTGCATGTGGAGAAGCAGGGAAGCAAACCCAGTTCACCAGATTACGAGTCTACCGCTCTTAACCACTACACCACACTGGCTGAGTGCCTGCAGGGCTGCTGCCTCTTCAGGTTCCGCTGCCTGAGGCAAATGCCTCAGCTCACCTCATGGGTGGGCCGACCCTGACTGGAAACAAGACTGCTTTCTTTCAGGTGTCTACTGCAAACGGTATTGTTTGGACAGGCCTTTGCAATATTGTTTTCTGTTTTTAACAAAACTGCATTCATTCATGAGGTTTTTATTTAAAAAAGCAGTGTTAATATGGACGTGCTTGCTGATTTAATTATAACATTGTATGCTGTATACCACCTTGTTATACTTTTATGATAAGCAAGAATTATAAGAGGCAAACAAACAATCTACAATACTGCACACAAAACAGGTCATCCTATTTTCTGATTTCAGTTTTGCTTTTTCCGCGTTCTCCCGCTGCCAGGGTCCCGTTTTTCAGCATCTATTCCTCATGCTAATTCCACCTTGGCTCCCAGGAAGACATTTAGGGATCTCATCAAGGGTAATTAGCAATGCATTCTATTTATTCTGTAGCATACCAGCTATTTGCTTAAAGAGCTTTGCTGTTTTGCTGTAGCTGCCAGAGCCCAAGACATGTAGCCTGTGGAGACAATTTCTGGGCACAGAAGATGCTATAATACACACTTTTCTTTTTGCAAGGGTCAGGGAAAACAAGTTGTTGATCTGTATTCAATCTGCCTCAGGGCATTTATCTATTATAGGAATCTGTTTCCTGACAGGAGCAAAAAAACAGATGAAAAGGAAGCGGAGAGAAGCTCTTGGACAGAGTTCCAAAGCGGATTCTCTTCCTTAAACCCAAGTGAAGATATTAAAGCAGGAGTGGGGAATTGTTTTCAGTCCAGGGGCCCCAGTCCCTTCCAGACCACCTTCGGGGGGAGGGCATAGGCCAACAGTGGGCGGGACCACAGGCAAAAGCTGTAGATGTGACTCAAATCTTTCTAAAGCAGGCTACTTTCTTCACATTGACACATCCTTCTCTATCCTCTATCCAGGGAAGCAGTAGGCATGATGAGATTTCAAAGACATAGTCTAGCCAGGCAAAACCATTCAAGGACAGCCTGCTAGGGAGATGGCCAAGGAAGAACACCAAATCCCAGATAGAGAGGCCAAGAGGGATGCGTTTCATGTTACAGAAATGTCATGCTACCAACCCACCACAACTGCTATCTGCTGGGCTTCACAGTAAATTGGAAGTCCCCACTTATTGGGACACGGAGGTGGCGCTGTGGGTAAAACCTCAGCGCCTAGGACTTGCCGATCGTATGGTCGGTGGTTCGAATCCCCGCGGCGGGGTGAGCTCCCGTCATTCGGTCCCAGCTCCTGCCCACCTAGCAGTTTGAAAGCACTCTTAAGTGCAAGTAGATAAATAGGAACCACTTTATAGAGGGAAGGTAAACGGCATTTCCATGTGCTGTGCTGGTGCTGGCTCGCCAGCTACAGCTTCATCACGCTGGCCACGTGACCCGGGAGTGTCTTTGGTCGGCACCGGTGAGATGAGCACGCAACCCCAGAGTCGGACACGACTGGCCCGTACGGGCAGGGGTTCCTTTACCTTTACCTTTACCTATTGGTTCAGGAGCCACAGAAAATCTGGACACAAAAGTTGAGCTTTTTTTGGTTTTGACATTGAACTTTTAAAAAAATGTTTTGGAGCTATTTTTAAGGAAGTTTGCCAAAACCTAGACTTCCAACGGGTTGCCATACATCTGGATTTTCCCAGATGTTTCACTGATTTCTGCCAAGACACTGATTCAGACTGCTTTATTCTGGCTATGTCCAGAATACCATAGGTGAGAGCCCTCTAGATGGTTGAAGATGGCAATCTTATTAACTCTTCTCCAGGCGAAATAGACCCAGATTCTTGCATCTCTCCCCATAGGACTTGGTCTTCAGTTCCCTCACCCCCTTTGTCTCCTCCTTCTAGGCATGTTCCAGTTTGTCAGTATCCTTCTTAAACTGCTGTGCAGTGGACACAGGACAGGTGAGGAATGACCACAGCATAGTGGAGTGGTACTATTACTTCTCATGATATCTGAACCCCAAACTATGCCAGAATCATAGGTTTTGGGTTCTGGAAACCTTGATTTCTTGAGTAAACACAAGGGGTTCCAGCAGATCCAGGACATCACACTACATAGGCTCAAGTGCCTCTTGGGTTGATGCGCATGGTGTAGTGGTTAGAGCGTCAGACTAGGACCTGGGAGACCAAGGTTCAAATCTCCACTCAGCCATGAAGGTCATTGGGTGACTTGGGATACAGTGTCTCAGCCTCACCAACCTCACAGGGGTTTTGTGAAGATAAGATGGGTTGGGAAGAAGCATGTATGCTGCCTTGAGGTCCTTGTAATAAAAGAGGGCTGTAAATAGAAACATATACAGTGGTGCCTCGCAAGACAAAAAGAATCCGTTCCGCGAGTCTCTTCGTCTTGCGGTTTTTTCGTCTTGCGAAGCAAGCCCATTAGAGGCTTAGCGGATTAGCGCTATTAGCGGCTTAGCGGGCTTAGCAGATCAGCTGATAAGTGGCTTAGCGGCTTAGCGGATCAGCTGATAAGCGGCTTAGCGGATCAGCTGTTAAGTGGCTTAGCGGATCAGCTGATAAGCGGCTTAGCGGCTTGGGAAAAAGGGGGGGGAGGAGGAAAAAACCACCGCAAGAACTCGCAAGACATTTTTGTCTTGCGAAGCAAGCCCATAGGAAATTTGTTTTGCGAAGCACCTCCAAAACGGAAAACCCTTTCGTCTAGCGGGTTTTCCGTCTTGTGAGGCATTCGTCTTGCGGGGCACCACTGTAAAATGTGATCTGATCACTCAACTGCAGGCTTTAGCATAAGCTTGGTGCAAATATATCAATACACAAGATTGTCCTGGTGATGTTTTAAAGGGAAAAGAAAGAAGGAATGACTGTATTTTGTCTGGGGAAAACATGAGTGTATGCAATAACATACACTGACGGCAGCTCTGTTTATGGAAGTTTTTAATGTTTTATCGCTTTTTAAAAATTATTATTAATATTCTGTTGGGAGTCGCCCAGAGTGGCTGGGGAAACCCAACCAGATGAGCGGGGTATAAATACAATATTACTACTACTGCTACTGCTACTACTACTACATGAATTGATCTGGTCAAACTTAGGGAGTTTTAACCCCCATTTATTTTGATTTTTCTTATGAAATTTTGTCAGAATGTATAATACTTAACTTGGGGCCACATCCATTCTTGTTAAATGAAGCACATATCACATTCTTTTTGTTATATATTACAGGAACACTCCACAATAACAAGTCCCCAACCCTGCCTTCATCAGACAAATTTAAATTACAAGCGGAACATAAAAAAGTGCTCTGCTCTGTATACAGCACTATTGTGAAAGTGGTATCTGATGTTTCTTTTGACACCTTGTAGGCAAGGGCAACCCCTCCCCCCATCCAGCAACTTGAGTTGGGCGAAAGAAAAGCTCTGGACTAACTGATATTTGAGTCAATGGAAACTGGGTTGCCTTTAGGATATGTGGTTTTATTTACATATATATGCAACCTGAGCATAGGATGGAGAGGCTCACTGCATGGACACCCCAACAGATCTTGCCTCCTCCTCAGGGTTCTGAGAAGCCCCAAGCCACAGCAGAGCAAAACATGTATGTGTGTCTCCAGCGTCCAGCATCACTCCAAATCACTCACACAAAACCCTGGCTTTTGTTCTCCTACCTTACAAAGGGATGTTGCTTCCAACTAGTTTACCCCATTTGTCTCTGCGGCAACAGGGCAACCTCTATAATGTAAACAGAAGTACTCAACTGGCTGGCTAAACTGAGTGTCTTGGGCTTGCCAATTGGAAGGTCGGTGGTTTGAATCCGCACAATGGGGTGAGCTCCTGTTGCTCTGTCCCAGCTCCTGCCAACCTAGCAGTTTGAAAGCATACCAGTGCAAGTAGATAAATAGGTACCATTGCAGCAGGAAGGTAAACAGTATTCCCATGCGCTCTGGTTTCCGTCGTGGTGTTCCGTGGCACCACAAGCGGTTTAGTGGTGCTGGCCACATGACCCGGAAAGCTGTGGACAAACGCCGGCTCCCTCGGCCTGAAAGCGAGATGAGCGCCACAACCCCATAGTCGCCTTCGACTGGACTTAACCATCCAGGGGTTCTTTACCTTTACCTTTTTACCTATTACCTTAACAAGGGTATTGGTTTGGCAGCTTTCCTTTTATAAATTCCACCCTACATGGGATCAAGGGTTCAAAGGGCACTCATTGGGTATCATCAGGGTTTTATTTCAGTTAGTGTGTGGGACGTAGTGATTTGAATGGTGCCTATGCATAAACACCAACCATCACACACATTTATTAAGCGTGCACAAAGGACTTGCACAAGCGGATGTGTGGATGATGTGCATAGTCTAGATATAACACAAAGCAAGCTGGGGAGTGAGAGTAGGAAGGGATGTTGCCGTCATGTCCCACCTGGGGGCTTCACAAAAGCATCTAGTTGACCAGTTGTGGAGGAAGATGCTAGACTAGATGAATCTTTGGTCTGATCCACCAAGGTGATGCAAGATTCTACACTAACACTTCTTTTATTCGGCGATCACTCGTAGCCGAGTAAGATTGTCTTCCATAAACACAGTTTTAACAATGAGTCCGTAGGTGACTGTGGAGGCCAATTCTGGATCCACACGTCCTTCCAAGGTGGGGACATAGGTTTCCGTTGATCACGGTGTGGATTTGCCAAGTGTGCCTTCCTCTTAGCACATTTTTCCCTTGCATCCTGAGTTTGAGTGTCTTCAAAGCCCATGGCACCTTTGGTAAAGGCTGTTCTCCAACTGGAGCACTCGAAGGCCAGTGTTTCCCAGTTAGCAGGAGGATGAAAGAACAACACCCCCCACCTCCCTCTCTCTTCCCCCCCAGTTGCAAGATGTCTATGGCAAAAGTTCCATATAAACAAACTGTGAAAAAGACTCTAGGTACTGAAAGTGGAGAAAAAATTATTTTATTTTGTTTATGTTTATTTGTTTGTTTTGTAGCACAAGCACACCTTTAATAAAAATCTTACCTACCCTTCATCAAAAAAATTCCAAGGCAGTTTGCAAGCGTATGAATAAAATCTATTCACAAAAGGTAAAGGTAAAGGGACCCCTGACCATTAGGGCCAGTCGTGACCGACTCTGGGGTTGCAGTGCTCATCTCACTTTATTGGCCGAGGGAGCCGGCATACAGCTTCCGGGTCATGAGGCCAGCATGACTAAGCCACTTCTGGTGAACCAGAGCAGCGCACGGAAACGCCGTTTACTTTCCCACCGGAGCGGTACCTGTTTATCTACTTGCACTTTGACGTGCTTTTGAACTGCTAGGTTGGCAGGAGCAGGGACTGAGCAACGGGAGCTCACCCCATTGCGTGGATTCGAACCACTGACCTTCTGATCAGCAAGTCCTAGGCTCTGTGGTTTAACCCACAGCGCCACCCACGTCCCAAAGGCCTATCTAGTCCAATAACCGAGCAACATACAGACGGACAATTAAAAAGCAACCAGTAGGTTCTTATTACAATCTACACAATTCCCAGTTTGTTGTGCTAATCCGTGTGCATTAACTGCAACTTCGCTTTAGGCTCAGCCAGCTGTGTTAGGCCAATGGTCCATCTGGCCGAGTATGGCCCACACAGACTGGCAGCAACTCTCCAAAATTACAGAGAGGAAGTCTCTCCCAAGGCTACCTGAATATGCCAGAGATTGAACCATTGAGTTATAGCCTTTGGCATAACAATCCATGATCTCAAGACCTTTCCCAATGTCATGGATATACAGAACCCATTTTATCTGAGCTTTTACTGATCAAAGCATTTTTGATGCCCACCAGCTACATGGTTAGCTTAGGGGCTCTATTGGGTAATCAGCCTATAGCAATTTTTGCCTGTGCAGCAACTGAGGTTTTCTGTTGTTTTTATTATTCATAATTTCTGCAGAGCTTTCCTGTGGACTATTTCTGTATCTCATTAGTCCTCCTAATCAGGCTGCCATTTCAGTAGGAAGAGGAGAAGCATTCAGCAATGTCCAAGGAGCAGCTTGTAGATGCATTCAAGGTTAAATTGCGAAAAACTGCAGCAATCTATTTTAGGAGCATCCGTTTTCCCCATACCTCATAGGAAATCAATAAAGAAGACAGAAATTTGGTTTAGAACAGATTGGCTTGCAATTGGATTTTGGGTGCATGAAGAGTCTCAGCGATTGTACCCTTGCTCTGGAACATTTTCCTCTGGGGAGACCTGCCTGGTGTCCTTGTTCTTTGGCTCTCTAGACTCTTCTATTACTACATTCACACCCCAATTCCCCTCAAATTAGCTCAAGGTGGCAGGCACAGTTCTCTTCCCTCTGCATTTTACCCTCACGATAGTTCCCAGGTTGGTTTAACAGTGAATTGCTCTTCACAGGGAACTCTGGGAATTGTAGCTCTGTGAGGAGAACTAGGGTCTCCAAACAACTTTCTCAGCACCTCTTGTAAATAACAGCTCCCATAATTTGGGGGGGGGGGGGAGAGGAAGCCATGATTGTTTAAAGGATTAGTGTTAGGTTGTGGCTGAACATATCAGACGACACAGCGATTCTTCAAACAGCTCTTGTTTATTCAGAGGCCAGAACAGAACTGACTGAAGGGCTCAGTCAGCCTGCTTATATAGAGCTCCAGTACAATGTTACTGTAGCAACTTTCTAAAACTATCCAATCACTGAACGTCACTTTCGATCCTTCATTTGCATAACTATCTACAGTATCCCCCTGCTGGCCCAGGGTGAGAACTTCAGTACATAACAACTACAGCCTTGCTTTAGGTGTGTGGTGCAAATGCGGCTTAAATCAGGGATGGGAAATTTGTGCCCTTCTTGATGCTACTGAACTACTACTCCTTCATACCCTCCATCACTTTGAAGCCAAAATATACGACACCATCTTCCTGGACGCCATGTTCCCATTTTTTATTGCAATTTTATGCCATGGTTCCCCCCAAAAAGCGCTTTTATGTGGGCATGGTGCCCCAAAAAGTGCATTTTGGGGTGTTGCACGAGATCGCAGACCAGGGAAAAAGCTTTTTTTGGAGGGTAACCACGCCATAAAATCATGCAAGATCACAGGAACCAAGATGGCTGCTGTCCTCTCACCATAACAAATGGGACGTCCCTGTTTTTCCAGGACACCCATCAGGTATAATCCCTGCATCCCTGAACCTTGACTATGCTGGCTAAGGCTCATGGAAGCTGGAGTTTAATAGCATCTCTGGAAGGCCACCCCTGCTTTAAAGCACATTGTGAAGATTCGTGATCATACCATAAAGTTATTTGCTGTAAATAAGCATAACAAAATGTTTTTAGATTTGCACCCAGATTCACAGCTCACACCTGCTTTTGAACAGAATTGGAAGTGCATGTAAATTCTCCATGCAAAGCCTTCATGTAAATTCCTCACCCCAAACAGCTTTTGGTATAAGGAGTGCCTGGAGTTCTGAAGTCTATCTTATATGTAAATCGGTCTCTGTGGTCTTATAAAAATAATAACAAAATCTTCATTATTCTTTTCAAAGAGCTTCAATCCAGATGATGATATTTAAGTTTTTAAGATTTAGGTGCCCCCACCCCAATCATGTGGAGCTCTCTAGGATACAGAGAAAAATAACTTCATAAACATTTTTTACTACCCAAGAGAGAGAGAAATTCATTAATATAAATTGCTCCGTTCCATTCTTCTCTCCCCAATCCTCTTAATTTGAATCATGTTTTTAAAGCCAATGTGTCAAATAAATGAAACCTCTTTAACCCAAGCGTAATAACTATATTAAATAACTTATATTGAAAAAATGTAAGTGTTAAAGTGGGGTTTGTGTGTGGAATTATGGAAATTGCAATCCTGGGAAAGAAAGGAAGAAACAGATTTGGCTTCCGAAACCTCTTTAATATGTTACTCAAGTTCCTTTTGCTTCTGTTCGGTTTCCCCAGAGTAGTCTGTGATCCCAGCTGCTCGTAATAATTGTTCCATGATGCTCGTATTAATGGTTAGTTAACACAGAGAAGAAGACCAATAATTCAGCTCCTTCAGAGGTGCGGAACACACAGTGATATACATCATTATATAAGACAGGAGACTGCCAACATTTTGGGGGGCCATAAGGACATTTGTAAACAAGGGAACTATTGTGGGCGCCTCCCCTCCTTTTCTATTGGCTACAGTGTAATGATTTTTCCAAGCCAAATTTCAACAGGGACAGAGGTCCAAATGGGCACTAGGGAATGACTTGGTGGGCAGATGCGAAGACAGCACATTGGCAACTTCTGACGTAGGCCATGAAATTGCTACTGAGGAATCTGCGTGTGGCTGCCCTGTGTGGCCAATCACTGAATTGCACTCTTGGTAGTGAAGGATCTCCTAGACTGAGTCTGCCCACCCAGGCTGAACACTGGATCCTTCTAGGTAGGTTGATGAATGTAAACTTCTGCACGAAGCAGAATTCTGGAGAAGCTAGATCTTGGTTTCAACATGTTGAGGAAATTCTTACACACCACCAATTCCTCATAATTGACTTCGCTGCTGCATATGCTCCAACACTTCACAAAAAAGGAATCAGGGCAATCACGCCGCCAATGCCAACGTTTTCCAGCTTGCACCCCACCCACAATCACGCCAACAATGCTTCCCGATTCACACCCCCACCACACAACTACGCCGGCTATGCTTGCCCGCTCACACCCGCACCCACATACAACCACGCTGTTGAAGCCACTCCCTTGCTCACCACCTTACCGGCTCGTGCATGTGCGTGCCCGCCAGTGTGCGCCACTCTGAACTGCCACCCACCTGCACACAACCAGCAGCCCCCCACTCACTGCTACACATGCATGAGGAAGGCCGCAGTGATGTACTTCTGGAAGCAGCACTGTACTTCAGGAAACTGAGCCCTCCTTGCGCGTCTGTGGCAGGTGGTGACCAGATGGACAGGAAGCAAAGAGTGTGTGGAACCAAGAGACAGCAAAATCAAAACACATGTTTTTTGCTACTTTCCGTACTCTTTTTGTCCCCCTTAACTGAACTCCTGGGGCATCCTGAGATGGAA
Organism: Podarcis melisellensis; assembly: GCF_964234715.1. NCBI lineage: Eukaryota > Metazoa > Chordata > Lepidosauria > Squamata > Lacertidae > Podarcis > Podarcis melisellensis. Next base: position 16,544,256 of record NC_138528.1, on the reverse strand, counting down.
TCAGAAGCCGGGTCAGCTTCTGTAATTCCTGGTAAAAATAGGACAGTTGGAGGGGCTGCTGTCCTGCTAGTGGGCTTCCCAGAGGCATCTGGTTTGTCACTGTAGGAAATGGGTTATTGGACTAGATAGGCCTTTGGGACGTGGGTGGCACTGTGGGTTAAAACACAGAGCCTAGGACTTGCAGATCAGAAGGTTGGCGGTTCGAATCCCGTGACTGGGTGAGCTCCTGTTGCTTGGTCCCTGCTCCTGCCAACCTAGCACTTCGAAAGCATGTCAAAGTGCAAGTAGATAAATAGATAAATAGGTACCTTCTCCAGCGGGAAGGTAAATGGCGTTTCCGTGTGCTGCTCTGGTTCGCCAGAAGTGGCTTAGTCATGCTGGCCACATGACCTGGAAGCTGTATGCCGGCTCCCTCGGCCAATAAAGTGAGATGAGCGCCACAACCCCAGAGTTGGTCACGACTGGACCTAATGATCAGGGGTCCCTTTGGCCTTTGGTTTGATCCAGCAGGGCCCTTTGTATGTTCTTATGCCATGTCGTCAGAAGCTTGGGAAGCTTCTTTAGTTGGGCTATTGGTCCATCTAAGACCTTCTGCATGCAAATCATGTGATCTGCCACTGAGCCCCAGCCCTTCCCTTCTCCTAAAACCATTCAACAGTCAAGGATCCAAGTAATTACAGAGTCGTGTACCTTCTCCATCTGCCTCACGCCATGCTAAATGAAATTGTTTTGGCTTGTTTTTAAGCCGGCATGAAGGCGGTTTCTAAGGACGGGTCTTGGCTTAGAAAGAACAAAGAGGCATTTGCCTGACAGCTGAGGCAAATGAGCTGCCCGCGTTTCATCTTTGTTTCAAGGCTGGTTCAATGTGCAGGTCGTGTTCATGCCTCATTAGCGAACGAGTGCAACTCGCAGAGGCCGTTTCAACTGTTCCTTTGTGCAGCTGTGATGGAGGAAGATGCTTTCAAACATTTCGGGGCAGGGGGAGAGGTTGGGGGCGGGACAGCGCAGGGGGAATGTAAAGCAACACAGAACAAATGAGGTTGAGTGACAGGAAAATGAGAACAAAATGAAGCAAGCTCTAATGAGCCTTGGTGGTGGAGAGTCATTGTCAATGAACTGTCCGTTTTTCTGAAAATGTATTGGAAGTTGTTGAATGAGGGAATGGGGATTTTGCCAGCCCCCAAATCTAGCATTTATTGTGAACCACACTACTTGAACTCACTTTAAAAATCCATTTAAAGGATTGCTAAGCTTTGTCTCTTAAACTGCTAATAAATTAAGGAAGGTCAAATCTATGTGCAGGAATCTGGAAACGAAGGCACTCTCATTGTGTAATAAGACCCTGGTGCCTTCAAATTATTTATTTGATGCATTTATCCCTCAATTTATAAACTGCTTGTCAACCAAAAGTTACCAAAGTGATGCACACTAAAATCAAATAAGGTACAATATGAGATACAAAGGCTCACAAACTCAGTAAACCAAAGGTGACAAAACCATTTCTGAGGTTGTGTGATTGTGGTTACATATGTATGTGAGACACCATATTCTCTTCTCATCTACTGAATCATGGGGCAGAAGTTATAGGCAGATGCTTTAGAAGGTCTTTTGGGTCCCCTATCTGATAAAATTCACTTGCTTTGAAACCACTAATGGTACAGGAGCCATGTCCTCATTTGCATCTGGTCGCCCTACCAGACTGGTGTCCTTTGAACACCAATGGCAACAGGATTAGTGATTCTCTGTTTTATGAATCAGATTCTTCTACTATTGTTACAGCTGCTGGTGGACCTTCCCTTTCTAAGGCAGCTTGCTAGCTAATGAGTCCAGGGTGGTCAGCTGCTGCTGCATCTATAGGAGCTAATGGCCTGGTGATGGTCTCCTGATAGCTGAGGACCTCTTTGTCTCTTGGAATAAGGGATCCATCACAGCTCACAGAAGCTGACAACCCTCCAACCAAGGGGAGGTGACAGGTGTTTGTGCATTTGAGAAATAGTAGTTGGCAGTTCGGAAGAGGTAATGAGAGAGAAGCTCTGTCTGTTTCAAATTAGCTGGACCTTGGAGGTGCTGCTGGGGGCAAATGCTGCCCATGTTGCCCTCTAAGGTATCTTCTGCCTTGTAGGAAAGCCTGCTTGCTTCCAATTATGTTCTGCTTATACATTTGTAAACAAGACAGCAACTTAGCCTGTAACTAAGCCCCGAAGCACATGTGACTGAAATAGCTGTATAATGTTTCCTTGCTTGCCCCTTGCCATCATTTCTCACCATCCTTGGTTTCCCCTGTATCTATTTTTAGAATATAATCTCCTTGGCAGGAACATAAGGAACTGCCTTATACGGAGTCAAGCCATTGCTCCATCTCTTGCTTAGGGCTGACGACAACGACAAGCAGTGGCTTTCCAAGGTTTCAGGTGAAGGTCTCTCCAAGCCTTACCTGGAGAATGATCCTGAGACCTTCAGCACACAAGGCAGATACTGTGCCACTGAGCTATTGTCCTTCTCACTGATCCTAGGGTTTCAAATGAGTGGTCTTTCTCAGCCCAGCTGGAGTTGCCTGAGACAGAACCTAAGACTTTCTGCATACAACATGTGTGTGATTTTTTTGTACCCTGCAAAGCAGACTTCCTCAAACTCGGCCCTCCAGATGTTTTGAGACTACAATTCCCATCATTCCTGACCACTGGTCCTGCTGGCCAGGGATCATGAGAGTTGTAGGCCAAAAACATCTGGAGGGCTGAGTTTGAGGAAGCCTGCTGTAAAGTACTATCAATATTATTGTTTTGATATGCCTGGTGCCTTCATTATATATTTTTAGGTGCCAGGTGAACATTCGGCATCCAACCAGGCCTTTGGCTGATTAATATTCTACAGCCTTTTAAATGAGTCTGTGGGAAGGGGGGTTATTGCTTTGTTGCTTTGTTTTTAATTATTTGCTTGTTTTATGCTGTATTTTATGGTATATAAATATTATTATTATTGTTGTTGTTGTTGTTATTACAGTGGAACCTCGATTTTTGAACATAATCCGTTCTGGAAGACTGTTTGACTTCTGAAATGTTCAAAAACTGAGGAGCAATAGGCGGTCGGCAAAGTCCGTTGAGAAAAAAGAAAAACACACAGCGGAAGCCGTTCAACTTCTGAGGTGCGTTCGAAAATGGAAGCAATTAACTCTGGGTTTTCGGCATTCGGCTTCCAAAATGTTTGGCTTCTGAGATGCTTGAAAACCGAGGTTCCACTGTATTATTATTATTATTACTACTACTACAAAGCTACCATAAGTGAACAACAACAACAGCAGCAGCAGCAACAACAACGTGTTAAAAATTACTATTACAAAGCTGCTTTAAATGTCTAGTTCCTTTCATCCAAAGGAAATGATGAGTGCACCCCCAGCATGTCTACTCAGAAGTAAGACCCACTGACTCCAATGCTCCTGACTCCCAGGTAAGTATGTGTAGAGTATTGTATGGTTCAGCTGTCAATGGAAATTCTTACAGCATGGGAAGCATTTAACAATTCTGTCTACCCAATAGCAGTCTTTGAATAGAGTATTTGCTTCCCTCCCTTCATATGGCTGCCCTTTGCCTTCCCATGATTTAGGCACTGATGTACACTATTATTATTATTACTACCATGACTAACACTTTAACACATATACATTGTCAACAGCAATGTATTACTAAAATTGCGAGCCATTTGCCTCTGTTATTTCTTTGCTCCAAGACCTGATATTTAACACTTAGATTCCATCACTGCACCAAATAACAATGATAACAATAATTTAGATACCATTACCTCCTTCACCCCAGCTACTCCCTCCCATTATTCTGGCAAATAGGGCCAATAATTGAACATTAACTTCAATACGAGGGTTGCTCCAGAAAATAAGTAGAGCTGCTTCTCTTAGACGTCGGAGGCAGCTTGGGATGTTTGCAAGCCTAACCACCCATCACGGGAAGATGCCTTGCACTGAGCCAGACCGTTGGTCCAACAGCTGGTGCTGCCTCAATACAGCTGCACACTTCCATCACCGGTCTCCATGCGGACCAGGACGTGACTTCTCCAGACAATGGAACCGCTGCAATCTCCTGTGTGATGTGGATGCCGTTAGACAGTTGAATGTGCATGTGTACTCTTATCCGTTTCCCCCCCTCCAGCCTGTTCTGGGTGCTGGCAACCCATGATATGCTCGGGGTCACAGGTGGGGAGAGTGCTGTTGTGCTAAAGTTTTTATTGAGGGCTTCCCATGGCATGTGGTTGGCCACTATGAGAATAATAATAATAAGAGTTTGGATTTGATATCCCGCCTTATCACTACCCGAAGGAGTCTCAAAGCGGTCAACATTCTCCTTTCTCTTCCTCCCCCACAACAAACACTCTGTGAGGTGAGTGGGGCTGAGAGACTTCAGAGAAGTGTGACTAGCCCAAGGTCACCCAGCAGCTGCATTTGGAGGAGCAGAGACGCGAACCCGGTTCCCCAGATTATGAACCTACTGCTCTTAACCAATACACCACACTGGCTCTGATGAGATCAGGACCTTAGACTAGATGGGACTTTGGCCAGATGCAGCAGGACATTTCTTATGTTCTCCATTCCGTCTGGAGCACAACTGCCCCATGGACTACTTTAAAAGGGTATCAGAAACTTTCCTGGACCATAAAGCTATCAACGAATATGGTGATTAATGGCATAAGTGGCAAGATAAGCTGATTTCATCTCCCCACCCCACCCCTCTGCCTTATCTCCCCAAGTACATGGGGATAGACAGATTTGCACTTTATAATGGGTTAAACTATGCTGTTCAGATTTTTTAAATATATATAAATAATATATATAATATATTAAATATATATTATATATTATATAATATATTAAATATATATAATAATAAAGGTCCCTTACCAGAACAGCAAGAGGCTGTGAAGTTGCAGGGTAGTGGTATAAATTGGTTACATGTTAAGCAAATTCCCCTCCTTATTAGGGAACCAAAGATACGGGCAAGAGATACACACTCTCTGAAAATATTTGAAACTTTTATTTCATTTTGGGACTCTGAAAATGGTCTCACCTCCATTTTAAATTTTATAATCCCCACAGTTCTCCCCATTTGAGAATTCATGAGCAGTCTGGGAAATGGACCTATGAATGGAAATCCATCCCTCAAAATGGGCAAAAATTGGTCCATCTAAATCCTTTATCTTGGAGTCTGCTAATGTACATGAAAATTCATTAAAAGCACTTCATAGGTGGTTTCTGATTCTGGCCCGATTGAATCATATCTCAAAGTTCCTTCCTTTGCTGGAGAGGGTAAAATTCCAGAGGAACCTGCCATCATATGTGGTGGGACTGCACCCCTGTAAGTTCTGGGGTTTGAAAATATCAGAAATTGGGACCATCACTGGACTGGATCAGTCTAGAGTTATAGCACAAGGGCAGAAGGATCCTGTCATCATATCCCACGACAAACTGTCTCCATGAGGCTTTGTAAATTGCAACTTCTGAAAAAGGTCACTGGACTTTACAGCAAAGTGGTGGCTCTTTGTAACCAATTTGTCATAAGAAACACTGGGTCATCAGATCCCTTTAAAATGTGATTTTATCTGGAAATGCTTATGATTTGTGATTTCCTCTGCTTTATATTTTATGTTATGGATTCATGCACTACTCTTTCTTGGTGGTTAGCAAGAGTGTTTATATCCCTGCCCATCTTTTCTCAAGTTTACAAATAACTGAAAAACAAAACCCAGCTGCTCTCCTTTTCTCCTATGAGAGAAGAGATGCAAGGCTGTGTACAAGGAGGCAGCAGTAATTGATCTCTAAATCTGAAATCAACCAGAATATGGAGAATGCAGTTTAGGTAATCAGCCCTGCCTCAAATCCCTGTTGCCTTTTGTTTACTGTGGAAACGAGCCTGGTAAGACCTTGATCCTCACTAAAGCCTGTGTGCAAAAGCCAGCGCTGATGTGGAGGTTTTGCAGATAAGCTTGTGCTTGGGGAAGACTGCTTGTCGACGGCTATATAGTTAATCTCAGAACAAGCATGCATATTTAACTCTTCTTAATGCGAATTTGCCTTGATGCTAAATGATTATTTGGAACATTAAACCAAAAGGGGAACATTTTGGAATAGCTCTGCAGCTATAATGCCCCAACCTGGCCATCGGGGATAGCTGATTCCAATTGGAACCGGTAGGGTGGAAGACAGGGAGACCAAGCCTAGATGGAGCCAAAGCTAACAACAAGCCAAGCCAACTAATTCCGATTTTGTCCCCATCCTCCTCTGATTCCCACAAAGTCAACACTAAGGAAGAGGAAGCCAACTGCCCTGGAATGGCTATATGTAAAAAGGTAGGTAAGTGGGGGCTAGCTGAGTGCAGTCTGAGGTTGGAGGATCAGTGCCCCATTTGCCTGAATGGACCAGCTTCCATTGCTGACCACCTTCAGCAAGCTGCAACACTGAAGGGAGGGCACATATAGTGTCCATCCCACTTACTGTCATTGGTACACATGCTCCCTGCTTCTCTCTGGTCCTGCTTCCTCATAAGGAGCCAAGGAAATTGGCTTGTGTTGGGTCAGGTCATTAGGTCTAGCCTAGGATTGTCTCCTCTAACTGAGATGAGCTCTCCAATATCTCAGGTGGAGGTATTTGCAACCCTGACCCTGGAGACCCGCACCATGCAAAGCACCATGCCATTCCACTGCAGTCCTTTTCTCAGTGCTTTCTACCGAGGAGATGCTGGAGTGAGGTCAGGAAGCATCATTCCCTGCTCCTGGACAACTGGTGCTCAGTGGCCTGCTGCCTCTGAACTTAGAGCTTGCCAAGTTAGGTTTTGGATGCAGAACATCTCAAGCATCCCTAGTTGGAAGAGGTGGGAGATGCTTGGGGGAGTGGGATGTGAGCTTATTCATGATGGGGGAATCACAGTCTAGTTTGAGTATTAATTTGGTCAGTGGAGAATATGCTGAGGCTGAAATTTTGGACATGGAGTTTCATAGGGTACCTAATGAAGTTTCCAAAGCATTTGCCCCTGTAGCAGCATCTCGAGAATCAGGGAGGGAGAAGGTGGAACCCTTCCCTGCTGTCTCCATCGCTGCTGCATCAGCTGCTGCAAGAATGATGATAATGATGCAAGTGGACGTGGGGACTTTTGAAGGGAGGAGGCATTGGGAGGTTATGAGGTTGGGGGAGGGATCCAGATCCGAGCATGCTCATTGACTTCTTCCTGCATTTACAGCAAGGTTAGGGTGGCGCTGTGGTCTAAACCACTGAGCCTCTTGGGCTTGCCTATCAGAAGGTTGGTGGTTCGAATCCCCGTGACGGGGTGAGCTCCTGTTGCTCTGTCCCAGCTCCCACCAACATAGCAGTTCGAAAACATGCCAAAAAGTGCAAGTAGATAAATAGGTACCACTCTGGTGGGAAGGTAAACGGCATTTCCGTATGCTGCTCTGGTTTGCCAGAAGCAGCTTAGTAATGTTGGCCACATGACCCGGAAAAACTGTCTGCAGACAAACGCCGGCTCCCTTGGCGTGTAAAGCGAGATGAGCGCCGCAACCCCAGAGTCGCCTGAGACTGGGCTTAACTCTCAGGGGTCTTTTACCTTTACCTTTTAGGGCGAACTGTAATATGGCCCATCTGTCAGTGTGCCATAACCTCCAATATAATACCTGTGCATTGATGCCACCAGAAGCATGCTCAGAGGCCCCAACTTCTGGAAAAGAATGTGGGGCCCCGATGCAACGTCTTGACTTCATGTGCATGATGTCACAAGGATCCAGGGGATGGAGCTGAACATGGCAGTAACACAGGCCCAGCAACCGGGGGACCCCATTCTTCCTGCTGTGCAGGGGAAAGACGGGAGAAGACACCCCTAGCCAAGGGCAGCAGCAGCAGCAGGAGAAGCCACTGGCCACCAAAACTGTTCTGAGCCCAGCTCCATGTTCGCTTCCCTCCACCCTGTGAAAAATGGAGGGCCCTGGCCCCTTCAAAAAAACATTGGGAGACCACAAAGTGCCTCAGCTCCTAGGCATTGTGGCCTATGAGCATGGTAGAGACTGAAGTAGACTTGAATTGAAATTAACTAAGCTCCTTTTAGTTAAAGCCATGGTTTTCCCAGTAGTGATGTATGGAAGTGAGAGCTGGAGCATAAAGAAGGCTGATCACTGAAGAATTGATGCTTTTGAATTATGGTGCTGGAGGAGACTCTTGAGAGTCCCATGGACTGCAAGAAGATCAAACATATCCATTCGGAAGGAAATCAGCCCTGAGTGCTCACTGGAAGGACAGATCCTGAAACTGAGACTCTACTTTGGCCACCTCATGAGAAGAGAAGACTCCCTGGAAAAGACCCTGATGTTGGGAAAGATGAAGGGCACAAGGAGAAGGGGACGACAGAGGATGAGATGGTTGGACAGTGTTCTCGAAGCTACTAGCATGAGTCTGACCAAACTGTGGGAAGCAGTGGAAGACTGTGGGAAGGAGTGCCTGGTGTTCACAAAGAGTCGGACACGACTAAACGACTAAACAACAACAACAAAGCTCCTTTTCATGTTTCGAGGGAGCGAGGAAGCTTGGATTGCTGAGCCTAATTCCAGACTAGGGGTGGCTGTTTTGGATTACAACTTCCCTCCTCCATAACCATTGACTGGCGAAAATTGCAGTTCAAAACATCTGGAAGGCACCAGATTTTGGGCAGCAGCCCTATACACTGACTTTTCTGCAGTTAGGAATGAAAATGGCGGGGAGGGAGTTAAGGGAGGGCCAAAAAGATTAAAATGAGCAAACTCACAGCTTCCAGGTGCTCTTATTGCGCTGGTGCACTATGACTCCCCGCTTTTTATCTCATACAGAGCCTGCTTGGATGACATAATTTTTTTGTATCAAAGGCAGCATTTACAAGTTCCTTATCCTGGCGAATTTCAGCTAAATAGCCAGCGAAGAAAGCAGCTCTGCTAATGTTTGAAGCAAAGCTCTTAGATCCAGCATTAAAGGTGTCAAGACAAATGAGTTTACGTTGAAACCCAAAGCAAGAGTGGGGAGAGCCGCTCCCTAAACGAAAACTCATTGTTTCCTGTTTCTGCACTAGAAGGAAGCAGGGAGGGAAAGAAAGAGAGACTGCACAACACCCAAGGGCCACATTGTGCCTCTGATTATAATATGAGGCAGAAATCATTCCATTGCTGCAACCGCCGTGCCCAGTCTAATCTCCAGCTTTTGGTGGGGAAGGGGGGGGGTGGAATGGCAAATGAAACCAACCAATAACAAGTGGATATCGTTGAAACTCTGTTCGTTTTGTATTTCTCCATTATCTGTTCTATGCTTGTTCCATCTCCCTAGTGCTACTTAGAAAGCTGGTTGTTAGTTTCAGGGATAGTGGGCATGTATCTGCCTGCAACAACAATAACAACAACAATAGCAATCTATTACTGTGGTACCTCGGGTTACATATGCTTCAGGTTACAGACTCTGCTAACCCAGAAATAGTGCTTTAGGTTAAGAACTTTGCTTCAGGATGAGAACAGAAATTGTGCTCTGGAGGCATGGCAGTAGCAGGAGACCCCATTAGCTAAAGTGGTGCTTCAGGTTAAGTACCATTGTATTTGTACCCTGCCCATCTGATTGAGTTGCCCCAGCCACTCTGGGCAGCTATAGCATGTTTGTGGGGTACGATCAAGTATGATGGCAGGATTGAGAATATAAGAATTTGAGAAGCTGCCTAACAAATGGCTCACATTGAATCTGCTCCCCTGAGGAATAGCCACACTGATCCTCTGCAACCAGTTCCAGTCAGGCTGGCTGACAGCAGTTCTGAACACCCTTCAGAAACTGGGTTTTGCCCCTCAAGCCCTTCTAAGTCTGGGGTTGCGCCAGGCAAAAGCTACAGTCAGGCAGAGAATCATAGACACCGAGAGAAAACAGGACTGTTCAAGGTGCCCTGATTATAAAATTGGAGAAATTGAGAGAGATATAGCCGCACCGGCGGCATATCTCTTCTTTCTCGTATCCAAAAATGCTAGAAGGGCCTTTACACTCACCAGAAGCTCGGCTCTGCCCTTGCTGGTCCTTTAAAAAAGTCCCATATGCTCAGAGACTTTGCGCCTGTTCATTGGGGGAGATAGGAAGCCCAGAGCACTTGTTCTTTAGATGTCCCTTTTATGAAGAGGCACGTAGTAAGACCATTGATCCCCTACTGGTGAGGCTTGCTGACCCCCCGGAAAAGCAAAAATTTGACCTTTTCCTGTTAGGCAAAGATCATAAGACGACCCGGATGGTTGCCAGATTCCGTGTACAGATCTGTAGGCGCAGACTATGCCCCAACTCAAACTAGTTCATGAAGAAAATCCCCGAACACGGTTCCATGGGTGACTCTGGGTCAGTGGCGTAGTGTGGGGGGTGCAGGGGGGCCCGGCTGCACCGGCCACAACATCTGGGGGGTTAGGGTTAGGGGGCGCAAATCCACGGGTTAGGGGGCACAAATTACTTGCCTTGCCCCGGGTGCTGACAACCCACGCTACGCCACTGCTCTGGGTCATATCTTTGCGGTAACTTATCTTAAAGTTTTAAGTGTCTATATGCTTATCACATTAATAAATTTTAAATTTATTGTTGTACATTGTTTTAACTGTTTGTTTTCTTTCTGGGATTGTACCCCCAAGTGTGTTTTATAAGCTGGTCTCTGACCGTAATAAATTATCTTAGAAGAACCTGTGGTTTCTAGCAACTGGTATTCAGAAGCATTAGTGCCTGGGGCAGAGCAACGGGAGCTCACTCCATTCGCAGGGATTCGAACCACCGACCTTCTGATCAGCAAGCCCAAGAGGCTCAGTGGCGGCAACTCTTTGCAACCACCCACAGATTTCCCGAACTGCAGCCCAGAGAACATGCATCGACATTGCGATGTGGCTGCCTGCCACTACCTCTCCCATTGCTTCCTTCCTTCGCCACATCATAGGCTCTGCTGCATGGCAAACCAGGAGTCCTGTTCATTACAGCAGGTCGGGGGAGAGAGAAGGAAGGGAGGATGGCGAGAGGCCATAGGCCAGAAGCAAAGCATGTGCCTTGCATGCACAGGGTCCTGAGTTCAATTCCCGGTATGCCCACTTGAAAGGAACCGAGAGAGCAAAATCTCTGCTGTTCGTCAGAATTGACAACACTGGGGAATGTATGTGGGGAGTCATTTATATGCCAGGTCACCACCCAAAGATCTAAGGCAGATTCTTCAGGCGATCCAAGTTATCCACAGCATTGGGCTTCCATTGTGGAATCTTCCATATATTTCCTCCTCCTTCTCCAGTACCTGCATTCTGTTCCATTCTGCTTTTGATATTCCATCCCATGCCCATCTCACTGTACTGTGCTACGTTTAAAGCAGGACGGGGAAGCCACCTAAGTTTATAGGCAATGCCACAGGAAGCAAATATTTATCATTAGCTCCGTCAACTAAGGAACGGTCTCTTTCATCCTGTTGGCAGGGAGAGAAAATATTGCCGCTCAGCTGATTTCACACATCTCTTAATTAGGCTACTTAATCAGAGTGCTTTTTGATCTGAGCTTTATTGTTCCACACTGCAATCTAGGGGGGATTTGTTTGGGCTAAGATTGAACCTATGGAAACCCAGCCGTATTTGCTTTGAGGCTAATAAAAAGGGGATGATCCTTAAAAAATAAATCCCTACCCGTAAAAATTATTCCCATAGGTGCTGCCTCACAACTACAGTGGATTTCATAATTCAGATCTATTCAAACTGTTTAACTCTTTGTTCACTGTGTTGGGAGAGAGGCGCTTTTGTTGTTGTTGTTCTACATGTTGTTTGCTATCATGGTGAAACTAGATGTTTCTGAAAACACACAGAGTCTGCTACCCAGACAGCACCCCCATGGTAATTCCCCACAAAGAGTAATGTTTCTCTTTCTCTTCACTGGTTCTCCCAGCAGCCAATGAAGTGGTGAGAGATGGGGAAAGGCATAAATTGATGAGATGGAAAGTATAAAGAACAGGGCAACTAAAAGGATCAGTTTCGGGGGCTAGAGCACTCCCACGACAGGGAACAGTGACAACAATTGGAGCTTCTAAAATTATACTCGGGGCAAAGGCAGTGGATGAAAGGAATGCTTTTCCTCCCTTGCTGATCATTCTAGAGCAGGGTTTCCCAAACTTGGGTTCCAGCTGTTATTGGACTACAATTCCCATCATCCCCGACCACCGGTCCTGCTAGCTAGGAATGATGGGATTTGTAGTCCAAAACAGCTGGAGATCCAAGCTTGGGAAACCCTGTTCTAGAGCCTGCAGCCATCCAGTCAAACTGAAGACTGGAAGATTCAGATCAGACAAAAGGCTGTACTTCTTTGTACAGTGCATAGCTAAACTACGAAATTCTTGAAAACAAGATGTGGCAATGGACCAATAGAACCCAGAAGCATCTGGATCATCATGGTTGGAGACAAACTATTGGGTGGAACAGGCATTTGAATAGGCATTTGCTCTGATCCTGCAGTCCATCTGTGACTTCTATAGAATGCCCAAAATGAGAATGGCAATACTCTAGGTTGTTTCAAAGGGCTTTCTGGGGCAGGCGGAAATATTTAGCTCCAATTTTGGCCCAGCACTAATCAAGTCATATCCTAAGATTATACTTTTAAATGGGCAGAGCTGTTTATATTGTTTGCTTGGATGCAAGAATGAATGCACTTTGCATTTTGTCTGTTATTAGCTCATTATGCATCTTGCCTGTGCCAAATTATAATTCCAATGCTTGTGATTAGTGGCTGTATTCTATATTTTTCTTGCATTGTCTGGTCTCTAGTTCATCAGGCTTCCCTTTTCTGAGTGTCACACTGAAAATCTTATTCAGCAGCTTCCCCAGCTTCTGAGATAACCAGCAGGCATGGCACACAGTGTTTCAAGGATATCTTTGCCAGTAAATGGCTGTAAATGTTGCTGTCTTAAGAATGATATCAACCCTATTGAAATGGGACTTTATGCCCCTTGCCGAACTTTTTCATGTTTTCAGTACTTTGGAGAAATTGTGGCATACACACAATGAGGGGGAGAAAATTGATCCAGTGTGTATTTAAAGGCAAACCTACCCAATTTACTCTTTCTGAAAGAACAGGTGAACGTAACCACAGCCATCTTTCAAAATTTGCCCTTCTCCGAATTAAACAGAAAAGTGATATGCTCAACAAACAAACAAACCTGGGTAAAACAAACAAATAAAAATGCTTGGCTAATAAAATGTGGGCATATAGTAGTCGTTGGAGGATGAGTAACTTTGAGGCCTTAAGCAGACCTTAGTGAAACATGGTAGATCCTTTAGGGAGAGACAGAAAAACACAACTCTCTCAATGCTAAAGAATGGCATATTTTTGTGCAGCCCAATGAACCTTTTGTGTACTCTGAGAGAGGCATGTGTTTGACCTAAGTTAAGCGCAGGGGAATGTGTGCAAGGTTTTTCTGAGTTTTAGGCACATAAGTGGGGTTAATGCAGTGATGCACTTATACCTTGGTGCATGGCAGTGAAGTCTACCAGCTAATCTTTTGCTCGCCTAAGTGATATATCCCATTGGAATTCCATCCCAGAACAGAAATCTGAAGAGAGGCTGCAAAACTATCACACCCCAATTAATTTGAATGAGCTTAATTAGGATCTCTGCTTTTCTGGCAAATCTCCCAGGGAACCCGGACTAATGAGAATGGACGCTGGTTGACTACTGATTAACTAGAAGAAGGTTAGCATGTGTTTAGCTTAATGAGCCTGGATTGGCCAGCATCTCTGTTCTAATGTGCACCTTGGAAACCAGGGTGTCTGGCCCTAGTTTAACAGTTCTGCGGTGCAAGGCAGCCTCACTGATCTGAATACTCCAGGAGACATTAAAACTGACCAATAAAATGGGGAGACATTAGTCAGTGGTGCTAAAGCACACACTTTGCAGGCTGAAACAATCTACAGGCAAAGTTTCTCTGACTACAATGGCTTGGTTTCTGCTTCCATTTCTACTCCTGCACATCCATTTCCCTACCTACCCAGGTCTGGTCACTGCATTTGGGTCTACACAAGTAGGAATATGAGGTGGTGGAATCAATTGTGCTATTTTAGGCTGCAGGTGGAGAATGTTGTTTTGAATGTTCCCCATGTAAAACAAATCCCTGTAAGAAAAACAAAGTCTTGCTAGCATATCAGAGAACTAGATTCTTGCTTAGCATATTCCTCCCTGTGCTAGCTTTCTGCTTGCATGGAATTCACCCCCAGGAGCTGTCAAAAATGTGGTATCTGCTCCCCTGTAGTCCTACCTCACTAACACAGAGAAGCATATGTATGTTGCATTGAGTTCTACAAGAGAAATGCAGGCTATAAAGGCAATAACTAAAATAAAGTGTATCATTAAGATACTTGATATTCTTTTAGACTTGCCATATTTGGAGTGATGTAGGTTTTTTTTTTTAAAAAAAAAATGCTTTCTAGCAAACCTTTATTTTTACAGGTACATAAACAGGATCTCTATAGATTAGCGAAAGTGAACTCAAGACTCCAAATTCATCATCTTAGCAATGAAGACGAGCCTGCAAAGGCTTCCAAAGGCTTCTTTTCTCTTTAATTTGGCACATACTTAAAGGCTGGTGCTGTTGCGTTGTAAAGTGCCTTGCAATCCCTTGCATGAAAGCACAGTAACAATGTAGTCTGAATGATTGATGGCGGCTGTTAAAACACCAGTCCAATGTTACCGTTTGCAATTCCAAATGCTGGCATCATCTATAAAGTTGTCCAGCAGCCCTGCTTAGGATCATATAGAATAATCCTGGATTTTACAGTGCTATGACCAACCATGGTAATTAGGGGAATTAGGATAGGCTCTGCCTCTTCCCTTAGGAAGAAAGGGTTTCACTGGAATAGAAGAAGTTGCCTTGTACCAGGACAGAATAGATCTTCCTCTAACCAGAACCAGTGCCAGCTGCTGGCAGCAAAACGTGTTCTCCCTAACAGAGAGCATGTGTTGTGGTGGGGGCCAGCAGGCCACCCCACCGTTGAAGGCAGATCTGTTTGGATGTCCACAGGCAGTGATTGGGTAATTTGAGTCTCTGGGGAGACTTCGATGTTGCCAATTTGGAGGTGGGGTCAAAGGTTTTAGATACTGGGCACGCAACCTTCGTCATCCTCTTGGGCCCACCCTCCCTGCCCACCTGCCCACCCTCCCTGAATTGGGGGGGGGGTTGTTTGCTTTGAACTTGCTATGCCTGTCATGGGGTCGCCTGCTGTTGGGACAGGGGCCTGGTAGGAATTTTGTCCATTTGGCTGATTGGCTGGTGCCATTTGGTTTTGCCTACTGCGTATCCACTATCTAACGCTCTGCCACAAGAAATCAGGGCCCTGCAGGATTTGACATCTTTCCACAGTGCCTGCAAGACGGAGTTGTTCTGCCAGGCCTTTGGTCAGGGCTCAGCCTGACTCCCCTTCTCTTTTTGTATAAGAACTAGTATGAAAGAGGCCTCCCAGCATTCTCACAGGCCCATAGAAGAACAGCCTAAACAGTTGGGCCTGATGAGCATTTACTGTTCCCAACCCCAATCCTGCGGAAAGCCATCTAATTAGATTTTAATTTGATCCTGACTTGTTTTTAGGAGGTAATTTAATTATTGCCTGATTTTATAGCAATGTTATATATTTGAAGTTAGCTGCCCTGAGCCTAGTTTCAGCTGGGGAGGGCAGGATGCAAACAAAAGTTGTTTTATTATTATTATTATTATTATTATTATTATTATTATTATTATTATTAGACACCATCTCGCCAACATTTCACATTAGGAAATATTAGGATATTGGGATGTGGAGGTACAAGGATTTCATATCCCCAAACCTCCATTTTATTTACTACAGTTCATGGGCGTCACTTCAGCTAATATTCCCCACCCCTGTCGAGAAATCTGTTCCCATTTTTAGCAATCCGCTCAGTTAAGTTCTGCCAAAGCTCTATGCAGTTTGAGTCAAGTCTGATCTCTTGTTTAATAATGCATCAAAAAATAGATATCTTGCCATCACAGCCCAGAGCTAGCCAAAGAACACGGGGAAAGAAAAAGAACTTGCAGATATAACCGGAAAGCGCTACACCAGGAGGAGGCAAAATATGGCT